>NC_073259.2:60262500-60887500 GCF_029289425.2 Pan paniscus | reverse complement strand
GTTTCCAAACTGCTCTATGAAAAGTAAGGTTAAACTCTGTGAGTTGAACACATCCAGTACAAAGTAGTTTCTGAGAATGATTCTGTCTAGTTTTTAAACGAGGATATTGCCATTTCTAAGATTGGCCTCAAATCTCTTGAAATCTCCACTTGCAAATTCCACAAAAAGAGTGTTTCAAAACTGCTCTGTCTAAAGGAACGTTCAGCTCTGTGAGTTGAATACAAACAATGCAAAGAAGTTACTGAGAATTCTTCTGTCTAGCATTCTATGAAGAAATCCCATTTCCAACGAAGGCCTCAACCAGGTCTAAATATCCACTTGCAGACTTAACAAACAGAGTGTTTTCAAACTGCTCTATGAAAAGAAAGGTTAAACTCTGTGAGTTGAACACACCCATTACAAAGTAGTTTCTGAGAATGATTCTGTGTAGTTTTGAAACGGGGTTCTTTCAATTTCTAAGATTGGCCTCAAATCGCAGGAAATCTCCACTTGCAATTTCCGCAAAAAGAGTGTTTCAAAACTGATCTTTCTAAAGGAAGGTTTAACTCTGTGAGTTGAACACACACCACACAAAGAAGTTACTGAGAATTCTTCTTTCTTGCAGTATATGAAGAAATCCCGTTTCCAACGAAGGCCACATAGAGGTCTAAATATCCACTTGCAGACTTAAGAAACAGAGTGTTTCCAAACTGCTCTATGAAAAGTAAGGTTAAACTCTGTGAGTTGAACACATCCAGTACAAAGTAGTTTCTGAGAATGATTCTGTCTAGTTTTTAAACGAGGATATTGCCATTTCTAAGATTGGCCTCAAATCTCTTGAAATCTCCACTTGCAAATTCCACAAAAAGAGTGTTTCAAAACTGCTCTGTCTAAAGGAACGTTCAGCTCTGTGAGTTGAATAGAAACAATGCAAAGAAGTTACTGAGAATTCTTCTGTCTAGCATTCTATGAAGAAATCCAATTTCCAACGAAGGCCTCAACCAGGTCTAAATATCCACTTGCAGACTTAACAAACAGAGTGTTTTCAAACTGCTCTATGAAAAGAAAGGTTAAACTCTGTGAGTTGAACACACCCATTACAAAGTAGTTTCTGAGAATGATTCTGTGTAGTTTTGAAACGGGGTTCTTTCAATTTCTAAGATTGGCCTCAAATCGCAGGAAATCTCCACTTGCAATTTCCACAAAAAGAGTGTTTCAAAACTGATCTTTCTAAAGGAAGGTTTAACTCTGTGAGTTGAACACACACCACACAAAGAAGTTACTGAGAATTCTTCTTTCTTGCAGTATATGAAGAAATCCCGTTTCCAACGAAGGCCACAAAGAGGTCTAAATATCCACTTGCAGACTTAACAAACAGAGTGTTTCCAAACTGCTCTATGAAAAGAAAGGTTAAACTCTGTGAGTTGAACACCTCCAGTACAAAGTAGTTTCTGAGAATGATTCTGTCTAGTTTTTAAACGAGGATATTGCCATTTCTAAGATTGGCCTCAAATCTCTTGAAATCTCCACTTGCAAATTCCACAAAAAGAGTGTTTCAAAACTGCTCTGTCTAAAGGAACGTTCAGCTCTGTGAGTTGAATACAAACAATGCAAAGAAGTTACTGAGAATTCTTCTGTCTAGCATTTTATGAAGAAATCCCATTTCCAACGAAGGCCTCAACCAGGTCTAAATATCCACTTGCAGACTTAACAAACAGAGTGTTTTCAAACTGCTCTGTGAAAAGGGTGGTTAAACTCTGTGAGTTGAACACACCCATTACAAAGTAGTTTCTGAGAATGATTCTGTGTAGCTTTGAAACGGGGTTCTTTCAATTTCTAAGATTGGCCTCAAATCGCAGGAATTCTCCACTTGCAATTTCCACAAAAAGAGTGTTTCAAAACTGATCTTTCTAAAGGAAGGTTTAACTCTGTGAGTTGAACACACACCACACAAAGAAGTTACTGAGAATTCTTCTTTCTTGCAGTATATGAAGAAACCCCGTTTCCAACGAAGGCCACAAACAGGTCAAAATATCCACTTGCAGAGTTAACAAACAGAGCGTTTCCAAACTGCTCTATGAAAAGAAAGGTTAAACTCTGTGAGTTGAACACATCCAGTACAAAGTAGTTTCTGAGAATGATTCTGTCTAGTTTTTAAACGAGGATATTGCCATTTCTAAGATTGGCCTCAAATCTCTTGAAATCTCCACTTGCAAATTCCACAAAAAGAGTGTTTCAAAACTGCTCTGTCTAAAGGAACGTTCAGCTCTGTGAGTTGAATACAAACAACGCAAAGAAGTTACTGAGAATTCTTCTGTCTAGCATTCTATGAAGAAATCCCGTTTCCAACGAAGGCCTCAACCAGGTCTAAATATCCACTTGCAGACTTAACAAACAGAGTGTTTTCAAACTGCTCTATGAAAAGGAAGGTTAAAATCTGTGAGTTGAACACACCCATTACAAAGTAGTTTCTGAGAATGATTCTGTGTAGTTTTGAAACGGGGTTATTTCAATTTCTAAGATTGGCCTCAAATCGCAGGAAATCTCCACTTGCAATTTCCACAAAAAGAGTGTTTCAAAACTGATCTTTCTAAAGGAAGGTTTAACTCTGTGAGTTGAACACACACCACACAAAGAAGTTACTGAGAATTCTTCTTTCTTGCAGTATATGAAGAAATCCCGTTTCCAACGAAGGCCACAAAGAGGTCGAAATATCCACTTGCAGACTTAACAAACAGAGTGTTTCCAAACTGCTCTATGAAAAGAAAGGTTAAACTCTGTGAGTTGAACACATCCAGTACAAAGTAGTTTCTGAGAATGATTCTGTCTAGTTTTTAAACGAGGATATTGCCATTTCTAAGATTGCCCTCAAATCTCTTGAAATCTCCACTTGCAAATTCCACAAAAAGAGTGTTTCAAAACTGCTCTGTCTAAAGGAACGTTCAGCTCTGTGAGTTGAATAGAAACAATGCAAAGAATTACTGAGAATTCTTCTGTCTAGCATTTTATGAAGAAATCCCGTTTCCAACGAAGGCCTCAACCAGGTCTAAATATCCACTTGCAGACTTAACAAACAGAGTGTTTTCAAACTGCTCTATGAAAAGGAAGGTTAAACTCTGTGAGTTGAAGACACCCATTACAAAGTAGTTTCTGAGAATGATTCTGTGTAGTTTTGAAACGGGGTTCTTTCAATTTCTAAGATTGGCCTCAAATCGCAGGAAATCTCCACTTGCAATTTCCACAAAAAGAGTGTTTCAAAACTGATCTTTCTAAAGGAAGGTTTAACACTGTGAGTTGAACACACACCACACAAAGAAGTTACTGAGAATTCTTCTTTCTTGCAGTATATGAAGAAATCCCGTTTCCAACGAAGGCCAGAAAGAGGTCTAAATATCCACTGGCAGACTTAACAAACAGAGTGTTTCCAAACTGCTCTATGAAAAGAAAGGTTAAACTCTGTGAGTTGAACACATCCAGTACAAAGTAGTTTCTCAGAATGATTCTGTCTAGTTTTTAAACGAGGATATTGCCATTTCTAAGATTGGCCTCAAATCTCTTGAAATCTCCACTTGCAAATTCCACAAAAAGAGTGTTTCAAAACTGCTCTGTCTAAAGGAACGTTCAGCTCTGTGAGTTGTATACAAACAACGCAAAGAAGTTACTGAGAATTCTTCTGTCTAGCATTCTATGAAGAAATCCCGTTTCCAACGAAGGCCTCAACCAGGTCTAAATATCCACTTGCAGACTTAACAAACAGAGTGTTTTCAAACTGCTCTATGAAAAGAAAGGTTAAACTCTGTGAGTTGAACACCCCCATTACAAAGTAGTTTCTGAGAATGATTCTGTGTAGTTTTGAAACGGGGTTCTTTCAATTTCTAAGATTGGTCTCAAATCGCAGGAAATCTCCACTTGCAATTTCCACAAAAAGAGTGTTTCAAAACTGATCTTTCTAAAGGAAGGTTTAACTCTGTGAGTTGAACACACACCACACAAAGAAGTTACTGAGAATTCTTCTTTCTTGCAGTATATGAAGAAATCCCGTTTCCAACGAAGGCCACAAACAGGTCTAAATATCCACTTGCAGACTTAAGAAACAGAGTGTTTCCAAACTGCTCTATGATAAGTAAGGTTAAACTCTGTGAGTTGAACACATCCAGTACAAAGTAGTTTCTGAGAATGATTCTGTCTAGTTTTTAAACGAGGATATTGCCATTTCTAAGATTGGCCTCAAATCTCTTGAAATCTCCACTTGCAAATTCCACAAAAAGAGTGTTTCAAAACTGCTCTGTCTAAAGGAACGTTCAGCTCTGTGAGTTGAATACAAACAACGCAAAGAAGTTACTGAGAATTCTTCTGTCTAGCATTCTATGAAGAAATCCCGTTTCCAACGAAGGCCTCAACGAGGTCTAAATATCCACTTGCAGACTTAACAAACAGAGTGTTTTCAAACTGCTCTATGAAAAGAAAGGTTAAACTCTGTGAGTTGAACACACCCATTACAAAGTAGTTTCTGAGAATGATTCTGTGTAGTTTTGAAACGGGGTTCTTTCAATTTCTAAGATTGGTCTCAAATCGCAGGAAATCTCCACTTGCAATTTCCACAAAAAGAGTGTTTCAAAACTGATCTTTCTAAAGGAAGGTTTTACTCTGTGAGTTGAACACACACCACACAAAGAAGTTACTGAGAATTCTTCTTTCTTGCAGTATATGAAGAAATCCCGTTTCCAACGAAGGCCACAAACAGGTCTAAATATCCACTTGCAGACTTAAGAAACAGAGTGTTTCCAAACTGCTCTATGAAAAGTAAGGTTAAACTCTGTGAGTTGAACACATCCAGTACAAAGTAGTTTCTGAGAATGATTCTGTCTAGTTTTTAAACGAGGATATTGCCATTTCTAAGATTGGCCTCAAATCTCTGGAAATCTCCACTTGCAAATTCCACAAAAAGAGTGTTTCAAAACTGCTCTGTCTAAAGGAACGTTCAGCTCTGTGAGTTGAATACAAACAATGCAAAGAAGTTACTGAGAATTCTTCTGTCTAGCATTCTATGAAGAAATCCCATTTCCAACGAAGGCCTCAACCAGGTCTAAATATCCACTTGCAGACTTAACAAACAGAGTGTTTTCAAACTGCTCTATGAAAAGAAAGGTTAAACTCTGTGAGTTGAACACACCCATTACAAAGTAGTTTCTGAGAATGATTCTGTGTAGTTTTGAAACGGGGTTCTTTCAATTTCTAAGATTGGCCTCAAATCGCAGGAAATCTCCACTTGCAATTTCCGCAAAAAGAGTGTTTCAAAACTGATCTTTCTAAAGGAAGGTTTAACTCTGTGAGTTGAACACACACCACACAAAGAAGTTACTGAGAATTCTTCTTTCTTGCAGTATATGAAGAAATCCCGTTTCCAACGAAGGCCACATAGAGGTCTAAATATCCACTTGCAGACTTAAGAAACAGAGTGTTTCCAAACTGCTCTATGAAAAGTAAGGTTAAACTCTGTGAGTTGAACACATCCAGTACAAAGTAGTTTCTGAGAATGATTCTGTCTAGTTTTTAAACGAGGATATTGCCATTTCTAAGATTGGCCTCAAATCTCTTGAAATCTCCACTTGCAAATTCCACAAAAAGAGTGTTTCAAAACTGCTCTGTCTAAAGGAACGTTCAGCTCTGTGAGTTGAATAGAAACAATGCAAAGAAGTTACTGAGAATTCTTCTGTCTAGCATTCTATGAAGAAATCCAATTTCCAACGAAGGCCTCAACCAGGTCTAAATATCCACTTGCAGACTTAACAAACAGAGTGTTTTCAAACTGCTCTATGAAAAGAAAGGTTAAACTCTGTGAGTTGAACACACCCATTACAAAGTAGTTTCTGAGAATGATTCTGTGTAGTTTTGAAACGGGGTTCTTTCAATTTCTAAGATTGGCCTCAAATCGCAGGAAATCTCCACTTGCAATTTCCACAAAAAGAGTGTTTCAAAACTGATCTTTCTAAAGGAAGGTTTAACTCTGTGAGTTGAACACACACCACACAAAGAAGTTACTGAGAATTCTTCTTTCTTGCAGTATATGAAGAAATCCCGTTTCCAACGAAGGCCACAAAGAGGTCTAAATATCCACTTGCAGACTTAACAAACAGAGTGTTTCCAAACTGCTCTATGAAAAGAAAGGTTAAACTCTGTGAGTTGAACACCTCCAGTACAAAGTAGTTTCTGAGAATGATTCTGTCTAGTTTTTAAACGAGGATATTGCCATTTCTAAGATTGGCCTCAAATCTCTTGAAATCTCCACTTGCAAATTCCACAAAAAGAGTGTTTCAAAACTGCTCTGTCTAAAGGAACGTTCAGCTCTGTGAGTTGAATACAAACAATGCAAAGAAGTTACTGAGAATTCTTCTGTCTAGCATTTTATGAAGAAATCCCATTTCCAACGAAGGCCTCAACCAGGTCTAAATATCCACTTGCAGACTTAACAAACAGAGTGTTTTCAAACTGCTCTGTGAAAAGGGTGGTTAAACTCTGTGAGTTGAACACACCCATTACAAAGTAGTTTCTGAGAATGATTCTGTGTAGCTTTGAAACGGGGTTCTTTCAATTTCTAAGATTGGCCTCAAATCGCAGGAATTCTCCACTTGCAATTTCCACAAAAAGAGTGTTTCAAAACTGATCTTTCTAAAGGAAGGTTTAACTCTGTGAGTTGAACACACACCACACAAAGAAGTTACTGAGAATTCTTCTTTCTTGCAGTATATGAAGAAACCCCGTTTCCAACGAAGGCCACAAACAGGTCAAAATATCCACTTGCAGAGTTAACAAACAGAGCGTTTCCAAACTGCTCTATGAAAAGAAAGGTTAAACTCTGTGAGTTGAACACATCCAGTACAAAGTAGTTTCTGAGAATGATTCTGTCTAGTTTTTAAACGAGGATATTGCCATTTCTAAGATTGGCCTCAAATCTCTTGAAATCTCCACTTGCAAATTCCACAAAAAGAGTGTTTCAAAACTGCTCTGTCTAAAGGAACGTTCAGCTCTGTGAGTTGAATACAAACAACGCAAAGAAGTTACTGAGAATTCTTCTGTCTAGCATTCTATGAAGAAATCCCGTTTCCAACGAAGGCCTCAACCAGGTCTAAATATCCACTTGCAGACTTAACAAACAGAGTGTTTTCAAACTGCTCTATGAAAAGGAAGGTTAAAATCTGTGAGTTGAACACACCCATTACAAAGTAGTTTCTGAGAATGATTCTGTGTAGTTTTGAAACGGGGTTATTTCAATTTCTAAGATTGGCCTCAAATCGCAGGAAATCTCCACTTGCAATTTCCACAAAAAGAGTGTTTCAAAACTGATCTTTCTAAAGGAAGGTTTAACTCTGTGAGTTGAACACACACCACACAAAGAAGTTACTGAGAATTCTTCTTTCTTGCAGTATATGAAGAAATCCCGTTTCCAACGAAGGCCACAAAGAGGTCGAAATATCCACTTGCAGACTTAACAAACAGAGTGTTTCCAAACTGCTCTATGAAAAGAAAGGTTAAACTCTGTGAGTTGAACACATCCAGTACAAAGTAGTTTCTGAGAATGATTCTGTCTAGTTTTTAAACGAGGATATTGCCATTTCTAAGATTGCCCTCAAATCTCTTGAAATCTCCACTTGCAAATTCCACAAAAAGAGTGTTTCAAAACTGCTCTGTCTAAAGGAACGTTCAGCTCTGTGAGTTGAATAGAAACAATGCAAAGAATTACTGAGAATTCTTCTGTCTAGCATTTTATGAAGAAATCCCGTTTCCAACGAAGGCCTCAACCAGGTCTAAATATCCACTTGCAGACTTAACAAACAGAGTGTTTTCAAACTGCTCTATGAAAAGGAAGGTTAAACTCTGTGAGTTGAAGACACCCATTACAAAGTAGTTTCTGAGAATGATTCTGTGTAGTTTTGAAACGGGGTTCTTTCAATTTCTAAGATTGGCCTCAAATCGCAGGAAATCTCCACTTGCAATTTCCACAAAAAGAGTGTTTCAAAACTGATCTTTCTAAAGGAATGTTTATCTCTGTGAGTTGAACACACACCACACAAAGAAGTTACTGAGAATTCTTCTTTCTTGCAGTATATGAAGAAATCCCGTTTCCAACGAAGGCCACAAAGAGGTCTAAATATCCACTTGCAGACTTAACAAACAGAGTGTTTCCAAACTGCTCTATGAAAAGAAAGGTTAAACTCTGTGAGTTGAACACATCCAGTACAAAGTAGTTTCTGAGAATGATTCTGTCTAGTTTTTAAACGAGGATATTGCCATTTCTAAGATTGGCCTCAAATCTCTTGAAATCTCCACTTGCAAAATCCACAAAAAGAGTGTTTCAAAACTGCTCTGTCTAAAGGAACGTTCTGCTCTGTGAGTTGAATACAAACAACGCGAAGAAGTTACTGAGAATTCTTCTGTCAGGCATTCTATGAAGAAATCCCGTTTCCAACGAAGGCCTCAACCAGGTCTAAATATCCAATTGCAGACTTAACAAACAGAGTGTTTTCAAACTGCTCTATGCAAAGAAAGGTTAAACTCTGTGAGTTGAACACACCCATTACAAAGTAGTTTCTGAGAATGATTCTGTGTAGTTTTGAAACGGGGTTATTTCAATTTCTAAGATTGGCCTCAAATCGCAGGAAATCTCCACTTGCAATTTCCACAAAAAGAGTGTTTCAAAACTGATCTTTCTAAAGGAAGGTTTAACTCTGTGAGTTGAACACACACCACACAAAGAAGTTACTGAGAATTCTTTCTTGCAGTATATGAAGAAATCCCGTTTCCAACGAAGGCCACAAAGAGGTCTAAATATCCACTTGCAGACTTAACAAACAGAGTGTTTCCAAACTGCTCTATGAAAAGAAAGGTTAAACTCTGTGATTTGAACACCTCCAGTACAAAGTAGTTTCTGAGAATGATTCTGTCTAGTTTTTAAACGAGGATATTGCCATTTCTAAGATTGGCCTCAAATCTCTTGAAATCTCCACTTGCAAATTCCACAAAAAGAGTGTTTCAAAACTGCTCTGTCTAAAGGAACGTTCAGCTCTGTGAGTTGAATACAAAGAATGCAAAGAAGTTACTGAGAATTCTTCTGTCTAGCATTCTATGACGAAATCCCGTTTCCAACGATGGCCTCAACCAGGTCTAAATATCCACTTGCAGACTTAACAAACAGAGTGTTTTCAAACTGCTCTATGAAAAGGAAGGTTAAACTCTGTGAGTTGAAGACACCCATTACAAAGTAGTTTCTGAGAATGATTCTGTGTAGTTTTCAAACGGGGTTATTTCAATTTCTAAGATTGGCCTCAAATCGCAGGAAATCTCCACTTGCAATTTCCACAAAAAGAGTGTTTCAAAACTGATCTTTCTAAAGGAAGGTTTAACTCTGTGAGTTGAACACACACCACACAAAGAAGTTACTGAGAATTCTTCTTTCTTGCAGTATATGAAGAAATCCCGTTTCCAACGAAGGCCACAATGAGGTCTAAATATCCACTTGCAGACTTAACAAACAGAGTGTTTCCAAACTGCTCTATGAAAAGAAAGGTTAAACTCTGTGAGTTGAACACATCCAGTACAAAGTAGTTTCTGAGAATGATTCTGTCTAGTTTTTAAACGAGGATATTGCCATTTCTAAGATTGGCCTCAAATCTCTTGAAATCTCCACTTGCAAATTCCACAAAAAGAGTGTTTCAAAACTGCTCTGCCTAAAGGAACGTTCAGCTCTGTGAGTTGAATACAAACAACGCAAAGAAGTTACTGAGAATTCTTCTGTCTAGCATTTTATGAAGAAATCCCGTTTCCAACGGAGGCCTCATCCAGGTCTAAATATCCACTTGCAGACTTAACAAACAGAGTGTTTTCAAACTGCTCTATGAAAAGGAAGGTTAAACTCTGTGAGTTGAACACACCCATTAGAAAGTAGTTTCTGAGAATGATTCTGTGTAGTTTTGAAACGGGGTTATTTCAATTTCTAAGATTTGCCTCAAATCGCAGGAAATCTCCACTTGCAATTTCCACAAAAAGAGTGTTTCAAAACTGATCTTTCTAAAGGAAGGTTTAACTCTGTGAGTTGAACACACACCACACAAAGAAGTTACTGAGAATTCTTTCTTGCAGTATATGAAGAAATCCCGTTTCCAACGAAGGCCACAAAGAGGTCTAAATATCCACTTGCAGACTTAACAAACAGAGTGTTTCCAAACTGCTCTATGAAAAGAAAGGTTAAACTCTGTGATTTGAACACCTCCAGTACAAAGTAGTTTCTGAGAATGATTCTGTCTAGTTTTTAAACGAGGATATTGCCATTTCTAAGATTGGCCTCAAATCTCTTGAAATCTCCACTTGCAAATTCCACAAAAAGAGTGTTTCAAAACTGCTCTGTCTAAAGGAACGTTCAGCTCTGTGAGTTGAATACAAAGAATGCAAAGAAGTTACTGAGAATTCTTCTGTCTAGCATTCTATGACGAAATCCCGTTTCCAACGATGGCCTCAACCAGGTCTAAATATCCACTTGCAGACTTAACAAACAGAGTGTTTTCAAACTGCTCTATGAAAAGGAAGGTTAAACTCTGTGAGTTGAAGACACCCATTACAAAGTAGTTTCTGAGAATGATTCTGTGTAGTTTTCAAACGGGGTTATTTCAATTTCTAAGATTGGCCTCAAATCGCAGGAAATCTCCACTTGCAATTTCCACAAAAAGAGTGTTTCAAAACTGATCTTTCTAAAGGAAGGTTTAACTCTGTGAGTTGAACACACACCACACAAAGAAGTTACTGAGAATTCTTCTTTCTTGCAGTATATGAAGAAATCCCGTTTCCAACGAAGGCCACAATGAGGTCTAAATATCCACTTGCAGACTTAACAAACAGAGTGTTTCCAAACTGCTCTATGAAAAGAAAGGTTAAACTCTGTGAGTTGAACACATCCAGTACAAAGTAGTTTCTGAGAATGATTCTGTCTAGTTTTTAAACGAGGATATTGCCATTTCTAAGATTGGCCTCAAATCTCTTGAAATCTCCACTTGCAAATTCCACAAAAAGAGTGTTTCAAAACTGCTCTGCCTAAAGGAACGTTCAGCTCTGTGAGTTGAATACAAACAACGCAAAGAAGTTACTGAGAATTCTTCTGTCTAGCATTCTATGAAGAAATCCCGTTTCCAACGAAGGCCTCAACGAGGTCTAAATATCCACTTGCAGACTTAACAAACAGAGTGTTTTCAAACTGCTCTATGAAAAGGAAGGTTAAACTCTGTGAGTTGAACACACCCATTACAAAGTAGTTTCTGAGAATGATTCTGTGTAGTTCTGAAACGGGGTTATTTCAATTTCTAAGATTGACCTCAAATCGCAGGAAATCTCCACTTGCAATTTCCACAAAAAGAGTGTTTCAAAACTGATCTTTCTAAAGGAAGGTTTAACTCTGTGAGTTGAACACACACCACACAAAGAAGTTACTGAGAATTCTTCTTTCTTGCAGTATATGAAGAAATCCCGTTTCCAACGAAGGCCACAAAGAGGTCTAAATATCCACTTGCAGACTTAAGAAACAGAGTGTTTCCAAACTGCTCTATGAAAAGAAAGGTTAAACTCTGTGAGTTGAACACATCCAGTACAAAGTAGTTTCTGAGAATGATTCTGTCTAGTTTTTAAACGAGGATATTGCCATTTCTAAGATTGGCCTCAAATCTCTTGAAATCTCCACTTGCAAATTCCACAAAAAGAGTGTTTCAAAACTGCTCTGTCTAAAGGAACGTTCAGCTCTGTGAGTTGAATAGAAACAATGCAAAGAATTACTGAGAATTCTTCTGTCTAGCATTTTATGAAGAAATCCCATTTCCAACGAAGGCCTCAACCAGGTCTAAATATCCACTTGCAGACTTAACAAACAGAGTGTTTTCAAACTGCTCTATGAAAAGGAAGGTTAAACTCTGTGAGTTGAAGACACCCATTACAAAGTAGTTTCTGAGAATGATTCTGTGTAGTTTTGAAACGGGGTTCTTTCAATTTCTAAGATTGGCCTCAAATCGCAGGAAATCTCCACTTGCAATTTCCACAAAAAGAGTGTTTCAAAACTGATCTTTCTAAAGGAAGGTTTAGCTCTGTGAGTTGAACACACACCACACAAAGAAGTTACTGAGAATTCTTCTTTCTTGCAGTATATGAAGAAATCCCGTTTCCAACGAAGGCCACAAAGAGGTCTAAATATCCACTTGCAGACTTAACAAACAGAGTGTTTCCAAACTGCTCTATGAAAAGAAAGGTTAAACTCTGTGAGTTGAACACCTCCAGTACAAAGTAGTTTCTGAGAATGATTCTGTCTAGTTTTTAAACGAGGATATTGCCATTTCTAAGATTGGCCTCAAATCTCTTGAAATCTCCACTTGCAAATTCCACAAAAAGAGTGTTTCAAAACTGCTCTGTCTAAAGGAACGTTCAGCTCTGTGAGTTGAATACAAACAACGCAAAGAAGTTACTGAGAATTCTTCTGTCTAGCATTCTATGAAGAAATCCCGTTTCCAACGAAGGCCTCAACCAGGTCTAAATATCCACTTGCAGACTTAACAAACAGAGTGTTTTCAAACTGCTCTATGAAAAGAAAGGTTAAACTCTGTGAGTTGAACACACCCATTACAAAGTAGTTTCTGAGAATGATTCTTTGTAGTTTTGAAACGGGGTTCTTTCAATTTCTAAGATTGGTCTCAAATCGCAGGAAATCTCCACTTGCAATTTCCACAAAAAGAGTGTTTCAAAACTGATCTTTCTAAAGGAAGGTTTAACTCTGTGAGTTGAACACACACCACACAAAGAAGTTACTGAGAATTCTTCTTTCTTGCACTATATGAAGAAATCCCGTTTCCAACGAAGGCCACAAACAGGTGTAAATATCCACTTGCAGACTTAAGAAACAGAGTGTTTCCAAACTGCTCTATGAAAAGAAAGGTTAAACTCTGTGAGTTGAACACATCCAGTACAAAGTAGTTTCTGAGAATGATTCTGTCTAGTTTTTAAACGAGGATATTGCCATTTCTAAGATTGGCCTCAAATCTCTTGAAATGTCCACATGCAAATTCCACAAAAAGAGTGTTTCAAAACTGCTCTGTCTAAAGGAACGTTCAGCTCTGTGAGTTGAATACAAACAATGCAAAGACGTTTCTGAGAATTCTTCTGTCTAGCATTTTATGAAGAAATCCCGTTTCCAACGAAGGCCTCAACCAGGTCTAAATATCCACTTGCAGACTTAACAAACAGAGTGTTTTCAAACTGCTCTATGAAAAGAAAGGTTAAACTCTGTGAGTTGAACACACCCATTACAAAGTAGTTTCTGAGAATGATTCTGTGTAGTTTTGAAACGGGGTTATTTCAATTTCTAAGATTGGCCTCAAATCGCAGGAAATCTCCACTTGCAATTTCCACAAAAAGAGTGTTTCAAAACTGATCTTTCTAAAGGAAGGTTTAACTCTGTGAGTTGAACACACACCACACAAAGAAGTTACTGAGAAGTCTTCTTTCTTGCAGTATATGAAGAAATCCCGTTTCCAACGAAGGCCACAAACAGGACTAAATATCCACTTGCAGACTTAACAAAAAGTGTTTCCAAACTGCTCTATGAAAAGAAAGGTTAAACTCTGTGAGTTGAACACATCCAGTACAAAGTAGTTTCTGACAATGATTCTGTCTAGTTTTTAAACGAGGATATTGCCATTTCTAAGATTGCCCTCAAATCTCTTGAAATCTCCACTTGCAAATTCCACAAAAAGAGTGTTTCAAAACTGCTCTGTCTAAAGGAACGTTCAGTTCTGTGAGTTGAATAGAAACAATGCAAAGAATTACTGAGAATTCTTCTGTCTAGCATTTTATGAAGAAATCCCATTTCCAACGAAGGCCTCATCCAGGTCTAAATATCCACTTGCAGACTTAACAAACAGAGTGTTTTCAAACTGCTCTATGAAAAGGAAGGTTAAACTCTGTGAGTTGAAGACACCCATTAGAAAGTAGTTTCTGAGAATGATTCTGTGTAGTTTTGAAACGGGGTTATTTCAATTTCTAAGATTGGCCTCAAATCGCAGGAAATCTCCACTTGCAATTTCCACAAAAAGAGTGTTTCAAAACTGATCTTTCTAAAGGAAGGTTTAACTCTGTGAGTTGAACACACACCACACAAAGAAGTTACTGAGAATTCTTCTTTCTTGCAGTATATGAAGAAATCCCGTTTCCAACGAAGGCCACAAAGAGGTCTAAATATCCACTTGCAGACTTAACAAACAGAGTGTTTCCAAACTGCTCTATGAAAAGAAAGGTTAAACTCTGTGAGTTGAACACCTCCAGTACAAAGTAGTTTCTGAGAATGATTCTGTCTAGTTTTTAAACGAGGATATTGCCATTTCTAAGATTGGCCTCAAATCTCTTGAAATCTCCACTTGCAAATTCCAGAAAAAGAGTGTTTCAAAACTGCTCTGTCTAAAGGAACGTTCAGCTCTGTGAGTTGAATACAAACAACGCAAAGAAGTTACTGAGAATTCTTCTGTCTAGCATTCTATGACGAAATCCCGTTTCTAACGATGGCCTCAACCAGGTCTAAATATCCACTTGCAGACTTAACAAACAGAGCGTTTTCAAACTGCTCTATGAAAAGGAAGGTTAAACTCTGTGAGTTGAAGACACCCATTACAAAGTAGTTTCTGGGAATGATTCTGTGTAGTTTTGAAACGGGGTTATTTCAATTTCTAAGATTGGCCTCAAATCGCAGGAAATCTCCACTTGCAATTTCCACAAAAAGAGTGTTTCAAAACTGATCTTTCTAAAGGAAGGTTTAACTCTGTGAGTTGAACACACACCACACAAAGAAGTTACTGAGAATTCTTCTTTCTTGCAGTATATGAAGAAATCCCGTTTCCAACGAAGGCCACAAAGAGGTCTAAATATCCACTTGCAGACTTAACAAACAGAGTGTTTCCAAACTGCTCTATGAAAAGAAAGGTTAAACTCTGTGAGTTGAACACCTCCAGTACAAAGTAGTTTCTGAGAATGATTCTGTCTAGTTTTTAAACGAGGATATTGCCATTTCTAAGATTGGCCTCAAATCTCTTGAAATGTCCACATGCAAATTCCACAAAAAGAGTGTTTCAAAACTGCTCTGTCTAAAGGAACGTTCAGCTCTGTGAGTTGAATACAAACAATGCAAAGACGTTTCTGAGAATTCTTCTGTCTAGCATTTTATGAAGAAATCCCGTTTCCAACGAAGGCCTCAACCAGGTCTAAATATCCACTTGCAGACTTAACAAACAGAGTGTTTTCAAACTGCTCTATGAAAAGAAAGGTTAAACTCTGTGAGTTGAACACACCCATTACAAAGTAGTTTCTGAGAATGATTCTGTGTAGTTTTGAAACGGGGTTATTTCAATTTCTAAGATTGGCCTCAAATCGCAGGAAATCTCCACTTGCAATTTCCACAAAAAGAGTGTTTCAAAACTGATCTTTCTAAAGGAAGGTTTAACTCTGTGAGTTGAACACACACCACACAAAGAAGTTACTGAGAAGTCTTCTTTCTTGCAGTATATGAAGAAATCCCGTTTCCAACGAAGGCCACAAACAGGACTAAATATCCACTTGCAGACTTAACAAAAAGTGTTTCCAAACTGCTCTATGAAAAGAAAGGTTAAACTCTGTGAGTTGAACACATCCAGTACAAAGTAGTTTCTGACAATGATTCTGTCTAGTTTTTAAACGAGGATATTGCCATTTCTAAGATTGCCCTCAAATCTCTTGAAATCTCCACTTGCAAATTCCACAAAAAGAGTGTTTCAAAACTGCTCTGTCTAAAGGAACGTTCAGTTCTGTGAGTTGAATAGAAACAATGCAAAGAATTACTGAGAATTCTTCTGTCTAGCATTTTATGAAGAAATCCCATTTCCAACGAAGGCCTCATCCAGGTCTAAATATCCACTTGCAGACTTAACAAACAGAGTGTTTTCAAACTGCTCTATGAAAAGGAAGGTTAAACTCTGTGAGTTGAAGACACCCATTAGAAAGTAGTTTCTGAGAATGATTCTGTGTAGTTTTGAAACGGGGTTATTTCAATTTCTAAGATTGGCCTCAAATCGCAGGAAATCTCCACTTGCAATTTCCACAAAAAGAGTGTTTCAAAACTGATCTTTCTAAAGGAAGGTTTAACTCTGTGAGTTGAACACACACCACACAAAGAAGTTACTGAGAATTCTTCTTTCTTGCAGTATATGAAGAAATCCCGTTTCCAACGAAGGCCACAAAGAGGTCTAAATATCCACTTGCAGACTTAACAAACAGAGTGTTTCCAAACTGCTCTATGAAAAGAAAGGTTAAACTCTGTGAGTTGAACACCTCCAGTACAAAGTAGTTTCTGAGAATGATTCTGTCTAGTTTTTAAACGAGGATATTGCCATTTCTAAGATTGGCCTCAAATCTCTTGAAATCTCCACTTGCAAATTCCAGAAAAAGAGTGTTTCAAAACTGCTCTGTCTAAAGGAACGTTCAGCTCTGTGAGTTGAATACAAACAACGCAAAGAAGTTACTGAGAATTCTTCTGTCTAGCATTCTATGACGAAATCCCGTTTCTAACGATGGCCTCAACCAGGTCTAAATATCCACTTGCAGACTTAACAAACAGAGCGTTTTCAAACTGCTCTATGAAAAGGAAGGTTAAACTCTGTGAGTTGAAGACACCCATTACAAAGTAGTTTCTGGGAATGATTCTGTGTAGTTTTGAAACGGGGTTATTTCAATTTCTAAGATTGGCCTCAAATCGCAGGAAATCTCCACTTGCAATTTCCACAAAAAGAGTGTTTCAAAACTGATCTTTCTAAAGGAAGGTTTAACTCTGTGAGTTGAACACACACCACACAAAGAAGTTACTGAGAATTCTTCTTTCTTGCAGTATATGAAGAAATCCCGTTTCCAACGAAGGCCACAAAGAGGTCTAAATATCCACTTGCAGACTTAACAAACAGAGTGTTTCCAAACTGCTCTATGAAAAGAAAGGTTAAACTCTGTGAGTTGAACACCTCCAGTACAAAGTAGTTTCTGAGAATGATTCTGTCTTGTTTTTAAACGAGGATATTGCCATTTCTAAGATTGGCCTCAAATCTCTTGAAATCTCCACTTGCAAATTCCACAAAAAGAGTGTTTCAAAACTGCTCTGTCTAAAGGAACGTTCAGCTCTGTGAGTTGAATAGAAACAATGCAAAGAATTACTGAGAATTCTTCTGTCTAGCATTTTATGAAGAAATCCCTTTTCCAACGAAGGCCTCAACCAGGTCTAAATATCCACTTGCAGACTTAACAAACAGAGTGTTTTCAAACTGCTCTATGAAAAGGAAGGTTAAACTCTGTGAGTTGAAGACACCCATTACAAAGTAGTTTCTGAGAATGATTCTGTGTAGTTTTGAAACGGGGTTCTTTCAATTTCTAAGATTGGTCTCAAATCGCAGGAAATCTCCACTTGCAATTTCCACAAAAAGAGTGTTTCAAAACTGATCTTTCTAAAGGAAGGTTTAACTCTGTGAGTTGAACACACACCACACAAAGAAGTTACTGAGAATTCTTCTTTCTTGCAGTATATGAAGAAATCCCGTTTCCAACGAAGGCCACAAACAGGTGTAAATATCCACTTGCAGACTTAAGAAACAGAGTGTTTCCAAACTGCTCTATGAAAAGAAAGGTTAAACTCTGTGAGTTGAACACATCCAGTACAAAGTAGTTTCTGAGAATGATTCTGTCTAGTTTTTAAACGAGGATATTGCCATTTCTAAGATTGGCCTCAAATCTCTTGAAATGTCCACATGCAAATTCCACAAAAAGAGTGTTTCAAAACTGCTCTGTCTAAAGGAACGTTCAGCTCTGTGAGTTGAATACAAACAATGCAAAGACGTTTCTGAGAATTCTTCTGTCTAGCATTTTATGAAGAAATCCCGTTTCCAACGAAGGCCTCAACCAGGTCTAAATATCCACTTGCAGACTTAACAAACAGAGTGTTTTCAAACTGCTCTATGAAAAGAAAGGTTAAACTCTGTGAGTTGAACACACCCATTACAAAGTAGTTTCTGAGAATGATTCTGTGTAGTTTTGAAACGGGGTTATTTCAATTTCTAAGATTGGCCTCAAATCGCAGGAAATCTCCACTTGCAATTTCCACAAAAAGAGTGTTTCAAAACTGATCTTTCTAAAGGAAGGTTTAACTCTGTGAGTTGAACACACACCACACAAAGAAGTTACTGAGAAGTCTTCTTTCTTGCAGTATATGAAGAAATCCCGTTTCCAACGAAGGCCACAAACAGGACTAAATATCCACTTGCAGACTTAACAAAAAGTGTTTCCAAACTGCTCTATGAAAAGAAAGGTTAAACTCTGTGAGTTGAACACATCCAGTACAAAGTAGTTTCTGAGAATGATTCTGTCTAGTTTTTAAACGAGGATATTGCCATTTCTAAGATTGCCCTCAAATCTCTTGAAATCTCCACTTGCAAATTCCACAAAAAGAGTGTTTCAAAACTGCTCTGTCTAAAGGAACGTTCAGTTCTGTGAGTTGAATAGAAACAATGCAAAGAATTACTGAGAATTCTTCTGTCTAGCATTTTATGAAGAAATCCCATTTCCAACGAAGGCCTCATCCAGGTCTAAATATCCACTTGCAGACTTAACAAACAGAGTGTTTTCAAACTGCTCTATGAAAAGGAAGGTTAAACTCTGTGAGTTGAAGACACCCATTAGAAAGTAGTTTCTGAGAATGATTCTGTGTAGTTTTGAAACGGGGTTATTTCAATTTCTAAGATTGGCCTCAAATCGCAGGAAATCTCCACTTGCAATTTCCACAAAAAGAGTGTTTCAAAACTGATCTTTCTAAAGGAAGGTTTAACTCTGTGAGTTGAACACACACCACACAAAGAAGTTACTGAGAATTCTTCTTTCTTGCAGTATATGAACAAATCCCGTTTCCAACGAAGGCCACAAACAGGTCTAAATATCCACTTGCAGACTTAACAAACAGAGTGTTTCCAAACTGCTCTATGAAAAGAAAGGTTAAACTCTGTGAGTTGAACACCTCCAGTACAAAGTAGTTTCTGAGAATGATTCTGTCTAGTTTTTAAACGAGGATATTGCCATTTCTAAGATTGGCCTCAAATCTCTTGAAATCTCCACTTGCAAATTCCAGAAAAAGAGTGTTTCAAAACTGCTCTGTCTAAAGGAACGTTCAGCTCTGTGAGTTGAATACAAACAACGCAAAGAAGTTACTGAGAATTCTTCTGTCTAGCATTCTATGACGAAATCCCGTTTCCAACGATGGCCTCAACCAGGTCTAAATATCCACTTGCAGACTTAACAAACAGAGCGTTTTCAAACTGCTCTATGAAAAGGAAGGTTAAACTCTGTGAGTTGAAGACACCCATTACAAAGTAGTTTCTGGGAATGATTCTGTGTAGTTTTGAAACGGGGTTATTTCAATTTCTAAGATTGGCCTCAAATCGCAGGAAATCTCCACTTGCAATTTCCACAAAAAGAGTGTTTCAAAACTGATCTTTCTAAAGGAAGGTTTAACTCTGTGAGTTGAACACACACCACACAAAGAAGTTACTGAGAATTCTTCTTTCTTGCAGTATAGGAAGAAATCCCGTTTCCAACGAAGGCCACAAAGAGGTCTAAATATCCACTTGCAGACTTAACAAACAGAGTGTTTCCAAACTGCTCTATGAAAAGAGAGGTTAAACTCTGTGAGTTGAACACCTCCAGTACAAAGTAGTTTCTGAGAATGATTCTGTCTTGTTTTTAAACGAGGATATTGCCATTTCTAAGATTGGCCTCAAATCTCTTGAAATCTCCACTTGCAAATTCCACAAAAAGAGTGTTTCAAAACTGCTCTGTCTAAAGGAACGTTCAGCTCTGTGAGTTGAATACAAACAACGCAAAGAAGTTACTGAGAATTCTTCTGTCTAGCATTCTATGAAGAAATCCCGTTTCCAACGAAGGCCTCAACCAGGTCTAAATATCCACTTGCAGACTTAACAAACAGAGTGTTTTCAAACTGCTCTATGAAAAGAAAGGTTAAACTCTGTGAGTTGAACACACCCATTACAAAGTAGTTTCTGAGAATGATTCTGTGTAGTTTTGAAACGGGGTTCTTTCAATTTCTAAGATTGGTCTCAAATCGCAGGAAATCTCCACTTGCAATTTCCACAAAAAGAGTGTTTCAAAACTGATCTTTCTAAAGGAAGGTTTTACTCTGTGAGTTGAACACACACCACACAAAGAAGTTACTGAGAATTCTTCTTTCTTGCAGTATATGAAGAAATCCCGTTTCCAACGAAGGCCACAAACAGGTCTAAATATCCACTTGCAGACTTAAGAAACAGAGTGTTTCCAAACTGCTCTATGAAAAGTAAGGTTAAACTCTGTGAGTTGAACACATCCAGTACAAAGTAGTTTCTGAGAATGATTCTGTCTAGTTTTTAAACGAGGATATTGCCATTTCTAAGATTGGCCTCAAATCTCTTGAAATCTCCACTTGCAAATTCCACAAAAAGAGTGTTTCAAAACTGCTCTGTCTAAAGGAACGTTCAGCTCTGTGAGTTGAATACAAACAATGCAAAGAAGTTACTGAGAATTCTTCTGTCTAGCATTCTATGAAGAAATCCCATTTCCAACGAAGGCCTCAACCAGGTCTAAATATCCACTTGCAGACTTAACAAACAGAGTGTTTTCAAACTGCTCTATGAAAAGAAAGGTTAAACTCTGTGAGTTGAACACACCCATTACAAAGTAGTTTCTGAGAATGATTCTGTGTAGTTTTGAAACGGGGTTCTTTCAATTTCTAAGATTGGCCTCAAATCGCAGGAAATCTCCACTTGCAATTTCCACAAAAAGAGTGTTTCAAAACTGATCTTTTTAAAGGAAGGTTTAACTCTGTGAGTTGAACACACACCACACAAAGAAGTTACTGAGAATTCTTCTTTCTTGCAGTATATGAAGAAAACCCGTTTCCAACGAAGGCCACAAAGAGGTCTAAATATCCACTTGCAGACTTAAGAAACAGAGTGTTTCCAAACTGCTCTATGAAAAGTAAGGTTAAACTCTGTGAGTTGAACACATCCAGTACAAAGTAGTTTCTGAGAATGATTCTGTCTAGTTTTTAAACGAGGATATTGCCATTTCTAAGATTGGCCTCAAATCTCTTGAAATCTCCACTTGCAAATTCCACAAAAAGAGTGTTTCAAAACTGCTCTGTCTAAAGGAACGTTCAGCTCTGTGAGTTGAATAGAAACAATGCAAAGAAGTTACTGAGAATTCTTCTGTCTAGCATTCTATGAAGAAATCCCATTTCCAACGAAGGCCTCAACCAGGTCTAAATATCCACTTGCAGACTTAACAAACAGAGTGTTTTCAAACTGCTCTATGAAAAGAAAGGTTAAACTCTGTGAGTTGAACACACCCATTACAAAGTAGTTTCTGAGAATGATTCTGTGTAGTTTTGAAACGGGGTTCTTTCAATTTCTAAGATTGGCCTCAAATCGCAGGAAATCTCCACTTGCAATTTCCACAAAAAGAGTGTTTCAAAACTGATCTTTCTAAAGGAAGGTTTAACTCTGTGAGTTGAACACACACCACACAAAGAAGTTACTGAGAATTCTTCTTTCTTGCAGTATATGAAGAAATCCCGTTTCCAACGAAGGCCACAAAGAGGTCTAAATATCCACTTGCAGACTTAAGAAACAGAGTGTTTCCAAACTGCTCTATGAAAAGAAAGGTTAAACTCTGTGAGTTGAACACATCCAGTACAAAGTAGTTTCTGAGAATGATTCTGTCTAGTTTTTAAACGAGGATATTGCCATTTCTAAGATTGGCCTCAAATCTCTTGAAATGTCCACATGCAAATTCCACAAAAAGAGTGTTTCAAAACTGCTCTGTCTAAAGGAACGTTCAGCTCTGTGAGTTGAATACAAACAATGCAAAGACGTTTCTGAGAATTCTTCTGTCTAGCATTTTATGAAGAAATCCCGTTTCCAACGAAGGCCTCAACCAGGTCTAAATATCCACTTGCAGACTTAACAAACAGAGTGTTTTCAAACTGCTCTATGAAAAGAAAGGTTAAACTCTGTGAGTTGAACACACCCATTACAAAGTAGTTTCTGAGAATGATTCTGTGTAGTTTTGAAACGGGGTTATTTCAATTTCTAAGATTGGCCTCAAATCGCAGGAAATCTCCACTTGCAATTTCCACAAAAAGAGTGTTTCAAAACTGATCTTTCTAAAGGAAGGTTTAACTCTGTGAGTTGAACACACACCACACAAAGAAGTTACTGAGAAGTCTTCTTTCTTGCAGTATATGAAGAAATCCCGTTTCCAACGAAGGCCACAAACAGGACTAAATATCCACTTGCAGACTTAACAAAAAGTGTTTCCAAACTGCTCTATGAAAAGAAAGGTTAAACTCTGTGAGTTGAACACATCCAGTACAAAGTAGTTTCTGACAATGATTCTGTCTAGTTTTTAAACGAGGATATTGCCATTTCTAAGATTGCCCTCAAATCTCTTGAAATCTCCACTTGCAAATTCCACAAAAAGAGTGTTTCAAAACTGCTCTGTCTAAAGGAACGTTCAGTTCTGTGAGTTGAATAGAAACAATGCAAAGAATTACTGAGAATTCTTCTGTCTAGCATTTTATGAAGAAATCCCATTTCCAACGAAGGCCTCATCCAGGTCTAAATATCCACTTGCAGACTTAACAAACAGAGTGTTTTCAAACTGCTCTATGAAAAGGAAGGTTAAACTCTGTGAGTTGAAGACACCCATTAGAAAGTAGTTTCTGAGAATGATTCTGTGTAGTTTTGAAACGGGGTTATTTCAATTTCTAAGATTGGCCTCAAATCGCAGGAAATCTCCACTTGCAATTTCCACAAAAAGAGTGTTTCAAAACTGATCTTTCTAAAGGAAGGTTTAACTCTGTGAGTTGAACACACACCACACAAAGAAGTTACTGAGAATTCTTCTTTCTTGCAGTATATGAAGAAATCCCGTTTCCAACGAAGGCCACAAAGAGGTCTAAATATCCACTTGCAGACTTAACAAACAGAGTGTTTCCAAACTGCTCTATGAAAAGAAAGGTTAAACTCTGTGAGTTGAACACCTCCAGTACAAAGTAGTTTCTGAGAATGATTCTGTCTAGTTTTTAAACGAGGATATTGCCATTTCTAAGATTGGCCTCAAATCTCTTGAAATCTCCACTTGCAAATTCCAGAAAAAGAGTGTTTCAAAACTGCTCTGTCTAAAGGAACGTTCAGCTCTGTGAGTTGAATACAAACAACGCAAAGAAGTTACTGAGAATTCTTCTGTCTAGCATTCTATGACGAAATCCCGTTTCTAACGATGGCCTCAACCAGGTCTAAATATCCACTTGCAGACTTAACAAACAGAGCGTTTTCAAACTGCTCTATGAAAAGGAAGGTTAAACTCTGTGAGTTGAAGACACCCATTACAAAGTAGTTTCTGGGAATGATTCTGTGTAGTTTTGAAACGGGGTTATTTCAATTTCTAAGATTGGCCTCAAATCGCAGGAAATCTCCACTTGCAATTTCCACAAAAAGAGTGTTTCAAAACTGATCTTTCTAAAGGAAGGTTTAACTCTGTGAGTTGAACACACACCACACAAAGAAGTTACTGAGAATTCTTCTTTCTTGCAGTATATGAAGAAATCCCGTTTCCAACGAAGGCCACAAAGAGGTCTAAATATCCACTTGCAGACTTAACAAACAGAGTGTTTCCAAACTGCTCTATGAAAAGAAAGGTTAAACTCTGTGAGTTGAACACCTCCAGTACAAAGTAGTTTCTGAGAATGATTCTGTCTAGTTTTTAAACGAGGATATTGCCATTTCTAAGATTGGCCTCAAATCTCTTGAAATGTCCACATGCAAATTCCACAAAAAGAGTGTTTCAAAACTGCTCTGTCTAAAGGAACGTTCAGCTCTGTGAGTTGAATACAAACAATGCAAAGACGTTTCTGAGAATTCTTCTGTCTAGCATTTTATGAAGAAATCCCGTTTCCAACGAAGGCCTCAACCAGGTCTAAATATCCACTTGCAGACTTAACAAACAGAGTGTTTTCAAACTGCTCTATGAAAAGAAAGGTTAAACTCTGTGAGTTGAACACACCCATTACAAAGTAGTTTCTGAGAATGATTCTGTGTAGTTTTGAAACGGGGTTATTTCAATTTCTAAGATTGGCCTCAAATCGCAGGAAATCTCCACTTGCAATTTCCACAAAAAGAGTGTTTCAAAACTGATCTTTCTAAAGGAAGGTTTAACTCTGTGAGTTGAACACACACCACACAAAGAAGTTACTGAGAAGTCTTCTTTCTTGCAGTATATGAAGAAATCCCGTTTCCAACGAAGGCCACAAACAGGACTAAATATCCACTTGCAGACTTAACAAAAAGTGTTTCCAAACTGCTCTATGAAAAGAAAGGTTAAACTCTGTGAGTTGAACACATCCAGTACAAAGTAGTTTCTGACAATGATTCTGTCTAGTTTTTAAACGAGGATATTGCCATTTCTAAGATTGCCCTCAAATCTCTTGAAATCTCCACTTGCAAATTCCACAAAAAGAGTGTTTCAAAACTGCTCTGTCTAAAGGAACGTTCAGTTCTGTGAGTTGAATAGAAACAATGCAAAGAATTACTGAGAATTCTTCTGTCTAGCATTTTATGAAGAAATCCCATTTCCAACGAAGGCCTCATCCAGGTCTAAATATCCACTTGCAGACTTAACAAACAGAGTGTTTTCAAACTGCTCTATGAAAAGGAAGGTTAAACTCTGTGAGTTGAAGACACCCATTAGAAAGTAGTTTCTGAGAATGATTCTGTGTAGTTTTGAAACGGGGTTATTTCAATTTCTAAGATTGGCCTCAAATCGCAGGAAATCTCCACTTGCAATTTCCACAAAAAGAGTGTTTCAAAACTGATCTTTCTAAAGGAAGGTTTAACTCTGTGAGTTGAACACACACCACACAAAGAAGTTACTGAGAATTCTTCTTTCTTGCAGTATATGAAGAAATCCCGTTTCCAACGAAGGCCACAAAGAGGTCTAAATATCCACTTGCAGACTTAACAAACAGAGTGTTTCCAAACTGCTCTATGAAAAGAAAGGTTAAACTCTGTGAGTTGAACACCTCCAGTACAAAGTAGTTTCTGAGAATGATTCTGTCTAGTTTTTAAACGAGGATATTGCCATTTCTAAGATTGGCCTCAAATCTCTTGAAATCTCCACTTGCAAATTCCAGAAAAAGAGTGTTTCAAAACTGCTCTGTCTAAAGGAACGTTCAGCTCTGTGAGTTGAATACAAACAACGCAAAGAAGTTACTGAGAATTCTTCTGTCTAGCATTCTATGACGAAATCCCGTTTCTAACGATGGCCTCAACCAGGTCTAAATATCCACTTGCAGACTTAAGAAACAGAGCGTTTTCAAACTGCTCTATGAAAAGGAAGGTTAAACTCTGTGAGTTGAAGACACCCATTACAAAGTAGTTTCTGGGAATGATTCTGTGTAGTTTTGAAACGGGGTTATTTCAATTTCTAAGATTGGCCTCAAATCGCAGGAAATCTCCACTTGCAATTTCCACAAAAAGAGTGTTTCAAAACTGATCTTTCTAAAGGAAGGTTTAACTCTGTGAGTTGAACACACACCACACAAAGAAGTTACTGAGAATTCTTCTTTCTTGCAGTATATGAAGAAATCCCGTTTCCAACGAAGGCCACAAAGAGGTCTAAATATCCACTTGCAGACTTAACAAACAGAGTGTTTCCAAACTGCTCTATGAAAAGAAAGGTTAAACTCTGTGAGTTGAACACCTCCAGTACAAAGTAGTTTCTGAGAATGATTCTGTCTTGTTTTTAAACGAGGATATTGCCATTTCTAAGATTGGCCTCAAATCTCTTGAAATCTCCACTTGCAAATTCCACAAAAAGAGTGTTTCAAAACTGCTCTGTCTAAAGGAACGTTCAGCTCTGTGAGTTGAATAGAAACAATGCAAAGAATTACTGAGAATTCTTCTGTCTAGCATTTTATGAAGAAATCCCTTTTCCAACGAAGGCCTCAACCAGGTCTAAATATCCACTTGCAGACTTAACAAACAGAGTGTTTTCAAACTGCTCTATGAAAAGGAAGGTTAAACTCTGTGAGTTGAAGACACCCATTACAAAGTAGTTTCTGAGAATGATTCTGTGTAGTTTTGAAACGGGGTTCTTTCAATTTCTAAGATTGGTCTCAAATCGCAGGAAATCTCCACTTGCAATTTCCACAAAAAGAGTGTTTCAAAACTGATCTTTCTAAAGGAAGGTTTAACTCTGTGAGTTGAACACACACCACACAAAGAAGTTACTGAGAATTCTTCTTTCTTGCAGTATATGAAGAAATCCCGTTTCCAACGAAGGCCACAAACAGGTGTAAATATCCACTTGCAGACTTAAGAAACAGAGTGTTTCCAAACTGCTCTATGAAAAGAAAGGTTAAACTCTGTGAGTTGAACACATCCAGTACAAAGTAGTTTCTGAGAATGATTCTGTCTAGTTTTTAAACGAGGATATTGCCATTTCTAAGATTGGCCTCAAATCTCTTGAAATGTCCACATGCAAATTCCACAAAAAGAGTGTTTCAAAACTGCTCTGTCTAAAGGAACGTTCAGCTCTGTGAGTTGAATACAAACAATGCAAAGACGTTTCTGAGAATTCTTCTGTCTAGCATTTTATGAAGAAATCCCGTTTCCAACGAAGGCCTCAACCAGGTCTAAATATCCACTTGCAGACTTAACAAACAGAGTGTTTTCAAACTGCTCTATGAAAAGAAAGGTTAAACTCTGTGAGTTGAACACACCCATTACAAAGTAGTTTCTGAGAATGATTCTGTGTAGTTTTGAAACGGGGTTATTTCAATTTCTAAGATTGGCCTCAAATCGCAGGAAATCTCCACTTGCAATTTCCACAAAAAGAGTGTTTCAAAACTGATCTTTCTAAAGGAAGGTTTAACTCTGTGAGTTGAACACACACCACACAAAGAAGTTACTGAGAAGTCTTCTTTCTTGCAGTATATGAAGAAATCCCGTTTCCAACGAAGGCCACAAACAGGACTAAATATCCACTTGCAGACTTAACAAAAAGTGTTTCCAAACTGCTCTATGAAAAGAAAGGTTAAACTCTGTGAGTTGAACACATCCAGTACAAAGTAGTTTCTGAGAATGATTCTGTCTAGTTTTTAAACGAGGATATTGCCATTTCTAAGATTGCCCTCAAATCTCTTGAAATCTCCACTTGCAAATTCCACAAAAAGAGTGTTTCAAAACTGCTCTGTCTAAAGGAACGTTCAGTTCTGTGAGTTGAATAGAAACAATGCAAAGAATTACTGAGAATTCTTCTGTCTAGCATTTTATGAAGAAATCCCATTTCCAACGAAGGCCTCATCCAGGTCTAAATATCCACTTGCAGACTTAACAAACAGAGTGTTTTCAAACTGCTCTATGAAAAGGAAGGTTAAACTCTGTGAGTTGAAGACACCCATTAGAAAGTAGTTTCTGAGAATGATTCTGTGTAGTTTTGAAACGGGGTTATTTCAATTTCTAAGATTGGCCTCAAATCGCAGGAAATCTCCACTTGCAATTTCCACAAAAAGAGTGTTTCAAAACTGATCTTTCTAAAGGAAGGTTTAACTCTGTGAGTTGAACACACACCACACAAAGAAGTTACTGAGAATTCTTCTTTCTTGCAGTATATGAACAAATCCCGTTTCCAACGAAGGCCACAAACAGGTCTAAATATCCACTTGCAGACTTAACAAACAGAGTGTTTCCAAACTGCTCTATGAAAAGAAAGGTTAAACTCTGTGAGTTGAACACCTCCAGTACAAAGTAGTTTCTGAGAATGATTCTGTCTAGTTTTTAAACGAGGATATTGCCATTTCTAAGATTGGCCTCAAATCTCTTGAAATCTCCACTTGCAAATTCCAGAAAAAGAGTGTTTCAAAACTGCTCTGTCTAAAGGAACGTTCAGCTCTGTGAGTTGAATACAAACAACGCAAAGAAGTTACTGAGAATTCTTCTGTCTAGCATTCTATGACGAAATCCCGTTTCCAACGATGGCCTCAACCAGGTCTAAATATCCACTTGCAGACTTAACAAACAGAGCGTTTTCAAACTGCTCTATGAAAAGGAAGGTTAAACTCTGTGAGTTGAAGACACCCATTACAAAGTAGTTTCTGGGAATGATTCTGTGTAGTTTTGAAACGGGGTTATTTCAATTTCTAAGATTGGCCTCAAATCGCAGGAAATCTCCACTTGCAATTTCCACAAAAAGAGTGTTTCAAAACTGATCTTTCTAAAGGAAGGTTTAACTCTGTGAGTTGAACACACACCACACAAAGAAGTTACTGAGAATTCTTCTTTCTTGCAGTATAGGAAGAAATCCCGTTTCCAACGAAGGCCACAAAGAGGTCTAAATATCCACTTGCAGACTTAACAAACAGAGTGTTTCCAAACTGCTCTATGAAAAGAGAGGTTAAACTCTGTGAGTTGAACACCTCCAGTACAAAGTAGTTTCTGAGAATGATTCTGTCTTGTTTTTAAACGAGGATATTGCCATTTCTAAGATTGGCCTCAAATCTCTTGAAATCTCCACTTGCAAATTCCACAAAAAGAGTGTTTCAAAACTGCTCTGTCTAAAGGAACGTTCAGCTCTGTGAGTTGAATACAAACAACGCAAAGAAGTTACTGAGAATTCTTCTGTCTAGCATTCTATGAAGAAATCCCGTTTCCAACGAAGGCCTCAACCAGGTCTAAATATCCACTTGCAGACTTAACAAACAGAGTGTTTTCAAACTGCTCTATGAAAAGAAAGGTTAAACTCTGTGAGTTGAACACACCCATTACAAAGTAGTTTCTGAGAATGATTCTGTGTAGTTTTGAAACGGGGTTCTTTCAATTTCTAAGATTGGTCTCAAATCGCAGGAAATCTCCACTTGCAATTTCCACAAAAAGAGTGTTTCAAAACTGATCTTTCTAAAGGAAGGTTTTACTCTGTGAGTTGAACACACACCACACAAAGAAGTTACTGAGAATTCTTCTTTCTTGCAGTATATGAAGAAATCCCGTTTCCAACGAAGGCCACAAACAGGTCTAAATATCCACTTGCAGACTTAAGAAACAGAGTGTTTCCAAACTGCTCTATGAAAAGTAAGGTTAAACTCTGTGAGTTGAACACATCCAGTACAAAGTAGTTTCTGAGAATGATTCTGTCTAGTTTTTAAACGAGGATATTGCCATTTCTAAGATTGGCCTCAAATCTCTTGAAATCTCCACTTGCAAATTCCACAAAAAGAGTGTTTCAAAACTGCTCTGTCTAAAGGAACGTTCAGCTCTGTGAGTTGAATACAAACAATGCAAAGAAGTTACTGAGAATTCTTCTGTCTAGCATTCTATGAAGAAATCCCATTTCCAACGAAGGCCTCAACCAGGTCTAAATATCCACTTGCAGACTTAACAAACAGAGTGTTTTCAAACTGCTCTATGAAAAGAAAGGTTAAACTCTGTGAGTTGAACACACCCATTACAAAGTAGTTTCTGAGAATGATTCTGTGTAGTTTTGAAACGGGGTTCTTTCAATTTCTAAGATTGGCCTCAAATCGCAGGAAATCTCCACTTGCAATTTCCACAAAAAGAGTGTTTCAAAACTGATCTTTTTAAAGGAAGGTTTAACTCTGTGAGTTGAACACACACCACACAAAGAAGTTACTGAGAATTCTTCTTTCTTGCAGTATATGAAGAAAACCCGTTTCCAACGAAGGCCACAAAGAGGTCTAAATATCCACTTGCAGACTTAAGAAACAGAGTGTTTCCAAACTGCTCTATGAAAAGTAAGGTTAAACTCTGTGAGTTGAACACATCCAGTACAAAGTAGTTTCTGAGAATGATTCTGTCTAGTTTTTAAACGAGGATATTGCCATTTCTAAGATTGGCCTCAAATCTCTTGAAATCTCCACTTGCAAATTCCACAAAAAGAGTGTTTCAAAACTGCTCTGTCTAAAGGAACGTTCAGCTCTGTGAGTTGAATAGAAACAATGCAAAGAAGTTACTGAGAATTCTTCTGTCTAGCATTCTATGAAGAAATCCCATTTCCAACGAAGGCCTCAACCAGGTCTAAATATCCACTTGCAGACTTAACAAACAGAGTGTTTTCAAACTGCTCTATGAAAAGAAAGGTTAAACTCTGTGAGTTGAACACACCCATTACAAAGTAGTTTCTGAGAATGATTCTGTGTAGTTTTGAAACGGGGTTCTTTCAATTTCTAAGATTGGCCTCAAATCGCAGGAAATCTCCACTTGCAATTTCCACAAAAAGAGTGTTTCAAAACTGATCTTTCTAAAGGAAGGTTTAACTCTGTGAGTTGAACACACACCACACAAAGAAGTTACTGAGAATTCTTCTTTCTTGCAGTATATGAAGAAATCCCGTTTCCAACGAAGGCCACAAACAGGTCAAAATATCCACTTGCAGAGTTAACAAACAGAGCGTTTCCAAACTGCTCTATGAAAAGAAAGGTTAAACTCTGTGAGTTGAACACATCCAGTACAAAGTAGTTTCTCAGAATGATTCTGTCTAGTTTTTAAACGAGGATATTGCCATTTCTAAGATTGGCCTCAAATCTCTTGAAATCTCCACTTGCAAATTCCACAAAAAGAGTGTTTCAAAACTGCTCTGTCTAAAGGAACGTTCAGCTCTGTGAGTTGAATACAAACAACGCAAAGAAGTTACTGAGAATTCTTCTGTCTAGCATTCTATGAAGAAATCCCGTTTCCAACGAAGGCCTCAACCAGGTCTAAATATCCACTTGCAGACTTAACAAACAGAGTGTTTTCAAACTGCTCTATGAAAAGAAAGGTTAAACTCTGTGAGTTGAACACACCCATTACAAAGTAGTTTCTGAGAATGATTCTGTGTAGTTTTGAAACGGGGTTCTTTCAATTTCTAAGATTGGTCTCAAATCGCAGGAAATCTCCACTTGCAATTTCCACAAAAAGAGTGTTTCAAAACTGATCTTTCTAAAGGAAGGTTTTACTCTGTGAGTTGAACACACACCACACAAAGAAGTTACTGAGAATTCTTCTTTCTTGCAGTATATGAAGAAATCCCGTTTCCAACGAAGGCCACAAAGAGGTCTAAATATCCACTTGCAGACTTAAGAAACAGAGTGTTTCCAAACTGCTCTATGAAAAGTAAGGTTAAACTCTGTGAGTTGAACACATCCAGTACAAAGTAGTTTCTGAGAATGATTCTGTCTAGTTTTTAAACGAGGATATTGCCATTTCTAAGATTGGCCTCAAATCTCTTGAAATCTCCACTTGCAAATTCCACAAAAAGAGTGTTTCAGAACTGCTCTGTCTAAAGGAACGTTCAGCTCTGTGAGTTGAATACAAACAATGCAAAGAAGTTACTGAGAATTCTTCTGTCTAGCATTCTATGAAGAAATCCCATTTCCAACGAAGGCCTCAACCAGGTCTAAATATCCACTTGCAGACTTAACAAACAGAGTGTTTTCAAACTGCTCTATGAAAAGAAAGGTTAAACTCTGTGAGTTGAACACACCCATTACAAAGTAGTTTCTGAGAATGATTCTGTGTAGTTTTGAAACGGGGTTCTTTCAATTTCTAAGATTGGCCTCAAATCGCAGGAAATCTCCACTTGCAATTTCCACAAAAAGAGTGTTTCAAAACTGATCTTTCTAAAGGAAGGTTTAACTCTGTGAGTTGAACACACACCACACAAAGAAGTTACTGAGAATTCTTCTTTCTTGCAGTATATGAAGAAATCCCGTTTCCAACGAAGGCCACAAAGAGGTCTAAATATCCACTTGCAGACTTAAGAAACAGAGTGTTTCCAAACTGCTCTATGAAAAGTAAGGTTAAACTCTGTGAGTTGAACACATCCAGTACAAAGTAGTTTCTGAGAATGATTCTGTCTAGTTTTTAAACGAGGATATTGCCATTTCTAAGATTGGCCTAAAATCTCTTGAAATCTCCACTTGCAAATTCCACAAAAAGAGTGTTTCAAAACTGCTCTGTCTAAAGGAACGTTCAGCTCTGTGAGTTGAATACAAACAATGCAAAGAAGTTACTGAGAATTCTTCTGTCTAGCATTCTATGAAGAAATCCCATTTCCAACGAAGGCCTCAACCAGGTCTAAATATCCACTTGCAGACTTAACAAACAGAGTGTTTTCAAACTGCTCTATGAAAAGAAAGGTTAAACTCTGTGAGTTGAACACACCCATTACAAAGTAGTTTCTGAGAATGATTCTGTGTAGTTTTGAAACGGGGTTATTTCAATTTCTAAGATTGGCCTCAAATCGCAGGAAATCTCCACTTGCAATTTCCACAAAAAGAGTGTTTCAAAACTGATCTTTCTAAAGGAAGGTTTAACTCTGTGAGTTGAACACACACCACACAAAGAAGTTACTGAGAATTCTTCTTTCTTGCAGTATATGAAGAAATCCCGTTTCCAACGAAGGCCACAAAGAGGTCTAAATATCCACTTGCAGACTTAACAAACAGAGTGTTTCCAAACTGCTCTATGAAAAGAAAGGTTAAACTCTGTGAGTTGAACACCTCCAGTACAAAGTAGTTTCTGAGAATGATTCTGTCTAGTTTTTAAACGAGGATATTGCCATTTCTAAGATTGGCCTCAAATCTCTTGAAATCTCCACTTGCAAATTCCACAAAAAGAGTGTTTCAAAACTGCTCTGTCTAAAGGAACGTTCAGCTCTGTGAGTTGAATACAAACAATGCAAAGAAGTTACTGAGAATTCTTCTGTCTAGCATTTTATGAAGAAATCCCATTTCCAACGAAGGCCTCAACCAGGTCTAAATATCCACTTGCAGACTTAACAAACAGAGTGTTTTCAAACTGCTCTGTGAAAAGGGTGGTTAAACTCTGTGAGTTGAACACACCCATTACAAAGTAGTTTCTGAGAATGATTCTGTGTAGCTTTGAAACGGGGTTCTTTCAATTTCTAAGATTGGCCTCAAATCGCAGGAATTCTCCACTTGCAATTTCCACAAAAAGAGTGTTTCAAAACTGATCTTTCTAAAGGAAGGTTTTACTCTGTGAGTTGAACACACACCACACAAAGAAGTTACTGAGAATTCTTCTTTCTTGCAGTATATGAAGAAACCCCGTTTCCAACGAAGGCCACAAACAGGTCAAAATATCCACTTGCAGAGTTAACAAACAGAGCGTTTCCAAACTGCTCTATGAAAAGAAAGGTTAAACTCTGTGAGTTGAACACATCCAGTACAAAGTAGTTTCTGAGAATGATTCTGTCTAGTTTTTAAACGAGGATATTGCCATTTCTAAGATTGGCCTCAAATCTCTTGAAATCTCCACTTGCAAATTCCACAAAAAGAGTGTTTCAAAACTGCTCTGTCTAAAGGAACGTTCAGCTCTGTGAGTTGAATACAAACAACGCAAAGAAGTTACTGAGAATTCTTCTGTCTAGCATTCTATGAAGAAATCCCGTTTCCAACGAAGGCCTCAACCAGGTCTAAATATCCACTTGCAGACTTAACAAACAGAGTGTTTTCAAACTGCTCTATGAAAAGGAAGGTTAAAATCTGTGAGTTGAACACACCCATTACAAAGTAGTTTCTGAGAATGATTCTGTGTAGTTTTGAAACGGGGTTATTTCAATTTCTAAGATTGGCCTCAAATCGCAGGAAATCTCCACTTGCAATTTCCACAAAAAGAGTGTTTCAAAACTGATCTTTCTAAAGGAAGGTTTAACTCTGTGAGTTGAACACACACCACACAAAGAAGTTACTGAGAATTCTTCTTTCTTGCAGTATATGAAGAAATCCCGTTTCCAACGAAGGCCACAAAGAGGTCTAAATATCCACTTGCAGACTTAAGAAACAGAGTGTTTCCAAACTGCTCTATGAAAAGTAAGGTTAAACTCTGTGAGTTGAACACATCCAGTACAAAGTAGTTTCTGAGAATGATTCTGTCTAGTTTTTAAACGAGGATATTGCCATTTCTAAGATTGGCCTCAAATCTCTTGAAATCTCCACTTGCAAATTCCACAAAAAGAGTGTTTCAAAACTGCTCTGTCTAAAGGAACGTTCAGCTCTGTGAGTTGAATAGAAACAATGCAAAGAAGTTACTGAGAATTCTTCTGTCTAGCATTCTATGAAGAAATCCCATTTCCAACGAAGGCCTCAACCAGGTCTAAATATCCACTTGCAGACTTAACAAACAGAGTGTTTTCAAACTGCTCTATGAAAAGAAAGGTTAAACTCTGTGAGTTGAACACACCCATTACAAAGTAGTTTCTGAGAATGATTCTGTGTAGTTTTGAAACGGGGTTCTTTCAATTTCTAAGATTGGCCTCAAATCGCAGGAAATCTCCACTTGCAATTTCCACAAAAAGAGTGTTTCAAAACTGATCTTTCTAAAGGAAGGTTTAACTCTGTGAGTTGAACACACACCACACAAAGAAGTTACTGAGAATTCTTCTTTCTTGCAGTATATGAAGAAATCCCGTTTCCAACGAAGGCCACAAACAGGTCAAAATATCCACTTGCAGAGTTAACAAACAGAGCGTTTCCAAACTGCTCTATGAAAAGAAAGGTTAAACTCTGTGAGTTGAACACATCCAGTACAAAGTAGTTTCTGAGAATGATTCTGTCTAGTTTTTAAACGAGGATATTGCCATTTCTAAGATTGGCCTCAAATCTCTTGAAATCTCCACTTGCAAATTCCACAAAAAGAGTGTTTCAAAACTGCTCTGTCTAAAGGAACGTTCAGCTCTGTGAGTTGAATACAAACAACGCAAAGAAGTTACTGAGAATTCTTCTGTCTAGCATTCTATGAAGAAATCCCGTTTCCAACGAAGGCCTCAACGAGGTCTAAATATCCACTTGCAGACTTAACAAACAGAGTGTTTTCAAACTGCTCTATGAAAAGAAAGGTTAAACTCTGTGAGTTGAACACACCCATTACAAAGTAGTTTCTGAGAATGATTCTGTGTAGTTTTGAAACGGGGTTCTTTCAATTTCTAAGATTGGTCTCAAATCGCAGGAAATCTCCACTTGCAATTTCCACAAAAAGAGTGTTTCAAAACTGATCTTTCTAAAGGAAGGTTTTACTCTGTGAGTTGAACACACACCACACAAAGAAGTTACTGAGAATTCTTCTTTCTTGCAGTATATGAAGAAATCCCGTTTCCAACGAAGGCCACAAACAGGTCTAAATATCCACTTGCAGACTTAAGAAACAGAGTGTTTCCAAACTGCTCTATGAAAAGTAAGGTTAAACTCTGTGAGTTGAACACATCCAGTACAAAGTAGTTTCTGAGAATGATTCTGTCTAGTTTTTAAACGAGGATATTGCCATTTCTAAGATTGGCCTCAAATCTCTTGAAATCTCCACTTGCAAATTCCACAAAAAGAGTGTTTCAAAACTGCTCTGTCTAAAGGAACGTTCAGCTCTGTGAGTTGAATACAAACAATGCAAAGAAGTTACTGAGAATTCTTCTGTCTAGCATTCTATGAAGAAATCCCATTTCCAACGAAGGCCTCAACCAGGTCTAAATATCCACTTGCAGACTTAACAAACAGAGTGTTTTCAAACTGCTCTATGAAAAGAAAGGTTAAACTCTGTGAGTTGAACACACCCATTACAAAGTAGTTTCTGAGAATGATTCTGTGTAGTTTTGAAACGGGGTTCTTTCAATTTCTAAGATTGGCCTCAAATCGCAGGAAATCTCCACTTGCAATTTCCGCAAAAAGAGTGTTTCAAAACTGATCTTTCTAAAGGAAGGTTTAACTCTGTGAGTTGAACACACACCACACAAAGAAGTTACTGAGAATTCTTCTTTCTTGCAGTATATGAAGAAATCCCGTTTCCAACGAAGGCCACATAGAGGTCTAAATATCCACTTGCAGACTTAAGAAACAGAGTGTTTCCAAACTGCTCTATGAAAAGTAAGGTTAAACTCTGTGAGTTGAACACATCCAGTACAAAGTAGTTTCTGAGAATGATTCTGTCTAGTTTTTAAACGAGGATATTGCCATTTCTAAGATTGGCCTCAAATCTCTTGAAATCTCCACTTGCAAATTCCACAAAAAGAGTGTTTCAAAACTGCTCTGTCTAAAGGAACGTTCAGCTCTGTGAGTTGAATAGAAACAATGCAAAGAAGTTACTGAGAATTCTTCTGTCTAGCATTCTATGAAGAAATCCAATTTCCAACGAAGGCCTCAACCAGGTCTAAATATCCACTTGCAGACTTAACAAACAGAGTGTTTTCAAACTGCTCTATGAAAAGAAAGGTTAAACTCTGTGAGTTGAACACACCCATTACAAAGTAGTTTCTGAGAATGATTCTGTGTAGTTTTGAAACGGGGTTCTTTCAATTTCTAAGATTGGCCTCAAATCGCAGGAAATCTCCACTTGCAATTTCCACAAAAAGAGTGTTTCAAAACTGATCTTTCTAAAGGAAGGTTTAACTCTGTGAGTTGAACACACACCACACAAAGAAGTTACTGAGAATTCTTCTTTCTTGCAGTATATGAAGAAATCCCGTTTCCAACGAAGGCCACAAAGAGGTCTAAATATCCACTTGCAGACTTAACAAACAGAGTGTTTCCAAACTGCTCTATGAAAAGAAAGGTTAAACTCTGTGAGTTGAACACCTCCAGTACAAAGTAGTTTCTGAGAATGATTCTGTCTAGTTTTTAAACGAGGATATTGCCATTTCTAAGATTGGCCTCAAATCTCTTGAAATCTCCACTTGCAAATTCCACAAAAAGAGTGTTTCAAAACTGCTCTGTCTAAAGGAACGTTCAGCTCTGTGAGTTGAATACAAACAATGCAAAGAAGTTACTGAGAATTCTTCTGTCTAGCATTTTATGAAGAAATCCCATTTCCAACGAAGGCCTCAACCAGGTCTAAATATCCACTTGCAGACTTAACAAACAGAGTGTTTTCAAACTGCTCTGTGAAAAGGGTGGTTAAACTCTGTGAGTTGAACACACCCATTACAAAGTAGTTTCTGAGAATGATTCTGTGTAGCTTTGAAACGGGGTTCTTTCAATTTCTAAGATTGGCCTCAAATCGCAGGAATTCTCCACTTGCAATTTCCACAAAAAGAGTGTTTCAAAACTGATCTTTCTAAAGGAAGGTTTAACTCTGTGAGTTGAACACACACCACACAAAGAAGTTACTGAGAATTCTTCTTTCTTGCAGTATATGAAGAAACCCCGTTTCCAACGAAGGCCACAAACAGGTCAAAATATCCACTTGCAGAGTTAACAAACAGAGCGTTTCCAAACTGCTCTATGAAAAGAAAGGTTAAACTCTGTGAGTTGAACACATCCAGTACAAAGTAGTTTCTGAGAATGATTCTGTCTAGTTTTTAAACGAGGATATTGCCATTTCTAAGATTGGCCTCAAATCTCTTGAAATCTCCACTTGCAAATTCCACAAAAAGAGTGTTTCAAAACTGCTCTGTCTAAAGGAACGTTCAGCTCTGTGAGTTGAATACAAACAACGCAAAGAAGTTACTGAGAATTCTTCTGTCTAGCATTCTATGAAGAAATCCCGTTTCCAACGAAGGCCTCAACCAGGTCTAAATATCCACTTGCAGACTTAACAAACAGAGTGTTTTCAAACTGCTCTATGAAAAGGAAGGTTAAAATCTGTGAGTTGAACACACCCATTACAAAGTAGTTTCTGAGAATGATTCTGTGTAGTTTTGAAACGGGGTTATTTCAATTTCTAAGATTGGCCTCAAATCGCAGGAAATCTCCACTTGCAATTTCCACAAAAAGAGTGTTTCAAAACTGATCTTTCTAAAGGAAGGTTTAACTCTGTGAGTTGAACACACACCACACAAAGAAGTTACTGAGAATTCTTCTTTCTTGCAGTATATGAAGAAATCCCGTTTCCTACGAAGGCCACAAAGAGGTCGAAATATCCACTTGCAGACTTAACAAACAGAGTGTTTCCAAACTGCTCTATGAAAAGAAAGGTTAAACTCTGTGAGTTGAACACATCCAGTACAAAGTAGTTTCTGAGAATGATTCTGTCTAGTTTTTAAACGAGGATATTGCCATTTCTAAGATTGCCCTCAAATCTCTTGAAATCTCCACTTGCAAATTCCACAAAAAGAGTGTTTCAAAACTGCTCTGTCTAAAGGAACGTTCAGCTCTGTGAGTTGAATAGAAACAATGCAAAGAATTACTGAGAATTCTTCTGTCTAGCATTTTATGAAGAAATCCCGTTTCCAACGAAGGCCTCAACCAGGTCTAAATATCCACTTGCAGACTTAACAAACAGAGTGTTTTCAAACTGCTCTATGAAAAGGAAGGTTAAACTCTGTGAGTTGAAGACACCCATTACAAAGTAGTTTCTGAGAATGATTCTGTGTAGTTTTGAAACGGGGTTCTTTCAATTTCTAAGATTGGCCTCAAATCGCAGGAAATCTCCACTTGCAATTTCCACAAAAAGAGTGTTTCAAAACTGATCTTTCTAAAGGAAGGTTTAACACTGTGAGTTGAACACACACCACACAAAGAAGTTACTGAGAATTCTTCTTTCTTGCAGTATATGAAGAAATCCCGTTTCCAACGAAGGCCAGAAAGAGGTCTAAATATCCACTGGCAGACTTAACAAACAGAGTGTTTCCAAACTGCTCTATGAAAAGAAAGGTTAAACTCTGTGAGTTGAACACATCCAGTACAAAGTAGTTTCTCAGAATGATTCTGTCTAGTTTTTAAACGAGGATATTGCCATTTCTAAGATTGGCCTCAAATCTCTTGAAATCTCCACTTGCAAATTCCACAAAAAGAGTGTTTCAAAACTGCTCTGTCTAAAGGAACGTTCAGCTCTGTGAGTTGAATACAAACAACGCAAAGAAGTTACTGAGAATTCTTCTGTCTAGCATTCTATGAAGAAATCCCGTTTCCAACGAAGGCCTCAACCAGGTCTAAATATCCACTTGCAGACTTAACAAACAGAGTGTTTTCAAACTGCTCTATGAAAAGAAAGGTTAAACTCTGTGAGTTGAACACCCCCATTACAAAGTAGTTTCTGAGAATGATTCTGTGTAGTTTTGAAACGGGGTTCTTTCAATTTCTAAGATTGGTCTCAAATCGCAGGAAATCTCCACTTGCAATTTCCACAAAAAGAGTGTTTCAAAACTGATCTTTCTAAAGGAAGGTTTAACTCTGTGAGTTGAACACACACCACACAAAGAAGTTACTGAGAATTCTTCTTTCTTGCAGTATATGAAGAAATCCCGTTTCCAACGAAGGCCACAAACAGGTCTAAATATCCACTTGCAGACTTAAGAAACAGAGTGTTTCCAAACTGCTCTATGATAAGTAAGGTTAAACTCTGTGAGTTGAACACATCCAGTACAAAGTAGTTTCTGAGAATGATTCTGTCTAGTTTTTAAACGAGGATATTGCCATTTCTAAGATTGGCCTCAAATCTCTTGAAATCTCCACTTGCAAATTCCACAAAAAGAGTGTTTCAAAACTGCTCTGTCTAAAGGAACGTTCAGCTCTGTGAGTTGAATACAAACAATGCAAAGAAGTTACTGAGAATTCTTCTGTCTAGCATTCTATGAAGAAATCCCATTTCCAACGAAGGCCTCAACCAGGTCTAAATATCCACTTGCAGACTTAACAAACAGAGTGTTTTCAAACTGCTCTATGAAAAGAAAGGTTAAACTCTGTGAGTTGAACACACCCATTACAAAGTAGTTTCTGAGAATGATTCTGTGTAGTTTTGAAACGGGGTTCTTTCAATTTCTAAGATTGGCCTCAAATCGCAGGAAATCTCCACTTGCAATTTGCACAAAAAGAGTGTTTCAAAACTGATCTTTCTAAAGGAAGGTTTAACTCTGTGAGTTGAACACACACCACACAAAGAAGTTACTGAGAATTCTTCTTTCTTGCAGTATATGAAGAAATCCCGTTTCCAACGAAGGCCACAAACAGGTCTAAATATCCACTTGCAGACTTAACAAACAGTGTTTCCAAACTGCTCTATGAAAAGAAAGGTTAAACTCTGTGAGTTGAACACATCCAGTACAAAGTAGTTTCTGAGAATGATTCTGTCTAGTTTTTAAACGAGGATATTGCCATTTCTAAGATTGGCCTCAAATCTCTTGAAATCTCCACTTGCAAATTCCACAAAAAGAGTGTTTCAAAACTGCTCTGTCTAAAGGAACGTTCAGCTCTGTGAGTTGAATAGAAACAATGCAAAAGATTACTGAGAATTCTTCTGTCTAGCATTTTATGAAGAAATCCCGTTTCCAAAGAAGGCCTCAACCAGGTCTAAATATCCAATTGCAGACTTAACAAACAGAGTGTTTTCAAACTGCTCTATGAAAAGGAAGGTTAAACTCTGTGAGTTGAAGACACCCATTACAAAGTAGTTTCTGAGAATGATTCTGTGTAGTTTTGAAACGGGGTTCTTTCAATTTCTAAGATTGGCCTCAAATCGCAGGAAATCTCCACTTGCAATTTCCACAAAAAGAGTGTTTCAAAACTGATCTTTCTAAAGGAAGGTTTAACTCTGTGAGTTGAACACACACCACACAAAGAAGTTACTGAGAATTCTTCTTTCTTGCAGTATATGAAGAAATCCCGTTTCCAACGAAGGCCACAAAGAGGTCTAAATATCCACTTGCAGACTTAACAAACAGAGTGTTTCCAAACTGCTCTATGAAAAGAAAGGTTAAACTCTGTGAGTTGAACACATCCAGTACAAAGTAGTTTCTGAGAATGATTCTGTCTAGTTTTTAAACGAGGATATTGCCATTTCTAAGATTGGCCTCAAATCTCTTGAAATCTCCACTTGCAAAATCCACAAAAAGAGTGTTTCAAAACTGCTCTGTCTAAAGGAACGTTCAGCTCTGTGAGTTGAATACAAACAACGCGAAGAAGTTACTGAGAATTCTTCTGTCAGGCATTCTATGAAGAAATCCCGTTTCCAACGAAGGCCTCAACCAGGTCTAAATATCCAATTGCAGACTTAACAAACAGAGTGTTTTCAAACTGCTCTATGCAAAGAAAGGTTAAACTCTGTGAGTTGAACACACCCATTACAAAGTAGTTTCTGAGAATGATTCTGTGTAGTTTTGAAACGGGGTTATTTCAATTTCTAAGATTGGCCTCAAATCGCAGGAAATCTCCACTTGCAATTTCCACAAAAAGAGTGTTTCAAAACTGATCTTTCTAAAGGAATGTTTATCTCTGTGAGTTGAACACACACCACACAAAGAAGTTACTGAGAATTCTTCTTTCTTGCAGTATATGAAGAAATCCCGTTTCCAACGAAGGCCACAAAGAGGTCTAAATATCCACTTGCAGACTTAACAAACAGAGTGTTTCCAAACTGCTCTATGAAAAGAAAGGTTAAACTCTGTGAGTTGAACACATCCAGTACAAAGTAGTTTCTGAGAATGATTCTGTCTAGTTTTTAAACGAGGATATTGCCATTTCTAAGATTGGCCTCAAATCTCTTGAAATCTCCACTTGCAAAATCCACAAAAAGAGTGTTTCAAAACTGCTCTGTCTAAAGGAACGTTCTGCTCTGTGAGTTGAATACAAACAACGCGAAGAAGTTACTGAGAATTCTTCTGTCAGGCATTCTATGAAGAAATCCCGTTTCCAACGAAGGCCTCAACCAGGTCTAAATATCCAATTGCAGACTTAACAAACAGAGTGTTTTCAAACTGCTCTATGCAAAGAAAGGTTAAACTCTGTGAGTTGAACACACCCATTACAAAGTAGTTTCTGAGAATGATTCTGTGTAGTTTTGAAACGGGGTTATTTCAATTTCTAAGATTGGCCTCAAATCGCAGGAAATCTCCACTTGCAATTTCCACAAAAAGAGTGTTTCAAAACTGATCTTTCTAAAGGAATGTTTATCTCTGTGAGTTGAACACACACCACACAAAGAAGTTACTGAGAATTCTTCTTTCTTGCAGTATATGAAGAAATCCCGTTTCCAACGAAGGCCACAAAGAGGTCTAAATATCCACTTGCAGACTTAACAAACAGAGTGTTTCCAAACTGCTCTATGAAAAGAAAGGTTAAACTCTGTGAGTTGAACACATCCAGTACAAAGTAGTTTCTGAGAATGATTCTGTCTAGTTTTTAAACGAGGATATTGCCATTTCTAAGATTGGCGTCAAATCTCTTGAAATCTCCACTTGCAAATTCCACAAAAAGAGTGTTTCAAAACTGCTCTGTCTAAAGGAACGTTCAGCTCTGTGAGTTGAATACAAACAACGCAAAGAAGTTACTGAGAATTCTTCTGTCTAGCATTCTATGAAGAATTCCCGTTTCCAACGAAGGCCTCAACCAGGTCTAAATATCCACTTGCAGACTTAACAAACAGAGTGTTTTCAAACTGCTCTATGAAAAGGAAGGTTAAACTCTGTGAGTTGAACACACCCATTACAAAGTAGTTTCTGAGAATGATTCTTTGTAGTTTTGAAACGGGGTTCTTTCAATTTCTAAGATTGGCCTCAAATCGCAGGAAATCTCCACTTGCAATTTCCACAAAAAGAGTGTTTCAAAACTGATCTTTCTAAAGGAAGGTTTAACTCTGTGAGTTGAACACACACCACACAAAGAAGTTACTGAGAATTCTTCTTTCTTGCAGTATATGAAGAAATCCCGTTTCCAACGAAGGCCACAAAGAGGTCTAAATATCCACTTGCAGACTTAAGAAACAGAGTGTTTCCAAACTGCTCTATGAAAAGAAAGGTTAAACTCTGTGAGTTGAACACATCCAGTACAAAGTAGTTTCTGAGAATGATTCTGTCTAGTTTTTAAACGAGGATATTGCCATTTCTAAGATTGGCCTCAAATCTCTTGAAATCTCCACTTGCAAATTCCACAAAAAGAGTGTTTCAAAACTGCTCTGTCTAAAGGAACGTTCAGCTCTGTGAGTTGAATACAAACAACGCAAAGAAGTTACTGAGAATTCTTCTGTCTAGCATTCTATGAAGAAATCCCGTTTCCAACGAAGGCCTCAACCAGGTCTAAATATCCAATTGCAGACTTAACAAACAGAGTGTTTTCAAACTGCTCTATGAAAAGAAAGGTTAAACTCTGTGAGTTGAACACCCCCATTACAAAGTAGTTTCTGAGAATGATTCTGTGTAGTTTTGAAACGGGGTTCTTTCAATTTCTAAGATTGGTCTCAAATCGCAGGAAATCTCCACTTGCAATTTCCACAAAAAGAGTGTTTCAAAACTGATCTTTCTAAAGGAAGGTTTAACTCTGTGAGTTGAACACACACCACACAAAGAAGTTACTGAGAATTCTTCTTTCTTGCAGTATATGAAGAAATCCCGTTTCCAACGAAGGCCACAAAGAGGTCTAAATATCCACTTGCAGACTTAACAAACAGAGTGTTTCCAAACTGCTCTATGAAAAGAAAGGTTAAACTCTGTGAGTTGAACACATCCAGTACAAAGTAGTTTCTGAGAATGATTCTGTCTAGTTTTTAAACGAGGATATTGCCATTTCTAAGATTGGCCTCAAATCTCTTGAAATCTCCACTTGCAAAATCCACAAAAAGCGTGTTTCAAATCTGCTCTGTCTAAAGGAACGTTCAGCTCTGTGAGTTGAATACAAACAACGCGAAGAAGTTACTGAGAATTCTTCTGTCAGGCATTCTATGAAGAAATCCCGTTTCCAACGAAGGCCTCAACCAGGTCTAAATATCCAATTGCAGACTTAACAAACAGAGTGTTTTCAAACTGCTCTATGCAAAGAAAGGTTAAACTCTGTGAGTTGAACACACCCATTACAAAGTAGTTTCTGAGAATGATTCTGTGTAGTTTTGAAACGGGGTTATTTCAATTTCTAAGATTGGCCTCAAATCGCAGGAAATCTCCACTTGCAATTTCCACAAAAAGAGTGTTTCAAAACTGATCTTTCTAAAGGAATATTTATCTCTGTGAGTTGAACACACACCACACAAAGAAGTTACTGAGAATTCTTCTTTCTTGCAGTATATGAAGAAATCCCGTTTCCAACGAAGGCAACAAAGAGGTCTAAATATCCACTTGCAGACTTAACAAACAGAGTGTTTCCAAACTGCTCTATGAAAAGAAAGGTTAAACTCTGTGAGTTGAACACATCCAGTACAAAGTAGTTTCTGAGAATGATTCTGTCTAGTTTTTAAACGAGGATATTGCCATTTCTAAGATTGGCGTCAAATCTCTTGAAATCTCCACTTGCAAATTCCACAAAAAGAGTGTTTCAAAACTGCTCTGTCTAAAGGAACGTTCAGCTCTGTGAGTTGAATACAAACAACGCAAAGAAGTTACTGAGAATTCTTCTGTCTAGCATTCTATGAAGAAATCCCGTTTCCAACGAAGGCCTCAACGAGGTCTAAATATCCACTTGCAGACTTAACAAACAGAGTGTTTTCAAACTGCTCTATGAAAAGGAAGGTTAAACTCTGTGAGTTGAAGACACCCATTACAAAGTAGTTTCTGAGAATGATTCTGTGTAGTTTTGAAACGGGGTTCTTTCAATTTCTAAGATTGGCCTCAAATCGCAGGAAATCTCCACTTGCAATTTCCACAAAAAGAGTGTTTCAAAACTGATCTTTCTAAAGGAAGGTTTAACTCTGTGAGTTGAACACACACCACACAAAGAAGTTACTGAGAATTCTTCTTTCTTGCAGTATATGAAGAAATCCCGTTTCCAACGAAGGCCACAAAGAGGTCTAAATATCCACTTGCAGAATTAACAAACAGAGTGTTTCCAAACTGCTCTATGAAAAGAAAGGTTAAACTCTGTGAGTTGAACACCTCCAGTACAAAGTAGTTTCTGAGAATGATTCTGTCTAGTTTTTAAACGAGGATATTGCCATTTCTAAGATTGGCCTCAAATCTCTTGAAATCTCCACTTGCAAATTCCACAAAAAGAGTGTTTCAAAACTGCTCTGTCTAAAGGAACGTTCAGCTCTGTGAGTTGAATAGAAACAATGCAAGGAATTACTGAGAATTCTTCTGTCTAGCATTTTATGAAGAAATCCCGTTTCCAAAGAAGGCCTCAACCAGGTCTAAATATCCACTTGCAGACTTAACAAACAGAGTGTTTTCAAACTGCTCTATGAAAAGGAAGGTTAAACTCTGTGAGTTGAAGACACCCATTAGAAAGTAGTTTCTGAGAATGATTCTGTGTAGTTTTGAAACGGGGTTCTTTCAATTTCTAAGATTGGCCTCAAATCGCAGGAAATCTCCACTTGCAATTTCCACAAAAAGAGTGTTTCAAAACTGATCTTTCTAAAGGAAGGTTTAACTCTGTGAGTTGAACACACACCACACAAAGAAGTTACTGAGAATTCTTCTTTCTTGCAGTATATGAAGAAATCCCGTTTCCAACGAAGGCCACAAAGAGGTCTAAATATCCACTTGCAGACTTAACAAACAGAGTGTTTCCAAACTGCTCTATGAAAAGAAAGGTTAAACTCTGTGAGTTGAACACATCCAGTACAAAGTAGTTTCTGAGAATGATTCTGTCTAGTTTTTAAACGAGGGTATTGCCATTTCTAAGATTGGCCTCAAATCTCTTGAAATCTCCACTTGCAAATTCCACAAAAAGAGTGTTTCAAAACTGCTCTGTCTAAAGGAACGTTCAGCTCTGTGAGTTGAATACAAACAATGCAAAGAAGTTACTGAGAATTCTTCTGTCTAGCATTCTATGAAGAAATCCCATTTCCAACGAAGGCCTCAACCAGGTCTAAATATCCACTTGCAGACTTAACAAACAGAGTGTTTTCAAACTGCTCTATGAAAAGAAAGGTTAAACTCTGTGAGTTGAACACACCCATTACAAAGTAGTTTCTGAGAATGATTCTGTGTAGTTTTGAAACGGGGTTCTTTCAATTTCTAAGATTGGCCTCAAATCGCAGGAAATCTCCACTTGCAATTTCCACAAAAAGAGTGTTTCAAAACTGATCTTTCTAAAGGAAGGTTTAACTCTGTGAGTTGAACACACACCACAAAAAGAAGTTGCTGAGAATTCTTCTTTCTTGCAGTATATGAAGAAACCCCGTTTCCAACGAAGGCCACAAACAGGTCAAAATATCCACTTGCAGAGTTAACAAACAGAGCGTTTCCAAACTGCTCTATGAAAAGAAAGGTTAAACTCTGTGAGTTGAACACATCCAGTACAAAGTAGTTTCTGAGAATGATTCTGTCTAGTTTTTAAACGAGGATATTGCCATTTCTAAGATTGGCCTCAAATCTCTTGAAATCTCCACTTGCAAATTCCACAAAAAGAGTGTTTCAAAACTGCTCTGTCTAAAGGAACGTTCAGCTCTGTGAGTTGAATAGAAACAATGCAAAGAATTACTGAGAATTCTTCTGTCTAGCATTTTATGAAGAAATCCCGTTTCCAAAGAAGGCCTCAACCAGGTCTAAATATCCACTTGCAGACTTAACAAACAGAGTGTTTTCAAACTGCTCTATGCAAAGAAAGGTTAAACTCTGTGAGTTGAACACACCCATTACAAAGTAGTTTCTGAGAATGATTCTGTGTAGTTTTGAAACGGGGTTATTTCAATTTCTAAGATTGGCCTCAAATCGCAGGAAATCTCCACTTGCAATTTCCACAAAAAGAGTGTTTCAAAACTGATCTTTCTAAAGGAATATTTATCTCTGTGAGTTGAACACACACCACACAAAGAAGTTACTGAGAATTCTTCTTTCTTGCAGTATATGAAGAAATCCCGTTTCCAACGAAGGCAACAAAGAGGTCTAAATATCCACTTGCAGACTTAACAAACAGAGTGTTTCCAAACTGCTCTATGAAAAGAAAGGTTAAACTCTGTGAGTTGAACACATCCAGTACAAAGTAGTTTCTGAGAATGATTCTGTCTAGTTTTTAAACGAGGATATTGCCATTTCTAAGATTGGCGTCAAATCTCTTGATATCTCCAATTGCAAATTCCACAAAAAGAGTGTTTCAAAACTGCTCTGTCTAAAGGAACGTTCAGCTCTGTGAGTTGAATACAAACAACGCAAAGAAGTTACTGAGAATTCTTCTGTCTAGCATTCTATGAAGAAATCCCGTTTCCAACGAAGGCCTCAACGAGGTCTAAATATCCACTTGCAGACTTAACAAACAGAGTGTTTTCAAACTGCTCTATGAAAAGGAAGGTTAAACTCTGTGAGTTGAAGACACCCATTACAAAGTAGTTTCTGAGAATGATTCTGTGTAGTTTTGAAACGGGGTTCTTTCAATTTCTAAGATTGGCCTCAAATCGCAGGAAATCTCCACTTGCAATTTCCACAAAAAGAGTGTTTCAAAACTGATCTTTCTAAAGGAAGGTTTAACTCTGTGAGTTGAACACACACCACACAAAGAAGTTACTGAGAATTCTTCTTTCTTGCAGTATATGAAGAAATCCCGTTTCCAACGAAGGCCACAAAGAGGTCTAAATATCCACTTGCAGAATTAACAAACAGAGTGTTTCCAAACTGCTCTATGAAAAGAAAGGTTAAACTCTGTGAGTTGAACACCTCCAGTACAAAGTAGTTTCTGAGAATGATTCTGTCTAGTTTTTAAACGAGGATATTGCCATTTCTAAGATTGGCCTCAAATCTCTTGAAATCTCCACTTGCAAATTCCACAAAAAGAGTGTTTCAAAACTGCTCTGTCTAAAGGAACGTTCAGCTCTGTGAGTTGAATAGAAACAATGCAAGGAATTACTGAGAATTCTTCTGTCTAGCATTTTATGAAGAAATCCCGTTTCCAAAGAAGGCCTCAACCAGGTCTAAATATCCACTTGCAGACTTAACAAACAGAGTGTTTTCAAACTGCTCTATGAAAAGGAAGGTTAAACTCTGTGAGTTGAAGACACCCATTAGAAGGTAGTTTCTGAGAATGATTCTGTGTAGTTTTGAAACGGGGTTCTTTCAATTTCTAAGATTGGCCTCAAATCGCAGGAAATCTCCACTTGCAATTTCCACAAAAAGAGTGTTTCAAAACTGATCTTTCTAAAGGAAGGTTTAACTCTGTGAGTTGAACACACACCACACAAAGAAGTTACTGAGAATTCTTCTTTCTTGCAGTATATGAAGAAATCCCGTTTCCAACGAAGGCCACAAAGAGGTCTAAATATCCACTTGCAGACTTAACAAACAGAGTGTTTCCAAACTGCTCTATGAAAAGAAAGGTTAAACTCTGTGAGTTGAACACATCCAGTACAAAGTAGTTTCTGAGAATGATTCTGTCTAGTTTTTAAACGAGGATATTGCCATTTCTAAGATTGGCCTCAAATCTCTTGAAATCTCCACTTGCAAATTCCACAAAAAGAGTGTTTCAAAACTGCTCTGTCTAAAGGAACGTTCAGCTCTGTGAGTTGAATACAAACAATGCAAAGAAGTTACTGAGAATTCTTCTGTCTAGCATTCTATGAAGAAATCCCATTTCCAACGAAGGCCTCAACCAGGTCTAAATATCCACTTGCAGACTTAACAAACAGAGTGTTTTCAAACTGCTCTATGAAAAGAAAGGTTAAACTCTGTGAGTTGAACACACCCATTACAAAGTAGTTTCTGAGAATGATTCTGTGTAGTTTTGAAACGGGGTTCTTTCAATTTCTAAGATTGGCCTCAAATCGCAGGAAATCTCCACTTGCAATTTCCACAAAAAGAGTGTTTCAAAACTGATCTTTCTAAAGGAAGGTTTAACTCTGTGAGTTGAACACACACCACAAAAAGAAGTTGCTGAGAATTCTTCTTTCTTGCAGTATATGAAGAAACCCCGTTTCCAACGAAGGCCACAAACAGGTCAAAATATCCACTTGCAGAGTTAACAAACAGAGCGTTTCCAAACTGCTCTATGAAAAGAAAGGTTAAACTCTGTGAGTTGAACACATCCAGTACAAAGTAGTTTCTGAGAATGATTCTGTCTAGTTTTTAAACGAGGATATTGCCATTTCTAAGATTGGCCTCAAATCTCTTGAAATCTCCACTTGCAAATTCCACAAAAAGAGTGTTTCAAAACTGCTCTGTCTAAAGGAACGTTCAGCTCTGTGAGTTGAATAGAAACAATGCAAAGAATTACTGAGAATTCTTCTGTCTAGCATTTTATGAAGAAATCCCGTTTCCAAAGAAGGCCTCAACCAGGTCTAAATATCCACTTGCAGACTTAACAAACAGAGTGTTTTCAAACTGCTCTATGAAAAGGAAGGTTAAACTCTGTGAGTTTAAGACACCCATTAGAAAGTAGTTTCTGAGAATGATTCTGTGTAGTTTTGAAACGGGGTTCTTTCAATTTCTAAGATTGGCCTCAAATCGCAGGAAATCTCCACTTGCAATTTCCACAAAAAGAGTGTTTCAAAACTGATCTTTCTAAAGGAAGGTTTAACTCTGTGAGTTGAACACACACCACACAAAGAAGTTACTGAGAATTCTTCTTTCTTGCAGTATATGAAGAAATCCCGTTTCCAACGAAGGCCACAAACAGGTCTAAATATCCACTTGCAGACTTAACAAACAGAGTGTTTCCAAACTGCTCTATGAAAAGAAAGGTTAAACTCTGTGAGTTGAACACATCCAGTACAAAGTAGTTTCTGAGAATGATTCTGTCTAGTTTTTAAACGAGGGTATTGCCATTTCTAAGATTGGCCTCAAATCTCTTGAAATCTCCACTTGCAAATTCCACAAAAAGAGTGTTTCAAAACTGCTCTGTCTAAAGGAACGTTCAGCTCTGTGAGTTGAATACAAACAATGCAAAGAAGTTACTGAGAATTCTTCTGTCTAGCATTCTATGAAGAAATCCCATTTCCAACGAAGGCCTCAACCAGGTCTAAATATCCACTTGCAGACTTAACAAACAGAGTGTTTTCAAACTGCTCTATGAAAAGAAAGGTTAAACTCTGTGAGTTGAACACACCCATTACAAAGTAGTTTCTGAGAATGATTCTGTGTAGTTTTGAAACGGGGTTCTTTCAATTTCTAAGATTGGCCTCAAATCGCAGGAAATCTCCACTTGCAATTTCCACAAAAAGAGTGTTTCAAAACTGATCTTTCTAAAGGAAGGTTTAACTCTGTGAGTTGAACACACACCACAAAAAGAAGTTGCTGAGAATTCTTCTTTCTTGCAGTATATGAAGAAACCCCGTTTCCAACGAAGGCCACAAACAGGTCAAAATATCCACTTGCAGAGTTAACAAACAGAGCGTTTCCAAACTGCTCTATGAAAAGAAAGGTTAAACTCTGTGAGTTGAACACATCCAGTACAAAGTAGTTTCTGAGAATGATTCTGTCTAGTTTTTAAACGAGGATATTGCCATTTCTAAGATTGGCCTCAAATCTCTTGAAATCTCCACTTGCAAATTCCACAAAAAGAGTGTTTCAAAACTGCTCTGTCTAAAGGAACGTTCAGCTCTGTGAGTTGAATAGAAACAATGCAAAGAATTACTGAGAATTCTTCTGTCTAGCATTTTATGAAGAAATCCCGTTTCCAAAGAAGGCCTCAACCAGGTCTAAATATCCACTTGCAGACTTAACAAACAGAGTGTTTTCAAACTGCTCTATGAAAAGGAAGGTTAAACTCTGTGAGTTTAAGACACCCATTAGAAAGTAGTTTCTGAGAATGATTCTGTGTAGTTTTGAAACGGGGTTCTTTCAATTTCTAAGATTGGCCTCAAATCGCAGGAAATCTCCACTTGCAATTTCCACAAAAAGAGTGTTTCAAAACTGATCTTTCTAAAGGAAGGTTTAACTCTGTGAGTTGAACACACACCACACAAAGAAGTTACTGAGAATTCTTCTTTCTTGCAGTATATGAAGAAATCCCGTTTCCAACGAAGGCCACAAAGAGGTCTAAATATCCACTTGCAGACTTAAGAAACAGAGTGTTTCCAAACTGCTCTATGAAAAGAAAGGTTAAACTCTGTGAGTTGAACACATCCAGTACAAAGTAGTTTCTGAGAATGATTCTGTCTAGTTTTTAAACGAGGATATTGCCATTTCTAAGATTGGCCTCAAATCTCTTGAAATCTCCACTTGCAAATTCCACAAAAAGAGTGTTTCAAAACTGCTCTGTCTAAAGGAACGTTCAGCTCTGTGAGTTGAATACAAACAATGGAAAGAAGTTACTGAGAATTCTTCTGTCTAGCATTTTATGAAGAAATCCCGTTTCCAAAGAAGGCCTCAACCAGGTCTAAATATCCACTTGCAGACTTAACAAACAGAGTGTTTTCAAACTGCTCTGTGAAAAGGGTGGTTAAATTCTGTGAGTTGAACACACCCATTACAAAGTAGTTTCTGAGAATGATTCTGTGTAGCTTTGAAACGGGGTTCTTTCAATTTCTAAGATTGGCCTCAAATCGCAGGAAATCTCCACTTGCAATTTGCACAAAAAGAGTGTTTCAAAACTGATCTTTCTAAAGGAAGGTTTAACTCTGTGAGTTGAACACACACCACACAAAGAAGTTACTGAGAATTCTTCTTTCTTGCAGTATATGAAGAAATCCCGTTTCCAACGAAGGCCACAAACAGGTCTAAATATCCACTTGCAGACTTAACAAACAGTGTTTCCAAACTGCTCTATGAAAAGAAAGGTTAAACTCTGTGAGTTGAACACATCCAGTACAAAGTAGTTTCTGAGAATGATTCTGTCTAGTTTTTAAACGAGGATATTGCCATTTCTAAGATTGGCCTCAAATCTCTTGAAATCTCCACTTGCAAATTCCACAAAAAGAGTGTTTCAAAACTGCTCTGTCTAAAGGAACGTTCAGCTCTGTGAGTTGAATAGAAACAATGCAAAGGATTACTGAGAATTCTTCTGTCTAGCATTTTATGAAGAAATCCCGTTTCCAAAGAAGGCCTCAACCAGGTCTAAATATCCACTTGCAGACTTAACAAACAGACTGTTTTCAAACTGCTCTATGAAAAGGAAGGTTAAACTCTGTGAGTTGAAGACACCCATTACAAAGTAGTTTCTGAGAATGATTCTGTGTAGTTTTGAAACGGGGTTCTTTCAATTTCTAAGATTGGCCTCAAATCGCAGGAAATCTCCACTTGCAATTTCCACAAAAAGAGTGTTTCAAAACTGATCTTTCTAAAGGAAGGTTTAACTCTGTGAGTTGAACACACACCACACAAAGAAGTTACTGAGAATTCTTCTTTCTTGCAGTATATGAAGAAATCCCGTTTCCAACGAAGGCCACAAACAGGTCTAAATATCCACTTGCAGACTTAACAAACAGAGTGTTTCCAAACTGCTCTATGAAAAGAAAGGTTAAACTCTCTGAGTTGAACACATCCAGTACAAAGTAGTTTCTGAGAATGATTCTGTCTAGTTTTTAAACGAGGATATTGCCATTTCTAAGATTGGCCTCAAATCTCTTGAAATCTCCACTTGCAAAATCCACAAAAAGAGTGTTTCAAATCTGCTCTGTCTAAAGGAACGTTCAGCTCTGTGAGTTGAATACAAACAACGCGAAGAAGTTACTGAGAATTCTTCTGTCAGGCATTCTATGAAGAAATCCCATTTCCAACGAAGGCCTCAACCAGGTCTAAATATCCAATTGCAGACTTAACAAACAGAGTGTTTTCAAACTGCTCTATGCAAAGAAAGGTTAAACTCTGTGAGTTGAACACACCCATTACAAAGTAGATTCTGAGAATGATTCTGTGTAGTTTTGAAACGGGGTTATTTCCATTTCTAAGATTGGCCTCAAATCGCAGGAAATCTCCACTTGCAATTTCCACAAAAAGAGTGTTTCAAAACTGATCTTTCTAAAGGAATGTTTATCTCTGTGAGTTGAACACACACCACACAAAGAAGTTACTGAGAATTCTTCTTTCTTGCAGTATATGAAGAAATCCCGTTTCCAACGAAGGCCACAAAGAGGTCTAAATATCCACTTGCAGACTTAACAAACAGAGTGTTTCCAAACTGCTCTATGAAAAGAAAGGTTAAACTCTGTGAGTTGAACACATCCAGTACAAAGTAGTTTCTGAGAATGATTCTGTCTAGTTTTTAAACGAGGATATTGCCATTTCTAAGATTGGCGTCAAATCTCTTGAAATCTCCACTTGCAAATTCCACAAAAAGAGTGTTTCAAAACTGCTCTGTCTAAAGGAACGTTCAGCTCTGTGAGTTGAATACAAACAACGCAAAGAAGTTACTGAGAATTCTTCTGTCTAGCATTCTATGAAGAATTCCCGTTTCCAACGAAGGCTTCAACCAGGTCTAAATATCCACTTGCAGACTTAACAAACAGAGTGTTTTCAAACTGCTCTATGAAAAGGAAGGTTAAACTCTGTGAGTTGAACACACCCATTACAAAGTAGTTTCTGAGAATGATTCTTTGTAGTTTTGAAACGGGGTTCTTTCAATTTCTAAGATTGGCCTCAAATCGCAGGAAATCTCCACTTGCAATTTCCACAAAAAGAGTGTTTCAAAACTGATCTTTCTAAAGGAAGGTTTAACTCTGTGAGTTGAACACACACCACACAAAGAAGTTACTGAGAATTCTTCTTTCTTGCAGTATATGAAGAAATCCCGTTTCCAACGAAGGCCACAAAGAGGTCTAAATATCCACTTGCAGACTTAAGAAACAGAGTGTTTCCAAACTGCTCTATGAAAAGTAAGGTTAAACTCTGTGAGTTGAACACATCCAGTACAAAGTAGTTTCTGAGAATGATTCTGTCTAGTTTTTAAACGAGGATATTGCCATTTCTAAGATTGGCCTCAAATCTCTTGAAATCTCCACTTGCAAATTCCACAAAAAGAGTGTTTCAAAACTGCTCTGTCTAAGGGAACGTTCAGCTCTGTGAGTTGAATACAAACAATGCAAAGAAGTTACTGAGAATTCTTCTGTCTAGCATTCTATGAAGAAATCCCATTTCCAACGAAGGCCTCAACCAGGTCTAAATATCCACTTGCAGACTTAACAAACAGAGTGTTTTCAAACTGCTCTATGAAAAGAAAGGTTAAACTCTGTGAGTTGAACACACCCATTACAAAGTAGTTTCTGAGAATGATTCTGTGTAGTTTTGAAACGGGGTTCTTTCAATTTCTAAGATTGGCCTCAAATCGCAGGAAATCTCCACTTGCAATTTGCACAAAAAGAGTGTTTCAAAACTGATCTTTCTAAAGGAAGGTTTAACTCTGTGAGTTGAACACACACCACAAAAAGAAGTTGCTGAGAATTCTTCTTTCTTGCAGTATATGAAGAAACCCCGTTTCCAACGAAGGCCACAAACAGGTCAAAATATCCAATTGCAGAGTTAACAAACAGAGCGTTTCCAAACTGCTCTATGAAAAGAAAGGTTAAACTCTGTGAGTTGAACACATCCAGTACAAAGTAGTTTCTGAGAATGATTCTGTCTAGTTTTTAAACGAGGATATTGCCATTTCTAAGATTGGCCTCAAATCTCTTGAAATCTCCACTTGCAAATTCCACAAAAAGAGTGTTTCAAAACTGCTCTGTCTAAAGGAACGTTCAGCTCTGTGAGTTGAATACAAACAACGCAAAGAAGTTACTGAGAATTCTTCTGTCTAGCATTCTATGAAGAAATCCCGTTTCCAACGAAGGCCTCAACCAGGTCTAAATATCCACTTGCAGACTTAACAAACATTGTGTTTTCAAACTGCTCTGTGAAAAGGGTGGTTAAATTCTGTGAGTTGAACACACCCATTACAAAGTAGTTTCTGAGAATGATTCTGTGTAGCTTTGAAACGGGGTTCTTTCAATTTCTAAGATTGGCCTCAAATCGCAGGAAATCTCCACTTGCAATTTGCACAAAAAGAGTGTTTCAAAACTGATCTTTCTAAAGGAAGGTTTAACTCTGTGAGTTGAACACACACCACACAAAGAAGTTACTGAGAATTCTTCTTTCTTGCAGTATATGAAGAAATCCCGTTTCCAACGAAGGCCACAAACAGGTCTAAATATCCACTTGCAGACTTAACAAACAGTGTTTCCAAACTGCTCTATGAAAAGAAAGGTTAAACTCTGTGAGTTGAACACATCCAGTACAAAGTAGTTTCTGAGAATGATTCTGTCTAGTTTTTAAACGAGGATATTGCCATTTCTAAGATTGGCCTCAAATCTCTTGAAATCTCCACTTGCAAATTCCACAAAAAGAGTGTTTCAAAACTGCTCTGTCTAAAGGAACGTTCAGCTCTGTGAGTTGAATAGAAACAATGCAAAGGATTACTGAGAATTCTTCTGTCTAGCATTTTATGATGAAATCCCGTTTCCAAAGAAGGCCTCAACCAGGTCTAAATATCCACTTGCAGACTTAACAAACAGAGTGTTTTCAAACTGCTCTATGAAAAGGAAGGTTAAACTCTGTGAGTTGAAGACACCCATTACAAAGTAGTTTCTGAGAATGATTCTGTGTAGTTTTCAAACGGGGTTATTTCAATTTCTAAGATTGGCCTCAAATCGCAGGAAATCTCCACTTGCAATTTCCACAAAAAGAGTGTTTCAAAACTGATCTTTCTAAAGGAAGGTTTAACTCTGTGAGTTGAACACACACCACACAAAGAAGTTACTGAGAATTCTTCTTTCTTGCAGTATATGAAGAAATCCCGTTTCCAACGAAGGCCACAATGAGGTCTAAATATCCACTTGCAGACTTAACAAACAGAGTGTTTCCAAACTGCTCTATGAAAAGAAAGGTTAAACTCTGTGAGTTGAACACATCCAGTACAAAGTAGTTTCTGAGAATGATTCTGTCTAGTTTTTAAACGAGGATATTGCCATTTCTAAGATTGGCCTCAAATCTCTTGAAATCTCCACTTGCAAATTCCACAAAAAGAGTGTTTCAAAACTGCTCTGCCTAAAGGAACGTTCAGCTCTGTGAGTTGAATACAAACAACGCAAAGAAGTTACTGAGAATTCTTCTGTCTAGCATTCTATGAAGAAATCCCGTTTCCAACGAAGGCCTCAACGAGGTCTAAATATCCACTTGCAGACTTAACAAACAGAGTGTTTTCAAACTGCTCTATGAAAAGGAAGGTTAAACTCTGTGAGTTGAACACACCCATTACAAAGTAGTTTCTGAGAATGATTCTGTGTAGTTCTGAAACGGGGTTATTTCAATTTCTAAGATTGACCTCAAATCGCAGGAAATCTCCACTTGCAATTTCCACAAAAAGAGTGTTTCAAAACTGATCTTTCTAAAGGAAGGTTTAACTCTGTGAGTTGAACACACACCACACAAAGAAGTTACTGAGAATTCTTCTTTCTTGCAGTATATGAAGAAATCCCGTTTCCAACGAAGGCCACAAAGAGGTCTAAATATCCACTTGCAGACTTAAGAAACAGAGTGTTTCCAAACTGCTCTATGAAAAGAAAGGTTGAACTCTGTGAGTTGAACACATCCAGTACAAAGTAGTTTCTGAGAATGATTCTGTCTAGTTTTTAAACGAGGATATTGCCATTTCTAAGATTGGCCTCAAATCTCTTGAAATCTCCACTTGCAAATTCCACAAAAAGAGTGTTTCAAAACTGCTCTGTCTAAAGGAACGTTCAGCTCTGTGAGTTGAATAGAAACAATGCAAAGAATTACTGAGAATTCTTCTGTCTAGCATTTTATGAAGAAATCCCATTTCCAACGAAGGCCTCAACCAGGTCTAAATATCCACTTGCAGACTTAACAAACAGAGTGTTTTCAAACTGCTCTATGAAAAGGAAGGTTAAACTCTGTGAGTTGAAGACACCCATTACAAAGTAGTTTCTGAGAATGATTCTGTGTAGTTTTGAAACGGGGTTCTTTCAATTTCTAAGATTGGCCTCAAATCGCAGGAAATCTCCACTTGCAATTTCCACAAAAAGAGTGTTTCAAAACTGATCTTTCTAAAGGAAGGTTTAGCTCTGTGAGTTGAACACACACCACACAAAGAAGTTACTGAGAATTCTTCTTTCTTGCAGTATATGAAGAAATCCCGTTTCCAACGAAGGCCACAAAGAGGTCTAAATATCCACTTGCAGACTTAACAAACAGAGTGTTTCCAAACTGCTCTATGAAAAGAAAGGTTAAACTCTGTGAGTTGAACACCTCCAGTACAAAGTAGTTTCTGAGAATGATTCTGTCTAGTTTTTAAACGAGGATATTGCCATTTCTAAGATTGGCCTCAAATCTCTTGAAATCTCCACTTGCAAATTCCACAAAAAGAGTGTTTCAAAACTGCTCTGTCTAAAGGAACGTTCAGCTCTGTGAGTTGAATACAAACAACGCAAAGAAGTTACTGAGAATTCTTCTGTCTAGCATTCTATGAAGAAATCCCGTTTCCAACGAAGGCCTCAACCAGGTCTAAATATCCACTTGCAGACTTAACAAACAGAGTGTTTTCAAACTGCTCTATGAAAAGAAAGGTTAAACTCTGTGAGTTGAACACACCCATTACAAAGTAGTTTCTGAGAATGATTCTTTGTAGTTTTGAAACGGGGTTCTTTCAATTTCTAAGATTGGTCTCAAATCGCAGGAAATCTCCACTTGCAATTTCCACAAAAAGAGTGTTTCAAAACTGATCTTTCTAAAGGAAGGTTTAACTCTGTGAGTTGAACACACACCACACAAAGAAGTTACTGAGAATTCTTCTTTCTTGCACTATATGAAGAAATCCCGTTTCCAACGAAGGCCACAAACAGGTGTAAATATCCACTTGCAGACTTAAGAAACAGAGTGTTTCCAAACTGCTCTATGAAAAGAAAGGTTAAACTCTGTGAGTTGAACACATCCAGTACAAAGTAGTTTCTGAGAATGATTCTGTCTAGTTTTTAAACGAGGATATTGCCATTTCTAAGATTGGCCTCAAATCTCTTGAAATGTCCACATGCAAATTCCACAAAAAGAGTGTTTCAAAACTGCTCTGTCTAAAGGAACGTTCAGCTCTGTGAGTTGAATACAAACAATGCAAAGACGTTTCTGAGAATTCTTCTGTCTAGCATTTTATGAAGAAATCCCGTTTCCAACGAAGGCCTCAACCAGGTCTAAATATCCACTTGCAGACTTAACAAACAGAGTGTTTTCAAACTGCTCTATGAAAAGAAAGGTTAAACTCTGTGAGTTGAACACACCCATTACAAAGTAGTTTCTGAGAATGATTCTGTGTAGTTTTGAAACGGGGTTATTTCAATTTCTAAGATTGGCCTCAAATCGCAGGAAATCTCCACTTGCAATTTCCACAAAAAGAGTGTTTCAAAACTGATCTTTCTAAAGGAAGGTTTAACTCTGTGAGTTGAACACACACCACACAAAGAAGTTACTGAGAAGTCTTCTTTCTTGCAGTATATGAAGAAATCCCGTTTCCAACGAAGGCCACAAACAGGACTAAATATCCACTTGCAGACTTAACAAAAAGTGTTTCCAAACTGCTCTATGAAAAGAAAGGTTAAACTCTGTGAGTTGAACACATCCAGTACAAAGTAGTTTCTGACAATGATTCTGTCTAGTTTTTAAACGAGGATATTGCCATTTCTAAGATTGCCCTCAAATCTCTTGAAATCTCCACTTGCAAATTCCACAAAAAGAGTGTTTCAAAACTGCTCTGTCTAAAGGAACGTTCAGTTCTGTGAGTTGAATAGAAACAATGCAAAGAATTACTGAGAATTCTTCTGTCTAGCATTTTATGAAGAAATCCCATTTCCAACGAAGGCCTCATCCAGGTCTAAATATCCACTTGCAGACTTAACAAACAGAGTGTTTTCAAACTGCTCTATGAAAAGGAAGGTTAAACTCTGTGAGTTGAAGACACCCATTAGAAAGTAGTTTCTGAGAATGATTCTGTGTAGTTTTGAAACGGGGTTATTTCAATTTCTAAGATTGGCCTCAAATCGCAGGAAATCTCCACTTGCAATTTCCACAAAAAGAGTGTTTCAAAACTGATCTTTCTAAAGGAAGGTTTAACTCTGTGAGTTGAACACACACCACACAAAGAAGTTACTGAGAATTCTTCTTTCTTGCAGTATATGAAGAAATCCCGTTTCCAACGAAGGCCACAAAGAGGTCTAAATATCCACTTGCAGACTTAACAAACAGAGTGTTTCCAAACTGCTCTATGAAAAGAAAGGTTAAACTCTGTGAGTTGAACACCTCCAGTACAAAGTAGTTTCTGAGAATGATTCTGTCTAGTTTTTAAACGAGGATATTGCCATTTCTAAGATTGGCCTCAAATCTCTTGAAATCTCCACTTGCAAATTCCAGAAAAAGAGTGTTTCAAAACTGCTCTGTCTAAAGGAACGTTCAGCTCTGTGAGTTGAATACAAACAACGCAAAGAAGTTACTGAGAATTCTTCTGTCTAGCATTCTATGACGAAATCCCGTTTCTAACGATGGCCTCAACCAGGTCTAAATATCCACTTGCAGACTTAACAAACAGAGCGTTTTCAAACTGCTCTATGAAAAGGAAGGTTAAACTCTGTGAGTTGAAGACACCCATTACAAAGTAGTTTCTGGGAATGATTCTGTGTAGTTTTGAAACGGGGTTATTTCAATTTCTAAGATTGGCCTCAAATCGCAGGAAATCTCCACTTGCAATTTCCACAAAAAGAGTGTTTCAAAACTGATCTTTCTAAAGGAAGGTTTAACTCTGTGAGTTGAACACACACCACACAAAGAAGTTACTGAGAATTCTTCTTTCTTGCAGTATATGAAGAAATCCCGTTTCCAACGAAGGCCACAAAGAGGTCTAAATATCCACTTGCAGACTTAACAAACAGAGTGTTTCCAAACTGCTCTATGAAAAGAAAGGTTAAACTCTGTGAGTTGAACACCTCCAGTACAAAGTAGTTTCTGAGAATGATTCTGTCTTGTTTTTAAACGAGGATATTGCCATTTCTAAGATTGGCCTCAAATCTCTTGAAATCTCCACTTGCAAATTCCACAAAAAGAGTGTTTCAAAACTGCTCTGTCTAAAGGAACGTTCAGCTCTGTGAGTTGAATAGAAACAATGCAAAGAATTACTGAGAATTCTTCTGTCTAGCATTTTATGAAGAAATCCCTTTTCCAACGAAGGCCTCAACCAGGTCTAAATATCCACTTGCAGACTTAACAAACAGAGTGTTTTCAAACTGCTCTATGAAAAGGAAGGTTAAACTCTGTGAGTTGAAGACACCCATTACAAAGTAGTTTCTGAGAATGATTCTGTGTAGTTTTGAAACGGGGTTCTTTCAATTTCTAAGATTGGTCTCAAATCGCAGGAAATCTCCACTTGCAATTTCCACAAAAAGAGTGTTTCAAAACTGATCTTTCTAAAGGAAGGTTTAACTCTGTGAGTTGAACACACACCACACAAAGAAGTTACTGAGAATTCTTCTTTCTTGCAGTATATGAAGAAATCCCGTTTCCAACGAAGGCCACAAACAGGTGTAAATATCCACTTGCAGACTTAAGAAACAGAGTGTTTCCAAACTGCTCTATGAAAAGAAAGGTTAAACTCTGTGAGTTGAACACATCCAGTACAAAGTAGTTTCTGAGAATGATTCTGTCTAGTTTTTAAACGAGGATATTGCCATTTCTAAGATTGGCCTCAAATCTCTTGAAATGTCCACATGCAAATTCCACAAAAAGAGTGTTTCAAAACTGCTCTGTCTAAAGGAACGTTCAGCTCTGTGAGTTGAATACAAACAATGCAAAGACGTTTCTGAGAATTCTTCTGTCTAGCATTTTATGAAGAAATCCCGTTTCCAACGAAGGCCTCAACCAGGTCTAAATATCCACTTGCAGACTTAACAAACAGAGTGTTTTCAAACTGCTCTATGAAAAGAAAGGTTAAACTCTGTGAGTTGAACACACCCATTACAAAGTAGTTTCTGAGAATGATTCTCTGTAGTTTTGAAACGGGGTTATTTCAATTTCTAAGATTGGCCTCAAATCGCAGGAAATCTCCACTTGCAATTTCCACAAAAAGAGTGTTTCAAAACTGATCTTTCTAAAGGAAGGTTTAACTCTGTGAGTTGAACACACACCACACAAAGAAGTTACTGAGAAGTCTTCTTTCTTGCAGTATATGAAGAAATCCCGTTTCCAACGAAGGCCACAAACAGGACTAAATATCCACTTGCAGACTTAACAAAAAGTGTTTCCAAACTGCTCTATGAAAAGAAAGGTTAAACTCTGTGAGTTGAACACATCCAGTACAAAGTAGTTTCTGAGAATGATTCTGTCTAGTTTTTAAACGAGGATATTGCCATTTCTAAGATTGCCCTCAAATCTCTTGAAATCTCCACTTGCAAATTCCACAAAAAGAGTGTTTCAAAACTGCTCTGTCTAAAGGAACGTTCAGTTCTGTGAGTTGAATAGAAACAATGCAAAGAATTACTGAGAATTCTTCTGTCTAGCATTTTATGAAGAAATCCCATTTCCAACGAAGGCCTCATCCAGGTCTAAATATCCACTTGCAGACTTAACAAACAGAGTGTTTTCAAACTGCTCTATGAAAAGGAAGGTTAAACTCTGTGAGTTGAAGACACCCATTAGAAAGTAGTTTCTGAGAATGATTCTGTGTAGTTTTGAAACGGGGTTATTTCAATTTCTAAGATTGGCCTCAAATCGCAGGAAATCTCCACTTGCAATTTCCACAAAAAGAGTGTTTCAAAACTGATCTTTCTAAAGGAAGGTTTAACTCTGTGAGTTGAACACACACCACACAAAGAAGTTACTGAGAATTCTTCTTTCTTGCAGTATATGAACAAATCCCGTTTCCAACGAAGGCCACAAACAGGTCTAAATATCCACTTGCAGACTTAACAAACAGAGTGTTTCCAAACTGCTCTATGAAAAGAAAGGTTAAACTCTGTGAGTTGAACACCTCCAGTACAAAGTAGTTTCTGAGAATGATTCTGTCTAGTTTTTAAACGAGGATATTGCCATTTCTAAGATTGGCCTCAAATCTCTTGAAATCTCCACTTGCAAATTCCAGAAAAAGAGTGTTTCAAAACTGCTCTGTCTAAAGGAACGTTCAGCTCTGTGAGTTGAATACAAACAACGCAAAGAAGTTACTGAGAATTCTTCTGTCTAGCATTCTATGACGAAATCCCGTTTCCAACGATGGCCTCAACCAGGTCTAAATATCCACTTGCAGACTTAACAAACAGAGCGTTTTCAAACTGCTCTATGAAAAGGAAGGTTAAACTCTGTGAGTTGAAGACACCCATTACAAAGTAGTTTCTGGGAATGATTCTGTGTAGTTTTGAAACGGGGTTATTTCAATTTCTAAGATTGGCCTCAAATCGCAGGAAATCTCCACTTGCAATTTCCACAAAAAGAGTGTTTCAAAACTGATCTTTCTAAAGGAAGGTTTAACTCTGTGAGTTGAACACACACCACACAAAGAAGTTACTGAGAATTCTTCTTTCTTGCAGTATAGGAAGAAATCCCGTTTCCAACGAAGGCCACAAAGAGGTCTAAATATCCACTTGCAGACTTAACAAACAGAGTGTTTCCAAACTGCTCTATGAAAAGAGAGGTTAAACTCTGTGAGTTGAACACCTCCAGTACAAAGTAGTTTCTGAGAATGATTCTGTCTTGTTTTTAAACGAGGATATTGCCATTTCTAAGATTGGCCTCAAATCTCTTGAAATCTCCACTTGCAAATTCCACAAAAAGAGTGTTTCAAAACTGCTCTGTCTAAAGGAACGTTCAGCTCTGTGAGTTGAATACAAACAACGCAAAGAAGTTACTGAGAATTCTTCTGTCTAGCATTCTATGAAGAAATCCCGTTTCCAACGAAGGCCTCAACCAGGTCTAAATATCCACTTGCAGACTTAACAAACAGAGTGTTTTCAAACTGCTCTATGAAAAGAAAGGTTAAACTCTGTGAGTTGAACACACCCATTACAAAGTAGTTTCTGAGAATGATTCTGTGTAGTTTTGAAACGGGGTTCTTTCAATTTCTAAGATTGGTCTCAAATCGCAGGAAATCTCCACTTGCAATTTCCACAAAAAGAGTGTTTCAAAACTGATCTTTCTAAAGGAAGGTTTTACTCTGTGAGTTGAACACACACCACACAAAGAAGTTACTGAGAATTCTTCTTTCTTGCAGTATATGAAGAAATCCCGTTTCCAACGAAGGCCACAAACAGGTCTAAATATCCACTTGCAGACTTAAGAAACAGAGTGTTTCCAAACTGCTCTATGAAAAGTAAGGTTAAACTCTGTGAGTTGAACACATCCAGTACAAAGTAGTTTCTGAGAATGATTCTGTCTAGTTTTTAAACGAGGATATTGCCATTTCTAAGATTGGCCTCAAATCTCTTGAAATCTCCACTTGCAAATTCCACAAAAAGAGTGTTTCAAAACTGCTCTGTCTAAAGGAACGTTCAGCTCTGTGAGTTGAATACAAACAATGCAAAGAAGTTACTGAGAATTCTTCTGTCTAGCATTCTATGAAGAAATCCCATTTCCAACGAAGGCCTCAACCAGGTCTAAATATCCACTTGCAGACTTAACAAACAGAGTGTTTTCAAACTGCTCTATGAAAAGAAAGGTTAAACTCTGTGAGTTGAACACACCCATTACAAAGTAGTTTCTGAGAATGATTCTGTGTAGTTTTGAAACGGGGTTCTTTCAATTTCTAAGATTGGCCTCAAATCGCAGGAAATCTCCACTTGCAATTTCCACAAAAAGAGTGTTTCAAAACTGATCTTTTTAAAGGAAGGTTTAACTCTGTGAGTTGAACACACACCACACAAAGAAGTTACTGAGAATTCTTCTTTCTTGCAGTATATGAAGAAAACCCGTTTCCAACGAAGGCCACAAAGAGGTCTAAATATCCACTTGCAGACTTAAGAAACAGAGTGTTTCCAAACTGCTCTATGAAAAGTAAGGTTAAACTCTGTGAGTTGAACACATCCAGTACAAAGTAGTTTCTGAGAATGATTCTGTCTAGTTTTTAAACGAGGATATTGCCATTTCTAAGATTGGCCTCAAATCTCTTGAAATCTCCACTTGCAAATTCCACAAAAAGAGTGTTTCAAAACTGCTCTGTCTAAAGGAACGTTCAGCTCTGTGAGTTGAATAGAAACAATGCAAAGAAGTTACTGAGAATTCTTCTGTCTAGCATTCTATGAAGAAATCCCATTTCCAACGAAGGCCTCAACCAGGTCTAAATATCCACTTGCAGACTTAACAAACAGAGTGTTTTCAAACTGCTCTATGAAAAGAAAGGTTAAACTCTGTGAGTTGAACACACCCATTACAAAGTAGTTTCTGAGAATGATTCTGTGTAGTTTTGAAACGGGGTTCTTTCAATTTCTAAGATTGGCCTCAAATCGCAGGAAATCTCCACTTGCAATTTCCACAAAAAGAGTGTTTCAAAACTGATCTTTCTAAAGGAAGGTTTAACTCTGTGAGTTGAACACACACCACACAAAGAAGTTACTGAGAATTCTTCTTTCTTGCAGTATATGAAGAAATCCCGTTTCCAACGAAGGCCACAAACAGGTCAAAATATCCACTTGCAGAGTTAACAAACAGAGCGTTTCCAAACTGCTCTATGAAAAGAAAGGTTAAACTCTGTGAGTTGAACACATCCAGTACAAAGTAGTTTCTGAGAATGATTCTGTCTAGTTTTTAAACGAGGATATTGCCATTTCTAAGATTGGCCTCAAATCTCTTGAAATCTCCACTTGCAAATTCCACAAAAAGAGTGTTTCAAAACTGCTCTGTCTAAAGGAACGTTCAGCTCTGTGAGTTGAATACAAACAACGCAAAGAAGTTACTGAGAATTCTTCTGTCTAGCATTCTATGAAGAAATCCCGTTTCCAACGAAGGCCTCAACCAGGTCTAAATATCCACTTGCAGACTTAACAAACAGAGTGTTTTCAAACTGCTCTATGAAAAGAAAGGTTAAACTCTGTGAGTTGAACACACCCATTACAAAGTAGTTTCTGAGAATGATTCTGTGTAGTTTTGAAACGGGGTTCTTTCAATTTCTAAGATTGGTCTCAAATCGCAGGAAATCTCCACTTGCAATTTCCACAAAAAGAGTGTTTCAAAACTGATCTTTCTAAAGGAAGGTTTTACTCTGTGAGTTGAACACACACCACACAAAGAAGTTACTGAGAATTCTTCTTTCTTGCAGTATATGAAGAAATCCCGTTTCCAACGAAGGCCACAAACAGGTCTAAATATCCACTTGCAGACTTAAGAAACAGAGTGTTTCCAAACTGCTCTATGAAAAGTAAGGTTAAACTCTGTGAGTTGAACACATCCAGTACAAAGTAGTTTCTGAGAATGATTCTGTCTAGTTTTTAAACGAGGATATTGCCATTTCTAAGATTGGCCTCAAATCTCTTGAAATCTCCACTTGCAAATTCCACAAAAAGAGTGTTTCAGAACTGCTCTGTCTAAAGGAACGTTCAGCTCTGTGAGTTGAATACAAACAATGCAAAGAAGTTACTGAGAATTCTTCTGTCTAGCATTCTATGAAGAAATCCCATTTCCAACGAAGGCCTCAACCAGGTCTAAATATCCACTTGCAGACTTAACAAACAGAGTGTTTTCAAACTGCTCTATGAAAAGAAAGGTTAAACTCTGTGAGTTGAACACACCCATTACAAAGTAGTTTCTGAGAATGATTCTGTGTAGTTTTGAAACGGGGTTCTTTCAATTTCTAAGATTGGCCTCAAATCGCAGGAAATCTCCACTTGCAATTTCCACAAAAAGAGTGTTTCAAAACTGATCTTTCTAAAGGAAGGTTTAACTCTGTGAGTTGAACACACACCACACAAAGAAGTTACTGAGAATTCTTCTTTCTTGCAGTATATGAAGAAATCCCGTTTCCAACGAAGGCCACAAAGAGGTCTAAATATCCACTTGCAGACTTAAGAAACAGAGTGTTTCCAAACTGCTCTATGAAAAGTAAGGTTAAACTCTGTGAGTTGAACACATCCAGTACAAAGTAGTTTCTGAGAATGATTCTGTCTAGTTTTTAAACGAGGATATTGCCATTTCTAAGATTGGCCTAAAATCTCTTGAAATCTCCACTTGCAAATTCCACAAAAAGAGTGTTTCAAAACTGCTCTGTCTAAAGGAACGTTCAGCTCTGTGAGTTGAATACAAACAATGCAAAGAAGTTACTGAGAATTCTTCTGTCTAGCATTCTATGAAGAAATCCCATTTCCAACGAAGGCCTCAACCAGGTCTAAATATCCACTTGCAGACTTAACAAACAGAGTGTTTTCAAACTGCTCTATGAAAAGAAAGGTTAAACTCTGTGAGTTGAACACACCCATTACAAAGTAGTTTCTGAGAATGATTCTGTGTAGTTTTGAAACGGGGTTATTTCAATTTCTAAGATTGGCCTCAAATCGCAGGAAATCTCCACTTGCAATTTCCACAAAAAGAGTGTTTCAAAACTGATCTTTCTAAAGGAAGGTTTAACTCTGTGAGTTGAACACACACCACACAAAGAAGTTACTGAGAATTCTTCTTTCTTGCAGTATATGAAGAAATCCCGTTTCCAACGAAGGCCACAAAGAGGTCTAAATATCCACTTGCAGACTTAACAAACAGAGTGTTTCCAAACTGCTCTATGAAAAGAAAGGTTAAACTCTGTGAGTTGAACACCTCCAGTACAAAGTAGTTTCTGAGAATGATTCTGTCTAGTTTTTAAACGAGGATATTGCCATTTCTAAGATTGGCCTCAAATCTCTTGAAATCTCCACTTGCAAATTCCACAAAAAGAGTGTTTCAAAACTGCTCTGTCTAAAGGAACGTTCAGCTCTGTGAGTTGAATACAAACAATGCAAAGAAGTTACTGAGAATTCTTCTGTCTAGCATTTTATGAAGAAATCCCATTTCCAACGAAGGCCTCAACCAGGTCTAAATATCCACTTGCAGACTTAACAAACAGAGTGTTTTCAAACTGCTCTGTGAAAAGGGTGGTTAAACTCTGTGAGTTGAACACACCCATTACAAAGTAGTTTCTGAGAATGATTCTGTGTAGCTTTGAAACGGGGTTCTTTCAATTTCTAAGATTGGCCTCAAATCGCAGGAATTCTCCACTTGCAATTTCCACAAAAAGAGTGTTTCAAAACTGATCTTTCTAAAGGAAGGTTTTACTCTGTGAGTTGAACACACACCACACAAAGAAGTTACTGAGAATTCTTCTTTCTTGCAGTATATGAAGAAACCCCGTTTCCAACGAAGGCCACAAACAGGTCAAAATATCCACTTGCAGAGTTAACAAACAGAGCGTTTCCAAACTGCTCTATGAAAAGAAAGGTTAAACTCTGTGAGTTGAACACATCCAGTACAAAGTAGTTTCTGAGAATGATTCTGTCTAGTTTTTAAACGAGGATATTGCCATTTCTAAGATTGGCCTCAAATCTCTTGAAATCTCCACTTGCAAATTCCACAAAAAGAGTGTTTCAAAACTGCTCTGTCTAAAGGAACGTTCAGCTCTGTGAGTTGAATACAAACAACGCAAAGAAGTTACTGAGAATTCTTCTGTCTAGCATTCTATGAAGAAATCCCGTTTCCAACGAAGGCCTCAACCAGGTCTAAATATCCACTTGCAGACTTAACAAACAGAGTGTTTTCAAACTGCTCTATGAAAAGGAAGGTTAAAATCTGTGAGTTGAACACACCCATTACAAAGTAGTTTCTGAGAATGATTCTGTGTAGTTTTGAAACGGGGTTATTTCAATTTCTAAGATTGGCCTCAAATCGCAGGAAATCTCCACTTGCAATTTCCACAAAAAGAGTGTTTCAAAACTGATCTTTCTAAAGGAAGGTTTAACTCTGTGAGTTGAACACACACCACACAAAGAAGTTACTGAGAATTCTTCTTTCTTGCAGTATATGAAGAAATCCCGTTTCCAACGAAGGCCACAAAGAGGTCTAAATATCCACTTGCAGACTTAAGAAACAGAGTGTTTCCAAACTGCTCTATGAAAAGTAAGGTTAAACTCTGTGAGTTGAACACATCCAGTACAAAGTAGTTTCTGAGAATGATTCTGTCTAGTTTTTAAACGAGGATATTGCCATTTCTAAGATTGGCCTCAAATCTCTTGAAATCTCCACTTGCAAATTCCACAAAAAGAGTGTTTCAAAACTGCTCTGTCTAAAGGAACGTTCAGCTCTGTGAGTTGAATAGAAACAATGCAAAGAAGTTACTGAGAATTCTTCTGTCTAGCATTCTATGAAGAAATCCCATTTCCAACGAAGGCCTCAACCAGGTCTAAATATCCACTTGCAGACTTAACAAACAGAGTGTTTTCAAACTGCTCTATGAAAAGAAAGGTTAAACTCTGTGAGTTGAACACACCCATTACAAAGTAGTTTCTGAGAATGATTCTGTGTAGTTTTGAAACGGGGTTCTTTCAATTTCTAAGATTGGCCTCAAATCGCAGGAAATCTCCACTTGCAATTTCCACAAAAAGAGTGTTTCAAAACTGATCTTTCTAAAGGAAGGTTTAACTCTGTGAGTTGAACACACACCACACAAAGAAGTTACTGAGAATTCTTCTTTCTTGCAGTATATGAAGAAATCCCGTTTCCAACGAAGGCCACAAACAGGTCAAAATATCCACTTGCAGAGTTAACAAACAGAGCGTTTCCAAACTGCTCTATGAAAAGAAAGGTTAAACTCTGTGAGTTGAACACATCCAGTACAAAGTAGTTTCTGAGAATGATTCTGTCTAGTTTTTAAACGAGGATATTGCCATTTCTAAGATTGGCCTCAAATCTCTTGAAATCTCCACTTGCAAATTCCACAAAAAGAGTGTTTCAAAACTGCTCTGTCTAAAGGAACGTTCAGCTCTGTGAGTTGAATACAAACAACGCAAAGAAGTTACTGAGAATTCTTCTGTCTAGCATTCTATGAAGAAATCCCGTTTCCAACGAAGGCCTCAACGAGGTCTAAATATCCACTTGCAGACTTAACAAACAGAGTGTTTTCAAACTGCTCTATGAAAAGAAAGGTTAAACTCTGTGAGTTGAACACACCCATTACAAAGTAGTTTCTGAGAATGATTCTGTGTAGTTTTGAAACGGGGTTCTTTCAATTTCTAAGATTGGTCTCAAATCGCAGGAAATCTCCACTTGCAATTTCCACAAAAAGAGTGTTTCAAAACTGATCTTTCTAAAGGAAGGTTTTACTCTGTGAGTTGAACACACACCACACAAAGAAGTTACTGAGAATTCTTCTTTCTTGCAGTATATGAAGAAATCCCGTTTCCAACGAAGGCCACAAACAGGTCTAAATATCCACTTGCAGACTTAAGAAACAGAGTGTTTCCAAACTGCTCTATGAAAAGTAAGGTTAAACTCTGTGAGTTGAACACATCCAGTACAAAGTAGTTTCTGAGAATGATTCTGTCTAGTTTTTAAACGAGGATATTGCCATTTCTAAGATTGGCCTCAAATCTCTTGAAATCTCCACTTGCAAATTCCACAAAAAGAGTGTTTCAAAACTGCTCTGTCTAAAGGAACGTTCAGCTCTGTGAGTTGAATACAAACAATGCAAAGAAGTTACTGAGAATTCTTCTGTCTAGCATTCTATGAAGAAATCCCATTTCCAACGAAGGCCTCAACCAGGTCTAAATATCCACTTGCAGACTTAACAAACAGAGTGTTTTCAAACTGCTCTATGAAAAGAAAGGTTAAACTCTGTGAGTTGAACACACCCATTACAAAGTAGTTTCTGAGAATGATTCTGTGTAGTTTTGAAACGGGGTTCTTTCAATTTCTAAGATTGGCCTCAAATCGCAGGAAATCTCCACTTGCAATTTCCGCAAAAAGAGTGTTTCAAAACTGATCTTTCTAAAGGAAGGTTTAACTCTGTGAGTTGAACACACACCACACAAAGAAGTTACTGAGAATTCTTCTTTCTTGCAGTATATGAAGAAATCCCGTTTCCAACGAAGGCCACATAGAGGTCTAAATATCCACTTGCAGACTTAAGAAACAGAGTGTTTCCAAACTGCTCTATGAAAAGTAAGGTTAAACTCTGTGAGTTGAACACATCCAGTACAAAGTAGTTTCTGAGAATGATTCTGTCTAGTTTTTAAACGAGGATATTGCCATTTCTAAGATTGGCCTCAAATCTCTTGAAATCTCCACTTGCAAATTCCACAAAAAGAGTGTTTCAAAACTGCTCTGTCTAAAGGAACGTTCAGCTCTGTGAGTTGAATAGAAACAATGCAAAGAAGTTACTGAGAATTCTTCTGTCTAGCATTCTATGAAGAAATCCAATTTCCAACGAAGGCCTCAACCAGGTCTAAATATCCACTTGCAGACTTAACAAACAGAGTGTTTTCAAACTGCTCTATGAAAAGAAAGGTTAAACTCTGTGAGTTGAACACACCCATTACAAAGTAGTTTCTGAGAATGATTCTGTGTAGTTTTGAAACGGGGTTCTTTCAATTTCTAAGATTGGCCTCAAATCGCAGGAAATCTCCACTTGCAATTTCCACAAAAAGAGTGTTTCAAAACTGATCTTTCTAAAGGAAGGTTTAACTCTGTGAGTTGAACACACACCACACAAAGAAGTTACTGAGAATTCTTCTTTCTTGCAGTATATGAAGAAATCCCGTTTCCAACGAAGGCCACAAAGAGGTCTAAATATCCACTTGCAGACTTAACAAACAGAGTGTTTCCAAACTGCTCTATGAAAAGAAAGGTTAAACTCTGTGAGTTGAACACCTCCAGTACAAAGTAGTTTCTGAGAATGATTCTGTCTAGTTTTTAAACGAGGATATTGCCATTTCTAAGATTGGCCTCAAATCTCTTGAAATCTCCACTTGCAAATTCCACAAAAAGAGTGTTTCAAAACTGCTCTGTCTAAAGGAACGTTCAGCTCTGTGAGTTGAATACAAACAATGCAAAGAAGTTACTGAGAATTCTTCTGTCTAGCATTTTATGAAGAAATCCCATTTCCAACGAAGGCCTCAACCAGGTCTAAATATCCACTTGCAGACTTAACAAACAGAGTGTTTTCAAACTGCTCTGTGAAAAGGGTGGTTAAACTCTGTGAGTTGAACACACCCATTACAAAGTAGTTTCTGAGAATGATTCTGTGTAGCTTTGAAACGGGGTTCTTTCAATTTCTAAGATTGGCCTCAAATCGCAGGAATTCTCCACTTGCAATTTCCACAAAAAGAGTGTTTCAAAACTGATCTTTCTAAAGGAAGGTTTAACTCTGTGAGTTGAACACACACCACACAAAGAAGTTACTGAGAATTCTTCTTTCTTGCAGTATATGAAGAAACCCCGTTTCCAACGAAGGCCACAAACAGGTCAAAATATCCACTTGCAGAGTTAACAAACAGAGCGTTTCCAAACTGCTCTATGAAAAGAAAGGTTAAACTCTGTGAGTTGAACACATCCAGTACAAAGTAGTTTCTGAGAATGATTCTGTCTAGTTTTTAAACGAGGATATTGCCATTTCTAAGATTGGCCTCAAATCTCTTGAAATCTCCACTTGCAAATTCCACAAAAAGAGTGTTTCAAAACTGCTCTGTCTAAAGGAACGTTCAGCTCTGTGAGTTGAATACAAACAACGCAAAGAAGTTACTGAGAATTCTTCTGTCTAGCATTCTATGAAGAAATCCCGTTTCCAACGAAGGCCTCAACCAGGTCTAAATATCCACTTGCAGACTTAACAAACAGAGTGTTTTCAAACTGCTCTATGAAAAGGAAGGTTAAAATCTGTGAGTTGAACACACCCATTACAAAGTAGTTTCTGAGAATGATTCTGTGTAGTTTTGAAACGGGGTTATTTCAATTTCTAAGATTGGCCTCAAATCGCAGGAAATCTCCACTTGCAATTTCCACAAAAAGAGTGTTTCAAAACTGATCTTTCTAAAGGAAGGTTTAACTCTGTGAGTTGAACACACACCACACAAAGAAGTTACTGAGAATTCTTCTTTCTTGCAGTATATGAAGAAATCCCGTTTCCAACGAAGGCCACAAAGAGGTCGAAATATCCACTTGCAGACTTAACAAACAGAGTGTTTCCAAACTGCTCTATGAAAAGAAAGGTTAAACTCTGTGAGTTGAACACATCCAGTACAAAGTAGTTTCTGAGAATGATTCTGTCTAGTTTTTAAACGAGGATATTGCCATTTCTAAGATTGCCCTCAAATCTCTTGAAATCTCCACTTGCAAATTCCACAAAAAGAGTGTTTCAAAACTGCTCTGTCTAAAGGAACGTTCAGCTCTGTGAGTTGAATAGAAACAATGCAAAGAATTACTGAGAATTCTTCTGTCTAGCATTTTATGAAGAAATCCCGTTTCCAACGAAGGCCTCAACCAGGTCTAAATATCCACTTGCAGACTTAACAAACAGAGTGTTTTCAAACTGCTCTATGAAAAGGAAGGTTAAACTCTGTGAGTTGAAGACACCCATTACAAAGTAGTTTCTGAGAATGATTCTGTGTAGTTTTGAAACGGGGTTCTTTCAATTTCTAAGATTGGCCTCAAATCGCAGGAAATCTCCACTTGCAATTTCCACAAAAAGAGTGTTTCAAAACTGATCTTTCTAAAGGAAGGTTTAACACTGTGAGTTGAACACACACCACACAAAGAAGTTACTGAGAATTCTTCTTTCTTGCAGTATATGAAGAAATCCCGTTTCCAACGAAGGCCAGAAAGAGGTCTAAATATCCACTGGCAGACTTAACAAACAGAGTGTTTCCAAACTGCTCTATGAAAAGAAAGGTTAAACTCTGTGAGTTGAACACATCCAGTACAAAGTAGTTTCTGAGAATGATTCTGTCTAGTTTTTAAACGAGGATATTGCCATTTCTAAGATTGGCCTCAAATCTCTTGAAATCTCCACTTGCAAATTCCACAAAAAGAGTGTTTCAAAACTGCTCTGTCTAAAGGAACGTTCAGCTCTGTGAGTTGAATACAAACAATGCAAAGAAGTTACTGAGAATTCTTCTGTCTAGCATTCTATGAAGAAATCCCATTTCCAACGAAGGCCTCAACCAGGTCTAAATATCCACTTGCAGACTTAACAAACAGAGTGTTTTCAAACTGCTCTATGAAAAGAAAGGTTAAACTCTGTGAGTTGAACACACCCATTACAAAGTAGTTTCTGAGAATGATTCTGTGTAGTTTTGAAACGGGGTTCTTTCAATTTCTAAGATTGGCCTCAAATCGCAGGAAATCTCCACTTGCAATTTGCACAAAAAGAGTGTTTCAAAACTGATCTTTCTAAAGGAAGGTTTAACTCTGTGAGTTGAACACACACCACACAAAGAAGTTACTGAGAATTCTTCTTTCTTGCAGTATATGAAGAAATCCCGTTTCCAACGAAGGCCACAAACAGGTCTAAATATCCACTTGCAGACTTAACAAACAGTGTTTCCAAACTGCTCTATGAAAAGAAAGGTTAAACTCTGTGAGTTGAACACATCCAGTACAAAGTAGTTTCTGAGAATGATTCTGTCTAGTTTTTAAACGAGGATATTGCCATTTCTAAGATTGGCCTCAAATCTCTTGAAATCTCCACTTGCAAATTCCACAAAAAGAGTGTTTCAAAACTGCTCTGTCTAAAGGAACGTTCAGCTCTGTGAGTTGAATAGAAACAATGCAAAAGATTACTGAGAATTCTTCTGTCTAGCATTTTATGAAGAAATCCCGTTTCCAAAGAAGGCCTCAACCAGGTCTAAATATCCAATTGCAGACTTAACAAACAGAGTGTTTTCAAACTGCTCTATGAAAAGGAAGGTTAAACTCTGTGAGTTGAAGACACCCATTACAAAGTAGTTTCTGAGAATGATTCTGTGTAGTTTTGAAACGGGGTTCTTTCAATTTCTAAGATTGGCCTCAAATCGCAGGAAATCTCCACTTGCAATTTCCACAAAAAGAGTGTTTCAAAACTGATCTTTCTAAAGGAAGGTTTAACTCTGTGAGTTGAACACACACCACACAAAGAAGTTACTGAGAATTCTTCTTTCTTGCAGTATATGAAGAAATCCCGTTTCCAACGAAGGCCACAAAGAGGTCTAAATATCCACTTGCAGACTTAACAAACAGAGTGTTTCCAAACTGCTCTATGAAAAGAAAGGTTAAACTCTGTGAGTTGAACACATCCAGTACAAAGTAGTTTCTGAGAATGATTCTGTCTAGTTTTTAAACGAGGATATTGCCATTTCTAAGATTGGCCTCAAATCTCTTGAAATCTCCACTTGCAAAATCCACAAAAAGAGTGTTTCAAAACTGCTCTGTCTAAAGGAACGTTCAGCTCTGTGAGTTGAATACAAACAACGCGAAGAAGTTACTGAGAATTCTTCTGTCAGGCATTCTATGAAGAAATCCCGTTTCCAACGAAGGCCTCAACCAGGTCTAAATATCCAATTGCAGACTTAACAAACAGAGTGTTTTCAAACTGCTCTATGCAAAGAAAGGTTAAACTCTGTGAGTTGAACACACCCATTACAAAGTAGTTTCTGAGAATGATTCTGTGTAGTTTTGAAACGGGGTTATTTCAATTTCTAAGATTGGCCTCAAATCGCAGGAAATCTCCACTTGCAATTTCCACAAAAAGAGTGTTTCAAAACTGATCTTTCTAAAGGAATGTTTATCTCTGTGAGTTGAACACACACCACACAAAGAAGTTACTGAGAATTCTTCTTTCTTGCAGTATATGAAGAAATCCCGTTTCCAACGAAGGCCACAAAGAGGTCTAAATATCCACTTGCAGACTTAACAAACAGAGTGTTTCCAAACTGCTCTATGAAAAGAAAGGTTAAACTCTGTGAGTTGAACACATCCAGTACAAAGTAGTTTCTGAGAATGATTCTGTCTAGTTTTTAAACGAGGATATTGCCATTTCTAAGATTGGCCTCAAATCTCTTGAAATCTCCACTTGCAAAATCCACAAAAAGAGTGTTTCAAAACTGCTCTGTCTAAAGGAACGTTCTGCTCTGTGAGTTGAATACAAACAACGCGAAGAAGTTACTGAGAATTCTTCTGTCAGGCATTCTATGAAGAAATCCCGTTTCCAACGAAGGCCTCAACCAGGTCTAAATATCCAATTGCAGACTTAACAAACAGAGTGTTTTCAAACTGCTCTATGCAAAGAAAGGTTAAACTCTGTGAGTTGAACACACCCATTACAAAGTAGTTTCTGAGAATGATTCTGTGTAGTTTTGAAACGGGGTTATTTCAATTTCTAAGATTGGCCTCAAATCGCAGGAAATCTCCACTTGCAATTTCCACAAAAAGAGTGTTTCAAAACTGATCTTTCTAAAGGAATGTTTATCTCTGTGAGTTGAACACACACCACACAAAGAAGTTACTGAGAATTCTTCTTTCTTGCAGTATATGAAGAAATCCCGTTTCCAACGAAGGCCACAAAGAGGTCTAAATATCCACTTGCAGACTTAACAAACAGAGTGTTTCCAAACTGCTCTATGAAAAGAAAGGTTAAACTCTGTGAGTTGAACACATCCAGTACAAAGTAGTTTCTGAGAATGATTCTGTCTAGTTTTTAAACGAGGATATTGCCATTTCTAAGATTGGCGTCAAATCTCTTGAAATCTCCACTTGCAAATTCCACAAAAAGAGTGTTTCAAAACTGCTCTGTCTAAAGGAACGTTCAGCTCTGTGAGTTGAATACAAACAACGCAAAGAAGTTACTGAGAATTCTTCTGTCTAGCATTCTATGAAGAATTCCCGTTTCCAACGAAGGCCTCAACCAGGTCTAAATATCCACTTGCAGACTTAACAAACAGAGTGTTTTCAAACTGCTCTATGAAAAGGAAGGTTAAACTCTGTGAGTTGAACACACCCATTACAAAGTAGTTTCTGAGAATGATTCTTTGTAGTTTTGAAACGGGGTTCTTTCAATTTCTAAGATTGGCCTCAAATCGCAGGAAATCTCCACTTGCAATTTCCACAAAAAGAGTGTTTCAAAACTGATCTTTCTAAAGGAAGGTTTAACTCTGTGAGTTGAACACACACCACACAAAGAAGTTACTGAGAATTCTTCTTTCTTGCAGTATATGAAGAAATCCCGTTTCCAACGAAGGCCACAAAGAGGTCTAAATATCCACTTGCAGACTTAAGAAACAGAGTGTTTCCAAACTGCTCTATGAAAAGAAAGGTTAAACTCTGTGAGTTGAACACATCCAGTACAAAGTAGTTTCTGAGAATGATTCTGTCTAGTTTTTAAACGAGGATATTGCCATTTCTAAGATTGGCCTCAAATCTCTTGAAATCTCCACTTGCAAATTCCACAAAAAGAGTGTTTCAAAACTGCTCTGTCTAAAGGAACGTTCAGCTCTGTGAGTTGAATACAAACAACGCAAAGAAGTTACTGAGAATTCTTCTGTCTAGCATTCTATGAAGAAATCCCGTTTCCAACGAAGGCCTCAACCAGGTCTAAATATCCAATTGCAGACTTAACAAACAGAGTGTTTTCAAACTGCTCTATGAAAAGAAAGGTTAAACTCTGTGAGTTGAACACCCCCATTACAAAGTAGTTTCTGAGAATGATTCTGTGTAGTTTTGAAACGGGGTTCTTTCAATTTCTAAGATTGGTCTCAAATCGCAGGAAATCTCCACTTGCAATTTCCACAAAAAGAGTGTTTCAAAACTGATCTTTCTAAAGGAAGGTTTAACTCTGTGAGTTGAACACACACCACACAAAGAAGTTACTGAGAATTCTTCTTTCTTGCAGTATATGAAGAAATCCCGTTTCCAACGAAGGCCACAAAGAGGTCTAAATATCCACTTGCAGACTTCAGAAACAGAGTGTTTCCAAACTGCTCTATGAAAAGTAAGGTTAAACTCTGTGAGTTGAACACATCCAGTACAAAGTAGTTTCTGAGAATGATTCTGTCTAGTTTTTAAACGAGGATATTGCCATTTCTAAGATTGGCCTCAAATCTCTTGAAATCTCCACTTGCAAATTCCACAAAAAGAGTGTTTCAAAACTGCTCTGTCTAAAGGAACGTTCAGCTCTGTGAGTTGAATACAAACAACGCAAGGAAGTTACTGAGAATTCTTCTGTCTAGCATTCTATGAAGAAATCCCATTTCCAACGAAGGCCTCAACCAGGTCTAAATATCCACTTGCAGACTTAACAAACAGAGTGTTTTCAAACTGCTCTATGAAAAGAAAGGTTAAACTCTGTGAGTTGAACACACCCATTACAAAGTAGTTTCTGAGAATGATTCTGTGTAGTTTTGAAACGGGGTTCTTTCAATTTCTAAGATTGGCCTCAAATCGCAGGAAATCTCCACTTGCAATTTGCACAAAAAGAGTGTTTCAAAACTGATCTTTCTAAAGGAAGGTTTAACTCTGTGAGTTGAACACACACCACAAAAAGAAGTTGCTGAGAATTCTTCTTTCTTGCAGTATATGAAGAAACCCCGTTTCCAACGAAGGCCACAAACAGGTCAAAATATCCACTTGCAGAGTTAACAAACAGAGCGTTTCCAAACTGCTCTATGAAAAGAAAGGTTAAACTCTGTGAGTTGAACACATCCAGTACAAAGTAGTTTCTGAGAATGATTCTGTCTAGTTTTTAAACGAGGATATTGCCATTTCTAAGATTGGCCTCAAATCTCTTGAAATCTCCACTTGCAAATTCCACAAAAAGAGTGTTTCAAAACTGCTCTGTCTAAAGGAACGTTCAGCTCTGTGAGTTGAATAGAAACAATGCAAAGGATTACTGAGAATTCTTCTGTCTAGCATTTTATGAAGAAATCCCGTTTCCAAAGAAGGCCTCAACCAGGTCTAAATATCCACTTGCAGACTTAACAAACAGAGTGTTTTCAAACTGCTCTATGAAAAGGAAGGTTAAACTCTGTGAGTTGAAGACACCCATTACAAAGTAGTTTCTGAGAATGATTCTGTGTAGTTTTGAAACGGGGTTCTTTCAATTTCTAAGATTGGTCTCAAATCGCAGGAAATCTCCACTTGCAATTTCCACAAAAAGAGTGTTTCAAAACTGATCTTTCTAAAGGAAGGTTTAACTCTGTGAGTTGAACACACACCACACAAAGAAGTTACTGAGAATTCTTCTTTCTTGCAGTATATGAAGAAATCCCGTTTCCAACGAAGGCCACAAAGAGGTCTAAATATCCACTTGCAGACTTAACAAACAGAGTGTTTCCAAACTGCTCTATGAAAAGAAAGGTTAAACACTGTGAGTTGAACACATCCAGTACAAAGTAGTTTCTGAGAATGATTCTGTCTAGTTTTTAAACGAGGATATTGCCATTTCTAAGATTGGCCTCAAATCTCTTGAAATCTCCACTTGCAAAATCCACAAAAAGCGTGTTTCAAATCTGCTCTGTCTAAAGGAACGTTCAGCTCTGTGAGTTGAATACAAACAACGCGAAGAAGTTACTGAGAATTCTTCTGTCAGGCATTCTATGAAGAAATCCCGTTTCCAACGAAGGCCTCAACCAGGTCTAAATATCCAATTGCAGACTTAACAAACAGAGTGTTTTCAAACTGCTCTATGCAAAGAAAGGTTAAACTCTGTGAGTTGAACACACCCATTACAAAGTAGTTTCTGAGAATGATTCTGTGTAGTTTTGAAACGGGGTTATTTCAATTTCTAAGATTGGCCTCAAATCGCAGGAAATCTCCACTTGCAATTTCCACAAAAAGAGTGTTTCAAAACTGATCTTTCTAAAGGAATATTTATCTCTGTGAGTTGAACACACACCACACAAAGAAGTTACTGAGAATTCTTCTTTCTTGCAGTATATGAAGAAATCCCGTTTCCAACGAAGGCAACAAAGAGGTCTAAATATCCACTTGCAGACTTAACAAACAGAGTGTTTCCAAACTGCTCTATGAAAAGAAAGGTTAAACTCTGTGAGTTGAACACATCCAGTACAAAGTAGTTTCTGAGAATGATTCTGTCTAGTTTTTAAACGAGGATATTGCCATTTCTAAGATTGGCGTCAAATCTCTTGAAATCTCCACTTGCAAATTCCACAAAAAGAGTGTTTCAAAACTGCTCTGTCTAAAGGAACGTTCAGCTCTGTGAGTTGAATACAAACAACGCAAAGAAGTTACTGAGAATTCTTCTGTCTAGCATTCTATGAAGAAATCCCGTTTCCAACGAAGGCCTCAACGAGGTCTAAATATCCACTTGCAGACTTAACAAACAGAGTGTTTTCAAACTGCTCTATGAAAAGGAAGGTTAAACTCTGTGAGTTGAAGACACCCATTACAAAGTAGTTTCTGAGAATGATTCTGTGTAGTTTTGAAACGGGGTTCTTTCAATTTCTAAGATTGGCCTCAAATCGCAGGAAATCTCCACTTGCAATTTCCACAAAAAGAGTGTTTCAAAACTGATCTTTCTAAAGGAAGGTTTAACTCTGTGAGTTGAACACACACCACACAAAGAAGTTACTGAGAATTCTTCTTTCTTGCAGTATATGAAGAAATCCCGTTTCCAACGAAGGCCACAAAGAGGTCTAAATATCCACTTGCAGAATTAACAAACAGAGTGTTTCCAAACTGCTCTATGAAAAGAAAGGTTAAACTCTGTGAGTTGAACACCTCCAGTACAAAGTAGTTTCTGAGAATGATTCTGTCTAGTTTTTAAACGAGGATATTGCCATTTCTAAGATTGGCCTCAAATCTCTTGAAATCTCCACTTGCAAATTCCACAAAAAGAGTGTTTCAAAACTGCTCTGTCTAAAGGAACGTTCAGCTCTGTGAGTTGAATAGAAACAATGCAAGGAATTACTGAGAATTCTTCTGTCTAGCATTTTATGAAGAAATCCCGTTTCCAAAGAAGGCCTCAACCAGGTCTAAATATCCACTTGCAGACTTAACAAACAGAGTGTTTTCAAACTGCTCTATGAAAAGGAAGGTTAAACTCTGTGAGTTGAAGACACCCATTAGAAAGTAGTTTCTGAGAATGATTCTGTGTAGTTTTGAAACGGGGTTCTTTCAATTTCTAAGATTGGCCTCAAATCGCAGGAAATCTCCACTTGCAATTTCCACAAAAAGAGTGTTTCAAAACTGATCTTTCTAAAGGAAGGTTTAACTCTGTGAGTTGAACACACACCACACAAAGAAGTTACTGAGAATTCTTCTTTCTTGCAGTATATGAAGAAATCCCGTTTCCAACGAAGGCCACAAAGAGGTCTAAATATCCACTTGCAGACTTAACAAACAGAGTGTTTCCAAACTGCTCTATGAAAAGAAAGGTTAAACTCTGTGAGTTGAACACATCCAGTACAAAGTAGTTTCTGAGAATGATTCTGTCTAGTTTTTAAACGAGGGTATTGCCATTTCTAAGATTGGCCTCAAATCTCTTGAAATCTCCACTTGCAAATTCCACAAAAAGAGTGTTTCAAAACTGCTCTGTCTAAAGGAACGTTCAGCTCTGTGAGTTGAATACAAACAATGCAAAGAAGTTACTGAGAATTCTTCTGTCTAGCATTCTATGAAGAAATCCCATTTCCAACGAAGGCCTCAACCAGGTCTAAATATCCACTTGCAGACTTAACAAACAGAGTGTTTTCAAACTGCTCTATGAAAAGAAAGGTTAAACTCTGTGAGTTGAACACACCCATTACAAAGTAGTTTCTGAGAATGATTCTGTGTAGTTTTGAAACGGGGTTCTTTCAATTTCTAAGATTGGCCTCAAATCGCAGGAAATCTCCACTTGCAATTTCCACAAAAAGAGTGTTTCAAAACTGATCTTTCTAAAGGAAGGTTTAACTCTGTGAGTTGAACACACACCACAAAAAGAAGTTGCTGAGAATTCTTCTTTCTTGCAGTATATGAAGAAACCCCGTTTCCAACGAAGGCCACAAACAGGTCAAAATATCCACTTGCAGAGTTAACAAACAGAGCGTTTCCAAACTGCTCTATGAAAAGAAAGGTTAAACTCTGTGAGTTGAACACATCCAGTACAAAGTAGTTTCTGAGAATGATTCTGTCTAGTTTTTAAACGAGGATATTGCCATTTCTAAGATTGGCCTCAAATCTCTTGAAATCTCCACTTGCAAATTCCACAAAAAGAGTGTTTCAAAACTGCTCTGTCTAAAGGAACGTTCAGCTCTGTGAGTTGAATAGAAACAATGCAAAGAATTACTGAGAATTCTTCTGTCTAGCATTTTATGAAGAAATCCCGTTTCCAAAGAAGGCCTCAACCAGGTCTAAATATCCACTTGCAGACTTAACAAACAGAGTGTTTTCAAACTGCTCTATGCAAAGAAAGGTTAAACTCTGTGAGTTGAACACACCCATTACAAAGTAGTTTCTGAGAATGATTCTGTGTAGTTTTGAAACGGGGTTATTTCAATTTCTAAGATTGGCCTCAAATCGCAGGAAATCTCCACTTGCAATTTCCACAAAAAGAGTGTTTCAAAACTGATCTTTCTAAAGGAATATTTATCTCTGTGAGTTGAACACACACCACACAAAGAAGTTACTGAGAATTCTTCTTTCTTGCAGTATATGAAGAAATCCCGTTTCCAACGAAGGCAACAAAGAGGTCTAAATATCCACTTGCAGACTTAACAAACAGAGTGTTTCCAAACTGCTCTATGAAAAGAAAGGTTAAACTCTGTGAGTTGAACACATCCAGTACAAAGTAGTTTCTGAGAATGATTCTGTCTAGTTTTTAAACGAGGATATTGCCATTTCTAAGATTGGCGTCAAATCTCTTGATATCTCCAATTGCAAATTCCACAAAAAGAGTGTTTCAAAACTGCTCTGTCTAAAGGAACGTTCAGCTCTGTGAGTTGAATACAAACAACGCAAAGAAGTTACTGAGAATTCTTCTGTCTAGCATTCTATGAAGAAATCCCGTTTCCAACGAAGGCCTCAACGAGGTCTAAATATCCACTTGCAGACTTAACAAACAGAGTGTTTTCAAACTGCTCTATGAAAAGGAAGGTTAAACTCTGTGAGTTGAAGACACCCATTACAAAGTAGTTTCTGAGAATGATTCTGTGTAGTTTTGAAACGGGGTTCTTTCAATTTCTAAGATTGGCCTCAAATCGCAGGAAATCTCCACTTGCAATTTCCACAAAAAGAGTGTTTCAAAACTGATCTTTCTAAAGGAAGGTTTAACTCTGTGAGTTGAACACACACCACACAAAGAAGTTACTGAGAATTCTTCTTTCTTGCAGTATATGAAGAAATCCCGTTTCCAACGAAGGCCACAAAGAGGTCTAAATATCCACTTGCAGAATTAACAAACAGAGTGTTTCCAAACTGCTCTATGAAAAGAAAGGTTAAACTCTGTGAGTTGAACACCTCCAGTACAAAGTAGTTTCTGAGAATGATTCTGTCTAGTTTTTAAACGAGGATATTGCCATTTCTAAGATTGGCCTCAAATCTCTTGAAATCTCCACTTGCAAATTCCACAAAAAGAGTGTTTCAAAACTGCTCTGTCTAAAGGAACGTTCAGCTCTGTGAGTTGAATAGAAACAATGCAAGGAATTACTGAGAATTCTTCTGTCTAGCATTTTATGAAGAAATCCCGTTTCCAAAGAAGGCCTCAACCAGGTCTAAATATCCACTTGCAGACTTAACAAACAGAGTGTTTTCAAACTGCTCTATGAAAAGGAAGGTTAAACTCTGTGAGTTGAAGACACCCATTAGAAAGTAGTTTCTGAGAATGATTCTGTGTAGTTTTGAAACGGGGTTCTTTCAATTTCTAAGATTGGCCTCAAATCGCAGGAAATCTCCACTTGCAATTTCCACAAAAAGAGTGTTTCAAAACTGATCTTTCTAAAGGAAGGTTTAACTCTGTGAGTTGAACACACACCACACAAAGAAGTTACTGAGAATTCTTCTTTCTTGCAGTATATGAAGAAATCCCGTTTCCAACGAAGGCCACAAAGAGGTCTAAATATCCACTTGCAGACTTAACAAACAGAGTGTTTCCAAACTGCTCTATGAAAAGAAAGGTTAAACTCTGTGAGTTGAACACATCCAGTACAAAGTAGTTTCTGAGAATGATTCTGTCTAGTTTTTAAACGAGGATATTGCCATTTCTAAGATTGGCCTCAAATCTCTTGAAATCTCCACTTGCAAATTCCACAAAAAGAGTGTTTCAAAACTGCTCTGTCTAAAGGAACGTTCAGCTCTGTGAGTTGAATACAAACAATGCAAAGAAGTTACTGAGAATTCTTCTGTCTAGCATTCTATGAAGAAATCCCATTTCCAACGAAGGCCTCAACCAGGTCTAAATATCCACTTGCAGACTTAACAAACAGAGTGTTTTCAAACTGCTCTATGAAAAGAAAGGTTAAACTCTGTGAGTTGAACACACCCATTACAAAGTAGTTTCTGAGAATGATTCTGTGTAGTTTTGAAACGGGGTTCTTTCAATTTCTAAGATTGGCCTCAAATCGCAGGAAATCTCCACTTGCAATTTCCACAAAAAGAGTGTTTCAAAACTGATCTTTCTAAAGGAAGGTTTAACTCTGTGAGTTGAACACACACCACAAAAAGAAGTTGCTGAGAATTCTTCTTTCTTGCAGTATATGAAGAAACCCCGTTTCCAACGAAGGCCACAAACAGGTCAAAATATCCACTTGCAGAGTTAACAAACAGAGCGTTTCCAAACTGCTCTATGAAAAGAAAGGTTAAACTCTGTGAGTTGAACACATCCAGTACAAAGTAGTTTCTGAGAATGATTCTGTCTAGTTTTTAAACGAGGATATTGCCATTTCTAAGATTGGCCTCAAATCTCTTGAAATCTCCACTTGCAAATTCCACAAAAAGAGTGTTTCAAAACTGCTCTGTCTAAAGGAACGTTCAGCTCTGTGAGTTGAATAGAAACAATGCAAAGAATTACTGAGAATTCTTCTGTCTAGCATTTTATGAAGAAATCCCGTTTCCAAAGAAGGCCTCAACCAGGTCTAAATATCCACTTGCAGACTTAACAAACAGAGTGTTTTCAAACTGCTCTATGAAAAGGAAGGTTAAACTCTGTGAGTTTAAGACACCCATTAGAAAGTAGTTTCTGAGAATGATTCTGTGTAGTTTTGAAACGGGGTTCTTTCAATTTCTAAGATTGGCCTCAAATCGCAGGAAATCTCCACTTGCAATTTCCACAAAAAGAGTGTTTCAAAACTGATCTTTCTAAAGGAAGGTTTAACTCTGTGAGTTGAACACACACCACACAAAGAAGTTACTGAGAATTCTTCTTTCTTGCAGTATATGAAGAAATCCCGTTTCCAACGAAGGCCACAAACAGGTCTAAATATCCACTTGCAGACTTAACAAACAGAGTGTTTCCAAACTGCTCTATGAAAAGAAAGGTTAAACTCTGTGAGTTGAACACATCCAGTACAAAGTAGTTTCTGAGAATGATTCTGTCTAGTTTTTAAACGAGGGTATTGCCATTTCTAAGATTGGCCTCAAATCTCTTGAAATCTCCACTTGCAAATTCCACAAAAAGAGTGTTTCAAAACTGCTCTGTCTAAAGGAACGTTCAGCTCTGTGAGTTGAATACAAACAATGCAAAGAAGTTACTGAGAATTCTTCTGTCTAGCATTCTATGAAGAAATCCCATTTCCAACGAAGGCCTCAACCAGGTCTAAATATCCACTTGCAGACTTAACAAACAGAGTGTTTTCAAACTGCTCTATGAAAAGAAAGGTTAAACTCTGTGAGTTGAACACACCCATTACAAAGTAGTTTCTGAGAATGATTCTGTGTAGTTTTGAAACGGGGTTCTTTCAATTTCTAAGATTGGCCTCAAATCGCAGGAAATCTCCACTTGCAATTTCCACAAAAAGAGTGTTTCAAAACTGATCTTTCTAAAGGAAGGTTTAACTCTGTGAGTTGAACACACACCACAAAAAGAAGTTGCTGAGAATTCTTCTTTCTTGCAGTATATGAAGAAACCCCGTTTCCAACGAAGGCCACAAACAGGTCAAAATATCCACTTGCAGAGTTAACAAACAGAGCGTTTCCAAACTGCTCTATGAAAAGAAAGGTTAAACTCTGTGAGTTGAACACATCCAGTACAAAGTAGTTTCTGAGAATGATTCTGTCTAGTTTTTAAACGAGGATATTGCCATTTCTAAGATTGGCCTCAAATCTCTTGAAATCTCCACTTGCAAATTCCACAAAAAGAGTGTTTCAAAACTGCTCTGTCTAAAGGAACGTTCAGCTCTGTGAGTTGAATAGAAACAATGCAAAGAATTACTGAGAATTCTTCTGTCTAGCATTTTATGAAGAAATCCCGTTTCCAAAGAAGGCCTCAACCAGGTCTAAATATCCACTTGCAGACTTAACAAACAGAGTGTTTTCAAACTGCTCTATGAAAAGGAAGGTTAAACTCTGTGAGTTTAAGACACCCATTAGAAAGTAGTTTCTGAGAATGATTCTGTGTAGTTTTGAAACGGGGTTCTTTCAATTTCTAAGATTGGCCTCAAATCGCAGGAAATCTCCACTTGCAATTTCCACAAAAAGAGTGTTTCAAAACTGATCTTTCTAAAGGAAGGTTTAACTCTGTGAGTTGAACACACACCACACAAAGAAGTTACTGAGAATTCTTCTTTCTTGCAGTATATGAAGAAATCCCGTTTCCAACGAAGGCCACAAAGAGGTCTAAATATCCACTTGCAGACTTAAGAAACAGAGTGTTTCCAAACTGCTCTATGAAAAGAAAGGTTAAACTCTGTGAGTTGAACACATCCAGTACAAAGTAGTTTCTGAGAATGATTCTGTCTAGTTTTTAAACGAGGATATTGCCATTTCTAAGATTGGCCTCAAATCTCTTGAAATCTCCACTTGCAAATTCCACAAAAAGAGTGTTTCAAAACTGCTCTGTCTAAAGGAACGTTCAGCTCTGTGAGTTGAATACAAACAATGGAAAGAAGTTACTGAGAATTCTTCTGTCTAGCATTTTATGAAGAAATCCCGTTTCCAAAGAAGGCCTCAACCAGGTCTAAATATCCACTTGCAGACTTAACAAACAGAGTGTTTTCAAACTGCTCTGTGAAAAGGGTGGTTAAATTCTGTGAGTTGAACACACCCATTACAAAGTAGTTTCTGAGAATGATTCTGTGTAGCTTTGAAACGGGGTTCTTTCAATTTCTAAGATTGGCCTCAAATCGCAGGAAATCTCCACTTGCAATTTGCACAAAAAGAGTGTTTCAAAACTGATCTTTCTAAAGGAAGGTTTAACTCTGTGAGTTGAACACACACCACACAAAGAAGTTACTGAGAATTCTTCTTTCTTGCAGTATATGAAGAAATCCCGTTTCCAACGAAGGCCACAAACAGGTCTAAATATCCACTTGCAGACTTAACAAACAGTGTTTCCAAACTGCTCTATGAAAAGAAAGGTTAAACTCTGTGAGTTGAACACATCCAGTACAAAGTAGTTTCTGAGAATGATTCTGTCTAGTTTTTAAACGAGGATATTGCCATTTCTAAGATTGGCCTCAAATCTCTTGAAATCTCCACTTGCAAATTCCACAAAAAGAGTGTTTCAAAACTGCTCTGTCTAAAGGAACGTTCAGCTCTGTGAGTTGAATAGAAACAATGCAAAGGATTACTGAGAATTCTTCTGTCTAGCATTTTATGAAGAAATCCCGTTTCCAAAGAAGGCCTCAACCAGGTCTAAATATCCACTTGCAGACTTAACAAACAGACTGTTTTCAAACTGCTCTATGAAAAGGAAGGTTAAACTCTGTGAGTTGAAGACACCCATTACAAAGTAGTTTCTGAGAATGATTCTGTGTAGTTTTGAAACGGGGTTCTTTCAATTTCTAAGATTGGCCTCAAATCGCAGGAAATCTCCACTTGCAATTTCCACAAAAAGAGTGTTTCAAAACTGATCTTTCTAAAGGAAGGTTTAACTCTGTGAGTTGAACACACACCACACAAAGAAGTTACTGAGAATTCTTCTTTCTTGCAGTATATGAAGAAATCCCGTTTCCAACGAAGGCCACAAACAGGTCTAAATATCCACTTGCAGACTTAACAAACAGAGTGTTTCCAAACTGCTCTATGAAAAGAAAGGTTAAACTCTCTGAGTTGAACACATCCAGTACAAAGTAGTTTCTGAGAATGATTCTGTCTAGTTTTTAAACGAGGATATTGCCATTTCTAAGATTGGCCTCAAATCTCTTGAAATCTCCACTTGCAAAATCCACAAAAAGAGTGTTTCAAATCTGCTCTGTCTAAAGGAACGTTCAGCTCTGTGAGTTGAATACAAACAACGCGAAGAAGTTACTGAGAATTCTTCTGTCAGGCATTCTATGAAGAAATCCCATTTCCAACGAAGGCCTCAACCAGGTCTAAATATCCAATTGCAGACTTAACAAACAGAGTGTTTTCAAACTGCTCTATGCAAAGAAAGGTTAAACTCTGTGAGTTGAACACACCCATTACAAAGTAGATTCTGAGAATGATTCTGTGTAGTTTTGAAACGGGGTTATTTCCATTTCTAAGATTGGCCTCAAATCGCAGGAAATCTCCACTTGCAATTTCCACAAAAAGAGTGTTTCAAAACTGATCTTTCTAAAGGAATGTTTATCTCTGTGAGTTGAACACACACCACACAAAGAAGTTACTGAGAATTCTTCTTTCTTGCAGTATATGAAGAAATCCCGTTTCCAACGAAGGCCACAAAGAGGTCTAAATATCCACTTGCAGACTTAACAAACAGAGTGTTTCCAAACTGCTCTATGAAAAGAAAGGTTAAACTCTGTGAGTTGAACACATCCAGTACAAAGTAGTTTCTGAGAATGATTCTGTCTAGTTTTTAAACGAGGATATTGCCATTTCTAAGATTGGCGTCAAATCTCTTGAAATCTCCACTTGCAAATTCCACAAAAAGAGTGTTTCAAAACTGCTCTGTCTAAAGGAACGTTCAGCTCTGTGAGTTGAATACAAACAACGCAAAGAAGTTACTGAGAATTCTTCTGTCTAGCATTCTATGAAGAATTCCCGTTTCCAACGAAGGCTTCAACCAGGTCTAAATATCCACTTGCAGACTTAACAAACAGAGTGTTTTCAAACTGCTCTATGAAAAGGAAGGTTAAACTCTGTGAGTTGAACACACCCATTACAAAGTAGTTTCTGAGAATGATTCTTTGTAGTTTTGAAACGGGGTTCTTTCAATTTCTAAGATTGGCCTCAAATCGCAGGAAATCTCCACTTGCAATTTCCACAAAAAGAGTGTTTCAAAACTGATCTTTCTAAAGGAAGGTTTAACTCTGTGAGTTGAACACACACCACACAAAGAAGTTACTGAGAATTCTTCTTTCTTGCAGTATATGAAGAAATCCCGTTTCCAACGAAGGCCACAAAGAGGTCTAAATATCCACTTGCAGACTTAAGAAACAGAGTGTTTCCAAACTGCTCTATGAAAAGTAAGGTTAAACTCTGTGAGTTGAACACATCCAGTACAAAGTAGTTTCTGAGAATGATTCTGTCTAGTTTTTAAACGAGGATATTGCCATTTCTAAGATTGGCCTCAAATCTCTTGAAATCTCCACTTGCAAATTCCACAAAAAGAGTGTTTCAAAACTGCTCTGTCTAAGGGAACGTTCAGCTCTGTGAGTTGAATACAAACAATGCAAAGAAGTTACTGAGAATTCTTCTGTCTAGCATTCTATGAAGAAATCCCATTTCCAACGAAGGCCTCAACCAGGTCTAAATATCCACTTGCAGACTTAACAAACAGAGTGTTTTCAAACTGCTCTATGAAAAGAAAGGTTAAACTCTGTGAGTTGAACACACCCATTACAAAGTAGTTTCTGAGAATGATTCTGTGTAGTTTTGAAACGGGGTTCTTTCAATTTCTAAGATTGGCCTCAAATCGCAGGAAATCTCCACTTGCAATTTGCACAAAAAGAGTGTTTCAAAACTGATCTTTCTAAAGGAAGGTTTAACTCTGTGAGTTGAACACACACCACAAAAAGAAGTTGCTGAGAATTCTTCTTTCTTGCAGTATATGAAGAAACCCCGTTTCCAACGAAGGCCACAAACAGGTCAAAATATCCAATTGCAGAGTTAACAAACAGAGCGTTTCCAAACTGCTCTATGAAAAGAAAGGTTAAACTCTGTGAGTTGAACACATCCAGTACAAAGTAGTTTCTGAGAATGATTCTGTCTAGTTTTTAAACGAGGATATTGCCATTTCTAAGATTGGCCTCAAATCTCTTGAAATCTCCACTTGCAAATTCCACAAAAAGAGTGTTTCAAAACTGCTCTGTCTAAAGGAACGTTCAGCTCTGTGAGTTGAATACAAACAACGCAAAGAAGTTACTGAGAATTCTTCTGTCTAGCATTCTATGAAGAAATCCCGTTTCCAACGAAGGCCTCAACCAGGTCTAAATATCCACTTGCAGACTTAACAAACATTGTGTTTTCAAACTGCTCTGTGAAAAGGGTGGTTAAATTCTGTGAGTTGAACACACCCATTACAAAGTAGTTTCTGAGAATGATTCTGTGTAGCTTTGAAACGGGGTTCTTTCAATTTCTAAGATTGGCCTCAAATCGCAGGAAATCTCCACTTGCAATTTGCACAAAAAGAGTGTTTCAAAACTGATCTTTCTAAAGGAAGGTTTAACTCTGTGAGTTGAACACACACCACACAAAGAAGTTACTGAGAATTCTTCTTTCTTGCAGTATATGAAGAAATCCCGTTTCCAACGAAGGCCACAAAGAGGTCTAAATATCCACTTGCAGACTTAACAAACAGTGTTTCCAAACTGCTCTATGAAAATAAAGGTTAAACTCTGTGAGTTGAACACATCCAGTACAAAGTAGTTTCTGAGAATGATTCTGTCTAGTTTTTAAACGAGGATATTGCCATTTCTAAGATTGGCCTCAAATCTCTTGAAATCTCCACTTGCAAATTCCACAAAAAGAGTGTTTCAAAACTGCTCTGTCTAAAGGAACGTTCAGCTCTGTGAGTTGAATAGAAACAATGCAAAGGATTACTGAGAATTCTTCTGTCTAGCATTTTATGATGAAATCCCGTTTCCAAAGAAGGCCTCAACCAGGTCTAAATATCCACTTGCAGACTTAACAAACAGAGTGTTTTCAAACTGCTCTATGAAAAGGAAGGTTAAACTCTGTGAGTTGAAGACACCCATTACAAAGTAGTTTCTGAGAATGATTCTGTGTAGTTTTGAAACGGGGTTCTTTCAATTTCTAAGATTGGTCTCAAATCGCAGGAAATCTCCACTTGCAATTTCCACAAAAAGAGTGTTTCAAAACTGATCTTTCTAAAGGAAGGTTTAACTCTGTGAGTTGAACACACACCACACAAAGAAGTTACTGAGAATTCTTCTTTCTTGCAGTATATGAAGAAATCCCGTTTCCAACGAAGGCCACAAACAGGTCTAAATATCCACTTGCAGACTTAACAAACAGAGTGTTTCCAAACTGCTCTATGAAAAGAAAGGTTAAACTCTGTGAGTTGAACACATCCAGTACAAAGTAGTTTCTGAGAATGATTCTGTCTAGTTTTTAAACGAGGATATTGCCATTTCTAAGATTGGCCTCAAATCTCTTGAAATCTCCACTTGCAAATTCCACAAAAAGAGTGTTTCAAAACTGCTCTGTCTAAAGGAACGTTCAGCTCTGTGAGTTGAATACAAACAACGCGAAGAAGTTACTGAGAATTCTTCTGTCAGGCATTCTATGAAGAAATCCCGTTTCCAACGAAGGCCTCAACCAGGTCTAAATATCCAATTGCAGACTTAACAAACAGAGTGTTTTCAAACTGCTCTATGCAAAGAAAGGTTAAACTCTGTGAGTTGAACACACCCATTACAAAGTAGTTTCTGAGAATGATTCTGTGTAGTTTTGAAACGGGGTTATTTCAATTTCTAAGATTGGCCTCAAATCGCAGGAAATCTCCACTTGCAATTTCCACAAAAAGAGTGTTTCAAAACTGATCTTTCTAAAGGAATGTTTATCTCTGTGAGTTGAACACACACCACACAAAGAAGTTACTGAGAATTCTTCTTTCTTGCAGTATATGAAGAAATCCCGTTTCCAACGAAGGCCACAAAGAGGTCTAAATATCCACTTGCAGACTTAACAAACAGAGTGTTTCCAAACTGCTCTATGAAAAGAAAGGTTAAACTCTGTGAGTTGAACACATCCAGTACAAAGTAGTTTCTGAGAATGATTCTGTCTAGTTTTTAAACGAGGATATTGCCATTTCTAAGATTGGCCTCAAATCTCTTGAAATCTCCACTTGCAAAATCCACAAAAAGAGTGTTTCAAAACTGCTCTGTCTAAAGGAACGTTCAGCTCTGTGAGTTGAATACAAACAACGCGAAGAAGTTACTGAGAATTCTTCTGTCAGGCATTCTATGAAGAAATCCCGTTTCCAACGAAGGCCTCAACCAGGTCTAAATATCCAATTGCAGACTTAACAAACAGAGTGTTTTCAAACTGCTCTATGCAAAGAAAGGTTAAACTCTGTGAGTTGAACACACCCATTACAAAGTAGTTTCTGAGAATGATTCTGTGTAGTTTTGAAACGGGGTTATTTCAATTTCTAAGATTGGCCTCAAATCGCAGGAAATCTCCACTTGCAATTTCCACAAAAAGAGTGTTTCAAAACTGATCTTTCTAAAGGAATGTTTATCTCTGTGAGTTGAACACACACCACACAAAGAAGTTACTGAGAATTCTTCTTTCTTGCAGTATATGAAGAAATCCCGTTTCCAACGAAGGCCACAAAGAGGTCTAAATATCCACTTGCAGACTTAACAAACAGAGTGTTTCCAAACTGCTCTATGAAAAGAAAGGTTAAACTCTGTGAGTTGAACACATCCAGTACAAAGTAGTTTCTGAGAATGATTCTGTCTAGTTTTTAAACGAGGATATTGCCATTTCTAAGATTGGCGTCAAATCTCTTGAAATCTCCACTTGCAAATTCCACAAAAAGAGTGTTTCAAAACTGCTCTGTCTAAAGGAACGTTCAGCTCTGTGAGTTGAATACAAACAACGCAAAGAAGTTACTGAGAATTCTTCTGTCTAGCATTCTATGAAGAATTCCCGTTTCCAACGAAGGCCTCAACCAGGTCTAAATATCCACTTGCAGACTTAACAAACAGAGTGTTTTCAAACTGCTCTATGAAAAGGAAGGTTAAACTCTGTGAGTTGAACACACCCATTACAAAGTAGTTTCTGAGAATGATTCTTTGTAGTTTTGAAACGGGGTTCTTTCAATTTCTAAGATTGGCCTCAAATCGCAGGAAATCTCCACTTGCAATTTCCACAAAAAGAGTGTTTCAAAACTGATCTTTCTAAAGGAAGGTTTAACTCTGTGAGTTGAACACACACCACACAAAGAAGTTACTGAGAATTCTTCTTTCTTGCAGTATATGAAGAAATCCCGTTTCCAACGAAGGCCACAAAGAGGTCTAAATATCCACTTGCAGACTTAAGAAACAGAGTGTTTCCAAACTGCTCTATGAAAAGAAAGGTTAAACTCTGTGAGTTGAACACATCCAGTACAAAGTAGTTTCTGAGAATGATTCTGTCTAGTTTTTAAACGAGGATATTGCCATTTCTAAGATTGGCCTCAAATCTCTTGAAATCTCCACTTGCAAATTCCACAAAAAGAGTGTTTCAAAACTGCTCTGTCTAAAGGAACGTTCAGCTCTGTGAGTTGAATACAAACAACGCAAAGAAGTTACTGAGAATTCTTCTGTCTAGCATTCTATGAAGAAATCCCGTTTCCAACGAAGGCCTCAACCAGGTCTAAATATCCACTTGCAGACTTAACAAACAGAGTGTTTTCAAACTGCTCTATGAAAAGAAAGGTTAAACTCTGTGAGTTGAACACCCCCATTACAAAGTAGTTTCTGAGAATGATTCTGTGTAGTTTTGAAACGGGGTTCTTTCAATTTCTAAGATTGGTCTCAAATCGCAGGAAATCTCCACTTGCAATTTCCACAAAAAGAGTGTTTCAAAACTGATCTTTCTAAAGGAAGGTTTAACTCTGTGAGTTGAACACACACCACACAAAGAAGTTACTGAGAATTCTTCTTTCTTGCAGTATATGAAGAAATCCCGTTTCCAACGAAGGCCACAAAGAGGTCTAAATATCCACTTGCAGACTTAAGAAACAGAGTGTTTCCAAACTGCTCTATGAAAAGTAAGGTTAAACTCTGTGAGTTGAACACATCCAGTACAAAGTAGTTTCTGAGAATGATTCTGTCTAGTTTTTAAACGAGGATATTGCCATTTCTAAGATTGGCCTCAAATCTCTTGAAATCTCCACTTGCAAATTCCACAAAAAGAGTGTTTCAAAACTGCTCTGTCTAAAGGAACGTTCAGCTCTGTGAGTTGAATACAAACAATGCAAAGAAGTTACTGAGAATTCTTCTGTCTAGCATTCTATGAAGAAATCCCATTTCCAACGAAGGCCTCAACCAGGTCTAAATATCCACTTGCAGACTTAACAAACAGAGTGTTTTCAAACTGCTCTATGAAAAGAAAGGTTAAACTCTGTGAGTTGAACACACCCATTACAAAGTAGTTTCTGAGAATGATTCTGTGTAGTTTTGAAACGGGGTTCTTTCAATTTCTAAGATTGGCCTCAAATCGCAGGAAATCTCCACTTGCAATTTGCACAAAAAGAGTGTTTCAAAACTGATCTTTCTAAAGGAAGGTTTAACTCTGTGAGTTGAACACACACCACAAAAAGAAGTTGCTGAGAATTCTTCTTTCTTGCAGTATATGAAGAAACCCCGTTTCCAACGAAGGCCACAAACAGGTCAAAATATCCACTTGCAGAGTTAACAAACAGAGCGTTTCCAAACTGCTCTATGAAAAGAAAGGTTAAACTCTGTGAGTTGAACACATCCAGTACAAAGTAGTTTCTGAGAATGATTCTGTCTAGTTTTTAAACGAGGATATTGCCATTTCTAAGATTGGCCTCAAATCTCTTGAAATCTCCACTTGCAAATTCCACAAAAAGAGTGTTTCAAAACTGCTCTGTCTAAAGGAACGTTCAGCTCTGTGAGTTGAATAGAAACAATGCAAAGGATTACTGAGAATTCTTCTGTCTAGCATTTTATGAAGAAATCCCGTTTCCAAAGAAGGCCTCAACCAGGTCTAAATATCCACTTGCAGACTTAACAAACAGAGTGTTTTCAAACTGCTCTATGAAAAGGAAGGTTAAACTCTGTGAGTTGAAGACACCCATTACAAAGTAGTTTCTGAGAATGATTCTGTGTAGTTTTGAAACGGGGTTCTTTCAATTTCTAAGATTGGTCTCAAATCGCAGGAAATCTCCACTTGCAATTTCCACAAAAAGAGTGTTTCAAAACTGATCTTTCTAAAGGAAGGTTTAACTCTGTGAGTTGAACACACACCACACAAAGAAGTTACTGAGAATTCTTCTTTCTTGCAGTATATGAAGAAATCCCGTTTCCAACGAAGGCCACAAAGAGGTCGAAATATCCACTTGCAGACTTAACAAACAGAGTGTTTCCAAACTGCTCTATGAAAAGAAAGGTTAAACTCTGTGAGTTGAACACATCCAGTACAAAGTAGTTTCTGAGAATGATTCTGTCTAGTTTTTAAACGAGGATATTGCCATTTCTAAGATTGGCCTCAAATCTCTTGAAATCTCCACTTGCAAAATCCACAAAAAGAGTGTTTCAAATCTGCTCTGTCTAAAGGAACGTTCAGCTCTGTGAGTTGAATACAAACAACGCGAAGAAGTTACTGAGAATTCTTCTGTCAGGCATTCTATGAAGAAATCCCGTTTCCAACGAAGGCCTCAACGAGGTCTAAATATCCACTTGCAGACTTAACAAACAGAGTGTTTTCAAACTGCTCTATGAAAAGGAAGGTTAAACTCTGTGAGTTGAAGACACCCATTACAAAGTAGTTTCTGAGAATGATTCTGTGTAGTTTTGAAACGGGGTTCTTTCAATTTCTAAGATTGGCCTCAAATCGCAGGAAATCTCCACTTGCAATTTCCACAAAAAGAGTGTTTCAAAACTGATCTTTCTAAAGGAAGGTTTAACTCTGTGAGTTGAACACACACCACACAAAGAAGTTACTGAGAATTCTTCTTTCTTGCAGTATATGAAGAAATCCCGTTTCCAACGAAGGCCACAAAGAGGTCTAAATATCCACTTGCAGAATTAACAAACAGAGTGTTTCCAAACTGCTCTATGAAAAGAAAGGTTAAACTCTGTGAGTTGAACACCTCCAGTACAAAGTAGTTTCTGAGAATGATTCTGTCTAGTTTTTAAACGAGGATATTGCCATTTCTAAGATTGGCCTCAAATCTCTTGAAATCTCCACTTGCAAATTCCACAAAAAGAGTGTTTCAAAACTGCTCTGTCTAAAGGAACGTTCAGCTCTGTGAGTTGAATAGAAACAATGCAAGGAATTACTGAGAATTCTTCTGTCTAGCATTTTATGAAGAAATCCCGTTTCCAAAGAAGGCCTCAACCAGGTCTAAATATCCACTTGCAGACTTAACAAACAGAGTGTTTTCAAACTGCTCTATGAAAAGGAAGGTTAAACTCTGTGAGTTGAAGACACCCATTAGAAAGTAGTTTCTGAGAATGATTCTGTGTAGTTTTGAAACGGGGTTCTTTCAATTTCTAAGATTGGCCTCAAATCGCAGGAAATCTCCACTTGCAATTTCCACAAAAAGAGTGTTTCAAAACTGATCTTTCTAAAGGAAGGTTTAACTCTGTGAGTTGAACACACACCACACAAAGAAGTTACTGAGAATTCTTCTTTCTTGCAGTATATGAAGAAATCCCGTTTCCAACGAAGGCCACAAAGAGGTCTAAATATCCACTTGCAGACTTAACAAACAGAGTGTTTCCAAACTGCTCTATGAAAAGAAAGGTTAAACTCTGTGAGTTGAACACATCCAGTACAAAGTAGTTTCTGAGAATGATTCTGTCTAGTTTTTAAACGAGGATATTGCCATTTCTAAGATTGGCCTCAAATCTCTTGAAATCTCCACTTGCAAATTCCACAAAAAGAGTGTTTCAAAACTGCTCTGTCTAAAGGAACGTTCAGCTCTGTGAGTTGAATACAAACAATGCAAAGAAGTTACTGAGAATTCTTCTGTCTAGCATTCTATGAAGAAATCCCATTTCCAACGAAGGCCTCAACCAGGTCTAAATATCCACTTGCAGACTTAACAAACAGAGTGTTTTCAAACTGCTCTATGAAAAGAAAGGTTAAACTCTGTGAGTTGAACACACCCATTACAAAGTAGTTTCTGAGAATGATTCTGTGTAGTTTTGAAACGGGGTTCTTTCAATTTCTAAGATTGGCCTCAAATCGCAGGAAATCTCCACTTGCAATTTCCACAAAAAGAGTGTTTCAAAACTGATCTTTCTAAAGGAAGGTTTAACTCTGTGAGTTGAACACACACCACAAAAAGAAGTTGCTGAGAATTCTTCTTTCTTGCAGTATATGAAGAAACCCCGTTTCCAACGAAGGCCACAAACAGGTCAAAATATCCACTTGCAGAGTTAACAAACAGAGCGTTTCCAAACTGCTCTATGAAAAGAAAGGTTAAACTCTGTGAGTTGAACACATCCAGTACAAAGTAGTTTCTGAGAATGATTCTGTCTAGTTTTTAAACGAGGATATTGCCATTTCTAAGATTGGCCTCAAATCTCTTGAAATCTCCACTTGCAAATTCCACAAAAAGAGTGTTTCAAAACTGCTCTGTCTAAAGGAACGTTCAGCTCTGTGAGTTGAATAGAAACAATGCAAAGAATTACTGAGAATTCTTCTGTCTAGCATTTTATGAAGAAATCCCGTTTCCAAAGAAGGCCTCAACCAGGTCTAAATATCCACTTGCAGACTTAACAAACAGAGTGTTTTCAAACTGCTCTATGCAAAGAAAGGTTAAACTCTGTGAGTTGAACACACCCATTACAAAGTAGTTTCTGAGAATGATTCTGTGTAGTTTTGAAACGGGGTTATTTCAATTTCTAAGATTGGCCTCAAATCGCAGGAAATCTCCACTTGCAATTTCCACAAAAAGAGTGTTTCAAAACTGATCTTTCTAAAGGAATATTTATCTCTGTGAGTTGAACACACACCACACAAAGAAGTTACTGAGAATTCTTCTTTCTTGCAGTATATGAAGAAATCCCGTTTCCAACGAAGGCAACAAAGAGGTCTAAATATCCACTTGCAGACTTAACAAACAGAGTGTTTCCAAACTGCTCTATGAAAAGAAAGGTTAAACTCTGTGAGTTGAACACATCCAGTACAAAGTAGTTTCTGAGAATGATTCTGTCTAGTTTTTAAACGAGGATATTGCCATTTCTAAGATTGGCGTCAAATCTCTTGAAATCTCCACTTGCAAATTCCACAAAAAGAGTGTTTCAAAACTGCTCTGTCTAAAGGAACGTTCAGCTCTGTGAGTTGAATACAAACAACGCAAAGAAGTTACTGAGAATTCTTCTGTCTAGCATTCTATGAAGAAATCCCGTTTCCAACGAAGGCCTCAACGAGGTCTAAATATCCACTTGCAGACTTAACAAACAGAGTGTTTTCAAACTGCTCTATGAAAAGGAAGGTTAAACTCTGTGAGTTGAAGACACCCATTACAAAGTAGTTTCTGAGAATGATTCTGTGTAGTTTTGAAACGGGGTTCTTTCAATTTCTAAGATTGGCCTCAAATCGCAGGAAATCTCCACTTGCAATTTCCACAAAAAGAGTGTTTCAAAACTGATCTTTCTAAAGGAAGGTTTAACTCTGTGAGTTGAACACACACCACACAAAGAAGTTACTGAGAATTCTTCTTTCTTGCAGTATATGAAGAAATCCCGTTTCCAACGAAGGCCACAAAGAGGTCTAAATATCCACTTGCAGAATTAACAAACAGAGTGTTTCCAAACTGCTCTATGAAAAGAAAGGTTAAACTCTGTGAGTTGAACACCTCCAGTACAAAGTAGTTTCTGAGAATGATTCTGTCTAGTTTTTAAACGAGGATATTGCCATTTCTAAGATTGGCCTCAAATCTCTTGAAATCTCCACTTGCAAATTCCACAAAAAGAGTGTTTCAAAACTGCTCTGTCTAAAGGAACGTTCAGCTCTGTGAGTTGAATAGAAACAATGCAAGGAATTACTGAGAATTCTTCTGTCTAGCATTTTATGAAGAAATCCCGTTTCCAAAGAAGGCCTCAACCAGGTCTAAATATCCACTTGCAGACTTAACAAACAGAGTGTTTTCAAACTGCTCTATGAAAAGGAAGGTTAAACTCTGTGAGTTGAAGACACCCATTAGAAAGTAGTTTCTGAGAATGATTCTGTGTAGTTTTGAAACGGGGTTCTTTCAATTTCTAAGATTGGCCTCAAATCGCAGGAAATCTCCACTTGCAATTTCCACAAAAAGAGTGTTTCAAAACTGATCTTTCTAAAGGAAGGTTTAACTCTGTGAGTTGAACACACACCACACAAAGAAGTTACTGAGAATTCTTCTTTCTTGCAGTATATGAAGAAATCCCGTTTCCAACGAAGGCCACAAAGAGGTCTAAATATCCACTTGCAGACTTAACAAACAGAGTGTTTCCAAACTGCTCTATGAAAAGAAAGGTTAAACTCTGTGAGTTGAACACATCCAGTACAAAGTAGTTTCTGAGAATGATTCTGTCTAGTTTTTAAACGAGGATATTGCCATTTCTAAGATTGGCCTCAAATCTCTTGAAATCTCCACTTGCAAATTCCACAAAAAGAGTGTTTCAAAACTGCTCTGTCTAAAGGAACGTTCAGCTCTGTGAGTTGAATACAAACAATGCAAAGAAGTTACTGAGAATTCTTCTGTCTAGCATTCTATGAAGAAATCCCATTTCCAACGAAGGCCTCAACCAGGTCTAAATATCCACTTGCAGACTTAACAAACAGAGTGTTTTCAAACTGCTCTATGAAAAGAAAGGTTAAACTCTGTGAGTTGAACACACCCATTACAAAGTAGTTTCTGAGAATGATTCTGTGTAGTTTTGAAACGGGGTTCTTTCAATTTCTAAGATTGGCCTCAAATCGCAGGAAATCTCCACTTGCAATTTCCACAAAAAGAGTGTTTCAAAACTGATCTTTCTAAAGGAAGGTTTAACTCTCTGAGTTGAACACACACCACAAAAAGAAGTTGCTGAGAATTCTTCTTTCTTGCAGTATATGAAGAAACCCCGTTTCCAACGAAGGCCACAAACAGGTCAAAATATCCACTTGCAGAGTTAACAAACAGAGCGTTTCCAAACTGCTCTATGAAAAGAAAGGTTAAACTCTGTGAGTTGAACACATCCAGTACAAAGTAGTTTCTGAGAATGATTCTGTCTAGTTTTTAAACGAGGATATTGCCATTTCTAAGATTGGCCTCAAATCACTTGAAATCTCCACTTGCAAATTCCACAAAAAGAGTGTTTCAAAACTGCTCTGTCTAAAGGAACGTTCAGCTCTGTGAGTTGAATAGAAACAATGCAAAGAATTACTGAGAATTCTTCTGTCTAGCATTTTATGAAGAAATCCCGTTTCCAAAGAAGGCCTCAACCAGGTCTAAATATCCACTTGCAGACTTAACAAACAGAGTGTTTTCAAACTGCTCTATGAAAAGGAAGGTTAAACTCTGTGAGTTTAAGACACCCATTAGAAAGTAGTTTCTGAGAATGATTCTGTGTAGTTTTGAAACGGGGTTCTTTCAATTTCTAAGATTGGCCTCAAATCGCAGGAAATCTCCACTTGCAATTTGCACAAAAAGAGTGTTTCAAAACTGATCTTTCTAAAGGAAGGTTTAACTCTGTGAGTTGAACACACACCACACAAAGAAGTTACTGAGAATTCTTCTTTCTTGCAGTATATGAAGAAATCCCGTTTCCAACGAAGGCCACAAAGAGGTCTAAATATCCACTTGCAGACTTAAGAAACAGAGTGTTTCCAAACTGCTCTATGAAAAGAAAGGTTAAACTCTGTGAGTTGAACACATCCAGTACAAAGTAGTTTCTGAGAATGATTCTGTCTAGTTTTTAAACGAGGATATTGCCATTTCTAAGATTGGCCTCAAATCTCTTGAAATCTCCACTTGCAAATTCCACAAAAAGAGTGTTTCAAAACTGCTCTGTCTAAAGGAACGTTCAGCTCTGTGAGTTGAATACAAACAATGGAAAGAAGTTACTGAGAATTCTTCTGTCTAGCATTTTATGAAGAAATCCCGTTTCCAAAGAAGGCCTCAACCAGGTCTAAATATCCACTTGCAGACTTAACAAACAGAGTGTTTTCAAACTGCTCTGTGAAAAGGGTGGTTAAATTCTGTGAGTTGAACACACCCATTACAAAGTAGTTTCTGAGAATGATTCTGTGTAGCTTTGAAACGGGGTTCTTTCAATTTCTAAGATTGGCCTCAAATCGCAGGAAATCTCCACTTGCAATTTGCACAAAAAGAGTGTTTCAAAACTGATCTTTCTAAAGGAAGGTTTAACTCTGTGAGTTGAACACACACCACACAAAGAAGTTACTGAGAATTCTTCTTTCTTGCAGTATATGAAGAAATCCCGTTTCCAACGAAGGCCACAAACAGGTCTAAATATCCACTTGCAGACTTAACAAACAGAGTGTTTCCAAACTGCTCTATGAAAAGAAAGGTTAAACTCTCTGAGTTGAACACATCCAGTACAAAGTAGTTTCTGAGAATGATTCTGTCTAGTTTTTAAACGAGGATATTGCCATTTCTAAGATTGGCCTCAAATCTCTTGAAATCTCCACTTGCAAAATCCACAAAAAGAGTGTTTCAAATCTGCTCTGTCTAAAGGAACGTTCAGCTCTGTGAGTTGAATACAAACAACGCGAAGAAGTTACTGAGAATTCTTCTGTCAGGCATTCTATGAAGAAATCCCATTTCCAACCAAGGCCTCAACCAGGTCTAAATATCCAATTGCAGACTTAACAAACAGAGTGTTTTCAAACTGCTCTATGCAAAGAAAGGTTAAACTCTGTGAGTTGAACACACCCATTACAAAGTAGTTTCTGAGAATGATTCTGTGTAGTTTTGAAACGGGGTTATTTCCATTTCTAAGATTGGCCTCAAATCGCAGGAAATCTCCACTTGCAATTTCCACAAAAAGAGTGTTTCAAAACTGATCTTTCTAAAGGAATATTTATCTCTGTGAGTTGAACACACACCACACAAAGAAGTTACTGAGAATTCTTCTTTCTTGCAGTATATGAAGAAATCCCGTTTCCAACGAAGGCCACAAAGAGGTCTAAATATCCACTTGCAGACTTAACAAACAGAGTGTTTCCAAACTGCTCTATGAAAAGAAAGGTTAAACTCTGTGAGTTGAACACATCCAGTACAAAGTAGTTTCTGAGAATGATTCTGTCTAGTTTTTAAACGAGGATATTGCCATTTCTAAGATTGGCGTCAAATCTCTTGAAATCTCCACTTGCAAATTCCACAAAAAGAGTGTTTCAAAACTGCTCTGTCTAAAGGAACGTTCAGCTCTGTGAGTTGAATACAAACAACGCAAAGAAGTTACTGAGAATTCTTCTGTCTAGCATTCTATGAAGAATTCCCGTTTCCAACGAAGGCTTCAACCAGGTCTAAATATCCACTTGCAGACTTAACAAACAGAGTGTTTTCAAACTGCTCTATGAAAAGGAAGGTTAAATTCTGTGAGTTGAACACACCCATTACAAAGTAGTTTCTGAGAATGATTCTGTGTAGTTTTGAAACGTGGTTATTTCAATTTCTAAGATTGGCCTCAAATCGCAGGAAATCTCCACTTGCAATTTCCACAAAAAGAGTGTTTCAAAACTGATCTTTCTAAAGGAAGGTTTAACTCTGTGAGTTGAACACACACCACACAAAGAAGTTACTGAGAATTCTTCTTTCTTGCAGTATATGAAGAAATCCCGTTTCCAACGAAGGCCACAAAGAGGTCTAAATATCCACTTGCAGACTTAAGAAACAGAGTGTTTCCAAACTGCTCTATGAAAAGTAAGGTTAAACTCTGTGAGTTGAACACATCCAGTACAAAGTAGTTTCTGAGAATGATTCTGTCTAGTTTTTAAACGAGGATATTGCCATTTCTAAGATTGGCCTCAAATCTCTTGAAATCTCCACTTGCAAATTCCACAAAAAGAGTGTTTCAAAACTGCTCTGTCTAAAGGAACGTTCAGCTCTGTGAGTTGAATACAAACAATGCAAAGAAGTTACTGAGAATTCTTCTGTCTAGCATTCTATGAAGAAATCCCATTTCCAACGAAGGCCTCAACCAGGTCTAAATATCCACTTGCAGACTTAACAAACAGAGTGTTTTCAAACTGCTCTATGAAAAGAAAGGTTAAACTCTGTGAGTTGAACACACCCATTACAAAGTAGTTTCTGAGAATGATTCTGTGTAGTTTTGAAACGGGGTTCTTTCAATTTCTAAGATTGGCCTCAAATCGCAGGAAATCTCCACTTGCAATTTGCACAAAAAGAGTGTTTCAAAACTGATCTTTCTAAAGGAAGGTTTAACTCTGTGAGTTGAACACACACCACAAAAAGAAGTTGCTGAGAATTCTTCTTTCTTGCAGTATATGAAGAAACCCCGTTTCCAACGAAGGCCACAAACAGGTCAAAATATCCACTTGCAGAGTTAACAAACAGAGCGTTTCCAAACTGCTCTATGAAAAGAAAGGTTAAACTCTGTGAGTTGAACACATCCAGTACAAAGTAGTTTCTGAGAATGATTCTGTCTAGTTTTTAAACGAGGATATTGCCATTTCTAAGATTGGCCTCAAATCTCTTGAAATCTCCACTTGCAAATTCCACAAAAAGAGTGTTTCAAAACTGCTCTGTCTAAAGGAACGTTCAGCTCTGTGAGTTGAATACAAACAACGCAAAGAAGTTACTGAGAATTCTTCTGTCTAGCATTCTATGAAGAAATCCCGTTTCCAACGAAGGCCTCAACCAGGTCTAAATATCCACTTGCAGACTTAACAAACAGAGTGTTTTCAAACTGCTCTGTGAAAAGGGTGGTTAAATTCTGTGAGTTGAACACACCCATTACAAAGTAGTTTCTGAGAATGATTCTGTGTAGCTTTGAAACGGGGTTCTTTCAATTTCTAAGATTGGCCTCAAATCGCAGGAAATCTCCACTTGCAATTTGCACAAAAAGAGTGTTTCAAAACTGATCTTTCTAAAGGAAGGTTTAACTCTGTGAGTTGAACACACACCACACAAAGAAGTTACTGAGAATTCTTCTTTCTTGCAGTATATGAAGAAATCCCGTTTCCAACGAAGGCCACAAACAGGTCTAAATATCCACTTGCAGACTTAACAAACAGTGTTTCCAAACTGCTCTATGAAAAGAAAGGTTAAACTCTGTGAGTTGAACACATCCAGTACAAAGTAGTTTCTGAGAATGATTCTGTCTAGTTTTTAAACGAGGATATTGCCATTTCTAAGATTGGCCTCAAATCTCTTGAAATCTCCACTTGCAAATTCCACAAAAAGAGTGTTTCAAAACTGCTCTGTCTAAAGGAACGTTCAGCTCTGTGAGTTGAATAGAAACAATGCAAAGGATTACTGAGAATTCTTCTGTCTAGCATTTTATGAAGAAATCCCGTTTCCAAAGAAGGCCTCAACCAGGTCTAAATATCCACTTGCAGACTTAACAAACAGAGTGTTTTCAAACTGCTCTATGAAAAGGAAGGTTAAACTCTGTGAGTTGAAGACACCCATTACAAAGTAGTTTCTGAGAATGATTCTGTGTAGTTTTGAAACGGGGTTCTTTCAATTTCTAAGATTGGTCTCAAATCGCAGGAAATCTCCACTTGCAATTTCCACAAAAAGAGTGTTTCAAAACTGATCTTTCTAAAGGAAGGTTTAACTCTGTGAGTTGAACACACACCACACAAAGAAGTTACTGAGAATTCTTCTTTCTTGCAGTATATGAAGAAATCCCGTTTCCAACGAAGGCCACAAACAGGTCTAAATATCCACTTGCAGACTTAACAAACAGAGTGTTTCCAAACTGCTCTATGAAAAGAAAGGTTAAACTCTGTGAGTTGAACACATCCAGTACAAAGTAGTTTCTGAGAATGATTCTGTCTAGTTTTTAAACGAGGATATTGCCATTTCTAAGATTGGCCTCAAATCTCTTGAAATCTCCACTTGCAAAATCCACAAAAAGAGTGTTTCAAATCTGCTCTGTCTAAAGGAACGTTCAGCTCTGTGAGTTGAATACAAACAACGCGAAGAAGTTACTGAGAATTCTTCTGTCAGGCATTCTATGAAGAAATCCCGTTTCCAACGAAGGCCTCAACCAGGTCTAAATATCCAATTGCAGACTTAACAAACAGAGTGTTTTCAAACTGCTCTATGCAAAGAAAGGTTAAACTCTGTGAGTTGAACACACCCATTACAAAGTAGTTTCTGAGAATGATTCTGTGTAGTTTTGAAACGGGGTTATTTCAATTTCTAAGATTGGCCTCAAATCGCAGGAAATCTCCACTTGCAATTTCCACAAAAAGAGTGTTTCAAAACTGATCTTTCTAAAGGAATATTTATCTCTGTGAGTTGAACACACACCACACAAAGAAGTTACTGAGAATTCTTCTTTCTTGCAGTATATGAAGAAATCCCGTTTCCAACGAAGGCAACAAAGAGGTCTAAATATCCACTTGCAGACTTAACAAACAGAGTGTTTCCAAACTGCTCTATGAAAAGAAAGGTTAAACTCTGTGAGTTGAACACATCCAGTACAAAGTAGTTTCTGAGAATGATTCTGTCTAGTTTTTAAACGAGGATATTGCCATTTCTAAGATTGGCGTCAAATCTCTTGAAATCTCCACTTGCAAATTCCACAAAAAGAGTGTTTCAAAACTGCTCTGTCTAAAGGAACGTTCAGCTCTGTGAGTTGAATACAAACAACGCAAAGAAGTTACTGAGAATTCTTCTGTCTAGCATTCTATGAAGAAATCCCGTTTCCAACGAAGGCCTCAACGAGGTCTAAATATCCACTTGCAGACTTAACAAACAGAGTGTTTTCAAACTGCTCTATGAAAAGGAAGGTTAAACTCTGTGAGTTGAAGACACCCATTACAAAGTAGTTTCTGAGAATGATTCTGTGTAGTTTTGAAACGGGGTTCTTTCAATTTCTAAGATTGGCCTCAAATCGCAGGAAATCTCCACTTGCAATTTCCACAAAAAGAGTGTTTCAAAACTGATCTTTCTAAAGGAAGGTTTAACTCTGTGAGTTGAACACACACCACACAAAGAAGTTACTGAGAATTCTTCTTTCTTGCAGTATATGAAGAAATCCCGTTTCCAACGAAGGCCACAAAGAGGTCTAAATATCCACTTGCAGAATTAACAAACAGAGTGTTTCCAAACTGCTCTATGAAAAGAAAGGTTAAACTCTGTGAGTTGAACACCTCCAGTACAAAGTAGTTTCTGAGAATGATTCTGTCTAGTTTTTAAACGAGGATATTGCCATTTCTAAGATTGGCCTCAAATCTCTTGAAATCTCCACTTGCAAATTCCACAAAAAGAGTGTTTCAAAACTGCTCTGTCTAAAGGAACGTTCAGCTCTGTGAGTTGAATAGAAACAATGCAAGGAATTACTGAGAATTCTTCTGTCTAGCATTTTATGAAGAAATCCCGTTTCCAAAGAAGGCCTCAACCAGGTCTAAATATCCACTTGCAGACTTAACAAACAGAGTGTTTTCAAACTGCTCTATGAAAAGGAAGGTTAAACTCTGTGAGTTGAAGACACCCATTAGAAAGTAGTTTCTGAGAATGATTCTGTGTAGTTTTGAAACGGGGTTCTTTCAATTTCTAAGATTGGCCTCAAATCGCAGGAAATCTCCACTTGCAATTTCCACAAAAAGAGTGTTTCAAAACTGATCTTTCTAAAGGAAGGTTTAACTCTGTGAGTTGAACACACACCACACAAAGAAGTTACTGAGAATTCTTCTTTCTTGCAGTATATGAAGAAATCCCGTTTCCAACGAAGGCCACAAAGAGGTCTAAATATCCACTTGCAGACTTAACAAACAGAGTGTTTCCAAACTGCTCTATGAAAAGAAAGGTTAAACTCTGTGAGTTGAACACATCCAGTACAAAGTAGTTTCTGAGAATGATTCTGTCTAGTTTTTAAACGAGGATATTGCCATTTCTAAGATTGGCCTCAAATCTCTTGAAATCTCCACTTGCAAATTCCACAAAAAGAGTGTTTCAAAACTGCTCTGTCTAAAGGAACGTTCAGCTCTGTGAGTTGAATACAAACAATGCAAAGAAGTTACTGAGAATTCTTCTGTCTAGCATTCTATGAAGAAATCCCATTTCCAACGAAGGCCTCAACCAGGTCTAAATATCCACTTGCAGACTTAACAAACAGAGTGTTTTCAAACTGCTCTATGAAAAGAAAGGTTAAACTCTGTGAGTTGAACACACCCATTACAAAGTAGTTTCTGAGAATGATTCTGTGTAGTTTTGAAACGGGGTTCTTTCAATTTCTAAGATTGGCCTCAAATCGCAGGAAATCTCCACTTGCAATTTGCACAAAAAGAGTGTTTCAAAACTGATCTTTCTAAAGGAAGGTTTAACTCTGTGAGTTGAACACACACCACAAAAAGAAGTTGCTGAGAATTCTTCTTTCTTGCAGTATATGAAGAAACCCCGTTTCCAACGAAGGCCACAAACAGGTCAAAATATCCACTTGCAGAGTTAACAAACAGAGCGTTTCCAAACTGCTCTATGAAAAGAAAGGTTAAACTCTGTGAGTTGAACACATCCAGTACAAAGTAGTTTCTGAGAATGATTCTGTCTAGTTTTTAAACGAGGATATTGCCATTTCTAAGATTGGCCTCAAATCTCTTGAAATCTCCACTTGCAAATTCCACAAAAAGAGTGTTTCAAAACTGCTCTGTCTAAAGGAACGTTCAGCTCTGTGAGTTGAATAGAAACAATGCAAAGAATTACTGAGAATTCTTCTGTCTAGCATTTTATGAAGAAATCCCGTTTCCAAAGAAGGCCTCAACCAGGTCTAAATATCCACTTGCAGACTTAACAAACAGAGTGTTTTCAAACTGCTCTATGAAAAGGAAGGTTAAACTCTGTGAGTTTAAGACACCCATTAGAAAGTAGTTTCTGAGAATGATTCTGTGTAGTTTTGAAACGGGGTTCTTTCAATTTCTAAGATTGGCCTCAAATCGCAGGAAATCTCCACTTGCAATTTCCACAAAAAGAGTGTTTCAAAACTGATCTTTCTAAAGGAAGGTTTAACTCTGTGAGTTGAACACACACCACACAAAGAAGTTACTGAGAATTCTTCTTTCTTGCAGTATATGAAGAAATCCCGTTTCCAACGAAGGCCACAAAGAGGTCTAAATATCCACTTGCAGACTTAAGAAACAGAGTGTTTCCAAACTGCTCTATGAAAAGAAAGGTTAAACTCTGTGAGTTGAACACATCCAGTACAAAGTAGTTTCTGAGAATGATTCTGTCTAGTTTTTAAACGAGGATATTGCCATTTCTAAGATTGGCCTCAAATCTCTTGAAATCTCCACTTGCAAATTCCACAAAAAGAGTGTTTCAAAACTGCTCTGTCTAAAGGAACGTTCAGCTCTGTGAGTTGAATACAAACAATGCAAAGAAGTTACTGAGAATTCTTCTGTCTAGCATTTTATGAAGAAATCCCGTTTCCAAAGAAGGCCTCAACCAGGTCTAAATATCCACTTGCAGACTTAACAAACAGAGTGTTTTCAAACTGCTCTGTGAAAAGGGTGGTTAAATTCTGTGAGTTGAACACACCCATTACAAAGTAGTTTCTGAGAATGATTCTGTGTAGCTTTGAAACGGGGTTCTTTCAATTTCTAAGATTGGCCTCAAATCGCAGGAAATCTCCACTTGCAATTTGCACAAAAAGAGTGTTTCAAAACTGATCTTTCTAAAGGAAGGTTTAACTCTGTGAGTTGAACACACACCACACAAAGAAGTTACTGAGAATTCTTCTTTCTTGCAGTATATGAAGAAATCCCGTTTCCAACGAAGGCCACAAAGAGGTCTAAATATCCACTTGCAGACTTAACAAACAGAGTGTTTTCAAACTGCTCTATGAAAAGAAAGGTTAAACTCTGTGAGTTGAACACACCCATTACAAAGTAGTTTCTGAGAATGATTCTGTGTAGTTTTGAAACGGGGTTCTTTCAATTTCTAAGATTGGCCTCAAATCGCAGGAAATCTCCACTTGCAATTTGCACAAAAAGAGTGTTTCAAAACTGATCTTTCTAAAGGAAGGTTTAACTCTGTGAGTTGAACACACACCACAAAAAGAAGTTGCTGAGAATTCTTCTTTCTTGCAGTATATGAAGAAACCCCGTTTCCAACGAAGGCCACAAACAGGTCAAAATATCCACTTGCAGAGTTAACAAACAGAGCGTTTCCAAACTGCTCTATGAAAAGAAAGGTTAAACTCTGTGAGTTGAACACATCCAGTACAAAGTAGTTTCTGAGAATGATTCTGTCTAGTTTTTAAACGAGGATATTGCCATTTCTAAGATTGGCCTCAAATCTCTTGAAATCTCCACTTGCAAATTCCACAAAAAGAGTGTTTCAAAACTGCTCTGTCTAAAGGAACGTTCAGCTCTGTGAGTTGAATAGAAACAATGCAAAGGATTACTGAGAATTCTTCTGTCTAGCATTTTATGAAGAAATCCCGTTTCCAAAGAAGGCCTCAACCAGGTCTAAATATCCACTTGCAGACTTAACAAACAGAGTGTTTTCAAACTGCTCTATGAAAAGGAAGGTTAAACTCTGTGAGTTGAAGACACCCATTACAAAGTAGTTTCTGAGAATGATTCTGTGTAGTTTTGAAACGGGGTTCTTTCAATTTCTAAGATTGGTCTCAAATCGCAGGAAATCTCCACTTGCAATTTCCACAAAAAGAGTGTTTCAAAACTGATCTTTCTAAAGGAAGGTTTAACTCTGTGAGTTGAACACACACCACACAAAGAAGTTACTGAGAATTCTTCTTTCTTGCAGTATATGAAGAAATCCCGTTTCCAACGAAGGCCACAAACAGGTCTAAATATCCACTTGCAGACTTAACAAACAGAGTGTTTCCAAACTGCTCTATGAAAAGAAAGGTTAAACTCTGTGAGTTGAACACATCCAGTACAAAGTAGTTTCTGAGAATGATTCTGTCTAGTTTTTAAACGAGGATATTGCCATTTCTAAGATTGGCCTCAAATCTCTTGAAATCTCCACTTGCAAAATCCACAAAAAGAGTGTTTCAAATCTGCTCTGTCTAAAGGAACGTTCAGCTCTGTGAGTTGAATACAAACAACGCGAAGAAGTTACTGAGAATTCTTCTGTCAGGCATTCTATGAAGAAATCCCGTTTCCAACGAAGGCCTCAACCAGGTCTAAATATCCAATTGCAGACTTAACAAACAGAGTGTTTTCAAACTGCTCTATGCAAAGAAAGGTTAAACTCTGTGAGTTGAACACACCCATTACAAAGTAGTTTCTGAGAATGATTCTGTGTAGTTTTGAAACGGGGTTATTTCAATTTCTAAGATTGGCCTCAAATCGCAGGAAATCTCCACTTGCAATTTCCACAAAAAGAGTGTTTCAAAACTGATCTTTCTAAAGGAATATTTATCTCTGTGAGTTGAACACACACCACACAAAGAAGTTACTGAGAATTCTTCTTTCTTGCAGTATATGAAGAAATCCCGTTTCCAACGAAGGCAACAAAGAGGTCTAAATATCCACTTGCAGACTTAACAAACAGAGTGTTTCCAAACTGCTCTATGAAAAGAAAGGTTAAACTCTGTGAGTTGAACACATCCAGTACAAAGTAGTTTCTGAGAATGATTCTGTCTAGTTTTTAAACGAGGATATTGCCATTTCTAAGATTGGCGTCAAATCTCTTGAAATCTCCACTTGCAAATTCCACAAAAAGAGTGTTTCAAAACTGCTCTGTCTAAAGGAACGTTCAGCTCTGTGAGTTGAATACAAACAACGCAAAGAAGTTACTGAGAATTCTTCTGTCTAGCATTCTATGAAGAAATCCCGTTTCCAACGAAGGCCTCAACGAGGTCTAAATATCCACTTGCAGACTTAACAAACAGAGTGTTTTCAAACTGCTCTATGAAAAGGAAGGTTAAACTCTGTGAGTTGAAGACACCCATTACAAAGTAGTTTCTGAGAATGATTCTGTGTAGTTTTGAAACGGGGTTCTTTCAATTTCTAAGATTGGCCTCAAATCGCAGGAAATCTCCACTTGCAATTTCCACAAAAAGAGTGTTTCAAAACTGATCTTTCTAAAGGAAGGTTTAACTCTGTGAGTTGAACACACACCACACAAAGAAGTTACTGAGAATTCTTCTTTCTTGCAGTATATGAAGAAATCCCGTTTCCAACGAAGGCCACAAAGAGGTCTAAATATCCACTTGCAGAATTAACAAACAGAGTGTTTCCAAACTGCTCTATGAAAAGAAAGGTTAAACTCTGTGAGTTGAACACCTCCAGTACAAAGTAGTTTCTGAGAATGATTCTGTCTAGTTTTTAAACGAGGATATTGCCATTTCTAAGATTGGCCTCAAATCTCTTGAAATCTCCACTTGCAAATTCCACAAAAAGAGTGTTTCAAAACTGCTCTGTCTAAAGGAACGTTCAGCTCTGTGAGTTGAATAGAAACAATGCAAGGAATTACTGAGAATTCTTCTGTCTAGCATTTTATGAAGAAATCCCGTTTCCAAAGAAGGCCTCAACCAGGTCTAAATATCCACTTGCAGACTTAACAAACAGAGTGTTTTCAAACTGCTCTATGAAAAGGAAGGTTAAACTCTGTGAGTTGAAGACACCCATTAGAAAGTAGTTTCTGAGAATGATTCTGTGTAGTTTTGAAACGGGGTTCTTTCAATTTCTAAGATTGGCCTCAAATCGCAGGAAATCTCCACTTGCAATTTCCACAAAAAGAGTGTTTCAAAACTGATCTTTCTAAAGGAAGGTTTAACTCTGTGAGTTGAACACACACCACACAAAGAAGTTACTGAGAATTCTTCTTTCTTGCAGTATATGAAGAAATCCCGTTTCCAACGAAGGCCACAAAGAGGTCTAAATATCCACTTGCAGACTTAACAAACAGAGTGTTTCCAAACTGCTCTATGAAAAGAAAGGTTAAACTCTGTGAGTTGAACACATCCAGTACAAAGTAGTTTCTGAGAATGATTCTGTCTAGTTTTTAAACGAGGATATTGCCATTTCTAAGATTGGCCTCAAATCTCTTGAAATCTCCACTTGCAAATTCCACAAAAAGAGTGTTTCAAAACTGCTCTGTCTAAAGGAACGTTCAGCTCTGTGAGTTGAATACAAACAATGCAAAGAAGTTACTGAGAATTCTTCTGTCTAGCATTCTATGAAGAAATCCCATTTCCAACGAAGGCCTCAACCAGGTCTAAATATCCACTTGCAGACTTAACAAACAGAGTGTTTTCAAACTGCTCTATGAAAAGAAAGGTTAAACTCTGTGAGTTGAACACACCCATTACAAAGTAGTTTCTGAGAATGATTCTGTGTAGTTTTGAAACGGGGTTCTTTCAATTTCTAAGATTGGCCTCAAATCGCAGGAAATCTCCACTTGCAATTTGCACAAAAAGAGTGTTTCAAAACTGATCTTTCTAAAGGAAGGTTTAACTCTGTGAGTTGAACACACACCACAAAAAGAAGTTGCTGAGAATTCTTCTTTCTTGCAGTATATGAAGAAACCCCGTTTCCAACGAAGGCCACAAACAGGTCAAAATATCCACTTGCAGAGTTAACAAACAGAGCGTTTCCAAACTGCTCTATGAAAAGAAAGGTTAAACTCTGTGAGTTGAACACATCCAGTACAAAGTAGTTTCTGAGAATGATTCTGTCTAGTTTTTAAACGAGGATATTGCCATTTCTAAGATTGGCCTCAAATCTCTTGAAATCTCCACTTGCAAATTCCACAAAAAGAGTGTTTCAAAACTGCTCTGTCTAAAGGAACGTTCAGCTCTGTGAGTTGAATAGAAACAATGCAAAGGATTACTGAGAATTCTTCTGTCTAGCATTTTATGAAGAAATCCCGTTTCCAAAGAAGGCCTCAACCAGGTCTAAATATCCACTTGCAGACTTAACAAACAGAGTGTTTTCAAACTGCTCTATGAAAAGGAAGGTTAAACTCTGTGAGTTGAAGACACCCATTACAAAGTAGTTTCTGAGAATGATTCTGTGTAGTTTTGAAACGGGGTTCTTTCAATTTCTAAGATTGGTCTCAAATCGCAGGAAATCTCCACTTGCAATTTCCACAAAAAGAGTGTTTCAAAACTGATCTTTCTAAAGGAAGGTTTAACTCTGTGAGTTGAACACACACCACACAAAGAAGTTACTGAGAATTCTTCTTTCTTGCAGTATATGAAGAAATCCCGTTTCCAACGAAGGCCACAAACAGGTCTAAATATCCACTTGCAGACTTAACAAACAGAGTGTTTCCAAACTGCTCTATGAAAAGAAAGGTTAAACTCTGTGAGTTGAACACATCCAGTACAAAGTAGTTTCTGAGAATGATTCTGTCTAGTTTTTAAACGAGGATATTGCCATTTCTAAGATTGGCCTCAAATCTCTTGAAATCTCCACTTGCAAAATCCACAAAAAGAGTGTTTCAAATCTGCTCTGTCTAAAGGAACGTTCAGCTCTGTGAGTTGAATACAAACAACGCGAAGAAGTTACTGAGAATTCTTCTGTCAGGCATTCTATGAAGAAATCCCGTTTCCAACGAAGGCCTCAACCAGGTCTAAATATCCAATTGCAGACTTAACAAACAGAGTGTTTTCAAACTGCTCTATGCAAAGAAAGGTTAAACTCTGTGAGTTGAACACACCCATTACAAAGTAGTTTCTGAGAATGATTCTGTGTAGTTTTGAAACGGGGTTATTTCAATTTCTAAGATTGGCCTCAAATCGCAGGAAATCTCCACTTGCAATTTCCACAAAAAGAGTGTTTCAAAACTGATCTTTCTAAAGGAATATTTATCTCTGTGAGTTGAACACACACCACACAAAGAAGTTACTGAGAATTCTTCTTTCTTGCAGTATATGAAGAAATCCCGTTTCCAACGAAGGCAACAAAGAGGTCTAAATATCCACTTGCAGACTTAACAAACAGAGTGTTTCCAAACTGCTCTATGAAAAGAAAGGTTAAACTCTGTGAGTTGAACACATCCAGTACAAAGTAGTTTCTGAGAATGATTCTGTCTAGTTTTTAAACGAGGATATTGCCATTTCTAAGATTGGCGTCAAATCTCTTGAAATCTCCACTTGCAAATTCCACAAAAAGAGTGTTTCAAAACTGCTCTGTCTAAAGGAACGTTCAGCTCTGTGAGTTGAATACAAACAACGCAAAGAAGTTACTGAGAATTCTTCTGTCTAGCATTCTATGAAGAAATCCCGTTTCCAACGAAGGCCTCAACGAGGTCTAAATATCCACTTGCAGACTTAACAAACAGAGTGTTTTCAAACTGCTCTATGAAAAGGAAGGTTAAACTCTGTGAGTTGAAGACACCCATTACAAAGTAGTTTCTGAGAATGATTCTGTGTAGTTTTGAAACGGGGTTCTTTCAATTTCTAAGATTGGCCTCAAATCGCAGGAAATCTCCACTTGCAATTTCCACAAAAAGAGTGTTTCAAAACTGATCTTTCTAAAGGAAGGTTTAACTCTGTGAGTTGAACACACACCACACAAAGAAGTTACTGAGAATTCTTCTTTCTTGCAGTATATGAAGAAATCCCGTTTCCAACGAAGGCCACAACGAGGTCTAAATATCCACTTGCAGAATTAACAAACAGAGTGTTTCCAAACTGCTCTATGAAAAGAAAGGTTAAACTCTGTGAGTTGAACACCTCCAGTACAAAGTAGTTTCTGAGAATGATTCTGTCTAGTTTTTAAACGAGGATATTGCCATTTCTAAGATTGGCCTCAAATCTCTTGAAATCTCCACTTGCAAATTCCACAAAAAGAGTGTTTCAAAACTGCTCTGTCTAAAGGAACGTTCAGCTCTGTGAGTTGAATAGAAACAATGCAAGGAATTACTGAGAATTCTTCTGTCTAGCATTTTATGAAGAAATCCCGTTTCCAAAGAAGGCCTCAACCAGGTCTAAATATCCACTTGCAGACTTAACAAACAGAGTGTTTTCAAACTGCTCTATGAAAAGGAAGGTTAAACTCTGTGAGTTGAAGACACCCATTAGAAAGTAGTTTCTGAGAATGATTCTGTGTAGTTTTGAAACGGGGTTCTTTCAATTTCTAAGATTGGCCTCAAATCGCAGGAAATCTCCACTTGCAATTTCCACAAAAAGAGTGTTTCAAAACTGATCTTTCTAAAGGAAGGTTTAACTCTGTGAGTTGAACACACACCACACAAAGAAGTTACTGAGAATTCTTCTTTCTTGCAGTATATGAAGAAATCCCGTTTCCAACGAAGGCCACAAAGAGGTCTAAATATCCACTTGCAGACTTAACAAACAGAGTGTTTCCAAACTGCTCTATGAAAAGAAAGGTTAAACTCTGTGAGTTGAACACATCCAGTACAAAGTAGTTTCTGAGAATGATTCTGTCTAGTTTTTAAACGAGGATATTGCCATTTCTAAGATTGGCCTCAAATCTCTTGAAATCTCCACTTGCAAATTCCACAAAAAGAGTGTTTCAAAACTGCTCTGTCTAAAGGAACGTTCAGCTCTGTGAGTTGAATACAAACAATGCAAAGAAGTTACTGAGAATTCTTCTGTCTAGCATTCTATGAAGAAATCCCATTTCCAACGAAGGCCTCAACCAGGTCTAAATATCCACTTGCAGACTTAACAAACAGAGTGTTTTCAAACTGCTCTATGAAAAGAAAGGTTAAACTCTGTGAGTTGAACACACCCATTACAAAGTAGTTTCTGAGAATGATTCTGTGTAGTTTTGAAACGGGGTTCTTTCAATTTCTAAGATTGGCCTCAAATCGCAGGAAATCTCCACTTGCAATTTCCACAAAAAGAGTGTTTCAAAACTGATCTTTCTAAAGGAAGGTTTAACTCTGTGAGTTGAACACACACCACAAAAAGAAGTTGCTGAGAATTCTTCTTTCTTGCAGTATATGAAGAAACCCCGTTTCCAACGAAGGCCACAAACAGTTCAAAATATCCACTTGCAGAGTTAACAAACAGAGCGTTTCCAAACTGCTCTATGAAAAGAAAGGTTAAACTCTGTGAGTTGAACACATCCAGTACAAAGTAGTTTCTGAGAATGATTCTGTCTAGTTTTTAAACGAGGATATTGCCATTTCTAAGATTGGCCTCAAATCTCTTGAAATCTCCACTTGCAAATTCCACAAAAAGAGTGTTTCAAAACTCCTCTGTCTAAAGGAACGTTCAGCTCTGTGAGTTGAATAGAAACAATGCAAAGAATTACTGAGAATTCTTCTGTCTAGCATTTTATGAAGAAATCCCGTTTCCAAAGAAGGCCTCAACCAGGTCTAAATATCCACTTGCAGACTTAACAAACAGAGTGTTTTCAAACTGCTCTATGAAAAGGAAGGTTAAACTCTGTGAGTTTAAGACACCCATTAGAAAGTAGTTTCTGAGAATGATTCTGTGTAGTTTTGAAACGGGGTTCTTTCAATTTCTAAGATTGGCCTCAAATCGCAGGAAATCTCCACTTGCAATTTGCACAAAAAGAGTGTTTCAAAACTGATCTTTCTAAAGGAAGGTTTAACTCTGTGAGTTGAACACACACCACACAAAGAAGTTACTGAGAATTCTTCTTTCTTGCAGTATATGAAGAAATCCCGTTTCCAACGAAGGCCACAAAGAGGTCTAAATATCCACTTGCAGACTTAAGAAACAGAGTGTTTCCAAACTGCTCTATGAAAAGAAAGGTTAAACTCTGTGAGTTGAACACATCCAGTACAAAGTAGTTTCTGAGAATGATTCTGTCTAGTTTTTAAACGAGGATATTGCCATTTCTAAGATTGGCCTCAAATCTCTTGAAATCTCCACTTGCAAATTCCACAAAAAGAGTGTTTCAAAACTGCTCTGTCTAAAGGAACGTTCAGCTCTGTGAGTTGAATACAAACAATGGAAAGAAGTTACTGAGAATTCTTCTGTCTAGCATTTTATGAAGAAATCCCGTTTCCAAAGAAGGCCTCAACCAGGTCTAAATATCCACTTGCAGACTTAACAAACAGAGTGTTTTCAAACTGCTCTGTGAAAAGGGTGGTTAAATTCTGTGAGTTGAACACACCCATTACAAAGTAGTTTCTGAGAATGATTCTGTGTAGCTTTGAAACGGGGTTCTTTCAATTTCTAAGATTGGCCTCAAATCGCAGGAAATCTCCACTTGCAATTTGCACAAAAAGAGTGTTTCAAAACTGATCTTTCTAAAGGAAGGTTTAACTCTGTGAGTTGAACACACACCACACAAAGAAGTTACTGAGAATTCTTCTTTCTTGCAGTATATGAAGAAATCCCGTTTCCAACGAAGGCCACAAACAGGTCTAAATATCCACTTGCAGACTTAACAAACAGTGTTTCCAAACTGCTCTATGAAAAGAAAGGTTAAACTCTGTGAGTTGAACACATCCAGTACAAAGTAGTTTCTGAGAATGATTCTGTCTAGTTTTTAAACGAGGATATTGCCATTTCTAAGATTGGCCTCAAATCTCTTGAAATCTCCACTTGCAAATTCCACAAAAAGAGTGTTTCAAAACTGCTCTGTCTAAAGGAACGTTCAGCTCTGTGAGTTGAATAGAAACAATGCAAAGAATTACTGAGAATTCTTCTGTCTAGCATTTTATGAAGAAATCCCGTTTCCAAAGAAGGCCTCAACCAGGTCTAAATATCCACTTGCAGACTTAACAAACAGAGTGTTTTCAAACTGCTCTATGAAAAGGAAGGTTAAACTCTGTGAGTTTAAGACACCCATTAGAAAGTAGTTTCTGAGAATGATTCTGTGTAGTTTTGAAACGGGGTTCTTTCAATTTCTAAGATTGGCCTCAAATCGCAGGAAATCTCCACTTGCAATTTGCACAAAAAGAGTGTTTCAAAACTGATCTTTCTAAAGGAAGGTTTAACTCTGTGAGTTGAACACACACCACACAAAGAAGTTACTGAGAATTCTTCTTTCTTGCAGTATATGAAGAAATCCCGTTTCCAACGAAGGCCACAAAGAGGTCTAAATATCCACTTGCAGACTTAAGAAACAGAGTGTTTCCAAACTGCTCTATGAAAAGAAAGGTTAAACTCTGTGAGTTGAACACATCCAGTACAAAGTAGTTTCTGAGAATGATTCTGTCTAGTTTTTAAACGAGGATATTGCCATTTCTAAGATTGGCCTCAAATCTCTTGAAATCTCCACTTGCAAATTCCACAAAAAGAGTGTTTCAAAACTGCTCTGTCTAAAGGAACGTTCAGCTCTGTGAGTTGAATACAAACAATGGAAAGAAGTTACTGAGAATTCTTCTGTCTAGCATTTTATGAAGAAATCCCGTTTCCAAAGAAGGCCTCAACCAGGTCTAAATATCCACTTGCAGACTTAACAAACAGAGTGTTTTCAAACTGCTCTGTGAAAAGGGTGGTTAAATTCTGTGAGTTGAACACACCCATTACAAAGTAGTTTCTGAGAATGATTCTGTGTAGCTTTGAAACGGGGTTCTTTCAATTTCTAAGATTGGCCTCAAATCGCAGGAAATCTCCACTTGCAATTTGCACAAAAAGAGTGTTTCAAAACTGATCTTTCTAAAGGAAGGTTTAACTCTGTGAGTTGAACACACACCACACAAAGAAGTTACTGAGAATTCTTCTTTCTTGCAGTATATGAAGAAATCCCGTTTCCAACGAAGGCCACAAACAGGTCTAAATATCCACTTGCAGACTTAACAAACAGTGTTTCCAAACTGCTCTATGAAAAGAAAGGTTAAACTCTGTGAGTTGAACACATCCAGTACAAAGTAGTTTCTGAGAATGATTCTGTCTAGTTTTTAAACGAGGATATTGCCATTTCTAAGATTGGCCTCAAATCTCTTGAAATCTCCACTTGCAAATTCCACAAAAAGAGTGTTTCAAAACTGCTCTGTCTAAAGGAACGTTCAGCTCTGTGAGTTGAATAGAAACAATGCAAAGGATTACTGAGAATTCTTCTGTCTAGCATTTTATGAAGAAATCCCGTTTCCAAAGAAGGCCTCAACCAGGTCTAAATATCCACTTGCAGACTTAACAAACAGACTGTTTTCAAACTGCTCTATGAAAAGGAAGGTTAAACTCTGTGAGTTGAAGACACCCATTACAAAGTAGTTTCTGAGAATGATTCTGTGTAGTTTTGAAACGGGGTTCTTTCAATTTCTAAGATTGGCCTCAAATCGCAGGAAATCTCCACTTGCAATTTCCACAAAAAGAGTGTTTCAAAACTGATCTTTCTAAAGGAAGGTTTAACTCTGTGAGTTGAACACACACCACACAAAGAAGTTACTGAGAATTCTTCTTTCTTGCAGTATATGAAGAAATCCCGTTTCCAACGAAGGCCACAAACAGGTCTAAATATCCACTTGCAGACTTAACAAACAGAGTGTTTCCAAACTGCTCTATGAAAAGAAAGGTTAAACTCTGTGAGTTGAACACATCCAGTACAAAGTAGTTTCTGAGAATGATTCTGTCTAGTTTTTAAACGAGGATATTGCCATTTCTAAGATTGGCCTCAAATCTCTTGAAATCTCCACTTGCAAAATCCACAAAAAGAGTGTTTCAAATCTGCTCTGTCTAAAGGAACGTTCAGCTCTGTGAGTTGAATACAAACAACGCGAAGAAGTTACTGAGAATTCTTCTGTCAGGCATTCTATGAAGAAATCCCGTTTCCAACGAAGGCCTCAACCAGGTCTAAATATCCAATTGCAGACTTAACAAACAGAGTGTTTTCAAACTGCTCTATGCAAAGAAAGGTTAAACTCTGTGAGTTGAACACACCCATTACAAAGTAGTTTCTGAGAATGATTCTGTGTAGTTTTGAAACGGGGTTATTTCAATTTCTAAGATTGGCCTCAAATCGCAGGAAATCTCCACTTGCAATTTCCACAAAAAGAGTGTTTCAAAACTGATCTTTCTAAAGGAATATTTATCTCTGTGAGTTGAACACACACCACACAAAGAAGTTACTGAGAATTCTTCTTTCTTGCAGTATATGAAGAAATCCCGTTTCCAACGAAGGCAACAAAGAGGTCTAAATATCCACTTGCAGACTTAACAAACAGAGTGTTTCCAAACTGCTCTATGAAAAGAAAGGTTAAACTCTGTGAGTTGAACACATCCAGTACAAAGTAGTTTCTGAGAATGATTCTGTCTAGTTTTTAAACGAGGATATTGCCATTTCTAAGATTGGCGTCAAATCTCTTGAAATCTCCACTTGCAAATTCCACAAAAAGAGTGTTTCAAAACTGCTCTGTCTAAAGGAACGTTCAGCTCTGTGAGTTGAATACAAACAACGCAAAGAAGTTACTGAGAATTCTTCTGTCTAGCATTCTATGAAGAAATCCCGTTTCCAACGAAGGCCTCAACGAGGTCTAAATATCCACTTGCAGACTTAACAAACAGAGTGTTTTCAAACTGCTCTATGAAAAGGAAGGTTAAACTCTGTGAGTTGAAGACACCCATTAGAAAGTAGTTTCTGAGAATGATTCTGTGTAGTTTTGAAACGGGGTTCTTTCAATTTCTAAGATTGGCCTCAAATCGCAGGAAATCTCCACTTGCAATTTCCACAAAAAGAGTGTTTCAAAACTGATCTTTCTAAAGGAAGGTTTAACTCTGTGAGTTGAACACACACCACACAAAGAAGTTACTGAGAATTCTTCTTTCTTGCAGTATATGAAGAAATCCCGTTTCCAACGAAGGCCACAAAGAGGTCTAAATATCCACTTGCAGAATTAACAAACAGAGTGTTTCCAAACTGCTCTATGAAAAGAAAGGTTAAACTCTGTGAGTTGAACACCTCCAGTACAAAGTAGTTTCTGAGAATGATTCTGTCTAGTTTTTAAACGAGGATATTGCCATTTCTAAGATTGGCCTCAAATCTCTTGAAATCTCCACTTGCAAATTCCACAAAAAGAGTGTTTCAAAACTGCTCTGTCTAAAGGAACGTTCAGCTCTGTGAGTTGAATAGAAACAATGCAAGGAATTACTGAGAATTCTTCTGTCTAGCATTTTATGAAGAAATCCCGTTTCCAAAGAAGGCCTCAACCAGGTCTAAATATCCACTTGCAGACTTAACAAACAGAGTGTTTTCAAACTGCTCTATGAAAAGGAAGGTTAAACTCTGTGAGTTGAAGACACCCATTAGAAAGTAGTTTCTGAGAATGATTCTGTGTAGTTTTGAAACGGGGTTCTTTCAATTTCTAAGATTGGCCTCAAATCGCAGGAAATCTCCACTTGCAATTTCCACAAAAAGAGTGTTTCAAAACTGATCTTTCTAAAGGAAGGTTTAACTCTGTGAGTTGAACACACACCACACAAAGAAGTTACTGAGAATTCTTCTTTCTTGCAGTATATGAAGAAATCCCGTTTCCAACGAAGGCCACAAACAGGTCTAAATATCCACTTGCAGACTTAACAAACAGAGTGTTTCCAAACTGCTCTATGAAAAGAAAGGTTAAACTCTGTGAGTTGAACACATCCAGTACAAAGTAGTTTCTGAGAATGATTCTGTCTAGTTTTTAAACGAGGATATTGCCATTTCTAAGATTGGCCTCAAATCTCTTGAAATCTCCACTTGCAAATTCCACAAAAAGAGTGTTTCAAAACTGCTCTGTCTAAAGGAACGTTCAGCTCTGTGAGTTGAATACAAACAATGCAAAGAAGTTACTGAGAATTCTTCTGTCTAGCATTCTATGAAGAAATCCCATTTCCAACGAAGGCCTCAACCAGGTCTAAATATCCACTTGCAGACTTAACAAACAGAGTGTTTTCAAACTGCTCTATGAAAAGAAAGGTTAAACTCTGTGAGTTGAACACACCCATTACAAAGTAGTTTCTGAGAATGATTCTGTGTAGTTTTGAAACGGGGTTCTTTCAATTTCTAAGATTGGCCTCAAATCGCAGGAAATCTCCACTTGCAATTTCCACAAAAAGAGTGTTTCAAAACTGATCTTTCTAAAGGAAGGTTTAACTCTGTGAGTTGAACACACACCACAAAAAGAAGTTGCTGAGAATTCTTCTTTCTTGCAGTATATGAAGAAACCCCGTTTCCAACGAAGGCCACAAACAGGTCAAAATATCCACTTGCAGAGTTAACAAACAGAGCGTTTCCAAACTGCTCTATGAAAAGAAAGGTTAAACTCTGTGAGTTGAACACATCCAGTACAAAGTAGTTTCTGAGAATGATTCTGTCTAGTTTTTAAACGAGGATATTGCCATTTCTAAGATTGGCCTCAAATCTCTTGAAATCTCCACTTGCAAATTCCACAAAAAGAGTGTTTCAAAACTGCTCTGTCTAAAGGAACGTTCAGCTCTGTGAGTTGAATAGAAACAATGCAAAGAATTACTGAGAATTCTTCTGTCTAGCATTTTATGAAGAAATCCCTTTTCCAAAGAAGGCCTCAACCAGGTCTAAATATCCACTTGCAGACTTAACAAACAGAGTGTTTTCAAACTGCTCTATGAAAAGGAAGGTTAAACTCTGTGAGTTTAAGACACCCATTAGAAAGTAGTTTCTGAGAATGATTCTGTGTAGTTTTGAAACGGGGTTCTTTCAATTTCTAAGATTGGCCTCAAATCGCAGGAAATCTCCACTTGCAATTTGCACAAAAAGAGTGTTTCAAAACTGATCTTTCTAAAGGAAGGTTTAACTCTGTGAGTTGAACACACACCACACAAAGAAGTTACTGAGAATTCTTCTTTCTTGCAGTATATGAAGAAATCCCGTTTCCAACGAAGGCCACAAAGAGGTCTAAATATCCACTTGCAGACTTAAGAAACAGAGTGTTTCCAAACTGCTCTATGAAAAGAAAGGTTAAACTCTGTGAGTTGAACACATCCAGTACAAAGTAGTTTCTGAGAATGATTCTGTCTAGTTTTTAAACGAGGATATTGCCATTTCTAAGATTGGCCTCAAATCTCTTGAAATCTCCACTTGCAAATTCCACAAAAAGAGTGTTTCAAAACTGCTCTGTCTAAAGGAACGTTCAGCTCTGTGAGTTGAATACAAACAATGGAAAGAAGTTACTGAGAATTCTTCTGTCTAGCATTTTATGAAGAAATCCCGTTTCCAAAGAAGGCCTCAACCAGGTCTAAATATCCACTTGCAGACTTAACAAACAGAGTGTTTTCAAACTGCTCTGTGAAAAGGGTGGTTAAATTCTGTGAGTTGAACACACCCATTACAAAGTAGTTTCTGAGAATGATTCTGTGTAGCTTTGAAACGGGGTTCTTTCAATTTCTAAGATTGGCCTCAAATCGCAGGAAATCTCCACTTGCAATTTGCACAAAAAGAGTGTTTCAAAACTGATCTTTCTAAAGGAAGGTTTAACTCTGTGAGTTGAACACACACCACACAAAGAAGTTACTGAGAATTCTTCTTTCTTGCAGTATATGAAGAAATCCCGTTTCCAACGAAGGCCACAAACAGGTCTAAATATCCACTTGCAGACTTAACAAACAGTGTTTCCAAACTGCTCTATGAAAAGAAAGGTTAAACTCTGTGAGTTGAACACATCCAGTACAAAGTAGTTTCTGAGAATGATTCTGTCTAGTTTTTAAACGAGGATATTGCCATTTCTAAGATTGGCCTCAAATCTCTTGAAATCTCCACTTGCAAATTCCACAAAAAGAGTGTTTCAAAACTGCTCTGTCTAAAGGAACGTTCAGCTCTGTGAGTTGAATAGAAACAATGCAAAGGATTACTGAGAATTCTTCTGTCTAGCATTTTATGAAGAAATCCCGTTTCCAAAGAAGGCCTCAACCAGGTCTAAATATCCACTTGCAGACTTAACAAACAGACTGTTTTCAAACTGCTCTATGAAAAGGAAGGTTAAACTCTGTGAGTTGAAGACACCCATTACAAAGTAGTTTCTGAGAATGATTCTGTGTAGTTTTGAAACGGGGTTCTTTCAATTTCTAAGATTGGCCTCAAATCGCAGGAAATCTCCACTTGCAATTTCCACAAAAAGAGTGTTTCAAAACTGATCTTTCTAAAGGAAGGTTTAACTCTGTGAGTTGAACACACACCACACAAAGAAGTTACTGAGAATTCTTCTTTCTTGCAGTATATGAAGAAATCCCGTTTCCAACGAAGGCCACAAACAGGTCTAAATATCCACTTGCAGACTTAACAAACAGAGTGTTTCCAAACTGCTCTATGAAAAGAAAGGTTAAACTCTCTGAGTTGAACACATCCAGTACAAAGTAGTTTCTGAGAATGATTCTGTCTAGTTTTTAAACGAGGATATTGCCATTTCTAAGATTGGCCTCAAATCTCTTGAAATCTCCACTTGCAAAATCCACAAAAAGAGTGTTTCAAATCTGCTCTGTCTAAAGGAACGTTCAGCTCTGTGAGTTGAATACAAACAACGCGAAGAAGTTACTGAGAATTCTTCTGTCAGGCATTCTATGAAGAAATCCCATTTCCAACGAAGGCCTCAACCAGGTCTAAATATCCAATTGCAGACTTAACAAACAGAGTGTTTTCAAACTGCTCTATGCAAAGAAAGGTTAAACTCTGTGAGTTGAACACACCCATTACAAAGTAGTTTCTGAGAATGATTCTGTGTAGTTTTGAAACGGGGTTATTTCCATTTCTAAGATTGGCCTCAAATCGCAGGAAATCTCCACTTGCAATTTCCACAAAAAGAGTGTTTCAAAACTGATCTTTCTAAAGGAATGTTTATCTCTGTGAGTTGAACACACACCACACAAATAAGTTACTGAGAATTCTTCTTTCTTGCAGTATATGAAGAAATCCCGTTTCCAACGAAGGCCACAAAGAGGTCTAAATATCCACTTGCAGACTTAACAAACAGAGTGTTTCCAAACTGCTCTATGAAAAGAAAGGTTAAACTCTGTGAGTTGAACACATCCAGTACAAAGTAGTTTCTGAGAATGATTCTGTCTAGTTTTTAAACGAGGATATTGCCATTTCTAAGATTGGCGTCAAATCTCTTGAAATCTCCACTTGCAAATTCCACAAAAAGAGTGTTTCAAAACTGCTCTGTCTAAAGGAACGTTCAGCTCTGTGAGTTGAATACAAACAACGCAAAGAAGTTACTGAGAATTCTTCTGTCTAGCATTCTATGAAGAATTCCCGTTTCCAACGAAGGCCTCAACCAGGTCTAAATATCCACTTGCAGACTTAACAAACAGAGTGTTTTCAAACTGCTCTATGAAAAGGAAGGTTAAACTCTGTGAGTTGAACACACCCATTACAAAGTAGTTTCTGAGAATGATTCTTTGTAGTTTTGAAACGGGGTTCTTTCAATTTCTAAGATTGGCCTCAAATCGCAGGAAATCTCCACTTGCAATTTCCACAAAAAAGTGTTTCAAAACTGATCTTTCTAAAGGAAGGTTTAACTCTGTGAGTTGAACACACACCACACAAAGAAGTTACTGAGAATTCTTCTTTCTTGCAGTATATGAAGAAATCCCGTTTCCAACGAAGGCCACAAAGAGGTCTAAATATCCACTTGCAGACTTAAGAAACAGAGTGTTTCCAAACTGCTCTATGAAAAGTAAGGTTAAACTCTGTGAGTTGAACACATCCAGTACAAAGTAGTTTCTGAGAATGATTCTGTCTAGTTTTTAAACGAGGATATTGCCATTTCTAAGATTGGCCTCAAATCTCTTGAAATCTCCACTTGCAAATTCCACAAAAAGAGTGTTTCAAAACTGCTCTGTCTAAAGGAACGTTCAGCTCTGTGAGTTGAATACAAACAATGCAAAGAAGTTACTGAGAATTCTTCTGTCTAGCATTCTATGAAGAAATCCCATTTCCAACGAAGGCCTCAACCAGGTCTAAATATCCACTTGCAGACTTAACAAACAGAGTGTTTTCAAACTGCTCTATGAAAAGAAAGGTTAAACTCTGTGAGTTGAACACACCCATTACAAAGTAGTTTCTGAGAATGATTCTGTGTAGTTTTGAAACGGGGTTCTTTCAATTTCTAAGATTGGCCTCAAATCGCAGGAAATCTCCACTTGCAATTTGCACAAAAAGAGTGTTTCAAAACTGATCTTTCTAAAGGAAGGTTTAACTCTGTGAGTTGAACACACACCACAAAAAGAAGTTGCTGAGAATTCTTCTTTCTTGCAGTATATGAAGAAACCCCGTTTCCAACGAAGGCCACAAACAGGTCAAAATATCCACTTGCAGAGTTAACAAACAGAGCGTTTCCAAACTGCTCTATGAAAAGAAAGGTTAAACTCTGTGAGTTGAACACATCCAGTACAAAGTAGTTTCTGAGAATGATTCTGTCTAGTTTTTAAACGAGGATATTGCCATTTCTAAGATTGGCCTCAAATCTCTTGAAATCTCCACTTGCAAATTCCACAAAAAGAGTGTTTCAAAACTGCTCTGTCTAAAGGAACGTTCATCTCTGTGAGTTGAATACAAACAACGCAAAGAAGTTACTGAGAATTCTTCTGTCTAGCATTCTATGAAAAAATCCCGTTTCCAACGAAGGCCTCAACCAGGTCTAAATATCCACTTGCAGACTTAACAAACAGAGTGTTTTCAAACTGCTCTGTGAAAAGGGTGGTTAAATTCTGTGAGTTGAACACACCCATTACAAAGTAGTTTCTGAGAATGATTCTGTGTAGCTTTGAAACGGGGTTCTTTCAATTTCTAAGATTGGCCTCAAATCGCAGGAAATCTCCACTTGCAATTTGCACAAAAAGAGTGTTTCAAAACTGATCTTTCTAAAGGAAGGTTTAACTCTGTGAGTTGAACACACACCACACAAAGAAGTTACTGAGAATTCTTCTTTCTTGCAGTATATGAAGAAATCCCGTTTCCAACGAAGGCCACAAACAGGTCTAAATATCCACTTGCAGACTTAACAAACAGTGTTTCCAAACTGCTCTATGAAAAGAAAGGTTAAACTCTGTGAGTTGAACACATCCAGTACAAAGTAGTTTCTGAGAATGATTCTGTCTAGTTTTTAAACGAGGATATTGCCATTTCTAAGATTGGCCTCAAATCTCTTGAAATCTCCACTTGCAAATTCCACAAAAAGAGTGTTTCAAAACTGCTCTGTCTAAAGGAACGTTCAGCTCTGTGAGTTGAATAGAAACAATGCAAAGGATTACTGAGAATTCTTCTGTCTAGCATTTTATGAAGAAATCCCGTTTCCAAAGAAGGCCTCAACCAGGTCTAAATATCCACTTGCAGACTTAACAAACAGAGTGTTTTCAAACTGCTCTATGAAAAGGAAGGTTAAACTCTGTGAGTTGAAGACACCCATTACAAAGTAGTTTCTGAGAATGATTCTGTGTAGTTTTGAAACGGGGTTCTTTCAATTTCTAAGATTGGTCTCAAATCGCAGGAAATCTCCACTTGCAATTTCCACAAAAAGAGTGTTTCAAAACTGATCTTTCTAAAGGAAGGTTTAACTCTGTGAGTTGAACACACACCACACAAAGAAGTTACTGAGAATTCTTCTTTCTTGCAGTATATGAAGAAATCCCGTTTCCAACGAAGGCCACAAACAGGTCTAAATATCCACTTGCAGACTTAACAAACAGAGTGTTTCCAAACTGCTCTATGAAAAGAAAGGTTAAACTCTGTGAGTTGAACACATCCAGTACAAAGTAGTTTCTGAGAATGATTCTGTCTAGTTTTTAAACGAGGATATTGCCATTTCTAAGATTGGCCTCAAATCTCTTGAAATCTCCACTTGCAAAATCCACAAAAAGAGTGTTTCAAATCTGCTCTGTCTAAAGGAACGTTCAGCTCTGTGATTTGAATACAAACAACGCGAAGAAGTTGCTGAGAATTCTTCTGTCAGTCATTCTATGAAGAAATCCCGTTTCCAACGAAGGCCTCAACCAGGTCTAAATATCCAATTGCAGACTTAACAAACAGAGTGTTTTCAAACTGCTCTATGCAAAGAAAGGTTAAACTCTGTGAGTTGAACACACCCATTACAAAGTAGTTTCTGAGAATGATTCTGTGTAGTTTTGAAACGGGGTTATTTCAATTTCTAAGATTGGCCTCAAATCGCAGGAAATCTCCACTTGCAATTTCCACAAAAAGAGTGTTTCAAAACTGATCTTTCTAAAGGAATATTTATCTCTGTGAGTTGAACACACACCACACAAAGAAGTTACTGAGAATTCTTCTTTCTTGCAGTATATGAAGAAATCCCGTTTCCAACGAAGGCAACAAAGAGGTCTAAATATCCACTTGCAGACTTAACAAACAGAGTGTTTCCAAACTGCTCTATGAAAAGAAAGGTTAAACTCTGTGAGTTGAACACATCCAGTACAAAGTAGTTTCTGAGAATGATTCTGTCTAGTTTTTAAACGAGGATATTGCCATTTCTAAGATTGGCGTCAAATCTCTTGAAATCTCCACTTGCAAATTCCACAAAAAGAGTGTTTCAAAACTGCTCTGTCTAAAGGAACGTTCAGCTCTGTGAGTTGAATACAAACAACGCAAAGAAGTTACTGAGAATTCTTCTGTCTAGCATTCTATGAAGAAATCCCGTTTCCAACGAAGGCCTCAACGAGGTCTAAATATCCACTTGCAGACTTAACAAACAGAGTGTTTTCAAACTGCTCTATGAAAAGGAAGGTTAAACTCTGTGAGTTGAAGACACCCATTACAAAGTAGTTTCTGAGAATGATTCTGTGTAGTTTTGAAACGGGGTTCTTTCAATTTCTAAGATTGGCCTCAAATCGCAGGAAATCTCCACTTGCAATTTCCACAAAAAGAGTGTTTCAAAACTGATCTTTCTAAAGGAAGGTTTAACTCTGTGAGTTGAACACACACCACACAAAGAAGTTACTGAGAATTCTTCTTTCTTGCAGTATATGAAGAAATCCCGTTTCCAACGAAGGCCACAAAGAGGTCTAAATATCCACTTGCAGAATTAACAAACAGAGTGTTTCCAAACTGCTCTATGAAAAGAAAGGTTAAACTCTGTGAGTTGAACACCTCCAGTACAAAGTAGTTTCTGAGAATGATTCTGTCTAGTTTTTAAACGAGGATATTGCCATTTCTAAGATTGGCCTCAAATCTCTTGAAATCTCCACTTGCAAATTCCACAAAAAGAGTGTTTCAAAACTGCTCTGTCTAAAGGAACGTTCAGCTCTGTGAGTTGAATAGAAACAATGCAAGGAATTACTGAGAATTCTTCTGTCTAGCATTTTATGAAGAAATCCCGTTTCCAAAGAAGGCCTCAACCAGGTCTAAATATCCACTTGCAGACTTAACAAACAGAGTGTTTTCAAACTGCTCTATGAAAAGGAAGGTTAAACTCTGTGAGTTGAAGACACCCATTAGAAAGTAGTTTCTGAGAATGATTCTGTGTAGTTTTGAAACGGGGTTCTTTCAATTTCTAAGATTGGCCTCAAATCGCAGGAAATCTCCACTTGCAATTTCCACAAAAAGAGTGTTTCAAAACTGATCTTTCTAAAGGAAGGTTTAACTCTGTGAGTTGAACACACACCACACAAAGAAGTTACTGAGAATTCTTCTTTCTTGCAGTATATGAAGAAATCCCGTTTCCAACGAAGGCCACAAAGAGGTCTAAATATCCACTTGCAGACTTAACAAACAGAGTGTTTCCAAACTGCTCTATGAAAAGAAAGGTTAAACTCTGTGAGTTGAACACATCCAGTACAAAGTAGTTTCTGAGAATGATTCTGTCTAGTTTTTAAACGAGGATATTGCCATTTCTAAGATTGGCCTCAAATCTCTTGAAATCTCCACTTGCAAATTCCACAAAAAGAGTGTTTCAAAACTGCTCTGTCTAAAGGAACGTTCAGCTCTGTGAGTTGAATACAAACAATGCAAAGAAGTTACTGAGAATTCTTCTGTCTAGCATTCTATGAAGAAATCCCATTTCCAACGAAGGCCTCAACCAGGTCTAAATATCCACTTGCAGACTTAACAAACAGAGTGTTTTCAAACTGCTCTATGAAAAGAAAGGTTAAACTCTGTGAGTTGAACACACCCATTACAAAGTAGTTTCTGAGAATGATTCTGTGTAGTTTTGAAACGGGGTTCTTTCAATTTCTAAGATTGGCCTCAAATCGCAGGAAATCTCCACTTGCAATTTCCACAAAAAGAGTGTTTCAAAACTGATCTTTCTAAAGGAAGGTTTAACTCTGTGAGTTGAACACACACCACAAAAAGAAGTTGCTGAGAATTCTTCTTTCTTGCAGTATATGAAGAAACCCCGTTTCCAACGAAGGCCACAAACAGGTCAAAATATCCACTTGCAGAGTTAACAAACAGAGCGTTTCCAAACTGCTCTATGAAAAGAAAGGTTAAACTCTGTGAGTTGAACACATCCAGTACAAAGTAGTTTCTGAGAATGATTCTGTCTAGTTTTTAAACGAGGATATTGCCATTTCTAAGATTGGCCTCAAATCTCTTGAAATCTCCACTTGCAAATTCCACAAAAAGAGTGTTTCAAAACTGCTCTGTCTAAAGGAACGTTCAGCTCTGTGAGTTGAATAGAAACAATGCAAGGAATTACTGAGAATTCTTCTGTCTAGCATTTTATGAAGAAATCCCGTTTCCAAAGAAGGCCTCAACCAGGTCTAAATATCCACTTGCAGACTTAACAAACAGAGTGTTTTCAAACTGCTCTATGAAAAGGAAGGTTAAACTCTGTGAGTTTAAGACACCCATTAGAAAGTAGTTTCTGAGAATGATTCTGTGTAGCTTTGAAACGGGGTTCTTTCAATTTCTAAGATTGGCCTCAAATCGCAGGAAATCTCCACTTGCAATTTGCACAAAAAGAGTGTTTCAAAACTGATCTTTCTAAAGGAAGGTTTAACTCTGTGAGTTGAACACACACCACACAAAGAAGTTACTGAGAATTCTTCTTTCTTGCAGTATATGAAGAAATCCCGTTTCCAACGAAGGCCACAAACAGGTCTAAATATCCACTTGCAGACTTAACAAACAGTGTTTCCAAACTGCTCTATGAAAAGAAAGGTTAAACTCTGTGAGTTGAACACATCCAGTACAAAGTAGTTTCTGAGAATGATTCTGTCTAGTTTTTAAACGAGGATATTGCCATTTCTAAGATTGGCCTCAAATCTCTTGAAATCTCCACTTGCAAATTCCACAAAAAGAGTGTTTCAAAACTGCTCTGTCTAAAGGAACGTTCAGCTCTGTGAGTTGAATAGAAACAATGCAAAGGATTACTGAGAATTCTTCTGTCTAGCATTTTATGAAGAAATCCCGTTTCCAAAGAAGGCCTCAACCAGGTCTAAATATCCACTTGCAGGCTTAACAAACAGACTGTTTTCAAACTGCTCTATGAAAAGGAAGGTTAAACTCTGTGAGTTGAAGACACCCATTACAAAGTAGTTTCTGAGAATGATTCTGTGTAGTTTTGAAACGGGGTTCTTTCAATTTCTAAGATTGGCCTCAAATCTCTTGAAATCTCCACTTGCAAAATCCACAAAAAGAGTGTTTCAAATCTGCTCTGTCTAAAGGAACGTTCAGCTCTGTGAGTTGAATACAGACAACGCGAAGAAGTTACTGAGAATTCTTCTGTCAGGCATTCTATGAAGAAATCCCGTTTCCAACGAAGGCCTCAACCAGGTCTAAATATCCAATTGCAGACTTAACAAACAGAGTGTTTTCAAACTGCTCTATGCAAAGAAAGGTTAAACTCTGTGAGTTGAACACACCCATTACAAAGTAGTTTCTGAGAATGATTCTGTGTAGTTTTGAAACGGGGTTATTTCCATTTCTAAGATTGGCCTCAAATCGCAGGAAATCTCCACTTGCAATTTCCACAAAAAGAGTGTTTCAAAACTGATCTTTCTAAAGGAATGTTTATCTCTGTGAGTTGAACACACACCACACAAAGAAGTTACTGAGAATTCTTCTTTCTTGCAGTATATGAAGAAATCCCGTTTCCAACGAAGGCCACAAAGAGGTCTAAATATCCACTTGCAGACTTAACGAACAGAGTGTTTCCAAACTGCTCTATGAAAAGAAAGGTTAAACTCTGTGAGTTGAACACATCCAGTACAAAGTAGTTTCTGAGAATGATTCTGTCTAGTTTTTAAACGAGGATATTGCCATTTCTAAGATTGGCGTCAAATCTCTTGAAATCTCCACTTGCAAATTCCACAAAAAGAGTGTTTCAAAACTGCTCTGTCTAATGGAACGTTCAGCTCTGTGAGTTGAATACAAACAACGCAAAGAAGTTACTGAGAATTCTTCTGTCTAGCATTCTATGAAGAATTCCCGTTTCCAACGAAGGCCTCAACCAGGTCTAAATATCCACTTGCAGACTTAACAAACAGAGTGTTTTCAAACTGCTCTATGAAAAGGAAGGTTAAACTCTGTGAGTTGAACACACCCATTACAAAGTAGTTTCTGAGAATGATTCTTTGTAGTTTTGAAACGGGGTTCTTTCAATTTCTAAGATTGGCCTCAAATCGCAGGAAATCTCCACTTGCAATTTCCACAAAAAGAGTGTTTCAAAACTGATCTTTCTAAAGGAAGGTTTAACTCTGTGAGTTGAACACACACCACACAAAGAAGTTACTGAGAATTCTTCTTTCTTGCAGTATATGAAGAAATCCCGTTTCCAACGAAGGCCACAAAGAGGTCTAAATATCCACTTGCAGACTTAAGAAACAGAGTGTTTCCAAACTGCTCTATGAAAAGAAAGGTGAAACTCTGTGAGTTGAACACATCCAGTACAAAGTAGTTTCTGAGAATGATTCTGTCTAGTTTTTAAACGAGGATATTGCCATTTCTAAGATTGGCCTCAAATCTCTTGAAATCTCCACTTGCAAATTCCACAAAAAGAGTGTTTCAAAACTGCTCTGTCTAAAGGAACGTTCAGCTCTGTGAGTTGAATACAAACAATGCAAAGACGTTACTGAGAATTCTTCTGTCTAGCATTTTATGAAGAAATCCCATTTCCAACGAAGGCCTCAACCAGGTCTAAATATCCACTTGCAGACTTAACAAACAGAGTGTTTTCAAACTGCTCTATGAAAAGAAAGGTTAAACTCTGTGAGTTGAACACACCCATTACAAAGTAGTTTCTGAGAATGATTCTGTGTAGTTTTGAAACAGGGTTATTTCAATTTCTAAGATTGGCCTCAAATCGCAGGAAATCTCCACTTGCAATTTCCACAAAAAGAGTGTTTCAAAACTGATCTTTCTAAAGGAAGGTTTAACTCTGTGAGTTGAACACACACCACACAAAGAAGTTACTGAGAATTCTTCTTTCTTGCAGTATATGAAGAAATCCCGTTTCCAACGAAGGCCACAAAGAGGTCTAAATATCCACTTGCAGACTTAAGAAACAGAGTGTTTCCAAACTGTTCTATGAAAAGAAAGGTTAAACTCTGTGAGTTGAACACATCCAGTACAAAGTAGTTTCTGAGAATGATTCTGTCTAGTTTTTAAACGAGGATATTGCCATTTCTAAGATTGGCCTCAAATCTCTTGAAATGTCCACATGCAAATTCCACAAAAAGAGTGTTTCAAAACTGCTCTGTCTAAAGGAACGTTCAGCTCTGTGAGTTGAATACAAACAATGCAAAGACGTTTCTGAGAATTCTTCTGTCTAGCATTTTATGAAGAAATCCCGTTTCCAACGAAGGCCTCAACCAGGTCTAAATATCCACTTGCAGACTTAACAAACAGAGTGTTTTCAAACTGCTCTATGAAAAGAAAGGTTAAACTCTGTGAGTTGAACACACCCATTACAAAGTAGTTTCTGAGAATGATTCTGTGTAGCTTTGAAACGGGGTTCTTTCAATTTCTAAGATTGGCCTCAAATCGCAGGAAATCTCCACTTGCAATTTCCACAAAAAGAGTGTTTCAAAACTGATCTTTCTAAAGGAAGGTTTAACTCTGTGAGTTGAACACACACCACACAAAGAAGTTACTGAGAATTCTTCTTTCTTGCAGTATATGAAGAAATCCCGTTTCCAACGAAGGCCACAAAGAGGTCTAAATATCCACTTGCAGACTTAACAAACAGAGTGTTTCCAAACTGCTCTATGAAGAAAGGTTAAACTCTGTGAGTTGAACACCTCCAGTACAAAGTAGTTTCTGAGAATGATTCTGTCTAGTTTTTAAACGAGGATATTGCCATTTCTAAGATTGGCCTCAAATCTCTTGAAATCTCCACTTGCAAATTCCACAAAAAGAGTGTTTCAAAACTGCTCTGTCTAAAGGAACGTTCAGCTCTGTGAGTTGAATACAAACAATGCAAAGAAGTTACTGAGAATTCTTCTGTCTAGCATTCTATGAAGAAATCCCGTTTCCAAAGAAGGCCTCAACCAGGTCTAAATATCCACTTGCAGACTTAACAAACAGAGTGTTTTCAAACTGCTCTATGAAAAGAAAGATTAAACTCTGTGAGTTGAACACACCCATTACAAAGTAGTTTCTGAGAATGATTCTGTGTAGTTTTGAAACGGGGTTATTTCCATTTCTAAGATTGGTCTCAAATCGCAGGAAATCTCCACTTGCAATTTCCACAAAAAGAGTGTTTCAAAACTGATCTTTCTAAAGGAAGGTTTAACTCTGTGAGTTGAACACACACCACACAAAGAAGTTACTGAGAATTCTTCTTTCTTGCAGTATATGAAGAAATCCCGTTTCCAACGAAGGCCACAAACAGGTCTAAATATCCACTTGCAGACTTAAGAAACAGAGTGTTTCCAAACTGCTCTATGAAAAGAAAGGTTAAACTCTGTGAGTTGAACACATCCAGTACAAAGTAGTTTCTGAGAATGATTCTGTCTAGTTTTTAAACGAGGATATTGCCATTTCTAAGATTGGCCTCAAATCTCTTGAAATCTCCACTTGCAAATTCCACAAAAAGAGTGTTTCAAAACTGCTCTGTCTAAAGGAACGTTCAGCTCTGTGAGTTGAATACAAACAATGCAAAGAAGTTACTGAGAATTCTTCTGTCTGGCATTTTATGAAGAAATCCCATTTCCAACGAAGGCCTCAACCAGGTCTAAATATCCACTTGCAGACTTAACAAACAGAGTGTTTTCAAACTGCTCTGTGAAAAGAAAGTTTAAACTCTGTGAGTTGAACACACCCATTACAAAGTAGTTTCTGAGAATGATTCTGTGTAGTTTTGAAACGGGGTTATTTCAATTTCTAAGATTGGCCTCAAATCGCAGGAAATCTCCACTTGCAATTTCCACAAAAAGAGTGTTTCAAAACTGATCTTTCTAAAGGAAGGTTTAACTCTGTGAGTTGAACACACACCACACAAAGAAGTTACTGAGAATTCTTCTTTCTTGCAGTATATGAAGAAATCCCGTTTCCAACGAAGGCCACAAAGAGGTCGAAATATCCACTTGCAGACTTAACAAACAGAGTGTTTCCAAACTGCTCTATGAAAAGAAAGGTTAAACTCTGTGAGTTGAACACATCCAGTACAAAGTAGTTTCTGAGAATGATTCTGTCTAGTTTTTAAACGAGGATATTGCCATTTCTAAGATTGGCCTCAAATCTCTTGAAATCTCCACTTGCAAATTCCACAAAAAGAGTGTTTCAAAACTGCTCTGTCTAAAGGAACGTTCAGCTCTGTGAGTTGAATACAAACAACGCAAAGAAGTTACTGAGAATTCTTCTGTCTAGCATTCTATGAAGAAATCCCGTTTCCAACGAAGGCCTCAACCAGGTCTAAATATCCACTTGCAGACTTAACAAACAGAGTGTTTTCAAACTGCTCTATGAAAAGAAAGGTTAAACTCTGTGAGTTGAACACACCCATTACAAAGTAGTTTCTGAGAATGATTCTGTGTAGTTTTGAAACGGGGTTCTTTCAATTTCTAAGATTGGCCTCAAATCGCAGGAAATCTCCACTTGCAATTTCCACAAAAACAGTGTTTCAAAACTGATCTTTCTAAAGGAAGGTTTAACTCTGTGAGTTGAACACACACCACACAAAGAAGTTACTGAGAATTCTTCTTTCTTGCAGTATATGAAGAAATCCCGTTTCCAACGAAGGCCACAAACAGGTCTAAATATCCACTTGCAGACTTAACAAACAGAGTGTTTCCAAAGTGCTCTATGAAAAGAAAGGTTAAACTCTGTGAGTTGAACACATCCAGTACAAAGTAGTTTCTGAGAATGATTCTGTCTACTTTTTAAACGAGGATATTGCCATTTCTAAGATTTGCCTCAAATCTCTTGAAATCACCACTTGCAAAATCCACAAAAAGAGTGTTTCAAAACTGGTCTGTCTAAAGGAACGTTCAGCTCTGTGAGTTGAATACAAACAACGCGAAGAAGTTACTGAGAATTCTTCTGTCAGGCATTCTATGAAGAAATCCCGTTTCCAACGAAGGCCTCAACCATGTCTAAATATCCAATTGCAGACTTAACAAACGGAGTGTTTTCAAACTGCTCTATGCAAAGAAAGGTTAAACTCTATGAGTTGAACACACCCATTACAAAGTAGTTTCTGAGAATGATTCTGTGTAGTTTTGAAACGGGGTTATTTCGATTTCTAAGATTGGCCTCAAATCGCAGGAAATCTCCACTTGCAATTTCCACAAAAAGAGTGTTTCAAAACTGATCTTTCTAAAGGAATGTTTATCTCTGTGAGTTGAACACACACCACACAAAGAATTTACTGAGAATTCTTCTTTCTTGCAGTATATGAAGAAATCCCGTTTCCAACGAAGGCCACAAAGAGGTCTAAATATCCACTTGCAGACTTAACAAACAGAGTGTTTCCAAACTGCTCTATGAAAAGAAAGGTTGAGCACTGTGAGTTGAACACATCCAGTACAAAGTAGTTTCTGAGAATGATTCTGTCTAGTTTTTAAACGAGGATATTGCCATTTCTAAGATTGCCCTCAAATCTCTTGAAATCTCCACTTGCAAATTCCACAAAAAGAGTGTTTCAAAACTGCTTTGTCTAAAGGAACGTTCAGCTCTGTGAGTTGAATACAAACAACGCAAAGAAGTTACTGAGAATTCTTCTGTCTAGCATTCTATGAAGAAATCCCGTTACCAACGAAGGCCTCAACCAGGTCAAATATCCACTTGCAGACTTAACAAACAGAGTGTTTTCAAACTGTTCTATGCAAAGAAAGGTTAAACTCTGTGAGTTGAAGACACCCATTACAAAGTAGTTTCTGAGAATGATTCTGTGTAGTTTTGAAACGGGGTTCTTTCAATTTCTAAGATTGGCCTCAAATCGCAGGAAATCTCCACTTGCAATTTCCACAAAAAGAGTGTTTCAAAACTGATCTTTCTAAAGGAAGGTTTAACTCTGTGAGTTGAACACACACCACACAAAGAAGTTACTGAGAATTCTTCTTTCTTGCAGTATATGAAGAAATCACGTTTCCAACGAAGGCCACAAAGAGGTCTAAATATCCACTTGCAGACTTAACAAACAGAATGTTTCCAAACTGCTCTATGAAAAGAAAGGTTAAACTCTGTGAGTTGAACACATCCAGTACAAAGTAGTTTCTGATAATGATTCTGTCTAGTTTTTAAACGAGGATATTGCCATTTCTAAAATTGGCCTCAAATCTCTTGAAATCTCCACTTGCAAATTCCAGAAAAAGAGTGTTTCAAACTGCTCTGTCTAAAGGAACGTTCAGCTCTGTGAGTTGAATACAAACAACGCGAAGAAGTTACTGAGAATTCTTCTGTCTAGCATTCTATGAAGAAATCCCGTTTCCATCGAAGGCCTCAACCAGGTCTAAATATCCACTTGCAGACTTAACAAACGGAGTGTTTTCAAACTGCTCTATGAAAAGAAAGGTTAAACTCTGTGAGTTGAACACACCCATTACAAAGTAGTTTCTGAGAATGATTCTGTGTAGTTTTGAAACGGGGTTATTTCAATTTCTAAGATTGGCCTCAAATCGCAGGAAATCTCCACTTGCAATTTCCACAAAAAGAGTGTTTCAAAACTGATCTTTCTAAAGGAGGGTTTAACTCTGTGAGTTGAACACACACCACACAAAGAAGTTACTGAGAATTCTTCTTTCTTGCAGTATATGAAGAAATCCCGTTTCCAACGAAGGCCACAAAGAGGTCTAAATATCCACTTGCAGACTTAAGAAACAGAGTGTTTCCAAGCTGCTCTATGAAAAGAAAGGTTAAACTCTGTGAGTTGAACACACCCATTACAAAGTAGTTTCTGAGAATGATTCTGTGTAGTTTTGAAACGGGGTTATTTCAATTTCTAAGATTGGCCTCAAATCGCAGGAAATCTCCACTTGCAATTTCCACAAAAAGAGTGTTTCAAAACTGATCTTTCTAAAGGAAGGTTTAGCTCTGTGAGTTGAACACACACCACACAAAGAAGTTACTGAGAATTGTTCTTTCTTGCAGTATATGAAGAAATCCCGTTTCCAACGAAGGCCACAAACAGGTCTAAATATCCACTTGCAGACTTAACAAACAGAGTGTTTCCAAACTGCTCTATGAAAAGAAAGGTTAAACTCTGTGAGTTGAACACATCCAGTACAAAGTAGTTTCTGAGAATGATTCTGTCTAGTTTTTAAACGAGGATATTGCCATTTCTAAGATTGGCCTCAAATCTCTTGAAATCTCCACTTGCAAAATCCACAAAAAGAGTGTTTCAAATCTGCTCTGTCTAAAGGAACGTTCAGCTCTGTGAGTTGAATACAAACAACGCGAAGAAGTTACTGAGAATTCTTCTGTCAGGCATTCTATGAAGAAATCCCGTTTCCAACGAAGGCCTCAACCAGGTCTAAATATCCAATTGCAGACTTAACAAACAGAGTGTTTTCAAACTGCTCTATGCAAAGAAAGGTTAAACTCTGTGAGTGAACACACCCATTACAAAGTAGTTTCTGAGAATGATTCTGTGTAGTTTTGAAACGGGGTTATTTCAATTTCTAAGATTGGCCTCAAATCGCAGGAAATCTCCAATTGCAATTTCCACAAAAAGAGTGTTTCAAAACTGATCTTTCTAAAGGAATGTTTATCTCTGTGAGTTGAACACACACCACACAAAGAAGTTACTGAGAATTCTTCTTTCTTGCAGTATATGAAGAAATCCCGTTTCCAACGAAGGCCACAAAGAGGTCTAAATATCCACTTGCAGACTTAACAAACAGAGTGTTTCCAAACTGCTCTATGAAAAGAAAGGTTAAACTCTGTGAGTTGAACACATCCAGTACAAAGTAGTTTCTGAGAATGATTCTGTCTAGTTTTTAAACGTGGATATTGCCATTTCTAAGTTTGGCCTCAAATCTCTTGAAGTCTCCACTAGCAAATTCCACAAAAAGAGTGTTTCAAAACTGCTCTGTCTAATGGAACGTTCAGCTCTGTGATTTGAATACAAACAATGCAAAGACGTTACTGAGAATTCTTCTGTCTAGCATTTTATGAAGAAATCCCATTTCCAACGAAGGCCTCAACCAGGTCTAAATATCCACTTGCAGACTTAACAAACAGAGTGTTTTCAAACTGCTCTATGAAAAGAAAGGTTAAACTCTGTGAGTTGAACACACCCATTACAAAGTAGTTTCTGAGAATGATTCTGTGTAGTTTTGAAACGGGGTTATTTCAATTTCTAAGATTGGCCTCAAATCGCAGGAAATCTCCACTTGCAATTTCCACAAAAAGAGTGTTTCAAAACTGATCTTTCTAAAGGAAGGTTTAACTCTGTGAGTTGAACACACACCACACAAAGAAGTTACTGAGAATTCTTCTTTCTTGCAGTATATGAAGAAATCCCGTTTCCAACGAAGGCCACAAACAGGTCTAAATATCCACTTGCAGACTTAACAAACAGAGTGTTTCCAAACTGCTCTATGAAAAGAAAGGTTAAACTCTGTGAGTTGAACACACCCATTACAAAGTAGTTTCTGAGAATGATTCTGTGTAGTTATGAAACGGGGTTATTTCAATTTCTAAGATTGGCCTCAAATCGCAGGAAATCTCCACTTGCAATTACCACAAAAAGAGTGTTTCAAAACTGATCTTTCTAAAGGAAGGTTTAACTCTGTGAGTTGAACACACACCACACAAAGAAGTTACTGAGAATTCTTCTTTCTTGCAGTATATGAAGAAATCACGTTTCAAACGAAGGCCACAAACAGGTCTAAATACCCACTTGCAGACTTAACAAACAGAGTGTTTCCAAACTGCTCTATGAAAAGAAAGGTTAAACTCTGTGAGTTGAACACATCCAGTACAAAGTAGTTTCTGAGAATGATTCTGTCTAGTTTTTAAACGAGGATATTGCCATTTCTAAGATTGGCCTCATATCTCTTGAAATCTCCACTTGCAAATTCCACAAAAAGAGTGTTTCAAAACTGCTTTGTCTAAAGGAACGTTCAGCTCTGTGAGTTGAATACAAACAACGCAAAGAAGTTACTGAGAATTCTTCTGTCTAGCATTCTATGAAGAAATCCCGTTTCCAACGAAGGCCTCAACCAGCTCTAAATATCCACTTGCAGACTTAACAAACAGAGTGTTTTCAAACTGCTCTATGAAAAGAAAGGTTAAACTCTGTGAGTTGAACACACCCATTACAAAGTAGTTTCTGAGAATGATTCTGTGTAGTTTTGAAACAGGGTTATTTCAATTTCTAAGATTGGCCTCAAATCGCAGGAAATCTCCACTTGCAATTTCCACAAAAAGAGTGTTTCAAAACTGATCTTTCTAAAGGAAGGTTTAACTCTGTGAGTTGAACACACACCACACAAAGAAGTTACTGAGAAGTCTTCTTTCTTGCAGTATATGAAGAAATCCCGTTTCCAACGAAGGCCACAAACAGGTCTAAATATCCACTTGCAGACTTAACAAACAGAGTGTTTCCAAACTGCTCTATGAAAAGAAAGGTTAAACTCTGTGAGTTGAACACATCCAGTACAAAGTAGTTTCTGAGAATGATTCTGTCTAGTTTTTAAACGAGGATATTGCCATTTCTAAGATTGGCCTCAAATCTCTTGAAATCTCCACTTGCAAATTCCACAAAAAGAGTGTTTCAAAACTGCTCTGTCTAAAGGAACGTTCAGCTCTGTGAGTTGAATACAAACAACGCAAAGAAGTTACTGAGAATTCTTCTGTCTAGCATTCTATGAAGAAATCCCGTTTCCAACGAAGGCCTTAACCAGGTCTAAATATCCACTTGCAGACTTAACAAACAGAGTGTTTTCAAACTGCTCTATGAAAAGGAAGGTTAAACTCTGTGAGTTGAACACACCCATTACAAAGTAGTTTCTGAGAATGATTCTGTGTACTTTTGAAACGGGGTTCTTTCAATTTCTAAGATTGGCCTCAAATCGCAGGAAATCTCCACTTGCAATTTCCACAAAAAGAGTGTTTCAAAACTGATCTTTCTAAAGGAAGGTTTAACTCTGTGAGTTGAACACACACCACACAAAGAAGTTACTGAGAATTCTTCTTTCTTGCAGTATATGAAGAAATCCCGTTTCCAACGAAGGCCACAAAGAGGTCTAAATATCCACTTGCAGACTTAACAAACAGAGTGTTTCCAAACTGCTCTATGAAAAGAAAGGTTAAACTCTGTGAGTTGAACACATCCAGTACAAAGTAGTTTCTGAGAATGATTCTGTCTAGTTTTTAAACGAGGATATTGCCATTTCTAAGATTGGCCTCAAATCTCTTGAAATCTCCACTTGCAAATTCCACAAAAAGAGTGTTTCAAAACTGCTCTGTCTAAAGGAACGTTCAGCTCTGTGAGTTGAATACAAACAATGCAAAGAAGTTACTGAGAATTCTTCTGTCTAGCATTTTATGAAGAAATCCCATTTCCAACGAAGGCCTCAACCAGGTCTAAATATCCACTTGCAGACTTAACAAACAGAGTGTTTTCAAACTGCTCTGTGAAAAGAAAGGTTAAACTCTGTGAGTTGAACACACCCATTACAAAGTAGTTTCTGAGAATGATTCTGTGTAGTTTTGAAACGGGGTTATTTCAATTTCTAAGATTGGCCTCAAATCGCAGGAAATCTCCACTTGCAATTTCCACAAAAAGAGTGTTTCAAAACTGATCTTTCTAAAGGAAGGTTTAACTCTGTGAGTTGAACACACACCACACAAAGAAGTTACTGAGAATTCTTCTTTCTTGCAGTATATGAAGAAATCCCGTTTCCAACGAAGGCCACAAAGAGGTCTAAATATCCACTTGCAGACTTAACAAACAGAGTGTTTCCAAACTGCTCTATGAAAAGAAAGGTTAAACTCTGTGAGTTGAACACATCCAGTACAAAGTAGTTTCTGAGAATGATTCTGTCTAGTTTTTCAACGAGGATATTGCCATTTCTAAAATTGGCCTCAAATCTCTTGAAATCTCCACTTGCAAATTCCAGAAAAAGAGTGTTTCAAACTGCTCTGTCTAAAGGAACGTTCAGCTCTGTGAGTTGAATACAAACAACGCAAAGAAGTTACTGAGAATTCTTCTGTCTAGCATTCTATGAAGAAATCCCGTTTCCATCGAAGGCCTCAACCAGGTCTAAATATCCACTTGCAGACTTAACAAACAGAGTGTTTTCAAACTGCTCTATGAAAAGAAAGGTTAAACTCTGTGAGTTGAACACACCCATTACAAAGTAGTTTCTGAGAATGATTCTGTGTAGTTTTGAAACGGGGTTATTTCAATTTCTAAGATTGGCCTCAAATCGCAGGAAATCTCCACTTGCAATTTCCACAAAAAGAGTGTTTCAAAACTGATCTTTCTAAAGGAGGGTTTAACTCTGTGAGTTGAACACACACCACACAAAGAAGTTACTGAGAATTCTTCTTTCTTGCAGTATATGAAGAAATCCCGTTTCCAACGAAGGCCACAAAGAGGTCTAAATATCCACTTGCAGACTTAAGAAACAGAGTGTTTCCAAGCTGCTCTATGAAAAGAAAGGTTAAACTCTGTGAGTTGAACACACCCATTACAAAGTAGTTTCTGAGAATGATTCTGTGTAGTTTTGAAACGGGGTTATTTCAATTTCTAAGATTGGCCTCAAATCGCAGGAAATCTCCACTTGCAATTTCCACAAAAAGAGTGTTTCAAAACTGATCTTTCTAAAGGAAGGTTTAGCTCTGTGAGTTGAACACACACCACACAAAGAAGTTACTGAGAATTGTTCTTTCTTGCAGTATATGAAGAAATCCCGTTTCCAACGAAGGCCACAAACAGGTCTAAATATCCACTTGCAGACTTAACAAACAGAGTGTTTCCAAACTGCTCTATGAAAAGAAAGGTTAAACTCTGTGAGTTGAACACATCCAGTACAAAGTAGTTTCTGAGAATGATTCTGTCTAGTTTTTAAACGAGGATATTGCCATTTCTAAGATTGGCCTCAAATCTCTTGAAATCTCCACTTGCAAATTCCACAAAAAGAGTGTTTCAAAACTGCTCTGTCTAAAGGAACGTTCAGCTCTGTGAGTTGAATACAAACAATGCAAAGACGTTTCTGAGAATTCTTCTGTCTAGCATTTTATGAAGAAATCCCGTTTCCAACGAAGGCCTCAACCAGGTCTAAATATCCACTTGCAGACTTAACAAACAGAGTGTTTTCAAACTGCTCTATGAAAAGAAAGGTTAAACTCTGTGAGTTGAACACACCCATTACAAAGTAGTTTCTGAGAATGATTCTGTGTAGTTTTGAAACGGGGTTATTTCGATTTCTAAGATTGGCCTCAAATCCCAGGAAATCTCCACTTGCAATTTCCACAAAAAGAGTGTTTCAAAACTGATCTTTCTAAAGGAATGTTTATCTCTGTGAGTTGAACACACACCACACAAAGAATTTACTGAGAATTCTTCTTTCTTGCAGTATATGAAGAAATCCCGTTTCCAACGAAGGCCACAAACAGGTCTAAATATCCACTTGCAGACTTAACAAACAGAGTGTTTCCAAACTGCTCTATGAAAAGAAAGGTTGAGCACTGTGAGTTGAACACATCCAGTACAAAGTAGTTTCTGAGAATGATTCTGTCTAGTTTTTAAACGAGGATATTGCCATTTCTAAGATTGCCCTCAAATCTCTTGAAATCTCCACTTGCAAATTCCACAAAAAGAGTGTTTCAAAACTGCTTTTTCTAAAGGAACGTTCAGCTCTGTGAGTTGAATACAAACAACGCAAAGAAGTTACTGAGAATTCTTCTGTCTAGCATTCTATGAAGAAATCCCGTTACCAACGAAGGCCTCAACCAGGTCAAATATCCACTTGCAGACTTAACAAACAGAGTGTTTTCAAACTGCTCTATGCAAAGAAAGGTTAAACTCTGTGAGTTGAAGACACCCATTACAAAGTAGTTTCTGAGAATGATTCTGTGTAGTTTTGAAACGGGGTTATTTCAATTTCTAAGATTGGCCTCAAATCGCAGGAAATCTCCACTTGCAATTTCCACAAAAAGAGTGTTTCAAAACTGATCTTTCTAAAGGAAGGTTTAACTCTGTGAGTTGAACACACACCACACAAAGAAGTTACTGAGAATTCTTCTTTCTTGCAGTATATGAAGAAATCCCGTTTCCAACGAAGGCCACAAAGAGGTCTAAATATCCACTTGCAGACTTAAGAAACAGAGTGTTTCCAAACTGCTCTATGAAAAGAAAGGTTAAACTCTGTGAGTTGAACACATCCAGTACAAAGTAGTTTCTGAGAATGATTCTGTCTAGTTTTTAAACGAGGATATTGCCATTTCTAAGATTGGCCTCAAATCTCTTGAAATCTCCACTTGCAAATTCCACAAAAAGAGTGTTTCAAAACTGCTCTGTCTAAAGGAACGTTCAGCTCTGTGAGTTGAATACAAACAATGGAAAGAAGTTACTGAGAATTCTTCTGTCTAGCATTTTATGAAGAAATCCCATTTCCAACGAAGGCCTCAACCAGGTCTAAATATCCACTTGCAGACTTAACAAACAGAGTGTTTTCAAACTGCTCTGTGAAAAGAAAGGTTAAACTCTGTGAGTTGAACACACCCATTACAAAGTAGTTTCTGAGAATGATTCTGTGTAGTTTTGAAACGGGGTTATTTCAATTTCTAAGATTGGCCTCAAATCGCAGGAAATCTCCACTTGCAATTTCCACAAAAAGAGTGTTTCAAAACTGATCTTTCTAAAGGAAGGTTTAACTCTGTGAGTTGAACACACACCACACAAAGAAGTTACTGAGAATTCTTCTTTCTTGCAGTATATGAAGAAATCACGTTTCCAACGAAGGCCACAAAGAGGTCTAAATATCCACTTGCAGACTTAACAAACAGAATGTTTCCAAACTGCTCTATGAAAAGAAAGGTTAAACTCTGTGAGTTGAACACATCCAGTACAAAGTAGTTTCTGATAATGATTCTGTCTAGTTTTTAAACGAGGATATTGCCATTTCTAAAATTGGCCTCAAATCTCTTGAAATCTCCACTTGCAAATTCCAGAAAAAGAGTGTTTCAAACTGCTCTGTCTAAAGGAACGTTCAGCTCTGTGAGTTGAATACAAACAACGCAAAGAAGTTACTGAGAATTCTTCTGTCTAGCATTCTATGAAGAAATCCCGTTTCCATCGAAGGCCTCAACCAGGTCTAAATATCCACTTGCAGACTTAACAAACGGAGTGTTTTCAAACTGCTCTATGAAAAGAAAGGTTAAACTCTGTGAGTTGAACACACCCATTACAAAGTAGTTTCTGAGAATGATTCTGTGTAGTTTTGAAACGGGGTTATTTCAATTTCTAAGATTGGCCTCAAATCGCAGGAAATCTCCACTTGCAATTTCCACAAAAAGAGTGTTTCAAAACTGATCTTTCTAAAGGAGGGTTTAACTCTGTGAGTTGAACACACACCACACAAAGAAGTTACTGAGAATTCTTCTTTCTTGCAGTATATGAAGAAATCCCGTTTCCAACGAAGGCCACAAAGAGGTCTAAATATCCACTTGCAGACTTAAGAAACAGAGTGTTTCCAAGCTGCTCTATGAAAAGAAAGGTTAAACTCTGTGAGTTGAACACACCCATTACAAAGTAGTTTCTGAGAATGATTCTGTGTAGTTTTGAAACGGGGTTATTTCAATTTCTAAGATTGGCCTCAAATCGCAGGAAATCTCCACTTGCAATTTCCACAAAAAGAGTGTTTCAAAACTGATCTTTCTAAAGGAAGGTTTAGCTCTGTGAGTTGAACACACACCACACAAAGAAGTTACTGAGAATTGTTCTTTCTTGCAGTATATGAAGAAATCCCGTTTCCAACGAAGGCCACAAACAGGTCTAAATATCCACTTGCAGACTTAACAAACAGAGTGTTTCCAAACTGCTCTATGAAAAGAAAGGTTAAACTCTGTGAGTTGAACACATCCAGTACAAAGTAGTTTCTGAGAATGATTCTGTCTAGTTTTTAAACGAGGATATTGCCATTTCTAAGATTGGCCTCAAATCTCTTGAAATCTCCACTTGCAAAATCCACAAAAAGAGTGTTTCAAATCTGCTCTGTCTAAAGGAACGTTCAGCTCTGTGAGTTGAATACAAACAACGCGAAGAAGTTACTGAGAATTCTTCTGTCAGGCATTCTATGAAGAAATCCCGTTTCCAACGAAGGCCTCAACCAGGTCTAAATATCCAATTGCAGACTTAACAAACAGAGTGTTTTCAAACTGCTCTATGCAAAGAAAGGTTAAACTCTGTGAGTGAACACACCCATTACAAAGTAGTTTCTGAGAATGATTCTGTGTAGTTTTGAAACGGGGTTATTTCAATTTCTAAGATTGGCCTCAAATCGCAGGAAATCTCCAATTGCAATTTCCACAAAAAGAGTGTTTCAAAACTGATCTTTCTAAAGGAATGTTTATCTCTGTGAGTTGAACACACACCACACAAAGAAGTTACTGAGAATTCTTCTTTCTTGCAGTATATGAAGAAATCCCGTTTCCAACGAAGGCCACAAAGAGGTCTAAATATCCACTTGCAGACTTAACAAACAGAGTGTTTCCAAACTGCTCTATGAAAAGAAAGGTTAAACTCTGTGAGTTGAACACATCCAGTACAAAGTAGTTTCTGAGAATGATTCTGTCTAGTTTTTAAACGTGGATATTGCCATTTCTAAGTTTGGCCTCAAATCTCTTGAAGTCTCCACTAGCAAATTCCACAAAAAGAGTGTTTCAAAACTGCTCTGTCTAATGGAACGTTCAGCTCTGTGATTTGAATACAAACAATGCAAAGACGTTACTGAGAATTCTTCTGTCTAGCATTTTATGAAGAAATCCCATTTCCAACGAAGGCCTCAACCAGGTCTAAATATCCACTTGCAGACTTAACAAACAGAGTGTTTTCAAACTGCTCTATGAAAAGAAAGGTTAAACTCTGTGAGTTGAACACACCCATTACAAAGTAGTTTCTGAGAATGATTCTGTGTAGTTTTGAAACGGGGTTATTTCAATTTCTAAGATTGGCCTCAAATCGCAGGAAATCTCCACTTGCAATTTCCACAAAAAGAGTGTTTCAAAACTGATCTTTCTAAAGGAAGGTTTAACTCTGTGAGTTGAACACACACCACACAAAGAAGTTACTGAGAATTCTTCTTTCTTGCAGTATATGAAGAAATCCCGTTTCCAACGAAGGCCACAAACAGGTCTAAATATCCACTTGCAGACTTAACAAACAGAGTGTTTCCAAACTGCTCTATGAAAAGAAAGGTTAAACTCTGTGAGTTGAACACATCCAGTACAAAGTAGTTTCTGAGAATGATTCTGTCTACTTTTTAAACGAGGATATTGCCATTTCTAAGATTGGCCTCAAATCTCTTGAAATGTCCACATGCAAATTCCACAAAAAGAGTGTTTCAAAACTGCTCTGTCTAAAGGAACGTTCAGCTCTGTGAGTTGAATACAAACAATGCAAAGACGTTTCTGAGAATTCTTCTGTCTAGCATTTTATGAAGAAATCCCGTTTCCAACGAAGGCCTCAACCAGGTCTAAATATCCACTTGCAGACTTAACAAACAGAGTGTTTTCAAACTGCTCTATGAAAAGAAAGGTTAAACTCTGTGAGTTGAACACACCCATTACAAAGTAGTTTCTGAGAATGATTCTGTGTAGTTTTGAAACGGGGTTATTTCAATTTCTAAGATTGGCCTCAAATCGCAGGAAATCTCCACTTGCAATTTCCACAAAAAGAGTGTTTCAAAACTGATCTTTCTAAAGGAAGGTTTAACTCTGTGAGTTGAACCCACACCACACAAAGAAGTTACTGAGAAGTCTTCTTTCTTGCAGTATATGAAGAAATCCCGTTTCCAACGAAGGCCACAAACAGGACTAAATATCCACTTGCAGACTTAACAAAAAGTGTTTCCAAACTGCTCTATGAAAAGAAAGGTTAAACTCTGTGAGTTGAACACATCCAGTACAAAGTAGTTTCTGAGAATGATTCTGTCTAGTTTTTAAACGAGGATATTGCCATTTCTAAGATTGGCCTCAAATCTCTTGAAATCTCCACTTGCAAATTCCACAAAAAGAGTGTTTCAAAACTGCTCTGTCTAAAGGAACGTTCAGCTCTGTGAGTTGAATACAAACAATGCAAAGAAGTTACTGAGAATTCTTCTGTCTAGCATTCTATGACGAAATCCCGTTTCCAACGATGGCCTCAACCAGGTCTAAATATCCACTTGCAGACTTAACAAACAGAGTGTTTTCAAACTGCTCTATGAAAAGGAAGGTTAAACTCTGTGAGTTGAAGACACCCATTACAAAGTAGTTTTTGAGAATGATTTTGTGTAGTTTTGAACCGGGGTTATTTCAATTTCTAAGATTGGCCTCAAATCGCAGGAAATCTCCACTTGCAATTTCCACAAAAAGAGTGTTTCAAAACTGATCTTTCTAAAGGAAGGTTTAACTCTGTGAGTTGAACACACACCACACAAAGAAGTTACTGAGAATTCTTCTTTCTTGCAGTATATGAAGAAATCCCGTTTCCAACGAAGGCCAGAAAGAGGTCTAAATATCCACTTGCAGACTTAACAAACAGAGTGTTTCCAAACTGCTCTATGAAAAGAAAGGTTAAACTCTGTGAGTTGAACACCTCCAGTACAAAGTAGTTTCTGAGAATGATTCTGTCTAGTTTTTAAACGAGGATATTGCCATTTCTAAGATTGGCCTCAAATCTCTTGAAATCTCCACTTGCAAATTCCACAAAAAGAGTGTTTCAAAACTGCTCTGTCTAAAGGAACGTTCAGCTCTGTGAGTTGAATACAAACAACGCAAAGAAGTTACTGAGAATTCTTCTGTCTAGCATTCTATGAAGAAATCCCGTTTCCAACGAAGGCCTCAACCAGCTCTAAATATCCACTTGCAGACGTAACAAACAGAGTGTTTTCAAACTGCTCTATGAAAAGAAAGGTTAAACTCTGTGAGTTGAACACACCCATTACAAAGTAGTTTCTGAGAATGATTCTGTGTAGTTTTGAAACGGGGTTCTTTCAATTTCTAAGATTGGCCTCAAATCGCAGGAAATCTCCACTTGCAATTTCCACAAAAAGAGTGTTTCAAAACTGATCTTTCTAAAGGAAGGTTTAACTCTGTGAGTTGAACACACACCACAAAAAGAAGTTGCTGAGAATTCTTCTTTCTTGCAGTATATGAAGAAATCCCGTTTCCAACGAAGGCCACAAACAGGTGAAAATATCCACTTGCAGAGTTAACAAACAGAGCGTTTCCAAACTGCTCTATGAAAAGAAAGGTTAAACACTGTGAGTTGAACACATCCAGTACAAAGTAGTTTCTGAGAATGATTCTGTCTAGTTTTTAAACGAGGATATTGCCATTTCTAAGATTGGCCTCAAATCTCTTGAAATCTCCACTTGCAAATTCCACAAAAAGAGTGTTTCAAAACTGCTCTGCCTAAAGGAACGTTCAGCTCTGTGAGTTGAATACAAACAACGCAAAGAAGTTACTGAGAATTCTTCTGTCTAGCATTCTATGAAGAAATCCCGTTTCCAACGAAGGCCTCAACGAGGTCTAAATATCCACTTGCAGACTTAACAAACAGAGTGTTTTCAAACTGCTCTATGAAAAGGAAGGTTAAACTCTGTGAGTTGAACACACCCATTACAAAGTAGTTTCTGAGAATGATTCTGTGTAGTTTTGAAACGGGGTTATTTCAATTTCTAAGATTGGCCTCAAATCGCAGGAAATCTCCACTTGCAATTTCCACAAAAAGAGTGTTTCAAAACTGATCTTTCTAAAGGAAGGTTTAACTCTGTGAGTTGAACACACACCACACAAAGAAGTTACTGAGAATTCTTCTTTCTTGCAGTATATGAAGAAATCCCGTTTCCAACGAAGGCCACAAAGAGGTCTAAATATCCACTTGCAGACTTAAGAAACAGAGTGTTTCCAAACTGCTCTATGAAAAGAAAGGTTAAACTCTGTGAGTTGAACACATCCAGTACAAAGTAGTTTCTGAGAATGATTCTGTCTAGTTTTTAAACGAGGATATTGCCATTTCTAAGATTGGCCTCAAATCTCTTGAAATCTCCACTTGCAAATTCCACAAAAAGAGTGTTTCAAAACTGCTCTGTCTAAAGGAACGTTCAGCTCTGTGAGTTGAATAGAAACAATGCAAAGAATTACTGAGAATTCTTCTGTCTAGCATTTTATGAAGAAATCCCGTTTCCAACGAAGGCCTCAACCAGGTCTAAATATCCACTTGCAGACTTAACAAACAGAGTGTTTTCAAACTGCTCTATGAAAAGGAAGGTTAAACTCTGTGAGTTGAAGACACCCATTACAAAGTAGTTTCTGAGAATGATTCTGTGTAGTTTTGAAACGGGGTTCTTTCAATTTCTAAGATTGGCCTCAAATCGCAGGAAATCTCCACTTGCAATTTCCACAAAAAGAGTGTTTCAAAACTGATCTTTCTAAAGGAAGGTTTAGCTCTGTGAGTTGAACACACACCACACAAAGAAGTTACTGAGAATTCTTCTTTCTTGCAGTATATGAAGAAATCCCGTTTCCAACGAAGGCCACAAAGAGGTCTAAATATCCACTTGCAGACTTAACAAACAGAGTGTTTCCAAACTGCTCTATGAAAAGAAAGGTTAAACTCTGTGAGTTGAACACCTCCAGTACAAAGTAGTTTCTGAGAATGATTCTGTCTAGTTTTTAAACGAGGATATTGCCATTTCTAAGATTGGCCTCAAATCTCTTGAAATCTCCACTTGCAAATTCCACAAAAAGAGTGTTTCAAAACTGCTCTGTCTAAAGGAACGTTCAGCTCTGTGAGTTGAATACAAACAACGCAAAGAAGTTACTGAGAATTCTTCTGTCTAGCATTCTATGAAGAAATCCCGTTTCCAACGAAGGCCTCAACCAGGTCTAAATATCCACTTGCAGACTTAACAAACAGAGTGTTTTCAAACTGCTCTATGAAAAGAAAGGTTAAACTCTGTGAGTTGAACACACCCATTACAAAGTAGTTTCTGAGAATGATTCTGTGTAGTTTTGAAACGGGGTTCTTTCAATTTCTAAGATTGGTCTCAAATCGCAGGAAATCTCCACTTGCAATTTCCACAAAAAGAGTGTTTCAAAACTGATCTTTCTAAAGGAAGGTTTAACTCTGTGAGTTGAACACACACCACACAAAGAAGTTACTGAGAATTCTTCTTTCTTGCAGTATATGAAGAAATCCCGTTTCCAACGAAGGCCACAAACAGGTCTAAATATCCACTTGCAGACTTAAGAAACAGAGTGTTTCCAAACTGCTCTATGAAAAGAAAGGTTAAACTCTGTGAGTTGAACACATCCAGTACAAAGTAGTTTCTGAGAATGATTCTGTCTAGTTTTTAAACGAGGATATTGCCATTTCTAAGATTGGCCTCAAATCTCTTGAAATCTCCACTTGCAAATTCCACAAAAAGAGTGTTTCAAAACTGCTCTGTCTAAAGGAACGTTCAGCTCTGTGAGTTGAATACAAACAATGCAAAGAAGTTACTGAGAATTCTTCTGTCTAGCATTCTATGAAGAAATCCCATTTCCAACGAAGGCCTCAACCAGGTCTAAATATCCACTTGCAGACTTAACAAACAGAGTGTTTTCAAACTGCTCTATGAAAAGAAAGGTTAAACTCTGTGAGTTGAACACACCCATTACAAAGTAGTTTCTGAGAATGATTCTGTGTAGTTTTGAAACGGGGTTCTTTCAATTTCTAAGATTAGCCTCAAATCGCAGGAAATCTCCACTTGCAATTTCCACAAAAAGAGTGTTTCAAAACTGATCTTTCTAAAGGAAGGTTTAACTCTGTGAGTTGAACACACACCACAAAAAGAAGTTGCTGAGAATTCTTCTTTCTTGCAGTATATGAAGAAACCCCGTTTCCAACGAAGGCCACAAACAGGTCAAAATATCCACTTGCAGACTTAACAAACAGAGCGTTTCCAAACTGCTCTATGAAAAGAAAGGTTAAACTCTGTGAGTTGAACACATCCAGTACAAAGTAGTTTCTGAGAATGATTCTGTCTAGTTTTTAAACGAGGATATTGCCATTTCTAAGATTGGCCTCAAATCTCTTGAAATCTCCACTTGCAAATTCCACAAAAAGAGTGTTTCAAAACTGCTCTGTCTAAAGGAACGTTCAGCTCTGTGAGTTGAATAGAAACAATGCAAAGAAGTTACTGAGAATTCTTCTGTCTAGCATTCTATGAAGAAATCCAATTTCCAACGAAGGCCTCAACCAGGTCTAAATATCCACTTGCAGACTTAACAAACAGAGTGTTTTCAAACTGCTCTATGAAAAGAAAGGTTAAACTCTGTGAGTTGAACACACCCATTACAAAGTAGTTTCTGAGAATGATTCTGTGTAGTTTTGAAACGGGGTTCTTTCAATTTCTAAGATTGGCCTCAAATCGCAGGAAATCTCCACTTGCAATTTCCACAAAAAGAGTGTTTCAAAACTGATCTTTCTAAAGGAAGGTTTAACTCTGTGAGTTGAACACACACCACACAAAGAAGTTACTGAGAATTCTTCTTTCTTGCAGTATATGAAGAAATCCCGTTTCCAACGAAGGCCACAAAGAGGTCTAAATATCCACTTGCAGACTTAACAAACAGAGTGTTTCCAAACTGCTCTATGAAAAGAAAGGTTAAACTCTGTGAGTTGAACACCTCCAGTACAAAGTAGTTTCTGAGAATGATTCTGTCTAGTTTTTAAACGAGGATATTGCCATTTCTAAGATTGGCCTCAAATCTCTTGAAATCTCCACTTGCAAATTCCACAAAAAGAGTGTTTCAAAACTGCTCTGTCTAGAGGAACGTTCAGCTCTGTGAGTTGAATACAAACAATGCAAAGAAGTTACTGAGAATTCTTCTGTCTAGCATTTTATGAAGAAATCCCATTTCCAACGAAGGCCTCAACCAGGTCTAAATATCCACTTGCAGACTTAACAAACAGAGTGTTTTCAAACTGCTCTGTGAAAAGGGTGGTTAAACTCTGTGAGTTGAACACACCCATTACAAAGTAGTTTCTGAGAATGATTCTGTGTAGCTTTGAAACGGGGTTCTTTCAATTTCTAAGATTGGCCTCAAATCGCAGGAAATCTCCACTTGCAATTTCCACAAAAAGAGTGTTTCAAAACTGATCTTTCTAAAGGAGGGTTTAACTCTGTGAGTTGAACACACACCACACAAAGAAGTTACTGAGAATTCTTCTTTCTTGCAGTATATGAAGAAATCCCGTTTCCAACGAAGGCCACAAAGAGGTCTAAATATCCACTTGCAGACTTAAGAAACAGAGTGTTTCCAAGCTGCTCTATGAAAAGAAAGGTTAAACTCTGTGAGTTGAACACACCCATTACAAAGTAGTTTCTGAGAATGATTCTGTGTAGTTTTGAAACGGGGTTATTTCAATTTCTAAGATTGGCCTCAAATCGCAGGAAATCTCCACTTGCAATTTCCACAAAAAGAGTGTTTCAAAACTGATCTTTCTAAAGGAAGGTTTAGCTCTGTGAGTTGAACACACACCACACAAAGAAGTTACTGAGAATTGTTCTTTCTTGCAGTATATGAAGAAATCCCGTTTCCAACGAAGGTCACAAACAGGTCTAAATATCCACTTGCAGACTTAACAAACAGAGTGTTTCCAAACTGCTCTATGAAAAGAAAGGTTAAACTCTGTGAGTTGAACACATCCAGTACAAAGTAGTTTCTGAGAATGATTCTGTCTAGTTTTTAAACGAGGATATTGCCATTTCTAAGATTGGCCTCAAATCTCTTGAAATCTCCACTTGCAAATTCCACAAAAAGAGTGTTTCAAAACTGCTCTGTCTAAAGGAACGTTCAGCTCTGTGAGTTGAATACAAACAATGCAAAGACGTTTCTGAGAATTCTTCTGTCTAGCATTTTATGAAGAAATCCCGTTTCCAACGAAGGCCTCAACCAGGTCTAAATATCCACTTGCAGACTTAACAAACAGAGTGTTTTCAAACTGCTCTATGAAAAGAAAGGTTAAACTCTGTGAGTTGAACACACCCATTACAAAGTAGTTTCTGAGAATGATTCTGTGTAGTTTTGAAACGGGGTTATTTCGATTTCTAAGATTGGCCTCAAATCCCAGGAAATCTCCACTTGCAATTTCCACAAAAAGAGTGTTTCAAAACTGATCTTTCTAAAGGAATGTTTATCTCTGTGAGTTGAACACACACCACACAAAGAATTTACTGAGAATTCTTCTTTCTTGCAGTATATGAAGAAATCCCGTTTCCAACGAAGGCCACAAACAGGTCTAAATATCCACTTGCAGACTTAACAAACAGAGTGTTTCCAAACTGCTCTATGAAAAGAAAGGTTGAGCACTGTGAGTTGAACACATCCAGTACAAAGTAGTTTCTGAGAATGATTCTGTCTAGTTTTTAAACGAGGATATTGCCATTTCTAAGATTGCCCTCAAATCTCTTGAAATCTCCACTTGCAAATTCCACAAAAAGAGTGTTTCAAAACTGCTTTTTCTAAAGGAACGTTCAGCTCTGTGAGTTGAATACAAACAACGCAAAGAAGTTACTGAGAATTCTTCTGTCTAGCATTCTATGAAGAAATCCCGTTACCAACGAAGGCCTCAACCAGGTCAAATATCCACTTGCAGACTTAACAAACAGAGTGTTTTCAAACTGCTCTATGCAAAGAAAGGTTAAACTCTGTGAGTTGAAGACACCCATTACAAAGTAGTTTCTGAGAATGATTCTGTGTAGTTTTGAAACGGGGTTATTTCAATTTCTAAGATTGGCCTCAAATCGCAGGAAATCTCCACTTGCAATTTCCACAAAAAGAGTGTTTCAAAACTGATCTTTCTAAAGGAAGGTTTAACTCTGTGAGTTGAACACACACCACACAAAGAAGTTACTGAGAATTCTTCTTTCTTGCAGTATATGAAGAAATCCCGTTTCCAACGAAGGCCACAAACAGGTGAAAATATCCACTTGCAGAGTTAACAAACAGAGCGTTTCCAAACTGCTCTATGAAAAGAAAGGTTAAACACTGTGAGTTGAACACATCCAGTACAAAGTAGTTTCTGAGAATGATTCTGTCTAGTTTTTAAACGAGGATATTGCCATTTCTAAGATTGGCCTCAAATCTCTTGAAATCTCCACTTGCAAATTCCACAAAAAGAGTGTTTCAAAACTGCTCTGCCTAAAGGAACGTTCAGCTCTGTGAGTTGAATACAAACAACGCAAAGAAGTTACTGAGAATTCTTCTGTCTAGCATTCTATGAAGAAATCCCGTTTCCAACGAAGGCCTCAACGAGGTCTAAATATCCACTTGCAGACTTAACAAACAGAGTGTTTTCAAACTGCTCTATGAAAAGGAAGGTTAAACTCTGTGAGTTGAACACACCCATTACAAAGTAGTTTCTGAGAATGATTCTGTGTAGTTTTGAAACGGGGTTATTTCAATTTCTAAGATTGGCCTCAAATCGCAGGAAATCTCCACTTGCAATTTCCACAAAAAGAGTGTTTCAAAACTGATCTTTCTAAAGGAAGGTTTAACTCTGTGAGTTGAACACACACCACACAAAGAAGTTACTGAGAATTCTTCTTTCTTGCAGTATATGAAGAAATCCCGTTTCCAACGAAGGCCACAAAGAGGTCTAAATATCCACTTGCAGACTTAAGAAACAGAGTGTTTCCAAACTGCTCTATGAAAAGAAAGGTTAAACTCTGTGAGTTGAACACATCCAGTACAAAGTAGTTTCTGAGAATGATTCTGTCTAGTTTTTAAACGAGGATATTGCCATTTCTAAGATTGGCCTCAAATCTCTTGAAATCTCCACTTGCAAATTCCACAAAAAGAGTGTTTCAAAACTGCTCTGTCTAAAGGAACGTTCAGCTCTGTGAGTTGAATAGAAACAATGCAAAGAATTACTGAGAATTCTTCTGTCTAGCATTTTATGAAGAAATCCCGTTTCCAACGAAGGCCTCAACCAGGTCTAAATATCCACTTGCAGACTTAACAAACAGAGTGTTTTCAAACTGCTCTATGAAAAGGAAGGTTAAACTCTGTGAGTTGAAGACACCCATTACAAAGTAGTTTCTGAGAATGATTCTGTGTAGTTTTGAAACGGGGTTCTTTCAATTTCTAAGATTGGCCTCAAATCGCAGGAAATCTCCACTTGCAATTTCCACAAAAAGAGTGTTTCAAAACTGATCTTTCTAAAGGAAGGTTTAGCTCTGTGAGTTGAACACACACCACACAAAGAAGTTACTGAGAATTCTTCTTTCTTGCAGTATATGAAGAAATCCCGTTTCCAACGAAGGCCACAAAGAGGTCTAAATATCCACTTGCAGACTTAACAAACAGAGTGTTTCCAAACTGCTCTATGAAAAGAAAGGTTAAACTCTGTGAGTTGAACACCTCCAGTACAAAGTAGTTTCTGAGAATGATTCTGTCTAGTTTTTAAACGAGGATATTGCCATTTCTAAGATTGGCCTCAAATCTCTTGAAATCTCCACTTGCAAATTCCACAAAAAGAGTGTTTCAAAACTGCTCTGTCTAAAGGAACGTTCAGCTCTGTGAGTTGAATACAAACAACGCAAAGAAGTTACTGAGAATTCTTCTGTCTAGCATTCTATGAAGAAATCCCGTTTCCAACGAAGGCCTCAACCAGGTCTAAATATCCACTTGCAGACTTAACAAACAGAGTGTTTTCAAACTGCTCTATGAAAAGAAAGGTTAAACTCTGTGAGTTGAACACACCCATTACAAAGTAGTTTCTGAGAATGATTCTGTGTAGTTTTGAAACGGGGTTCTTTCAATTTCTAAGATTGGTCTCAAATCGCAGGAAATCTCCACTTGCAATTTCCACAAAAAGAGTGTTTCAAAACTGATCTTTCTAAAGGAAGGTTTAACTCTGTGAGTTGAACACACACCACACAAAGAAGTTACTGAGAATTCTTCTTTCTTGCAGTATATGAAGAAATCCCGTTTCCAACGAAGGCCACAAACAGGTCTAAATATCCACTTGCAGACTTAAGAAACAGAGTGTTTCCAAACTGCTCTATGAAAAGAAAGGTTAAACTCTGTGAGTTGAACACATCCAGTACAAAGTAGTTTCTGAGAATGATTCTGTCTAGTTTTTAAACGAGGATATTGCCATTTCTAAGATTGGCCTCAAATCTCTTGAAATCTCCACTTGCAAATTCCACAAAAAGAGTGTTTCAAAACTGCTCTGTCTAAAGGAACGTTCAGCTCTGTGAGTTGAATACAAACAATGCAAAGAAGTTACTGAGAATTCTTCTGTCTAGCATTCTATGAAGAAATCCCATTTCCAACGAAGGCCTCAACCAGGTCTAAATATCCACTTGCAGACTTAACAAACAGAGTGTTTTCAAACTGCTCTATGAAAAGAAAGGTTAAACTCTGTGAGTTGAACACACCCATTACAAAGTAGTTTCTGAGAATGATTCTGTGTAGTTTTGAAACGGGGTTCTTTCAATTTCTAAGATTAGCCTCAAATCGCAGGAAATCTCCACTTGCAATTTCCACAAAAAGAGTGTTTCAAAACTGATCTTTCTAAAGGAAGGTTTAACTCTGTGAGTTGAACACACACCACAAAAAGAAGTTGCTGAGAATTCTTCTTTCTTGCAGTATATGAAGAAACCCCGTTTCCAACGAAGGCCACAAACAGGTCAAAATATCCACTTGCAGACTTAACAAACAGAGCGTTTCCAAACTGCTCTATGAAAAGAAAGGTTAAACTCTGTGAGTTGAACACATCCAGTACAAAGTAGTTTCTGAGAATGATTCTGTCTAGTTTTTAAACGAGGATATTGCCATTTCTAAGATTGGCCTCAAATCTCTTGAAATCTCCACTTGCAAATTCCACAAAAAGAGTGTTTCAAAACTGCTCTGTCTAAAGGAACGTTCAGCTCTGTGAGTTGAATAGAAACAATGCAAAGAAGTTACTGAGAATTCTTCTGTCTAGCATTCTATGAAGAAATCCAATTTCCAACGAAGGCCTCAACCAGGTCTAAATATCCACTTGCAGACTTAACAAACAGAGTGTTTTCAAACTGCTCTATGAAAAGAAAGGTTAAACTCTGTGAGTTGAACACACCCATTACAAAGTAGTTTCTGAGAATGATTCTGTGTAGTTTTGAAACGGGGTTCTTTCAATTTCTAAGATTGGCCTCAAATCGCAGGAAATCTCCACTTGCAATTTCCACAAAAAGAGTGTTTCAAAACTGATCTTTCTAAAGGAAGGTTTAACTCTGTGAGTTGAACACACACCACACAAAGAAGTTACTGAGAATTCTTCTTTCTTGCAGTATATGAAGAAATCCCGTTTCCAACGAAGGCCACAAAGAGGTCTAAATATCCACTTGCAGACTTAACAAACAGAGTGTTTCCAAACTGCTCTATGAAAAGAAAGGTTAAACTCTGTGAGTTGAACACCTCCAGTACAAAGTAGTTTCTGAGAATGATTCTGTCTAGTTTTTAAACGAGGATATTGCCATTTCTAAGATTGGCCTCAAATCTCTTGAAATCTCCACTTGCAAATTCCACAAAAAGAGTGTTTCAAAACTGCTCTGTCTAGAGGAACGTTCAGCTCTGTGAGTTGAATACAAACAATGCAAAGAAGTTACTGAGAATTCTTCTGTCTAGCATTTTATGAAGAAATCCCATTTCCAACGAAGGCCTCAACCAGGTCTAAATATCCACTTGCAGACTTAACAAACAGAGTGTTTTCAAACTGCTCTGTGAAAAGGGTGGTTAAACTCTGTGAGTTGAACACACCCATTACAAAGTAGTTTCTGAGAATGATTCTGTGTAGCTTTGAAACGGGGTTCTTTCAATTTCTAAGATTGGCCTCAAATCGCAGGAAATCTCCACTTGCAATTTCCACAAAAAGAGTGTTTCAAAACTGATCTTTCTAAAGGAGGGTTTAACTCTGTGAGTTGAACACACACCACACAAAGAAGTTACTGAGAATTCTTCTTTCTTGCAGTATATGAAGAAATCCCGTTTCCAACGAAGGCCACAAAGAGGTCTAAATATCCACTTGCAGACTTAAGAAACAGAGTGTTTCCAAGCTGCTCTATGAAAAGAAAGGTTAAACTCTGTGAGTTGAACACACCCATTACAAAGTAGTTTCTGAGAATGATTCTGTGTAGTTTTGAAACGGGGTTATTTCAATTTCTAAGATTGGCCTCAAATCGCAGGAAATCTCCACTTGCAATTTCCACAAAAAGAGTGTTTCAAAACTGATCTTTCTAAAGGAAGGTTTAGCTCTGTGAGTTGAACACACACCACACAAAGAAGTTACTGAGAATTGTTCTTTCTTGCAGTATATGAAGAAATCCCGTTTCCAACGAAGGCCACAAACAGGTCTAAATATCCACTTGCAGACTTAACAAACAGAGTGTTTCCAAACTGCTCTATGAAAAGAAAGGTTAAACTCTGTGAGTTGAACACATCCAGTACAAAGTAGTTTCTGAGAATGATTCTGTCTAGTTTTTAAACGAGGATATTGCCATTTCTAAGATTGGCCTCAAATCTCTTGAAATCTCCACTTGCAAATTCCACAAAAAGAGTGTTTCAAAACTGCTCTGTCTAAAGGAACGTTCAGCTCTGTGAGTTGAATACAAACAATGCAAAGACGTTTCTGAGAATTCTTCTGTCTAGCATTTTATGAAGAAATCCCGTTTCCAACGAAGGCCTCAACCAGGTCTAAATATCCACTTGCAGACTTAACAAACAGAGTGTTTTCAAACTGCTCTATGAAAAGAAAGGTTAAACTCTGTGAGTTGAACACACCCATTACAAAGTAGTTTCTGAGAATGATTCTGTGTAGTTTTGAAACGGGGTTATTTCGATTTCTAAGATTGGCCTCAAATCCCAGGAAATCTCCACTTGCAATTTCCACAAAAAGAGTGTTTCAAAACTGATCTTTCTAAAGGAATGTTTATCTCTGTGAGTTGAACACACACCACACAAAGAATTTACTGAGAATTCTTCTTTCTTGCAGTATATGAAGAAATCCCGTTTCCAACGAAGGCCACAAACAGGTCTAAATATCCACTTGCAGACTTAACAAACAGAGTGTTTCCAAACTGCTCTATGAAAAGAAAGGTTGAGCACTGTGAGTTGAACACATCCAGTACAAAGTAGTTTCTGAGAATGATTCTGTCTAGTTTTTAAACGAGGATATTGCCATTTCTAAGATTGCCCTCAAATCTCTTGAAATCTCCACTTGCAAATTCCACAAAAAGAGTGTTTCAAAACTGCTTTTTCTAAAGGAACGTTCAGCTCTGTGAGTTGAATACAAACAACGCAAAGAAGTTACTGAGAATTCTTCTGTCTAGCATTCTATGAAGAAATCCCGTTACCAACGAAGGCCTCAACCAGGTCAAATATCCACTTGCAGACTTAACAAACAGAGTGTTTTCAAACTGCTCTATGCAAAGAAAGGTTAAACTCTGTGAGTTGAAGACACCCATTACAAAGTAGTTTCTGAGAATGATTCTGTGTAGTTTTGAAACGGGGTTATTTCAATTTCTAAGATTGGCCTCAAATCGCAGGAAATCTCCACTTGCAATTTCCACAAAAAGAGTGTTTCAAAACTGATCTTTCTAAAGGAAGGTTTAACTCTGTGAGTTGAACACACACCACACAAAGAAGTTACTGAGAATTCTTCTTTCTTGCAGTATATGAAGAAATCCCGTTTCCAACGAAGGCCACAAAGAGGTCTAAATATCCACTTGCAGACTTAAGAAACAGAGTGTTTCCAAACTGCTCTATGAAAAGAAAGGTTAAACTCTGTGAGTTGAACACATCCAGTACAAAGTAGTTTCTGAGAATGATTCTGTCTAGTTTTTAAACGAGGATATTGCCATTTCTAAGATTGGCCTCAAATCTCTTGAAATCTCCACTTGCAAATTCCACAAAAAGAGTGTTTCAAAACTGCTCTGTCTAAAGGAACGTTCAGCTCTGTGAGTTGAATACAAACAATGGAAAGAAGTTACTGAGAATTCTTCTGTCTAGCATTTTATGAAGAAATCCCATTTCCAACGAAGGCCTCAACCAGGTCTAAATATCCACTTGCAGACTTAACAAACAGAGTGTTTTCAAACTGCTCTGTGAAAAGAAAGGTTAAACTCTGTGAGTTGAACACACCCATTACAAAGTAGTTTCTGAGAATGATTCTGTGTAGTTTTGAAACGGGGTTATTTCAATTTCTAAGATTGGCCTCAAATCGCAGGAAATCTCCACTTGCAATTTCCACAAAAAGAGTGTTTCAAAACTGATCTTTCTAAAGGAAGGTTTAACTCTGTGAGTTGAACACACACCACACAAAGAAGTTACTGAGAATTCTTCTTTCTTGCAGTATATGAAGAAATCACGTTTCCAACGAAGGCCACAAAGAGGTCTAAATATCCACTTGCAGACTTAACAAACAGAATGTTTCCAAACTGCTCTATGAAAAGAAAGGTTAAACTCTGTGAGTTGAACACATCCAGTACAAAGTAGTTTCTGATAATGATTCTGTCTAGTTTTTAAACGAGGATATTGCCATTTCTAAAATTGGCCTCAAATCTCTTGAAATCTCCACTTGCAAATTCCAGAAAAAGAGTGTTTCAAACTGCTCTGTCTAAAGGAACGTTCAGCTCTGTGAGTTGAATACAAACAACGCAAAGAAGTTACTGAGAATTCTTCTGTCTAGCATTCTATGAAGAAATCCCGTTTCCATCGAAGGCCTCAACCAGGTCTAAATATCCACTTGCAGACTTAACAAACGGAGTGTTTTCAAACTGCTCTATGAAAAGAAAGGTTAAACTCTGTGAGTTGAACACACCCATTACAAAGTAGTTTCTGAGAATGATTCTGTGTAGTTTTGAAACGGGGTTATTTCAATTTCTAAGATTGGCCTCAAATCGCAGGAAATCTCCACTTGCAATTTCCACAAAAAGAGTGTTTCAAAACTGATCTTTCTAAAGGAGGGTTTAACTCTGTGAGTTGAACACACACCACACAAAGAAGTTACTGAGAATTCTTCTTTCTTGCAGTATATGAAGAAATCCCGTTTCCAACGAAGGCCACAAAGAGGTCTAAATATCCACTTGCAGACTTAAGAAACAGAGTGTTTCCAAGCTGCTCTATGAAAAGAAAGGTTAAACTCTGTGAGTTGAACACACCCATTACAAAGTAGTTTCTGAGAATGATTCTGTGTAGTTTTGAAACGGGGTTATTTCAATTTCTAAGATTGGCCTCAAATCGCAGGAAATCTCCACTTGCAATTTCCACAAAAAGAGTGTTTCAAAACTGATCTTTCTAAAGGAAGGTTTAGCTCTGTGAGTTGAACACACACCACACAAAGAAGTTACTGAGAATTGTTCTTTCTTGCAGTATATGAAGAAATCCCGTTTCCAACGAAGGCCACAAACAGGTCTAAATATCCACTTGCAGACTTAACAAACAGAGTGTTTCCAAACTGCTCTATGAAAAGAAAGGTTAAACTCTGTGAGTTGAACACATCCAGTACAAAGTAGTTTCTGAGAATGATTCTGTCTAGTTTTTAAACGAGGATATTGCCATTTCTAAGATTGGCCTCAAATCTCTTGAAATCTCCACTTGCAAAATCCACAAAAAGAGTGTTTCAAATCTGCTCTGTCTAAAGGAACGTTCAGCTCTGTGAGTTGAATACAAACAACGCGAAGAAGTTACTGAGAATTCTTCTGTCAGGCATTCTATGAAGAAATCCCGTTTCCAACGAAGGCCTCAACCAGGTCTAAATATCCAATTGCAGACTTAACAAACAGAGTGTTTTCAAACTGCTCTATGCAAAGAAAGGTTAAACTCTGTGAGTGAACACACCCATTACAAAGTAGTTTCTGAGAATGATTCTGTGTAGTTTTGAAACGGGGTTATTTCAATTTCTAAGATTGGCCTCAAATCGCAGGAAATCTCCAATTGCAATTTCCACAAAAAGAGTGTTTCAAAACTGATCTTTCTAAAGGAATGTTTATCTCTGTGAGTTGAACACACACCACACAAAGAAGTTACTGAGAATTCTTCTTTCTTGCAGTATATGAAGAAATCCCGTTTCCAACGAAGGCCACAAAGAGGTCTAAATATCCACTTGCAGACTTAACAAACAGAGTGTTTCCAAACTGCTCTATGAAAAGAAAGGTTAAACTCTGTGAGTTGAACACATCCAGTACAAAGTAGTTTCTGAGAATGATTCTGTCTAGTTTTTAAACGTGGATATTGCCATTTCTAAGTTTGGCCTCAAATCTCTTGAAGTCTCCACTAGCAAATTCCACAAAAAGAGTGTTTCAAAACTGCTCTGTCTAATGGAACGTTCAGCTCTGTGATTTGAATACAAACAATGCAAAGACGTTACTGAGAATTCTTCTGTCTAGCATTTTATGAAGAAATCCCATTTCCAACGAAGGCCTCAACCAGGTCTAAATATCCACTTGCAGACTTAACAAACAGAGTGTTTTCAAACTGCTCTATGAAAAGAAAGGTTAAACTCTGTGAGTTGAACACACCCATTACAAAGTAGTTTCTGAGAATGATTCTGTGTAGTTTTGAAACGGGGTTATTTCAATTTCTAAGATTGGCCTCAAATCGCAGGAAATCTCCACTTGCAATTTCCACAAAAAGAGTGTTTCAAAACTGATCTTTCTAAAGGAAGGTTTAACTCTGTGAGTTGAACACACACCACACAAAGAAGTTACTGAGAATTCTTCTTTCTTGCAGTATATGAAGAAATCCCGTTTCCAACGAAGGCCACAAACAGGTCTAAATATCCACTTGCAGACTTAACAAACAGAGTGTTTCCAAACTGCTCTATGAAAAGAAAGGTTAAACTCTGTGAGTTGAACACATCCAGTACAAAGTAGTTTCTGAGAATGATTCTGTCTACTTTTTAAACGAGGATATTGCCATTTCTAAGATTGGCCTCAAATCTCTTGAAATGTCCACATGCAAATTCCACAAAAAGAGTGTTTCAAAACTGCTCTGTCTAAAGGAACGTTCAGCTCTGTGAGTTGAATACAAACAATGCAAAGACGTTTCTGAGAATTCTTCTGTCTAGCATTTTATGAAGAAATCCCGTTTCCAACGAAGGCCTCAACCAGGTCTAAATATCCACTTGCAGACTTAACAAACAGAGTGTTTTCAAACTGCTCTATGAAAAGAAAGGTTAAACTCTGTGAGTTGAACACACCCATTACAAAGTAGTTTCTGAGAATGATTCTGTGTAGTTTTGAAACGGGGTTATTTCAATTTCTAAGATTGGCCTCAAATCGCAGGAAATCTCCACTTGCAATTTCCACAAAAAGAGTGTTTCAAAACTGATCTTTCTAAAGGAAGGTTTAACTCTGTGAGTTGAACCCACACCACACAAAGAAGTTACTGAGAAGTCTTCTTTCTTGCAGTATATGAAGAAATCCCGTTTCCAACGAAGGCCACAAACAGGACTAAATATCCACTTGCAGACTTAACAAAAAGTGTTTCCAAACTGCTCTATGAAAAGAAAGGTTAAACTCTGTGAGTTGAACACATCCAGTACAAAGTAGTTTCTGAGAATGATTCTGTCTAGTTTTTAAACGAGGATATTGCCATTTCTAAGATTGGCCTCAAATCTCTTGAAATCTCCACTTGCAAATTCCACAAAAAGAGTGTTTCAAAACTGCTCTGTCTAAAGGAACGTTCAGCTCTGTGAGTTGAATACAAACAATGCAAAGAAGTTACTGAGAATTCTTCTGTCTAGCATTCTATGACGAAATCCCGTTTCCAACGATGGCCTCAACCAGGTCTAAATATCCACTTGCAGACTTAACAAACAGAGTGTTTTCAAACTGCTCTATGAAAAGGAAGGTTAAACTCTGTGAGTTGAAGACACCCATTACAAAGTAGTTTTTGAGAATGATTTTGTGTAGTTTTGAACCGGGGTTATTTCAATTTCTAAGATTGGCCTCAAATCGCAGGAAATCTCCACTTGCAATTTCCACAAAAAGAGTGTTTCAAAACTGATCTTTCTAAAGGAAGGTTTAACTCTGTGAGTTGAACACACACCACACAAAGAAGTTACTGAGAATTCTTCTTTCTTGCAGTATATGAAGAAATCCCGTTTCCAACGAAGGCCAGAAAGAGGTCTAAATATCCACTTGCAGACTTAACAAACAGAGTGTTTCCAAACTGCTCTATGAAAAGAAAGGTTAAACTCTGTGAGTTGAACACCTCCAGTACAAAGTAGTTTCTGAGAATGATTCTGTCTAGTTTTTAAACGAGGATATTGCCATTTCTAAGATTGGCCTCAAATCTCTTGAAATCTCCACTTGCAAATTCCACAAAAAGAGTGTTTCAAAACTGCTCTGTCTAAAGGAACGTTCAGCTCTGTGAGTTGAATACAAACAACGCAAAGAAGTTACTGAGAATTCTTCTGTCTAGCATTCTATGAAGAAATCCCGTTTCCAACGAAGGCCTCAACCAGCTCTAAATATCCACTTGCAGACGTAACAAACAGAGTGTTTTCAAACTGCTCTATGAAAAGAAAGGTTAAACTCTGTGAGTTGAACACACCCATTACAAAGTAGTTTCTGAGAATGATTCTGTGTAGTTTTGAAACGGGGTTCTTTCAATTTCTAAGATTGGCCTCAAATCGCAGGAAATCTCCACTTGCAATTTCCACAAAAAGAGTGTTTCAAAACTGATCTTTCTAAAGGAAGGTTTAACTCTGTGAGTTGAACACACACCACAAAAAGAAGTTGCTGAGAATTCTTCTTTCTTGCAGTATATGAAGAAATCCCGTTTCCAACGAAGGCCACAAACAGGTGAAAATATCCACTTGCAGAGTTAACAAACAGAGCGTTTCCAAACTGCTCTATGAAAAGAAAGGTTAAACACTGTGAGTTGAACACATCCAGTACAAAGTAGTTTCTGAGAATGATTCTGTCTAGTTTTTAAACGAGGATATTGCCATTTCTAAGATTGGCCTCAAATCTCTTGAAATCTCCACTTGCAAATTCCACAAAAAGAGTGTTTCAAAACTGCTCTGCCTAAAGGAACGTTCAGCTCTGTGAGTTGAATACAAACAACGCAAAGAAGTTACTGAGAATTCTTCTGTCTAGCATTCTATGAAGAAATCCCGTTTCCAACGAAGGCCTCAACGAGGTCTAAATATCCACTTGCAGACTTAACAAACAGAGTGTTTTCAAACTGCTCTATGAAAAGGAAGGTTAAACTCTGTGAGTTGAACACACCCATTACAAAGTAGTTTCTGAGAATGATTCTGTGTAGTTTTGAAACGGGGTTATTTCAATTTCTAAGATTGGCCTCAAATCGCAGGAAATCTCCACTTGCAATTTCCACAAAAAGAGTGTTTCAAAACTGATCTTTCTAAAGGAAGGTTTAACTCTGTGAGTTGAACACACACCACACAAAGAAGTTACTGAGAATTCTTCTTTCTTGCAGTATATGAAGAAATCCCGTTTCCAACGAAGGCCACAAAGAGGTCTAAATATCCACTTGCAGACTTAAGAAACAGAGTGTTTCCAAACTGCTCTATGAAAAGAAAGGTTAAACTCTGTGAGTTGAACACATCCAGTACAAAGTAGTTTCTGAGAATGATTCTGTCTAGTTTTTAAACGAGGATATTGCCATTTCTAAGATTGGCCTCAAATCTCTTGAAATCTCCACTTGCAAATTCCACAAAAAGAGTGTTTCAAAACTGCTCTGTCTAAAGGAACGTTCAGCTCTGTGAGTTGAATAGAAACAATGCAAAGAATTACTGAGAATTCTTCTGTCTAGCATTTTATGAAGAAATCCCGTTTCCAACGAAGGCCTCAACCAGGTCTAAATATCCACTTGCAGACTTAACAAACAGAGTGTTTTCAAACTGCTCTATGAAAAGGAAGGTTAAACTCTGTGAGTTGAAGACACCCATTACAAAGTAGTTTCTGAGAATGATTCTGTGTAGTTTTGAAACGGGGTTCTTTCAATTTCTAAGATTGGCCTCAAATCGCAGGAAATCTCCACTTGCAATTTCCACAAAAAGAGTGTTTCAAAACTGATCTTTCTAAAGGAAGGTTTAGCTCTGTGAGTTGAACACACACCACACAAAGAAGTTACTGAGAATTCTTCTTTCTTGCAGTATATGAAGAAATCCCGTTTCCAACGAAGGCCACAAAGAGGTCTAAATATCCACTTGCAGACTTAACAAACAGAGTGTTTCCAAACTGCTCTATGAAAAGAAAGGTTAAACTCTGTGAGTTGAACACCTCCAGTACAAAGTAGTTTCTGAGAATGATTCTGTCTAGTTTTTAAACGAGGATATTGCCATTTCTAAGATTGGCCTCAAATCTCTTGAAATCTCCACTTGCAAATTCCACAAAAAGAGTGTTTCAAAACTGCTCTGTCTAAAGGAACGTTCAGCTCTGTGAGTTGAATACAAACAACGCAAAGAAGTTACTGAGAATTCTTCTGTCTAGCATTCTATGAAGAAATCCCGTTTCCAACGAAGGCCTCAACCAGGTCTAAATATCCACTTGCAGACTTAACAAACAGAGTGTTTTCAAACTGCTCTATGAAAAGAAAGGTTAAACTCTGTGAGTTGAACACACCCATTACAAAGTAGTTTCTGAGAATGATTCTGTGTAGTTTTGAAACGGGGTTCTTTCAATTTCTAAGATTGGTCTCAAATCGCAGGAAATCTCCACTTGCAATTTCCACAAAAAGAGTGTTTCAAAACTGATCTTTCTAAAGGAAGGTTTAACTCTGTGAGTTGAACACACACCACACAAAGAAGTTACTGAGAATTCTTCTTTCTTGCAGTATATGAAGAAATCCCGTTTCCAACGAAGGCCACAAACAGGTCTAAATATCCACTTGCAGACTTAAGAAACAGAGTGTTTCCAAACTGCTCTATGAAAAGAAAGGTTAAACTCTGTGAGTTGAACACATCCAGTACAAAGTAGTTTCTGAGAATGATTCTGTCTAGTTTTTAAACGAGGATATTGCCATTTCTAAGATTGGCCTCAAATCTCTTGAAATCTCCACTTGCAAATTCCACAAAAAGAGTGTTTCAAAACTGCTCTGTCTAAAGGAACGTTCAGCTCTGTGAGTTGAATACAAACAATGCAAAGAAGTTACTGAGAATTCTTCTGTCTAGCATTCTATGAAGAAATCCCATTTCCAACGAAGGCCTCAACCAGGTCTAAATATCCACTTGCAGACTTAACAAACAGAGTGTTTTCAAACTGCTCTATGAAAAGAAAGGTTAAACTCTGTGAGTTGAACACACCCATTACAAAGTAGTTTCTGAGAATGATTCTGTGTAGTTTTGAAACGGGGTTCTTTCAATTTCTAAGATTAGCCTCAAATCGCAGGAAATCTCCACTTGCAATTTCCACAAAAAGAGTGTTTCAAAACTGATCTTTCTAAAGGAAGGTTTAACTCTGTGAGTTGAACACACACCACAAAAAGAAGTTGCTGAGAATTCTTCTTTCTTGCAGTATATGAAGAAACCCCGTTTCCAACGAAGGCCACAAACAGGTCAAAATATCCACTTGCAGACTTAACAAACAGAGCGTTTCCAAACTGCTCTATGAAAAGAAAGGTTAAACTCTGTGAGTTGAACACATCCAGTACAAAGTAGTTTCTGAGAATGATTCTGTCTAGTTTTTAAACGAGGATATTGCCATTTCTAAGATTGGCCTCAAATCTCTTGAAATCTCCACTTGCAAATTCCACAAAAAGAGTGTTTCAAAACTGCTCTGTCTAAAGGAACGTTCAGCTCTGTGAGTTGAATAGAAACAATGCAAAGAAGTTACTGAGAATTCTTCTGTCTAGCATTCTATGAAGAAATCCAATTTCCAACGAAGGCCTCAACCAGGTCTAAATATCCACTTGCAGACTTAACAAACAGAGTGTTTTCAAACTGCTCTATGAAAAGAAAGGTTAAACTCTGTGAGTTGAACACACCCATTACAAAGTAGTTTCTGAGAATGATTCTGTGTAGTTTTGAAACGGGGTTCTTTCAATTTCTAAGATTGGCCTCAAATCGCAGGAAATCTCCACTTGCAATTTCCACAAAAAGAGTGTTTCAAAACTGATCTTTCTAAAGGAAGGTTTAACTCTGTGAGTTGAACACACACCACACAAAGAAGTTACTGAGAATTCTTCTTTCTTGCAGTATATGAAGAAATCCCGTTTCCAACGAAGGCCACAAAGAGGTCTAAATATCCACTTGCAGACTTAACAAACAGAGTGTTTCCAAACTGCTCTATGAAAAGAAAGGTTAAACTCTGTGAGTTGAACACCTCCAGTACAAAGTAGTTTCTGAGAATGATTCTGTCTAGTTTTTAAACGAGGATATTGCCATTTCTAAGATTGGCCTCAAATCTCTTGAAATCTCCACTTGCAAATTCCACAAAAAGAGTGTTTCAAAACTGCTCTGTCTAGAGGAACGTTCAGCTCTGTGAGTTGAATACAAACAATGCAAAGAAGTTACTGAGAATTCTTCTGTCTAGCATTTTATGAAGAAATCCCATTTCCAACGAAGGCCTCAACCAGGTCTAAATATCCACTTGCAGACTTAACAAACAGAGTGTTTTCAAACTGCTCTGTGAAAAGGGTGGTTAAACTCTGTGAGTTGAACACACCCATTACAAAGTAGTTTCTGAGAATGATTCTGTGTAGCTTTGAAACGGGGTTCTTTCAATTTCTAAGATTGGCCTCAAATCGCAGGAAATCTCCACTTGCAATTTCCACAAAAAGAGTGTTTCAAAACTGATCTTTCTAAAGGAGGGTTTAACTCTGTGAGTTGAACACACACCACACAAAGAAGTTACTGAGAATTCTTCTTTCTTGCAGTATATGAAGAAATCCCGTTTCCAACGAAGGCCACAAAGAGGTCTAAATATCCACTTGCAGACTTAAGAAACAGAGTGTTTCCAAGCTGCTCTATGAAAAGAAAGGTTAAACTCTGTGAGTTGAACACACCCATTACAAAGTAGTTTCTGAGAATGATTCTGTGTAGTTTTGAAACGGGGTTATTTCAATTTCTAAGATTGGCCTCAAATCGCAGGAAATCTCCACTTGCAATTTCCACAAAAAGAGTGTTTCAAAACTGATCTTTCTAAAGGAAGGTTTAGCTCTGTGAGTTGAACACACACCACACAAAGAAGTTACTGAGAATTGTTCTTTCTTGCAGTATATGAAGAAATCCCGTTTCCAACGAAGGTCACAAACAGGTCTAAATATCCACTTGCAGACTTAACAAACAGAGTGTTTCCAAACTGCTCTATGAAAAGAAAGGTTAAACTCTGTGAGTTGAACACATCCAGTACAAAGTAGTTTCTGAGAATGATTCTGTCTAGTTTTTAAACGAGGATATTGCCATTTCTAAGATTGGCCTCAAATCTCTTGAAATCTCCACTTGCAAATTCCACAAAAAGAGTGTTTCAAAACTGCTCTGTCTAAAGGAACGTTCAGCTCTGTGAGTTGAATACAAACAATGCAAAGACGTTTCTGAGAATTCTTCTGTCTAGCATTTTATGAAGAAATCCCGTTTCCAACGAAGGCCTCAACCAGGTCTAAATATCCACTTGCAGACTTAACAAACAGAGTGTTTTCAAACTGCTCTATGAAAAGAAAGGTTAAACTCTGTGAGTTGAACACACCCATTACAAAGTAGTTTCTGAGAATGATTCTGTGTAGTTTTGAAACGGGGTTATTTCGATTTCTAAGATTGGCCTCAAATCCCAGGAAATCTCCACTTGCAATTTCCACAAAAAGAGTGTTTCAAAACTGATCTTTCTAAAGGAATGTTTATCTCTGTGAGTTGAACACACACCACACAAAGAATTTACTGAGAATTCTTCTTTCTTGCAGTATATGAAGAAATCCCGTTTCCAACGAAGGCCACAAACAGGTCTAAATATCCACTTGCAGACTTAACAAACAGAGTGTTTCCAAACTGCTCTATGAAAAGAAAGGTTGAGCACTGTGAGTTGAACACATCCAGTACAAAGTAGTTTCTGAGAATGATTCTGTCTAGTTTTTAAACGAGGATATTGCCATTTCTAAGATTGCCCTCAAATCTCTTGAAATCTCCACTTGCAAATTCCACAAAAAGAGTGTTTCAAAACTGCTTTTTCTAAAGGAACGTTCAGCTCTGTGAGTTGAATACAAACAACGCAAAGAAGTTACTGAGAATTCTTCTGTCTAGCATTCTATGAAGAAATCCCGTTACCAACGAAGGCCTCAACCAGGTCAAATATCCACTTGCAGACTTAACAAACAGAGTGTTTTCAAACTGCTCTATGCAAAGAAAGGTTAAACTCTGTGAGTTGAAGACACCCATTACAAAGTAGTTTCTGAGAATGATTCTGTGTAGTTTTGAAACGGGGTTATTTCAATTTCTAAGATTGGCCTCAAATCGCAGGAAATCTCCACTTGCAATTTCCACAAAAAGAGTGTTTCAAAACTGATCTTTCTAAAGGAAGGTTTAACTCTGTGAGTTGAACACACACCACACAAAGAAGTTACTGAGAATTCTTCTTTCTTGCAGTATATGAAGAAATCCCGTTTCCAACGAAGGCCACAAACAGGTGAAAATATCCACTTGCAGAGTTAACAAACAGAGCGTTTCCAAACTGCTCTATGAAAAGAAAGGTTAAACACTGTGAGTTGAACACATCCAGTACAAAGTAGTTTCTGAGAATGATTCTGTCTAGTTTTTAAACGAGGATATTGCCATTTCTAAGATTGGCCTCAAATCTCTTGAAATCTCCACTTGCAAATTCCACAAAAAGAGTGTTTCAAAACTGCTCTGCCTAAAGGAACGTTCAGCTCTGTGAGTTGAATACAAACAACGCAAAGAAGTTACTGAGAATTCTTCTGTCTAGCATTCTATGAAGAAATCCCGTTTCCAACGAAGGCCTCAACGAGGTCTAAATATCCACTTGCAGACTTAACAAACAGAGTGTTTTCAAACTGCTCTATGAAAAGGAAGGTTAAACTCTGTGAGTTGAACACACCCATTACAAAGTAGTTTCTGAGAATGATTCTGTGTAGTTTTGAAACGGGGTTATTTCAATTTCTAAGATTGGCCTCAAATCGCAGGAAATCTCCACTTGCAATTTCCACAAAAAGAGTGTTTCAAAACTGATCTTTCTAAAGGAAGGTTTAACTCTGTGAGTTGAACACACACCACACAAAGAAGTTACTGAGAATTCTTCTTTCTTGCAGTATATGAAGAAATCCCGTTTCCAACGAAGGCCACAAAGAGGTCTAAATATCCACTTGCAGACTTAAGAAACAGAGTGTTTCCAAACTGCTCTATGAAAAGAAAGGTTAAACTCTGTGAGTTGAACACATCCAGTACAAAGTAGTTTCTGAGAATGATTCTGTCTAGTTTTTAAACGAGGATATTGCCATTTCTAAGATTGGCCTCAAATCTCTTGAAATCTCCACTTGCAAATTCCACAAAAAGAGTGTTTCAAAACTGCTCTGTCTAAAGGAACGTTCAGCTCTGTGAGTTGAATAGAAACAATGCAAAGAATTACTGAGAATTCTTCTGTCTAGCATTTTATGAAGAAATCCCGTTTCCAACGAAGGCCTCAACCAGGTCTAAATATCCACTTGCAGACTTAACAAACAGAGTGTTTTCAAACTGCTCTATGAAAAGGAAGGTTAAACTCTGTGAGTTGAAGACACCCATTACAAAGTAGTTTCTGAGAATGATTCTGTGTAGTTTTGAAACGGGGTTCTTTCAATTTCTAAGATTGGCCTCAAATCGCAGGAAATCTCCACTTGCAATTTCCACAAAAAGAGTGTTTCAAAACTGATCTTTCTAAAGGAAGGTTTAGCTCTGTGAGTTGAACACACACCACACAAAGAAGTTACTGAGAATTCTTCTTTCTTGCAGTATATGAAGAAATCCCGTTTCCAACGAAGGCCACAAAGAGGTCTAAATATCCACTTGCAGACTTAACAAACAGAGTGTTTCCAAACTGCTCTATGAAAAGAAAGGTTAAACTCTGTGAGTTGAACACCTCCAGTACAAAGTAGTTTCTGAGAATGATTCTGTCTAGTTTTTAAACGAGGATATTGCCATTTCTAAGATTGGCCTCAAATCTCTTGAAATCTCCACTTGCAAATTCCACAAAAAGAGTGTTTCAAAACTGCTCTGTCTAAAGGAACGTTCAGCTCTGTGAGTTGAATACAAACAACGCAAAGAAGTTACTGAGAATTCTTCTGTCTAGCATTCTATGAAGAAATCCCGTTTCCAACGAAGGCCTCAACCAGGTCTAAATATCCACTTGCAGACTTAACAAACAGAGTGTTTTCAAACTGCTCTATGAAAAGAAAGGTTAAACTCTGTGAGTTGAACACACCCATTACAAAGTAGTTTCTGAGAATGATTCTGTGTAGTTTTGAAACGGGGTTCTTTCAATTTCTAAGATTGGTCTCAAATCGCAGGAAATCTCCACTTGCAATTTCCACAAAAAGAGTGTTTCAAAACTGATCTTTCTAAAGGAAGGTTTAACTCTGTGAGTTGAACACACACCACACAAAGAAGTTACTGAGAATTCTTCTTTCTTGCAGTATATGAAGAAATCCCGTTTCCAACGAAGGCCACAAACAGGTCTAAATATCCACTTGCAGACTTAAGAAACAGAGTGTTTCCAAACTGCTCTATGAAAAGAAAGGTTAAACTCTGTGAGTTGAACACATCCAGTACAAAGTAGTTTCTGAGAATGATTCTGTCTAGTTTTTAAACGAGGATATTGCCATTTCTAAGATTGGCCTCAAATCTCTTGAAATCTCCACTTGCAAATTCCACAAAAAGAGTGTTTCAAAACTGCTCTGTCTAAAGGAACGTTCAGCTCTGTGAGTTGAATACAAACAATGCAAAGAAGTTACTGAGAATTCTTCTGTCTAGCATTCTATGAAGAAATCCCATTTCCAACGAAGGCCTCAACCAGGTCTAAATATCCACTTGCAGACTTAACAAACAGAGTGTTTTCAAACTGCTCTATGAAAAGAAAGGTTAAACTCTGTGAGTTGAACACACCCATTACAAAGTAGTTTCTGAGAATGATTCTGTGTAGTTTTGAAACGGGGTTCTTTCAATTTCTAAGATTAGCCTCAAATCGCAGGAAATCTCCACTTGCAATTTCCACAAAAAGAGTGTTTCAAAACTGATCTTTCTAAAGGAAGGTTTAACTCTGTGAGTTGAACACACACCACAAAAAGAAGTTGCTGAGAATTCTTCTTTCTTGCAGTATATGAAGAAACCCCGTTTCCAACGAAGGCCACAAACAGGTCAAAATATCCACTTGCAGACTTAACAAACAGAGCGTTTCCAAACTGCTCTATGAAAAGAAAGGTTAAACTCTGTGAGTTGAACACATCCAGTACAAAGTAGTTTCTGAGAATGATTCTGTCTAGTTTTTAAACGAGGATATTGCCATTTCTAAGATTGGCCTCAAATCTCTTGAAATCTCCACTTGCAAATTCCACAAAAAGAGTGTTTCAAAACTGCTCTGTCTAAAGGAACGTTCAGCTCTGTGAGTTGAATAGAAACAATGCAAAGAAGTTACTGAGAATTCTTCTGTCTAGCATTCTATGAAGAAATCCAATTTCCAACGAAGGCCTCAACCAGGTCTAAATATCCACTTGCAGACTTAACAAACAGAGTGTTTTCAAACTGCTCTATGAAAAGAAAGGTTAAACTCTGTGAGTTGAACACACCCATTACAAAGTAGTTTCTGAGAATGATTCTGTGTAGTTTTGAAACGGGGTTCTTTCAATTTCTAAGATTGGCCTCAAATCGCAGGAAATCTCCACTTGCAATTTCCACAAAAAGAGTGTTTCAAAACTGATCTTTCTAAAGGAAGGTTTAACTCTGTGAGTTGAACACACACCACACAAAGAAGTTACTGAGAATTCTTCTTTCTTGCAGTATATGAAGAAATCCCGTTTCCAACGAAGGCCACAAAGAGGTCTAAATATCCACTTGCAGACTTAACAAACAGAGTGTTTCCAAACTGCTCTATGAAAAGAAAGGTTAAACTCTGTGAGTTGAACACCTCCAGTACAAAGTAGTTTCTGAGAATGATTCTGTCTAGTTTTTAAACGAGGATATTGCCATTTCTAAGATTGGCCTCAAATCTCTTGAAATCTCCACTTGCAAATTCCACAAAAAGAGTGTTTCAAAACTGCTCTGTCTAGAGGAACGTTCAGCTCTGTGAGTTGAATACAAACAATGCAAAGAAGTTACTGAGAATTCTTCTGTCTAGCATTTTATGAAGAAATCCCATTTCCAACGAAGGCCTCAACCAGGTCTAAATATCCACTTGCAGACTTAACAAACAGAGTGTTTTCAAACTGCTCTGTGAAAAGGGTGGTTAAACTCTGTGAGTTGAACACACCCATTACAAAGTAGTTTCTGAGAATGATTCTGTGTAGCTTTGAAACGGGGTTCTTTCAATTTCTAAGATTGGCCTCAAATCGCAGGAAATCTCCACTTGCAATTTCCACAAAAAGAGTGTTTCAAAACTGATCTTTCTAAAGGAGGGTTTAACTCTGTGAGTTGAACACACACCACACAAAGAAGTTACTGAGAATTCTTCTTTCTTGCAGTATATGAAGAAATCCCGTTTCCAACGAAGGCCACAAAGAGGTCTAAATATCCACTTGCAGACTTAAGAAACAGAGTGTTTCCAAGCTGCTCTATGAAAAGAAAGGTTAAACTCTGTGAGTTGAACACACCCATTACAAAGTAGTTTCTGAGAATGATTCTGTGTAGTTTTGAAACGGGGTTATTTCAATTTCTAAGATTGGCCTCAAATCGCAGGAAATCTCCACTTGCAATTTCCACAAAAAGAGTGTTTCAAAACTGATCTTTCTAAAGGAAGGTTTAGCTCTGTGAGTTGAACACACACCACACAAAGAAGTTACTGAGAATTGTTCTTTCTTGCAGTATATGAAGAAATCCCGTTTCCAACGAAGGTCACAAACAGGTCTAAATATCCACTTGCAGACTTAACAAACAGAGTGTTTCCAAACTGCTCTATGAAAAGAAAGGTTAAACTCTGTGAGTTGAACACATCCAGTACAAAGTAGTTTCTGAGAATGATTCTGTCTAGTTTTTAAACGAGGATATTGCCATTTCTAAGATTGGCCTCAAATCTCTTGAAATCTCCACTTGCAAATTCCACAAAAAGAGTGTTTCAAAACTGCTCTGTCTAAAGGAACGTTCAGCTCTGTGAGTTGAATACAAACAATGCAAAGACGTTTCTGAGAATTCTTCTGTCTAGCATTTTATGAAGAAATCCCGTTTCCAACGAAGGCCTCAACCAGGTCTAAATATCCACTTGCAGACTTAACAAACAGAGTGTTTTCAAACTGCTCTATGAAAAGAAAGGTTAAACTCTGTGAGTTGAACACACCCATTACAAAGTAGTTTCTGAGAATGATTCTGTGTAGTTTTGAAACGGGGTTATTTCGATTTCTAAGATTGGCCTCAAATCCCAGGAAATCTCCACTTGCAATTTCCACAAAAAGAGTGTTTCAAAACTGATCTTTCTAAAGGAATGTTTATCTCTGTGAGTTGAACACACACCACACAAAGAATTTACTGAGAATTCTTCTTTCTTGCAGTATATGAAGAAATCCCGTTTCCAACGAAGGCCACAAACAGGTCTAAATATCCACTTGCAGACTTAACAAACAGAGTGTTTCCAAACTGCTCTATGAAAAGAAAGGTTGAGCACTGTGAGTTGAACACATCCAGTACAAAGTAGTTTCTGAGAATGATTCTGTCTAGTTTTTAAACGAGGATATTGCCATTTCTAAGATTGCCCTCAAATCTCTTGAAATCTCCACTTGCAAATTCCACAAAAAGAGTGTTTCAAAACTGCTTTTTCTAAAGGAACGTTCAGCTCTGTGAGTTGAATACAAACAACGCAAAGAAGTTACTGAGAATTCTTCTGTCTAGCATTCTATGAAGAAATCCCGTTACCAACGAAGGCCTCAACCAGGTCAAATATCCACTTGCAGACTTAACAAACAGAGTGTTTTCAAACTGCTCTATGCAAAGAAAGGTTAAACTCTGTGAGTTGAAGACACCCATTACAAAGTAGTTTCTGAGAATGATTCTGTGTAGTTTTGAAACGGGGTTATTTCAATTTCTAAGATTGGCCTCAAATCGCAGGAAATCTCCACTTGCAATTTCCACAAAAAGAGTGTTTCAAAACTGATCTTTCTAAAGGAAGGTTTAACTCTGTGAGTTGAACACACACCACACAAAGAAGTTACTGAGAATTCTTCTTTCTTGCAGTATATGAAGAAATCCCGTTTCCAACGAAGGCCACAAAGAGGTCTAAATATCCACTTGCAGACTTAAGAAACAGAGTGTTTCCAAACTGCTCTATGAAAAGAAAGGTTAAACTCTGTGAGTTGAACACATCCAGTACAAAGTAGTTTCTGAGAATGATTCTGTCTAGTTTTTAAACGAGGATATTGCCATTTCTAAGATTGGCCTCAAATCTCTTGAAATCTCCACTTGCAAATTCCACAAAAAGAGTGTTTCAAAACTGCTCTGTCTAAAGGAACGTTCAGCTCTGTGAGTTGAATACAAACAATGGAAAGAAGTTACTGAGAATTCTTCTGTCTAGCATTTTATGAAGAAATCCCATTTCCAACGAAGGCCTCAACCAGGTCTAAATATCCACTTGCAGACTTAACAAACAGAGTGTTTTCAAACTGCTCTGTGAAAAGAAAGGTTAAACTCTGTGAGTTGAACACACCCATTACAAAGTAGTTTCTGAGAATGATTCTGTGTAGTTTTGAAACGGGGTTATTTCAATTTCTAAGATTGGCCTCAAATCGCAGGAAATCTCCACTTGCAATTTCCACAAAAAGAGTGTTTCAAAACTGATCTTTCTAAAGGAAGGTTTAACTCTGTGAGTTGAACACACACCACACAAAGAAGTTACTGAGAATTCTTCTTTCTTGCAGTATATGAAGAAATCACGTTTCCAACGAAGGCCACAAAGAGGTCTAAATATCCACTTGCAGACTTAACAAACAGAATGTTTCCAAACTGCTCTATGAAAAGAAAGGTTAAACTCTGTGAGTTGAACACATCCAGTACAAAGTAGTTTCTGATAATGATTCTGTCTAGTTTTTAAACGAGGATATTGCCATTTCTAAAATTGGCCTCAAATCTCTTGAAATCTCCACTTGCAAATTCCAGAAAAAGAGTGTTTCAAACTGCTCTGTCTAAAGGAACGTTCAGCTCTGTGAGTTGAATACAAACAACGCAAAGAAGTTACTGAGAATTCTTCTGTCTAGCATTCTATGAAGAAATCCCGTTTCCATCGAAGGCCTCAACCAGGTCTAAATATCCACTTGCAGACTTAACAAACGGAGTGTTTTCAAACTGCTCTATGAAAAGAAAGGTTAAACTCTGTGAGTTGAACACACCCATTACAAAGTAGTTTCTGAGAATGATTCTGTGTAGTTTTGAAACGGGGTTATTTCAATTTCTAAGATTGGCCTCAAATCGCAGGAAATCTCCACTTGCAATTTCCACAAAAAGAGTGTTTCAAAACTGATCTTTCTAAAGGAGGGTTTAACTCTGTGAGTTGAACACACACCACACAAAGAAGTTACTGAGAATTCTTCTTTCTTGCAGTATATGAAGAAATCCCGTTTCCAACGAAGGCCACAAAGAGGTCTAAATATCCACTTGCAGACTTAAGAAACAGAGTGTTTCCAAGCTGCTCTATGAAAAGAAAGGTTAAACTCTGTGAGTTGAACACACCCATTACAAAGTAGTTTCTGAGAATGATTCTGTGTAGTTTTGAAACGGGGTTATTTCAATTTCTAAGATTGGCCTCAAATCGCAGGAAATCTCCACTTGCAATTTCCACAAAAAGAGTGTTTCAAAACTGATCTTTCTAAAGGAAGGTTTAGCTCTGTGAGTTGAACACACACCACACAAAGAAGTTACTGAGAATTGTTCTTTCTTGCAGTATATGAAGAAATCCCGTTTCCAACGAAGGCCACAAACAGGTCTAAATATCCACTTGCAGACTTAACAAACAGAGTGTTTCCAAACTGCTCTATGAAAAGAAAGGTTAAACTCTGTGAGTTGAACACATCCAGTACAAAGTAGTTTCTGAGAATGATTCTGTCTAGTTTTTAAACGAGGATATTGCCATTTCTAAGATTGGCCTCAAATCTCTTGAAATCTCCACTTGCAAAATCCACAAAAAGAGTGTTTCAAATCTGCTCTGTCTAAAGGAACGTTCAGCTCTGTGAGTTGAATACAAACAACGCGAAGAAGTTACTGAGAATTCTTCTGTCAGGCATTCTATGAAGAAATCCCGTTTCCAACGAAGGCCTCAACCAGGTCTAAATATCCAATTGCAGACTTAACAAACAGAGTGTTTTCAAACTGCTCTATGCAAAGAAAGGTTAAACTCTGTGAGTGAACACACCCATTACAAAGTAGTTTCTGAGAATGATTCTGTGTAGTTTTGAAACGGGGTTATTTCAATTTCTAAGATTGGCCTCAAATCGCAGGAAATCTCCAATTGCAATTTCCACAAAAAGAGTGTTTCAAAACTGATCTTTCTAAAAGAATGTTTATCTCTGTGAGTTGAACACACACCACACAAAGAAGTTACTGAGAATTCTTCTTTCTTGCAGTATATGAAGAAATCCCGTTTCCAACGAAGGCCACAAAGAGGTCTAAATATCCACTTGCAGACTTAACAAACAGAGTGTTTCCAAACTGCTCTATGAAAAGAAAGGTTAAACTCTGTGAGTTGAACACATCCAGTACAAAGTAGTTTCTGAGAATGATTCTGTCTAGTTTTTAAACGTGGATATTGCCATTTCTAAGTTTGGCCTCAAATCTCTTGAAGTCTCCACTAGCAAATTCCACAAAAAGAGTGTTTCAAAACTGCTCTGTCTAATGGAACGTTCAGCTCTGTGATTTGAATACAAACAATGCAAAGACGTTACTGAGAATTCTTCTGTCTAGCATTTTATGAAGAAATCCCATTTCCAACGAAGGCCTCAACCAGGTCTAAATATCCACTTGCAGACTTAACAAACAGAGTGTTTTCAAACTGCTCTATGAAAAGAAAGGTTAAACTCTGTGAGTTGAACACACCCATTACAAAGTAGTTTCTGAGAATGATTCTGTGTAGTTTTGAAACGGGGTTATTTCAATTTCTAAGATTGGCCTCAAATCGCAGGAAATCTCCACTTGCAATTTCCACAAAAAGAGTGTTTCAAAACTGATCTTTCTAAAGGAAGGTTTAACTCTGTGAGTTGAACACACACCACACAAAGAAGTTACTGAGAATTCTTCTTTCTTGCAGTATATGAAGAAATCCCGTTTCCAACGAAGGCCACAAACAGGTCTAAATATCCACTTGCAGACTTAACAAACAGAGTGTTTCCAAACTGCTCTATGAAAAGAAAGGTTAAACTCTGTGAGTTGAACACATCCAGTACAAAGTAGTTTCTGAGAATGATTCTGTCTACTTTTTAAACGAGGATATTGCCATTTCTAAGATTGGCCTCAAATCTCTTGAAATGTCCACATGCAAATTCCACAAAAAGAGTGTTTCAAAACTGCTCTGTCTAAAGGAACGTTCAGCTCTGTGAGTTGAATACAAACAATGCAAAGACGTTTCTGAGAATTCTTCTGTCTAGCATTTTATGAAGAAATCCCGTTTCCAACGAAGGCCTCAACCAGGTCTAAATATCCACTTGCAGACTTAACAAACAGAGTGTTTTCAAACTGCTCTATGAAAAGAAAGGTTAAACTCTGTGAGTTGAACACACCCATTACAAAGTAGTTTCTGAGAATGATTCTGTGTAGTTTTGAAACGGGGTTATTTCAATTTCTAAGATTGGCCTCAAATCGCAGGAAATCTCCACTTGCAATTTCCACAAAAAGAGTGTTTCAAAACTGATCTTTCTAAAGGAAGGTTTAACTCTGTGAGTTGAACCCACACCACACAAAGAAGTTACTGAGAAGTCTTCTTTCTTGCAGTATATGAAGAAATCCCGTTTCCAACGAAGGCCACAAACAGGACTAAATATCCACTTGCAGACTTAACAAAAAGTGTTTCCAAACTGCTCTATGAAAAGAAAGGTTAAACTCTGTGAGTTGAACACATCCAGTACAAAGTAGTTTCTGAGAATGATTCTGTCTAGTTTTTAAACGAGGATATTGCCATTTCTAAGATTGGCCTCAAATCTCTTGAAATCTCCACTTGCAAATTCCACAAAAAGAGTGTTTCAAAACTGCTCTGTCTAAAGGAACGTTCAGCTCTGTGAGTTGAATACAAACAATGCAAAGAAGTTACTGAGAATTCTTCTGTCTAGCATTCTATGACGAAATCCCGTTTCCAACGATGGCCTCAACCAGGTCTAAATATCCACTTGCAGACTTAACAAACAGAGTGTTTTCAAACTGCTCTATGAAAAGGAAGGTTAAACTCTGTGAGTTGAAGACACCCATTACAAAGTAGTTTCTGAGAATGATTTTGTGTAGTTTTGAACCGGGGTTATTTCAATTTCTAAGATTGGCCTCAAATCGCAGGAAATCTCCACTTGCAATTTCCACAAAAAGAGTGTTTCAAAACTGATCTTTCCAAAGGAAGGTTTAACTCTGTGAGTTGAACACACACCACACAAAGAAGTTACTGAGAATTCTTCTTTCTTGCAGTATATGAAGAAATCCCGTTTCCAACGAAGGCCACAAAGAGGTCTAAATATCCACTTGCAGACTTAACAAACAGAGTGTTTCCAAACTGCTCTATGAAAAGAAAGGTTAAACTCTGTGAGTTGAACACCTCCAGTACAAAGTAGTTTCTGAGAATGATTCTGTCTAGTTTTTAAACGAGGATATTGCCATTTCTAAGATTGGCCTCAAATCTCTTGAAATCTCCACTTGCAAATTCCACAAAAAGAGTGTTTCAAAACTGCTCTGTCTAAAGGAACGTTCAGCTCTGTGAGTTGAATACAAACAACGCAAAGAAGTTACTGAGAATTCTTCTGTCTAGCATTCTATGAAGAAATCCCGTTTCCAACGAAGGCCTCAACCAGGTCTAAATATCCACTTGCAGACTTAACAAACAGAGTGTTTTCAAACTGCTCTATGAAAAGAAAGGTTAAACTCTGTGAGTTGAACACACCCATTACAAAGTAGTTTCTGAGAATGATTCTGTGTAGTTTTGAAACGGGGTTATTTCAATTTCTAAGATTGGTCTCAAATCGCAGGAAATCTCCACTTGCAATTTCCACAAAAAGAGTGTTTCAAAACTGATCTTTCTAAAGGAAGGTTTTACTCTGTGAGTTGAACACACACCACACAAAGAAGTTACTGAGAATTCTTCTTTCTTGCAGTATATGAAGAAATCCCGTTTCCAACGAAGGCCACAAACAGGTCAAAATATCCACTTGCAGACTTAAGAAACAGAGTTTTTCCAAACTGCTCTATGAAAAGTAAGGTTAAACTCTGTGAGTTGAACACATCCAGTACAAAGTAGTTTCTGAGAATGATTCTGTCTAGTTTTTAAACGAGGATATTGCCATTTCTAAGATTGGCCTCAAATCTCTTGAAATCTCCACTTGCAAATTCCACAAAAAGAGTGTTTCAAAACTGCTCTGTCTAAAGGAACGTTCAGCTCTGTGAGTTGAATACAAACAATGCAAAGAAGTTACTGAGAATTCTTCTGTCTAGCATTCTATGAAGAAATCCCATTTCCAACGAAGGCCTCAACCAGGTCTAAATATCCACTTGCAGACGTAACAAACAGAGTGTTTTCAAACTGCTCTATGAAAAGAAAGGTTAAACTCTGTGAGTTGAACACACCCATTACAAAGTAGTTTCTGAGAATGATTCTGTGTAGTTTTGAAACGGGGTTCTTTCAATTTCTAAGATTGGCCTCAAATCGCAGGAAATCTCCACTTGCAATTTCCACAAAAAGAGTGTTTCAAAACTGATCTTTCTAAAGGAAGGTTTAACTCTGTGAGTTGAACACACACCACAAAAAGAAGTTGCTGAGAATTCTTCTTTCTTGCAGTATATGAAGAAATCCCGTTTCCAACGAAGGCCACAAACAGGTGAAAATATCCACTTGCAGAGTTAACAAACAGAGCGTTTCCAAACTGCTCTATGAAAAGAAAGGTTAAACACTGTGAGTTGAACACATCCAGTACAAAGTAGTTTCTGAGAATGATTCTGTCTAGTTTTTAAACGAGGATATTGCCATTTCTAAGATTGGCCTCAAATCTCTTGAAATCTCCACTTGCAAATTCCACAAAAAGAGTGTTTCAAAACTGCTCTGCCTGAAGGAACGTTCAGCTCTGTGAGTTGAATACAAACAACGCAAAGAAGTTACTGAGAATTCTTCTGTCTAGCATTCTATGAAGAAATCCCGTTTCCAACGAAGGCCTCAACGAGGTCTAAATATCCACTTGCAGACTTAACAAACAGAGTGTTTTCAAACTGCTCTATGAAAAGGAAGGTTAAACTCTGTGAGTTGAACACACCCATTACAAAGTAGTTTCTGAGAATGATTCTGTGTAGTTTTGAAACGGGGTTATTTCAATTTCTAAGATTGGCCTCAAATCGCAGGAAATCTCCACTTGCAATTTCCACAAAAAGAGTGTTTCAAAACTGATCTTTCTAAAGGAAGGTTTAACTCTGTGAGTTGAACACACACCACACAAAGAAGTTACTGAGAATTCTTCTTTCTTGCAGTATATGAAGAAATCCCGTTTCCAACGAAGGCCACAAAGAGGTCTAAATATCCACTTGCAGACTTAAGAAACAGAGTGTTTCCAAACTGCTCTATGAAAAGAAAGGTTAAACTCTGTGAGTTGAACACATCCAGTACAAAGTAGTTTCTGAGAATGATTCTGTCTAGTTTTTAAACGAGGATATTGCCATTTCTAAGATTGGCCTCAAATCTCTTGAAATCTCCACTTGCAAATTCCACAAAAAGAGTGTTTCAAAACTGCTCTGTCTAAAGGAACGTTCAGCTCTGTGAGTTGAATAGAAACAATGCAAAGAATTACTGAGAATTCTTCTGTCTAGCATTTTATGAAGAAATCCCGTTTCCAACGAAGGCCTCAACCAGGTCTAAATATCCACTTGCAGACTTAACAAACAGAGTGTTTTCAAACTGCTCTATGAAAAGGAAGGTTAAACTCTGTGAGTTGAAGACACCCATTACAAAGTAGTTTCTGAGAATGATTCTGTGTAGTTTTGAAACGGGGTTCTTTCAATTTCTAAGATTGGCCTCAAATCGCAGGAAATCTCCACTTGCAATTTCCACAAAAAGAGTGTTTCAAAACTGATCTTTCTAAAGGAAGGTTTAGCTCTGTGAGTTGAACACACACCACACAAAGAAGTTACTGAGAATTCTTCTTTCTTGCAGTATATGAAGAAATCCCGTTTCCAACGAAGGCCACAAAGAGGTCTAAATATCCACTTGCAGACTTAACAAACAGAGTGTTTCCAAACTGCTCTATGAAAAGAAAGGTTAAACTCTGTGAGTTGAACACCTCCAGTACAAAGTAGTTTCTGAGAATGATTCTGTCTAGTTTTTAAACGAGGATATTGCCATTTCTAAGATTGGCCTCAAATCTCTTGAAATCTCCACTTGCAAATTCCACAAAAAGAGTGTTTCAAAACTGCTCTGTCTAAAGGAACGTTCAGCTCTGTGAGTTGAATACAAACAACGCAAAGAAGTTACTGAGAATTCTTCTGTCTAGCATTCTATGAAGAAATCCCGTTTCCAACGAAGGCCTCAACCAGGTCTAAATATCCACTTGCAGACTTAACAAACAGAGTGTTTTCAAACTGCTCTATGAAAAGAAAGGTTAAACTCTGTGAGTTGAACACACCCATTACAAAGTAGTTTCTGAGAATGATTCTGTGTAGTTTTGAAACGGGGTTCTTTCAATTTCTAAGATTGGTCTCAAATCGCAGGAAATCTCCACTTGCAATTTCCACAAAAAGAGTGTTTCAAAACTGATCTTTCTAAAGGAAGGTTTAACTCTGTGAGTTGAACACACACCACACAAAGAAGTTACTGAGAATTCTTCTTTCTTGCAGTATATGAAGAAATCCCGTTTCCAACGAAGGCCACAAACAGGTCTAAATATCCACTTGCAGACTTAAGAAACAGAGTGTTTCCAAACTGCTCTATGAAAAGAAAGGTTAAACTCTGTGAGTTGAACACATCCAGTACAAAGTAGTTTCTGAGAATGATTCTGTCTAGTTTTTAAACGAGGATATTGCCATTTCTAAGATTGGCCTCAAATCTCTTGAAATCTCCACTTGCAAATTCCACAAAAAGAGTGTTTCAAAACTGCTCTGTCTAAAGGAACGTTCAGCTCTGTGAGTTGAATACAAACAATGCAAAGAAGTTACTGAGAATTCTTCTGTCTAGCATTCTATGAAGAAATCCCATTTCCAACGAAGGCCTCAACCAGGTCTAAATATCCACTTGCAGACTTAACAAACAGAGTGTTTTCAAACTGCTCTATGAAAAGAAAGGTTAAACTCTGTGAGTTGAACACACCCATTACAAAGTAGTTTCTGAGAATGATTCTGTGTAGTTTTGAAACGGGGTTCTTTCAATTTCTAAGATTAGCCTCAAATCGCAGGAAATCTCCACTTGCAATTTCCACAAAAAGAGTGTTTCAAAACTGATCTTTCTAAAGGAAGGTTTAACTCTGTGAGTTGAACACACACCACAAAAAGAAGTTGCTGAGAATTCTTCTTTCTTGCAGTATATGAAGAAACCCCGTTTCCAACGAAGGCCACAAACAGGTCAAAATATCCACTTGCAGACTTAACAAACAGAGCGTTTCCAAACTGCTCTATGAAAAGAAAGGTTAAACTCTGTGAGTTGAACACATCCAGTACAAAGTAGTTTCTGAGAATGATTCTGTCTAGTTTTTAAACGAGGATATTGCCATTTCTAAGATTGGCCTCAAATCTCTTGAAATCTCCACTTGCAAATTCCACAAAAAGAGTGTTTCAAAACTGCTCTGTCTAAAGGAACGTTCAGCTCTGTGAGTTGAATAGAAACAATGCAAAGAAGTTACTGAGAATTCTTCTGTCTAGCATTCTATGAAGAAATCCAATTTCCAACGAAGGCCTCAACCAGGTCTAAATATCCACTTGCAGACTTAACAAACAGAGTGTTTTCAAACTGCTCTATGAAAAGAAAGGTTAAACTCTGTGAGTTGAACACACCCATTACAAAGTAGTTTCTGAGAATGATTCTGTGTAGTTTTGAAACGGGGTTCTTTCAATTTCTAAGATTGGCCTCAAATCGCAGGAAATCTCCACTTGCAATTTCCACAAAAAGAGTGTTTCAAAACTGATCTTTCTAAAGGAAGGTTTAACTCTGTGAGTTGAACACACACCACACAAAGAAGTTACTGAGAATTCTTCTTTCTTGCAGTATATGAAGAAATCCCGTTTCCAACGAAGGCCACAAAGAGGTCTAAATATCCACTTGCAGACTTAACAAACAGAGTGTTTCCAAACTGCTCTATGAAAAGAAAGGTTAAACTCTGTGAGTTGAACACCTCCAGTACAAAGTAGTTTCTGAGAATGATTCTGTCTAGTTTTTAAACGAGGATATTGCCATTTCTAAGATTGGCCTCAAATCTCTTGAAATCTCCACTTGCAAATTCCACAAAAAGAGTGTTTCAAAACTGCTCTGTCTACAGGAACGTTCAGCTCTGTGAGTTGAATACAAACAATGCAAAGAAGTTACTGAGAATTCTTCTGTCTAGCATTTTATGAAGAAATCCCATTTTCAACGAAGGCCTCAACCAGGTCTAAATATCCACTTGCAGACTTAACAAACAGAGTGTTTTCAAACTGCTCTGTGAAAAGGGTGGTTAAACTCTGTGAGTTGAACACACCCATTACAAAGTAGTTTCTGAGAATGATTCTGTGTAGCTTTGAAACGGGGTTCTTTCAATTTCTAAGATTGGCCTCAAATCGCAGGAAATCTCCACTTGCAATTTCCACAAAAAGAGTGTTTCAAAACTGATCTTTCTAAAGGAAGGTTTAACTCTGTGAGTTGAACACACACCACACAAAGAAGTTACTGAGAATTCTTCTTTCTTGCAGTATATGAAGAAATCCCGTTTCCAACGAAGGCCACAAACAGGTCAAAATATCCACTTGCAGAGTTAACAAACAGAGCGTTTCCAAACTGCTCTATGAAAAGAAAGGTTAAACTCTGTGAGTTGAACACATCCAGTACAAAGTAGTTTCTGAGAATGATTCTGTCTAGTTTTTAAACGAGGATATTGCCATTTCTAAGATTGGCCTCAAATCTCTTGAAATCTCCACTTGCAAATTCCACAAAAAGAGTGTTTCAAAACTGCTCTGTCTAAAGGAACGTTCAGCTCTGTGAGTTGAATACAAACAACGCAAAGAAGTTACTGAGAATTCTTCTGTCTAGCATTCTATGAAGAAATCCCGTTTCCAACGAAGGCCTCAACCAGGTCTAAATATCCACTTGCAGACTTAACAAACAGAGTGTTTTCAAACTGCTCTATGAAAAGGAAGGTTAAAATCTGTGAGTTGAACACACCCATTACAAAGTAGTTTCTGAGAATGATTCTGTGTAGTTTTGAAACGGGGTTATTTCACTTTCTAAGATTGGCCTCAAATCGCAGGAAATCTCCACTTGCAATTTCCACAAAAAGAGTGTTTCAAAACTGATCTTTCTAAAGGAATGTTTAACTCTGTGAGTTGAACACACACCACACAAAGAAGTTACTGAGAAGTCTTCTTTCTTGCAGTATATGAAGAAATCCCGTTTCCAACGAAGGCCACAAAGAGGTCTAAATATCCACTTGCAGACTTAAGAAACAGAGTGTTTCCAAACTGCTCTATGAAAAGAAAGGTTAAACTCTGTGAGTTGAACACATCCAGTACAAAGTAGTTTCTGAGAATGATTCTGTCTAGTTTTTAAACGAGGATATTGCCATTTCTAAGATTGCCCTCAAATCTCTTGAAATCTCCACTTGCAAATTCCACAAAAAGAGTGTTTCAAAACTGCTCTGTCTAAAGGAACGTTCAGCTCTGTGAGTTGAATAGAAACAATGCAAAGAATTACTGAGAATTCTTCTGTCTAGCATTTTATGAAGAAATCCCGTTTCCAACGAAGGCCTCAACCAGGTCTAAATATCCACTTGCAGACTTAACAAACAGAGTGTTTTCAAACTGCTCTATGAAAAGGAAGGTTAAACTCTGTGAGTTGAAGACACCCATTACAAAGTAGTTTCTGAGAATGATTCTGTGTAGTTTTGAAACGGGGTTCTTTCAATTTCTAAGATTGGCCTCAAATCGCAGGAAATCTCCACTTGCAATTTCCACAAAAAGAGTGTTTCAAAACTGATCTTTCTAAAGGAAGGTTTAACACTGTGAGTTGAACACACACCACACAAAGAAGTTACTGAGAATTCTTCTTTCTTGCAGTATATGAAGAAATCCCGTTTCCAACGAAGGCCAGAAAGAGGTCTAAATATCCACTTGCAGACTTAACAAACAGAGTGTTTCCAAACTGCTCTATGAAAAGAAAGGTTAAACTCTGTGAGTTGAACACCTCCAGTACAAAGTAGTTTCTGAGAATGATTCTGTCTAGTTTTTAAACGAGGATATTGCCATTTCTAAGATTGGCCTCAAATCTCTTGAAATCTCCACTTGCAAATTCCACAAAAAGAGTGTTTCAAAACTGCTCTGTCTAAAGGAACGTTCAGCTCTGTGAGTTGAATACAAACAACGCAAAGAAGTTACTGAGAATTCTTCTGTCTAGCATTCTATGAAGAAATCCCGTTTCCAACGAAGGCCTCAACCAGGTCTAAATATCCACTTGCAGACTTAACAAACAGAGTGTTTTCAAACTGCTCTATGAAAAGAAAGGTTAAACTCTGTGAGTTGAAGACACGCATTACAAAGTAGTTTCTGAGAATGATTCTGTGTAGTTTTGAAACGGGGTTATTTCAATTTCTAAGATTGGCCTCAAATCGCAGGAAATCTCCACTTGCAATTTCCACAAAAAGAGTGTTTCAAAACTGATCTTTCTAAAGGAAGGTTTAACTCTGTGAGTTGAACACACACCACACAAAGAAGTTACTGAGAATTCTTCTTTCTTGCAGTATATGAAGAAATCCCGTTTCCAACGAAGGCCACAAAGAGGTCTAAATATCCACTTGCAGACTTAACAAACAGAGTGTTTCCAAACTGCTCTATGAAAAGAAAGGTTAAACTCTGTGAGTTGAACACCTCCCGTACAAAGTAGTTTCTGAGAATGATTCTGTCTAGTTTTTAAACGAGGATATTGCCATTTCTAAGATTGCCCTCAAATCTCTTGAAATCTCCACTTGCAAATTCCACAAAAAGAGTGTTTCAAAACTGCTCTGTCTAAAGGAACGTTCAGCTCTGTGAGTTGAATACAAACAACGCAAAGAAGTTACTGAGAATTCTTCTGTCTAGCATTCTATGAAGAAATCCCGTTTCCAACGAAGGCCTCAACCAGGTCTAAATATCCACTTGCAGACTTAACAAACAGAGTGTTTTCAAACTGCTCTATGAAAAGGAAGGTTAAAATCTGTGAGTTGAACACACCCATTACAAAGTAGTTTCTGAGAATGATTCTGTGTAGTTTTGAAACGGGGTTATTTCACTTTCTAAGATTGGCCTCAAATCGCAGGAAATCTCCACTTGCAATTTCCACAAAAAGAGTGTTTCAAAACTGATCTTTCTAAAGGAATGTTTAACTCTGTGAGTTGAACACACACCACACAAAGAAGTTACTGAGAAGTCTTCTTTCTTGCAGTATATGAAGAAATCCCGTTTCCAACGAAGGCCACAAAGAGGTCTAAATATCCACTTGCAGACTTAAGAAACAGAGTGTTTCCAAACTGCTCTATGAAAAGAAAGGTTAAACTCTGTGAGTTGAACACATCCAGTACAAAGTAGTTTCTGAGAATGATTCTGTCTAGTTTTTAAACGAGGATATTGCCATTTCTAAGATTGCCCTCAAATCTCTTGAAATCTCCACTTGCAAATTCCACAAAAAGAGTGTTTCAAAACTGCTCTGTCTAAAGGAACGTTCAGCTCTGTGAGTTGAATAGAAACAATGCAAAGAATTACTGAGAATTCTTCTGTCTAGCATTTTATGAAGAAATCCCGTTTCCAACGAAGGCCTCAACCAGGTCTAAATATCCACTTGCAGACTTAACAAACAGAGTGTTTTCAAACTGCTCTATGAAAAGGAAGGTTAAACTCTGTGAGTTGAAGACACCCATTACAAAGTAGTTTCTGAGAATGATTCTGTGTAGTTTTGAAACGGGGTTCTTTCAATTTCTAAGATTGGCCTCAAATCGCAGGAAATCTCCACTTGCAATTTCCACAAAAAGAGTGTTTCAAAACTGATCTTTCTAAAGGAAGGTTTAACACTGTGAGTTGAACACACACCACACAAAGAAGTTACTGAGAATTCTTCTTTCTTGCAGTATATGAAGAAATCCCGTTTCCAACGAAGGCCAGAAAGAGGTCTAAATATCCACTTGCAGACTTAACAAACAGAGTGTTTCCAAACTGCTCTATGAAAAGAAAGGTTAAACTCTGTGAGTTGAACACCTCCAGTACAAAGTAGTTTCTGAGAATGATTCTGTCTAGTTTTTAAACGAGGATATTGCCATTTCTAAGATTGGCCTCAAATCTCTTGAAATCTCCACTTGCAAATTCCACAAAAAGAGTGTTTCAAAACTGCTCTGTCTAAAGGAACGTTCAGCTCTGTGAGTTGAATACAAACAACGCAAAGAAGTTACTGAGAATTCTTCTGTCTAGCATTCTATGAAGAAATCCCGTTTCCAACGAAGGCCTCAACCAGGTCTAAATATCCACTTGCAGACTTAACAAACAGAGTGTTTTCAAACTGCTCTATGAAAAGGAAGGTTAAACTCTGTGAGTTGAAGACACGCATTACAAAGTAGTTTCTGAGAATGATTCTGTGTAGTTTTGAAACGGGGTTATTTCAATTTCTAAGATTGGCCTCAAATCGCAGGAAATCTCCACTTGCAATTTCCACAAAAAGAGTGTTTCAAAACTGATCTTTCTAAAGGAAGGTTTAACTCTGTGAGTTGAACACACACCACACAAAGAAGTTACTGAGAATTCTTCTTTCTTGCAGTATATGAAGAAATCCCGTTTCCAACGAAGGCCACAAAGAGGTCTAAATATCCACTTGCAGACTTAACAAACAGAGTGTTTCCAAACTGCTCTATGAAAAGAAAGGTTAAACTCTGTGAGTTGAACACCTCCCGTACAAAGTAGTTTCTGAGAATGATTCTGTCTAGTTTTTAAACGAGGATATTGCCATTTCTAAGATTGCCCTCAAATCTCTTGAAATCTCCACTTGCAAATTCCACAAAAAGAGTGTTTCAAAACTGCTCTGTCTAAAGGAACGTTCAGCTCTGTGAGTTGAATAGAAACAATGCAAAGAATTACTGAGAATTCTTCTGTCTAGCATTTTATGAAGAAATCCCGTTTCCAACGAAGGCCTCATCCAGGTCTAAATATCCACTTGCAGACTTAACAAACAGAGTGTTTTCAAACTGCTCTATGAAAAGGAAGGTTAAACTCTGTGAGTTGAAGACACCCATTAGAAAGTAGTTTCTGAGAATGATTCTGTGTAGTTTTGAAACGGGGTTATTTCAATTTCTAAGATTGGCCTCAAATCGCAGGAAATCTCCACTTGCAATTTCCACAAAAAGAGTGTTTCAAAACTGATCTTTCTAAAGGAAGGTTTAACTCTGTGAGTTGAACACACACCACACAAAGAAGTTACTGAGAATTCTTCTTTCTTGCAGTATATGAAGAAATCCCGTTTCCAACGAAGGCCACAAAGAGGTCTAAATATCCACTTGCAGACTTAAGAAACAGAGTGTTTCCAAACTGCTCTATGAAAAGAAAGGTTAAACTCTGTGAGTTGAACACCTCCCGTACAAAGTAGTTTCTGAGAATGATTCTGTCTAGTTTTTAAACGAGGATATTGCCATTTCTAAGATTGGCCTCAAATCTCTTGAAATCTCCACTTGCAAATTCCACAAAAAGAGTGTTTCAAAACTGCTCTGTCTAAAGGAACGTTCAGCTCTGTGAGTTGAATACAAACAACGCAAAGAAGTTACTGAGAATTCTTCTGTCTAGCATTCTATGACGAAATCCCGTTTCCAACGATGGCCTCAACCAGGTCTAAATATCCACTTGCAGACTTAACAAACAGAGTGTTTACAAACTGCTCTATGAAAAGGAAGGTTAAACTCTGTGAGTTGAAGACACCCATTACAAAGTAGTTTCTGAGAATGGTTCTGTGTAGTTTTGAAACGGGGTTATTTCAATTTCTAAGATTGGCCTCAAATCGCAGGAAATCTCCACTTGCAATTTCCACAAAAAGAGTGTTTCAAAACTGATCTTTCTAAAGGAAGGTTTAACTCTGTGAGTTGAACACACACCACACAAAGAAGTTACTGAGAATTCTTCTTTCTTGCAGTATATGAAGAAATCCCGTTTCCAACGAAGGCCACAAAGAGGTCTAAATATCCACTTGCAGACTTAACAAACAGAGTGTTTCCAAACTGCTCTATGAAAAGAAAGGTTAAACTCTGTGAGTTGAACACCTCCAGTACAAAGTAGTTTCTGAGAATGATTCTGTCTAGTTTTTAAACGAGGATATTGCCATTTCTAAGATTGGCCTCAAATCTCTTGAAATCTCCACTTGCAAATTCCACAATAAGAGTGTTTCAAAACTGCTCTGTCTAAAGGAACGTTCAGCTCTGTGAGTTGAATACAAACAACGCAAAGAAGTTACTGAGAATTCTTCTGTCTAGCATTCTATGAAGAAATCCCGTTTCCAACGAAGGCCTCAACCAGGTCTAAATATCCACTTGCAGACTTAACAAACAGAGTGTTTTCAAACTGCTCTATGAAAAGAAAGGTTAAACTCTGTGAGTTGAACACACCCATTACAAAGTAGTTTCTGAGAATGATTCTGTGTAGTTTTGAAACGGGGTTCTTTCAATTTCTAACATTGGTCTCAAATCGCAGGAAATCTCCACTTGCAATTTCCACAAAAAGAGTGTTTCAAAACTGATCTTTCTAAAGGAAGGTTTTACTCTGTGAGTTGAACACACACCACACAAAGAAGTTACTGAGAATTCTTCTTTCTTGCAGTATATGAAGAAATCCCGTTTCCAACGAAGGCCACAAACAGGTCTAAATATCCACTTGCAGACTTAAGAAACAGAGTGTTTCCAAACTGCTTTATGAAAAGTAAGGTTAAACTCTGTGAGTTGAACACATCCAGTACAAAGTAGTTTCTGAGAATGATTCTGTCTAGTTTTTAAACGAGGATATTGCCATTTCTAAGATTGGCCTCAAATCTCTTGAAATCTCCACTTGCAAATTCCACAAAAAGAGTGTTTCAAAACTGCTCTGTCTAAAGGAACGTTCAGCTCTGTGAGTTGAATACAAACAATGCAAAGAAGTTACTGAGAATTCTTCTGTCTAGCATTCTATGAAGAAATCCCATTTCCAACGAAGGCCTCAACCAGGTCTAAATATCCACTTGCAGACTTAACAAACAGAGTGTTTTCAAACTGCTCTATGAAAAGAAAGGTTAAACTCTGTGAGTTGAACACACCCATTACAAAGTAGTTTCTGAGAATGATTCTGTGTAGTTTTGAAACGGGGTTCTTTCAATTTCTAAGATTGGCCTCAAATCGCAGGAAATCTCCACTTGCAATTTCCACAAAAAGAGTGTTTCAAAACTGATCTTTCTAAAGGAAGGTTTAACTCTGTGAGTTGAACACACACCACACAAAGAAGTTACTGAGAATTCTTCTTTCTTGCAGTATATGAAGAAATCCCGTTTCCAACGAAGGCCACAAAGAGGTCTAAATATCCACTTGCAGACTTAAGAAACAGAGTGTTTCCAAACTGCTCTATGAAAAGTAAGGTTAAACTCTGTGAGTTGAACACATCCAGTACAAAGTAGTTTCTGAGAATGATTCTGTCTAGTTTTTAAACGAGGATATTGCCATTTCTAAGATTGGCCTCAAATCTCTTGAAATCTCCACTTGCAAATTCCACAAAAAGAGTGTTTCAAAACTGCTCTGTCTAAAGGAACGTTCAGCTCTGTGAGTTGAATAGAAACAATGCAAAGAAGTTACTGAGAATTCTTCTGTCTAGCATTCTATGAAGAAATCCCATTTCCAACGAAGGCCTCAACCAGGTCTAAATATCCACTTGCAGACTTAACAAACAGAGTGTTTCCAAACTGCTCTATGAAAAGAAAGGTTAAACTCTGTGAGTTGAACACCTCCAGTACAAAGTAGTTTCTGAGAATGATTCTGTCTAGTTTTTAAACGAGGATATTGCCATTTCTAAGATTGGCCTCAAATCTCTTGAAATCTCCACTTGCAAATTCCACAATAAGAGTGTTTCAAAACTGCTCTGTCTAAAGGAACGTTCAGCTCTGTGAGTTGAATACAAACAACGCAAAGAAGTTACTGAGAATTCTTCTGTCTAGCATTCTATGAAGAAATCCCGTTTCCAACGAAGGCCTCAACCAGGTCTAAATATCCACTTGCAGACTTAACAAACAGAGTGTTTTCAAACTGCTCTATGAAAAGAAAGGTTAAACTCTGTGAGTTGAACACACCCATTACAAAGTAGTTTCTGAGAATGATTCTGTGTAGTTTTGAAACGGGGTTCTTTCAATTTCTAAGATTGGTCTCAAATCGCAGGAAATCTCCACTTGCAATTTCCACAAAAAGAGTGTTTCAAAACTGATCTTTCTAAAGGAAGGTTTTACTCTGTGAGTTGAACACACACCACACAAAGAAGTTACTGAGAATTCTTCTTTCTTGCAGTATATGAAGAAATCCCGTTTCCAACGAAGGCCACAAACAGGTCTAAATATCCACTTGCAGACTTAAGAAACAGAGTGTTTCCAAACTGCTTTATGAAAAGTAAGGTTAAACTCTGTGAGTTGAACACATCCAGTACAAAGTAGTTTCTGAGAATGATTCTGTCTAGTTTTTAAACGAGGATATTGCCATTTCTAAGATTGGCCTCAAATCTCTTGAAATCTCCACTTGCAAATTCCACAAAAAGAGTGTTTCAAAACTGCTCTGTCTAAAGGAACGTTCAGCTCTGTGAGTTGAATACAAACAATGCAAAGAAGTTACTGAGAATTCTTCTGTCTAGCATTCTATGAAGAAATCCCATTTCCAACGAAGGCCTCAACCAGGTCTAAATATCCACTTGCAGACTTAACAAACAGAGTGTTTTCAAACTGCTCTATGAAAAGAAAGGTTAAACTCTGTGAGTTGAACACACCCATTACAAAGTAGTTTCTGAGAATGATTCTGTGTAGTTTTGAAACGGGGTTCTTTCAATTTCTAAGATTGGCCTCAAATCGCAGGAAATCTCCACTTGCAATTTCCACAAAAAGAGTGTTTCAAAACTGATCTTTCTAAAGGAAGGTTTAACTCTGTGAGTTGAACACACACCACACAAAGAAGTTACTGAGAATTCTTCTTTCTTGCAGTATATGAAGAAATCCCGTTTCCAACGAAGGCCACAAAGAGGTCTAAATATCCACTTGCAGACTTAAGAAACAGAGTGTTTCCAAACTGCTCTATGAAAAGTAAGGTTAAACTCTGTGAGTTGAACACATCCAGTACAAAGTAGTTTCTGAGAATGATTCTGTCTAGTTTTTAAACGAGGATATTGCCATTTCTAAGATTGGCCTCAAATCTCTTGAAATCTCCACTTGCAAATTCCACAAAAAGAGTGTTTCAAAACTGCTCTGTCTAAAGGAACGTTCAGCTCTGTGAGTTGAATAGAAACAATGCAAAGAAGTTACTGAGAATTCTTCTGTCTAGCATTCTATGAAGAAATCCCATTTCCAACGAAGGCCTCAACCAGGTCTAAATATCCACTTGCAGACTTAACAAACAGAGTGTTTTCAAACTGCTCTATGAAAAGAAAGGTTAAACTCTGTGAGTTGAACACACCCATTACAAAGTAGTTTCTGAGAATGATTCTGTGTAGTTTTGAAACGGGGTTCTTTCAATTTCTAAGATTGGCCTCAAATCGCAGGAAATCTCCACTTGCAATTTCCACAAAAAGAGTGTTTCAAAACTGATCTTTCTAAAGGAAGGTTTAACTCTGTGAGTTGAACACACACCACACAAAGAAGTTACTGAGAATTCTTCTTTCTTGCAGTATATGAAGAAATCCCGTTTCCAACGAAGGCCACAAACAGGGCAAAATATCCACTTGCAGAGTTAACAAACAGAGCGTTTCCAAACAGCTCTATGAAAAGAAAGGTTAAACTCTGTGAGTTGAACACATCCAGTACAAAGTAGTTTCTGAGAATGATTCTGTCTAGTTTTTAAACGAGGATATTGCCATTTCTAAGATTGGCCTCAAATCTCTTGAAATCTCCACTTGCAAATTCCACAAAAAGAGTGTTTCAAAACTGCTCTGTCTAAAGGAACGTTCAGCTCTGTGAGTTGAATACAAACAACGCAAAGAAGTTACTGAGAATTCTTCTGTCTAGCATTCTATGAAGAAATCCCGTTTCCAACGAAGGCCTCAACCAGGTCTAAATATCCACTTGCAGACTTAACAAACAGAGTGTTTTCAAACTGCTCTATGAAAAGGAAGGTTAAACTCTGTGAGTTGAACACACCCATTACAAAGTAGTTTCTGAGAATGATTCTGTGTAGTTTTGAAACGGGGTTATTTCAATTTCTAAGATTGGCCTCAAATCGCAGGAAATCTCCACTTGCAATTTCCACAAAAAGAGTGTTTCAAAACTGATCTTTCTAAAGGAAGGTTTAACTCTGTGAGTTGAACACACACCACACAAAGAAGTTACTGAGAATTCTTCTTTCTTGCAGTATATGAAGAAATCCCGTTTCCAACGAAGGCCACAAAGAGGTCTAAATATCCACTTGCAGACTTAACAAACAGAGTGTTTCCAAACTGCTCTATGAAAAGAAAGGTTAAACTCTGTGAGTTGAACACCTCCAGTACAAAGTAGTTTCTGAGAATGATTCTGTCTAGTTTTTAAACGAGGATATTGCCATTTCTAAGATTGGCCTCAAATCTCTTGAAATCTCCACTTGCAAATTCCACAAAAAGAGTGTTTCAAAACTGCTCTGTCTAAAGGAACGTTCAGCTCTGTGAGTTGAATACAAACAATGCAAAGAAGTTACTGAGAATTCTTCTGTCTAGCATTTTATGAAGAAATCCCATTTCCAACGAAGGCCTCAACCAGGTCTAAATATCCACTTGCAGACTTAACAAACAGAGTGTTTTCAAACTGCTCTGTGAAAAGGGTGGTTAAACTCTGCGAGTTGAACACACCCATTACAAAGTAGTTTCTGAGAATGATTCTGTGTAGCTTTGAAACGGGGTTCTTTCAATTTCTAAGATTGGCCTCAAATCGCAGGAAATCTCCACTTGCAATTTCCACAAAAAGAGTGTTTCAAAACTGATCTTTCTAAAGGAAGGTTTAACTCTGTGAGTTGAACACACACCACACAAAGAAGTTACTGAGAATTCTTCTTTCTTGCAGTATATGAAGAAATCCCGTTTCCAACGAAGGCCACAAACAGGTCAAAATATCCACTTGCAGAGTTAACAAACAGAGCGTTTCCAAACTGCTCTATGAAAAGAAAGGTTAAACTCTGTGAGTTGAACACATCCAGTACAAAGTAGTTTCTGAGAATGATTCTGTCTAGTTTTTAAACGAGGATATTGCCATTTCTAAGATTGGCCTCAAATCTCTTGAAATCTCCACTTGCAAATTCCACAAAAAGAGTGTTTCAAAACTGCTCTGTCTAAAGGAACGTTCAGCTCTGTGAGTTGAATACAAACAACGCAAAGAAGTTACTGAGAATTCTTCTGTCTAGCATTCTATGAAGAAATCCCGTTTCCAACGAAGGCCTCAACCAGGTCTAAATATCCACTTGCAGACTTAACAAACAGAGTGTTTTCAAACTGCTCTATGAAAAGGAAGGTTAAAATCTGTGAGTTGAACACACCCATTACAAAGTAGTTTCTGAGAATGATTCTGTGTAGTTTTGAAACGGGGTTATTTCAATTTCTAAGATTGGCCTCAAATCGCAGGAAATCTCCACTTGCAATTTCCACAAAAAGAGTGTTTCAAAACTGATCTTTCTAAAGGAAGGTTTAACTCTGTGAGTTGAACACACACCACACAAAGAAGTTACTGAGAATTCTTCTTTCTTGCAGTATATGAAGAAATCCCGTTTCCAACGAAGGCCACAAAGAGGTCTAAATATCCACTTGCAGACTTAAGAAACAGAGTGTTTCCAAACTGCTCTATGAAAAGAAAGGTTAAACTCTGTGAGTTGAACACATCCAGTACAAAGTAGTTTCTGAGAATGATTCTGTCTAGTTTTTAAACGAGGATATTGCCATTTCTAAGATTGCCCTCAAATCTCTTGAAATCTCCACTTGCAAATTCCACAAAAAGAGTGTTTCAAAACTGCTCTGTCTAAAGGAACGTTCAGCTCTGTGAGTTGAATAGAAACAATGCAAAGAATTACTGAGAATTCTTCTGTCTAGCATTTTATGAAGAAATCCCGTTTCCAACGAAGGCCTCAACCAGGTCTAAATATCCACTTGCAGACTTAACAAACAGAGTGTTTTCAAACTGCTCTATGAAAAGGAAGGTTAAACTCGGTGAGTTGAAGACACCCATTACAAAGTAGTTTCTGAGAATGATTCTGTGTAGTTTTGAAACGGGGTTCTTTCAATTTCTAAGATTGGCCTCAAATCGCAGGAAATCTCCACTTGCAATTTCCACAAAAAGAGTGTTTCAAAACTGATCTTTCTAAAGGAAGGTTTAACACTGTGAGTTGAACACACACCACACAAAGAAGTTACTGAGAATTCTTCTTTCTTGCAGTATATGAAGAAATCCCGTTTCCAACGAAGGCCAGAAAGAGGTCTAAATATCCACTTGCAGACTTAACAAACAGAGTGTTTCCAAACTGCTCTATGAAAAGAAAGGTTAAACTCTGTGAGTTGAACACATCCAGTACAAAGTAGTTTCTGAGAATGATTCTGTCTAGTTTTTAAACGAGGATATTGCCATTTCTAAGATTGGCCTCAAATCTCTTGAAATCTCCACTTGCAAATTCCACAAAAAGAGTGTTTCAAAACTGCTCTGTCTAAAGGAACGTTCAGCTCTGTGAGTTGAATAGAAACAATGCAAAGAATTACTGAGAATTCTTCTGTCTAGCATTTTATGAAGAAATCCCGTTTCCAACGAAGGCCTCAACCAGGTCTAAATATCCACTTGCAGACTTAACAAACAGAGTGTTTTCAAACTGCTCTATGAAAAGGAAGGTTAAACTCGGTGAGTTGAAGACACCCATTACAAAGTAGTTTCTGAGAATGATTCTGTGTAGTTTTGAAACGGGGTTCTTTCAATTTCTAAGATTGGCCTCAAATCGCAGGAAATCTCCACTTGCAATTTCCACAAAAAGAGTGTTTCAAAACTGATCTTTCTAAAGGAAGGTTTAACACTGTGAGTTGAACACACACCACACAAAGAAGTTACTGAGAATTCTTCTTTCTTGCAGTATATGAAGAAATCCCGTTTCCAACGAAGGCCAGAAAGAGGTCTAAATATCCACTTGCAGACTTAACAAACAGAGTGTTTCCAAACTGCTCTATGAAAAGAAAGGTTAAACTCTGTGAGTTGAACACATCCAGTACAAAGTAGTTTCTGAGAATGATTCTGTCTAGTTTTTAACGAGGATATTGCCATTTCTAAGATTGGCCTCAAATCTCTTGAAATCTCCACTTGCAAATTCCACAAAAAGAGTGTTTCAAAACTGCTCTGTCTAAAGGAACGTTCAGCTCTGTGAGTTGAATACAAACAACGCAAAGAAGTTACTGAGAATTCTTCTGTCTAGCATTCTATGAAGAAATCCCGTTTCCAACGAAGGCCTCAACCAGGTCTAAATATCCACTTGCAGACTTAACAAACAGAGTGTTTTCAAACTGCTCTATGAAAAGGAAGGTTAAACTCTGTGAGTTGAAGACACGCATTACAAAGTAGTTTCTGAGAATGATTCTGTGTAGTTTTGAAACGGGGTTATTTCAATTTCTAAGATTGGCCTCAAATCGCAGGAAATCTCCACTTGCAATTTCCACAAAAAGAGTGTTTCAAAACTGATCTTTCTAAAGGAAGGTTTAACTCTGTGAGTTGAACACACACCACACAAAGAAGTTACTGAGAATTCTTCTTTCTTGCAGTATATGAAGCAATCCCGTTTCCAACGAAGGCCACAAAGAGGTCTAAATATCCACTTGCAGACTTAACAAACAGAGTGTTTCCAAACTGCTCTATGAAAAGAAAGGTTAAACTCTGTGAGTTGAACACCTCCCGTACAAAGTAGTTTCTGAGAATGATTCTGTCTAGTTTTTAAACGAGGATATTGCCATTTCTAAGATTGGCCTCAAATCTCTTGAAATCTCCACTTGCAAATTCCACAAAAAGAGTGTTTCAAAACTGCTCTGTCTAAAGGAACGTTCAGCTCTGTGAGTTGAATACAAACAACGCAAAGAAGTTACTGAGAATTCTTCTGTCTAGCATTCTATGAAGAAATCCCGTTTCCAACGAAGGCCTCAACCAGGTCTAAATATCCACTTGCAGACTTAACAAACAGAGTGTTTTCAAACTGCTCTATGAAAAGGAAGGTTAAACTCTGTGAGTTGAACACACCCATTACAAAGTAGTTTCTGAGAATGATTCTGTGTAGTTTTGAAACGGGGTTCTTTCAATTTCTAAGATTGGCCTCAAATCTCAGGAAATCTCCACTTGCAATTTCCACAAAAAGAGTGTTTCAAAACTGATCTTTCTAAAGGAAGGTTTAACTCTGTGAGTTGAACACACACCACACAAAGAAGTTACTGAGAATTCTTCTTTCTTGCAGTATATGAAGAAATCCCGTTTCCAACGAAGGCCACAAAGAGGTCTAAATATCCACTTGCAGACTTAAGAAACAGAGTGTTTCCAAACTGCTCTATGAAAAGAAAGGTTAAACTCTGTGAGTTGAACACATCCAGTACAAAGTAGTTTCTAAGAATGATTCTGTCTAGTTTTTAAACGTGGATATTGCCATTTCTAAGTTTGGCCTCAAATCTCTTGAAGTGTCCACTAGCAAATTCCACAAAAAGAGTGTTTCAAAACTGCTCTGTCTAATGGAACGTTCGGCTCTGTGAGTTGAATACAAACAATGCAAAGACGTTAGTGAGAATTCTTCTGTCTAGCATTTTATGAAGAAATCCCATTTCCAACGAAGGCCTCAACCAGGTCTAAATATCCACTTGCAGACTTAACAAACAGAGTGTTTTCAAACTGCTCTATGAAAAGAAAGGTTAAACTCTGTGAGTTGAACACACCCATTACAAAGTAGTTTCTGAGAATGATTCTGTGTAGTTTTGAAACGGGGTTATTTCAATTTCTAAGATTGGCCTCAAATCGCAGGAAATCTCCACTTGCAATTTCCACAAAAAGAGTGTTTCAAAACTGATCTTTCTAAAGGAAGGTTTAACTCTGTGAGTTGAACACACACCACACAAAGAAGTTACTGAGAATTCTTCTTTCTTGCAGTATATGAAGAAATCCCGTTTCCAACGAAGGCCACAAACAGGTCAAAATATCCACTTGCAGAGTTAACAAACAGAGCGTTTCCAAACTGCTCTATGAAAAGAAAGGTTAAACTCTGTGAGTTGAACACATCCAGTACAAAGTAGTTTCTGAGAATGATTCTGTCTAGTTTTTAAACGAGGATATTGCCATTTCTAAGATTGGCCTCAAATCTCTTGAAATCTCCACTTGCAAATTCCACAAAAAGAGTGTTTCAAAACTGCTCTGTCTAAAGGAACGTTCAGCTCTGTGAGTTGAATACAAACAACGCAAAGAAGTTACTGAGAATTCTTCTGTCTAGCATTCTATGAAGAAATCCCGTTTCCAACGAAGGCCTCAACCAGGTCTAAATATCCACTTGCAGACTTAACAAACAGAGTGTTTTCAAACTGCTCTATGAAAAGGAAGGTTAAAATCTGTGAGTTGAACACACCCATTACAAAGTAGTTTCTGAGAATGATTCTGTGTAGTTTTGAAACGGGGTTATTTCAATTTCTAAGATTGGCCTCAAATCGCAGGAAATCTCCACTTGCAATTTCCACAAAAAGAGTGTTTCAAAACTGATCTTTCTAAAGGAAGGTTTAACTCTGTGAGTTGAACACACACCACACAAAGAAGTTACTGAGAATTCTTCTTTCTTGCAGTATATGAAGAAATCCCGTTTCCAACGAAGGCCACAAAGAGGTCTAAATATCCACTTGCAGACTTAAGAAACAGAGTGTTTCCAAACTGCTCTATGAAAAGAAAGGTTAAACTCTGTGAGTTGAACACATCCAGTACAAAGTAGTTTCTGAGAATGATTCTGTCTAGTTTTTAAACGAGGATATTGCCATTTCTAAGATTGCCCTCAAATCTCTTGAAATCTCCACTTGCAAATTCCACAAAAAGAGTGTTTCAAAACTGCTCTGTCTAAAGGAACGTTCAGCTCTGTGAGTTGAATAGAAACAATGCAAAGAATTACTGAGAATTCTTCTGTCTAGCATTTTATGAAGAAATCCCGTTTCCAACGAAGGCCTCAACCAGGTCTAAATATCCACTTGCAGACTTAACAAACAGAGTGTTTTCAAACTGCTCTATGAAAAGGAAGGTTAAACTCGGTGAGTTGAAGACACCCATTACAAAGTAGTTTCTGAGAATGATTCTGTGTAGTTTTGAAACGGGGTTCTTTCAATTTCTAAGATTGGCCTCAAATCGCAGGAAATCTCCACTTGCAATTTCCACAAAAAGAGTGTTTCAAAACTGATCTTTCTAAAGGAAGGTTTAACACTGTGAGTTGAACACACACCACACAAAGAAGTTACTGAGAATTCTTCTTTCTTGCAGTATATGAAGAAATCCCGTTTCCAACGAAGGCCAGAAAGAGGTCTAAATATCCACTTGCAGACTTAACAAACAGAGTGTTTCCAAACTGCTCTATGAAAAGAAAGGTTAAACTCTGTGAGTTGAACACATCCAGTACAAAGTAGTTTCTGAGAATGATTCTGTCTAGTTTTTAAACGAGGATATTGCCATTTCTAAGATTGGCCTCAAATCTCTTGAAATCTCCACTTGCAAATTCCACAAAAAGAGTGTTTCAAAACTGCTCTGTCTAAAGGAACGTTCAGCTCTGTGAGTTGAATACAAACAACGCAAAGAAGTTACTGAGAATTCTTCTGTCTAGCATTCTATGAAGAAATCCCGTTTCCAACGAAGGCCTCAACCAGGTCTAAATATCCACTTGCAGACTTAACAAACAGAGTGTTTTCAAACTGCTCTATGAAAAGGAAGGTTAAACTCTGTGAGTTGAAGACACGCATTACAAAGTAGTTTCTGAGAATGATTCTGTGTAGTTTTGAAACGGGGTTATTTCAATTTCTAAGATTGGCCTCAAATCGCAGGAAATCTCCACTTGCAATTTCCACAAAAAGAGTGTTTCAAAACTGATCTTTCTAAAGGAAGGTTTAACTCTGTGAGTTGAACACACACCACACAAAGAAGTTACTGAGAATTCTTCTTTCTTGCAGTATATGAAGCAATCCCGTTTCCAACGAAGGCCACAAAGAGGTCTAAATATCCACTTGCAGACTTAACAAACAGAGTGTTTCCAAACTGCTCTATGAAAAGAAAGGTTAAACTCTGTGAGTTGAACACCTCCCGTACAAAGTAGTTTCTGAGAATGATTCTGTCTAGTTTTTAAACGAGGATATTGCCATTTCTAAGATTGGCCTCAAATCTCTTGAAATCTCCACTTGCAAATTCCACAAAAAGAGTGTTTCAAAACTGCTCTGTCTAAAGGAACGTTCAGCTCTGTGAGTTGAATACAAACAACGCAAAGAAGTTACTGAGAATTCTTCTGTCTAGCATTCTATGAAGAAATCCCGTTTCCAACGAAGGCCTCAACCAGGTCTAAATATCCACTTGCAGACTTAACAAACAGAGTGTTTTCAAACTGCTCTATGAAAAGGAAGGTTAAACTCTGTGAGTTGAACACACCCATTACAAAGTAGTTTCTGAGAATGATTCTGTGTAGTTTTGAAACGGGGTTCTTTCAATTTCTAAGATTGGCCTCAAATCTCAGGAAATCTCCACTTGCAATTTCCACAAAAAGAGTGTTTCAAAACTGATCTTTCTAAAGGAAGGTTTAACTCTGTGAGTTGAACACACACCACACAAAGAAGTTACTGAGAATTCTTCTTTCTTGCAGTATATGAAGAAATCCCGTTTCCAACGAAGGCCACAAAGAGGTCTAAATATCCACTTGCAGACTTAAGAAACAGAGTGTTTCCAAACTGCTCTATGAAAAGAAAGGTTAAACTCTGTGAGTTGAACACATCCAGTACAAAGTAGTTTCTAAGAATGATTCTGTCTAGTTTTTAAACGTGGATATTGCCATTTCTAAGTTTGGCCTCAAATCTCTTGAAGTGTCCACTAGCAAATTCCACAAAAAGAGTGTTTCAAAACTGCTCTGTCTAATGGAACGTTCGGCTCTGTGAGTTGAATACAAACAATGCAAAGACGTTAGTGAGAATTCTTCTGTCTAGCATTTTATGAAGAAATCCCATTTCCAACGAAGGCCTCAACCAGGTCTAAATATCCACTTGCAGACTTAACAAACAGAGTGTTTTCAAACTGCTCTATGCAAAGAAAGGTTAAACTCTGTGAGTTGAACACACCCATTACAAAGTAGTTTCTGAGAATGATTCTGTGTAGTTTTGAAACGGGGTTATTTCAATTTCTAAGATTGGCCTCAAATCGCAGGAAATCTCCACTTGCAATTTCCACAAAAAGAGTGTTTCAAAACTGATCTTTCTAAAGGAACGTTTAACTCTGTGAGTTGAACACACACCACACAAAGAAGTTACTGAGAATTCTTCTTTCTTGCAGTATATGAAGAAATCCCGTTTCCAACGAAGGCCACAAAGAGGTCTAAATATCCACTTGCAGACTTAACAAACAGAGTGTTTCCAAACTGCTCTATGAAAAGAAAGGTTAAACTCTGTGAGTTGAACACATCCAGTACAAAGTAGTTTCTGAGAATGATTCTGTCTAGTTTTTAAACGAGGATATTGCCATTTCTAAGATTGGCCTCAAATCTCTTGAAATCTCCACTTGCAAATTACACAAAAAGAGTGTTTCAAAACTGCTCTGTCTAAAGGAACATTCAGCTCTGTGAGTTGAATACAAACAACGCAAAGAAGTTACTGAGAATTCTTCTGTCTAGCATTCTATGAAGAAATCCCGTTTCCAACGAAGGCCTCAACCAGGTCTAAATATCCACTTGCAGACTTAACAAACAGAGTGTTTTCAAACTGCTCTATGAAAAGGAAGGTTAAAATCTGTGAGTTGAAGACACGCATTACAAAGTAGTTTCTGAGAATGATTCTGTGTAGTTTTGAAACGGGGTTATTTCAATTTCTAAGATTGGCCTCAAATCGCAGGAAATCTCCACTTGCAATTTCCACAAAAAGAGTGTTTCAAAACTGATCTTTCTAAAGGAAGGTTTAACTCTGTGAGTTGAACACACACCACACAAAGAAGTTACTGAGAATTCTTCTTTCTTGCAGTATATGAAGAAATCCCGTTTCCAACGAAGGCCACAAAGAGGTCTAAATATCCACTTGCAGACTTAACAAACAGAGTGTTTCCAAACTGCTCTATGAAAAGAAAGGTTAAACTCTGTGAGTTGAACACCTCCCGTACAAAGTAGTTTCTGAGAATGATTCTGTCTAGTTTTTAAACGAGGATATTGCCATTTCTAAGACTGGCCTCAAATCTCTTGAAATCTCCACTTGCAAATTCCACAAAAAGAGTGTTTCACAACTGCTCTGTCTAAAGGAATGTTCAGCTCTGTGAGTTGAATACAAACAACGCAAAGAAGTTACTGAGAATTCTTCTGTCTAGCATTCTATGAAGAAACCCCGTTTCCAACGAAGGCCTCAACCAGGTCTAAATATCCACTTGCAGACTTAACAAACAGAGTGTTTTCAAACTGCTCTATGAAAAGGAAGGTTAAACTCTGTGAGTTGAACACACCCATTACAAAGTAGTTTCTGAGAATGATTCTGTGTAGTTTTGAAACGGGGTTATTTCAATTTCTAAGATTGGCCTCAAATCGCAGGAAATCTCCACTTGCAATTTCCACAAAAAGAGTGTTTCAAAACTGATCTTTCTAAAGGAAGGTTTAACTCTGTGAGTTGAACACACACCACACAAAGAAGTTACTGAGAATTCTTCTTTCTTGCAGTATATGAAGAAATCCCGTTTCCAACGAAGGCCACAAAGAGGTCTAAATATCCACTTGCAGACTTAAGAAACAGAGTGTTTCCAAACTGCTCTATGAAAAGAAAGGTTAAACTCTGTGAGTTGAACACATCCAGTACAAAGTAGTTTCTGAGAATGATTCTGTCTAGTTTTTAAACGAGGATATTGCCATTTCTAAGATTGGCCTCAAATCTCTTGAAATGTCCACTTGCAAATTCCACAAAAAGAGTGTTTCAAAACTGCTCTGTCTAAAGGAACGTTCAGCTCTGTGAGTTGAATACAAACAATGCAAAGACGTTTCTGAGAATTCTTCTGTCTAGCATTTTATGAAGAAATCCCTTTTCCAACGAAGGCCTCAACCAGGTCTAAATATCCACTTGCAGACTTAACAAACAGAGTGTTTTCAAACTGCTCTATGAAAAGAAAGGTTAAACTCTGTGAGTTGAACACACCCATTACAAAGTAGTTTCTGAGAATGATTCTGTGTAGTTTTGAAACGGGGTTCTTTCAATTTCTAAGATTGGCCTCAAATCGCAGGAAATCTCCACTTGCAATTTCCACAAAAAGAGTGTTTCAAAACTGATCTTTCTAAAGGAAGGTTTAACTCTGTGAGTTGAACACACACCACACAAAGAAGTTACTGAGAAGTCTTCTTTCTTGCAGTATATGAAGAAATCCCGTTTCCAACGAAGGCCACAAACAGGACTAAATATCCACTTGCAGACTTAACAAAAAGTGTTTCCAAACTGCTCTATGAAAAGAAAGGTTAAACTCTGTGAGTTGAACACATCCAGTACAAAGTAGTTTCTGAGAATGATTCTGTCTAGTTTTTAAACGAGGATATTGCCTTTTCTAAGATTGCCCTCAAATCTCTTGAAATCTCCACTTGCAAATTCCACAAAAAGAGTGTTTCAAAACTGCTCTGTCTAAAGGAACGTTCAGCACTGTGAGTTGAATAGAAACAATGCAAAGAATTACTGAGAATTCTTCTGTCTAGCATTTTATGAAGAAATCCCGTTTCCAACGAAGGCCTCAACCAGGTCTAAATATCCACTTGCAGACTTAACAAACAGAGTGTTTTCAAACTGCTCTATGAAAAGGAAGGTTAAACTCTGTGAGTTGAAGACACCCATTAGAAAGTAGTTTCTGAGAATGATTCTGTGTAGTTTTGAAACGGGGTTCTTTCAATTTCTAAGATTGGCCTCAAATCGCAGGAAATCTCCACTTGCAATTTCCACAAAAAGAGTGTTTCAAAACTGATCTTTCTAAAGGAAGGTTTAACTCTGTGAGTTGAACCCACACCACACAAAGAAGTTACTGAGAATTCTTCTTTCTTGCAGTATATGAAGAAATCCCGTTTCCAACGAAGGCCACAAAGAGGTCTAAATATCCACTTGCAGACTTAACAAAGAGAGTGTTTCCAAACTGCTCTATGAAAAGAAAGGTTAAACTCTGTGAGTTGAACACCTCCAGTACAAAGTAGTTTCTGAGAATGATTCTGTCTAGTTTTTAAACGAGGATATTGCCATTTCTAAGATTGGCCTCAAATCTCTTGAAATCTCCACTTGCAAATTCCACAAAAAGAGTGTTTCAAAACTGCTCTCTCTAAAGGAACGTTCAGCTCTGTGAGTTCAATACAAACAACGCAAAGAAGTTACTGAGAATTCTTCTGTCTAGCATTCTATGACGAAATCCCGTTTCCAACGAAGGCCTCAACCAGGTCTAAATATCCACTTGCAGACTTAACAAACAGAGTGTTTTCAAACTGCTCTATGAAAAGGAAGGTTAAACTCTGTGAGTTGAAGACACCCATTACAAAGTAGTTTCTGAGAATGATTCTGTGTAGTTTTGAAACGGGGTTATTTCAATTTCTAAGATTGGCCTCAAATCGCAGGAAATCTCCACTTGCAATTTCCACAAAAAGAGTGTTTCAAAACTGATCTTTCTAAAGGAAGGTTTAACTCTGTGAGTTGAACACACACCACACAAAGAAGTTACTGAGAATTCTTCTTTCTTGCAGTATATGAAGCAATCCCGTTTCCAACGAAGGCCACAAAGAGGTCTAAATATCCACTTGCAGACTTAACAAACAGAGTGTTTCCAAACTGCTCTATGAAAAGAAAGGTTAAACTCTGTGATTTGAACACCTCCCGTACAAAGTAGTTTCTGAGAATGATTCTTTCTAGTTTTTAAACGAGGATATTGCCATTTCTAAGATTGGCCTCAAATCTCTTGAAATCTCCACTTGCAAATTCCACAAAAAGAGTGTTTCAAAACTGCTCTGTCTAAAGGAACGTTCAGCTCTGTGAGTTGAATACAAACAACGCAAAGAAGTTACTGAGAATTCTTCTGTCTAGCATTCTATGAAGAAATCCCGTTTCCAACGAAGGCCTCAACCAGGTCTAAATATCCACTTGCAGACTTAACAAACAGAGTGTTTTCAAACTGCTCTATGAAAAGGAAGGTTAAACTCTGTGAGTTGAACACACCCATTACAAAGTAGTTTCTGAGAATGATTCTGTGTAGTTTTGAAACGGGGTTCTTTCAATTTCTAAGATTGGCCTCAAATCTCAGGAAATCTCCACTTGCAATTTCCACAAAAAGAGTGTTTCAAAACTGATCTTTCTAAAGGAAGGTTTAACTCTGTGAGTTGAACACACACCACACAAAGAAGTTACTGAGAATTCTTCTTTCTTGCAGTATATGAAGAAATCCCGTTTCCAACGAAGGCCACAAAGAGGTCTAAATATCCACTTGCAGACTTAAGAAACAGAGTGTTTCCAAACTGCTCTATGAAAAGAAAGGTTAAACTCTGTGAGTTGAACACATCCAGTACAAAGTAGTTTCTAAGAATGATTCTGTCTAGTTTTTAAACGTGGATATTGCCATTTCTAAGTTTGGCCTCAAATCTCTTGAAGTGTCCACTAGCAAATTCCACAAAAAGAGTGTTTCAAAACTGCTCTGTCTAATGGAACGTTCGGCTCTGTGAGTTGAATACAAACAATGCAAAGACGTTAGTGAGAATTCTTCTGTCTAGCATTTTATGAAGAAATCCCATTTCCAACGAAGGCCTCAACCAGGTCTAAATATCCACTTGCAGACTTAACAAACAGAGTGTTTTCAAACTGCTCTATGAAAAGAAAGGTTAAACTCTGTGAGTTGAACACACCCATTACAAAGTAGTTTCTGAGAATGATTCTGTGTAGTTTTGAAACGGGGTTATTTCAATTTCTAAGATTGGCCTCAAATCGCAGGAAATCTCCACTTGCAATTTCCACAAAAAGAGTGTTTCAAAACTGATCTTTCTAAAGGAAGGTTTAACTCTGTGAGTTGAACACACACCACACAAAGAAGTTACTGAGAATTCTTCTTTCTTGCAGTATATGAAGAAATCCCGTTTCCAACGAAGGCCACAAAGAGGTCTAAATATCCACTTGCAGACTTAACAAACAGAGTGTTTCCAAACTGCTCTATGAAAAGAAAGGTTAAACTCTGTGAGTTGAACACATCCAGTACAAAGTAGTTTCTGAGAATGATTCTGTCTAGTTTTTAAACGAGGATATTGCCATTTCTAAGATTGGCCTCAAATCTCTTGAAATCTCCACTTGCAAATTCCACAAAAAGAGTGTTTCAAAACTGCTCTGTCTAAAGGAACGTTCAGCTCTGTGAGTTGAATACAAACAACGCAAAGAAGTTACTGAGAATTCTTCTGTCTAGCATTCTATGAAGAAATCCCGTTTCCAACGAAGGCCTCAACCAGGTCTAAATATCCACTTGCAGACTTAACAAACAGAGTGTTTTCAAACTGCTCTATGAAAAGGAAGGTTAAAATCTGTGAGTTGAAGACACGCATTACAAAGTAGTTTCTGAGAATGATTCTGTGTAGTTTTGAAACGGGGTTATTTCAATTTCTAAGATTGGCCTCAAATCGCAGGAAATCTCCACTTGCAATTTCCACAAAAAGAGTGTTTCAAAACTGATCTTTCTAAAGGAAGGTTTAACTCTGTGAGTTGAACACACACCACACAAAGAAGTTACTGAGAATTCTTCTTTCTTGCAGTATATGAAGAAATCCCGTTTCCAACGAAGGCCACAAAGAGGTCTAAATATCCACTTGCAGACTTAAGAAACAGAGTGTTTCCAAACTGCTCTATGAAAAGAAAGGTTAAACTCTGTGAGTTGAACACATCCAGTACAAAGTAGTTTCTGAGAATGATTCTGTCTAGTTTTTAAACGAGGATATTGCCATTTCTAAGATTGGCCTCAAATCTCTTGAAATGTCCACATGCAAATTCCACAAAAAGAGTGTTTCAAAACTGCTCTGTCTAAAGGAACGTTCAGCTCTGTGAGTTGAATACAAACAATGCAAAGACGTTTCTGAGAATTCTTCTGTCTAGCATTTTATGAAGAAATCCCTTTTCCAACGAAGGCCTCAACCAGGTCTAAATATCCACTTGCAGACTTAACAAACAGAGTGTTTTCAAACTGCTCTATGAAAAGAAAGGTTAAACTCTGTGAGTTGAACACACCCATTACAAAGTAGTTTCTGAGAATGATTCTGTGTAGTTTTGAAACGGGGTTATTTCAATTTCTAAGATTGGCCTCAAATCGCAGGAAATCTCCACTTGCAATTTCCACAAAAAGAGTGTTTCAAAACTGATCTTTCTAAAGGAAGGTTTAACTCTGTGAGTTGAACCCACACCACACAAAGAAGTTACTGAGAAGTCTTCTTTCTTGCAGTATATGAAGAAATCCCGTTTCCAACGAAGGCCACAAACAGGACTAAATATCCACTTGCAGACTTAACAAAAAGTGTTTCCAAACTGCTCTATGAAAAGAAAGGTTAAACTCTGTGAGTTGAACACATCCAGTACAAAGTAGTTTCTGAGAATGATTCTGTCTAGTTTTTAAACGAGGATATTGCCTTTTCTAAGATTGCCCTCAAATCTCTTGAAATCTCCACTTGCAAATTCCACAAAAAGAGTGTTTCAAAACTGCTCTGTCTAAAGGAACGTTCAGCACTGTGAGTTGAATAGAAACAATGCAAAGAATTACTGAGAATTCTTCTGTCTAGCATTTTATGAAGAAATCCCATTTCCAACGAAGGCCTCAACCAGGTCTAAATATCCACTTGCAGACTTAACAAACAGAGTGTTTTCAAACTGCTCTATGAAAAGGAAGGTTAAACTCTGTGAGTTGAAGACACCCATTAGAAAGTAGTTTCTGAGAATGATTCTGTGTAGTTTTGAAACGGGGTTCTTTCAATTTCTAAGATTGGCCTCAAATCGCAGGAAATCTCCACTTGCAATTTCCACAAAAAGAGTGTTTCAAAACTGATCTTTCTAAAGGAAGGTTTAACTCTGTGAGTTGAACCCACACCACACAAAGAAGTTACTGAGAATTCTTCTTTCTTGCAGTATATGAAGAAATCCCGTTTCCAACGAAGGCCACAAAGAGGTCTAAATATCCACTTGCAGACTTAACAAAGAGAGTGTTTCCAAACTGCTCTATGAAAAGAAAGGTTAAACTCTGTGAGTTGAACACCTCCAGTACAAAGTAGTTTCTGAGAATGATTCTGTCTAGTTTTTAAACGAGGATATTGCCATTTCTAAGATTGGCCTCAAATCTCTTGAAATCTCCACTTGCAAATTCCACAAAAAGAGTGTTTCAAAACTGCTCTCTCTAAAGGAACGTTCAGCTCTGTGAGTTCAATACAAACAACGCAAAGAAGTTACTGAGAATTCTTCTGTCTAGCATTCTATGACGAAATCCCGTTTCCAACGAAGGCCTCAACCAGGTCTAAATATCCACTTGCAGACTTAACAAACAGAGTGTTTTCAAACTGCTCTATGAAAAGGAAGGTTAAACTCTGTGAGTTGAAGACACCCATTACAAAGTAGTTTCTGAGAATGATTCTGTGTAGTTTTGAAACGGGGTTATTTCAATTTCTAAGATTGGCCTCAAATCGCAGGAAATCTCCACTTGCAATTTCCACAAAAAGAGTGTTTCAAAACTGATCTTTCTAAAGGAAGGTTTAACTCTGTGAGTTGAACACACACCACACAAAGAAGTTACTGAGAATTCTTCTTTCTTGCAGTATATGAAGAAATCCCGTTTCCAACGAAGGCCACAAAGAGGTCTAAATATCCACTTGCAGACTTAACAAACAGAGTGTTTCCAAACTGCTCTATGAAAAGAAAGGTTAAACTCTGTGAGTTGAACACCTCCAGTACAAAGTAGTTTCTGAGAATGATTCTGTCTAGTTTTTAAACGAGGATATAGCCATTTCTAAGATTGGCCTCAAATCTCTTGAAATCTCCACTTGCAAATTCCACAAAAAGAGTGTTTCAAAACTGCTCTGTCTAAAGGAACGTTCAGCTCTGTGAGTTGAATACAAACAACGCAAAGAAGTTACTGAGAATTCTTCTGTCTAGCATTCTATGAAGAAATCCCGTTTCCAACGAAGGCCTCAACCAGGTCTAAATATCCACTTGCAGACTTAACAAACAGAGTGTTTTCAAACTGCTCTATGAAAAGAAAGGTTAAACTCTGTGAGTTGAACACACCCATTACAAAGTAGTTTCTGAGAATGATTCTGTGTAGTTTTGAAACGGGGTTCTTTCAATTTCTAAGATTGGTCTCAAATCGCAGGAAATCTCCACTTGCAATTTCCACAAAAAGAGTGTTTCAAAACTGATCTTTCTAAAGGAAGGTTTAACTCTGTGAGTTGAACACACACCACACAAAGAAGTTACTGAGAATTCTTCTTTCTTGCAGTATATGAAGAAATCCCGTTTCCAACGAAGGCCACAAAGAGGTCTAAATATCCACTTGCAGACTTAAGAAACAGAGTGTTTCCAAACTGCTCTATGAAAAGTAAGGTTAAACTCTGTGAGTTGAACACATCCAGTACAAAGTAGTTTCTGAGAATGATTCTGTCTTGTTTTTAAACGAGGATATTGCCATTTCTAAGATTGCCCTCAAATCTCTTGAAATCTCCACTTGCAAATTCCACAAAAAGAGTGTTACAAAACTGCTCTGTCTAAAGGAACGTTCAGCTCTGTGAGTTGAATACAAACAACGCAAAGAAGTTACTGAGAATTCTTCTGTCTAGCATTCTATGAAGAAATCCCGTTTCCAACGAAGGCCTCAACGAGGTCTAAATATCCACTTGCAGACTTAACAAACAGAGTGTTTTCAAACTGCTCTATGAAAAGGAAGGTTAAACTCTGTGAGTTGAAGACACGCATTACAAAGTAGTTTCTGAGAATGATTCTGTGTAGTTTTGAAACGGGGTTATTTCAATTTCTAAGATTGGCCTCAAATCGCAGGAAATCTCCACTTGCAATTTCCACAAAAAGAGTGTTTCAAAACTGATCTTTCTAAAGGAAGGTTTAACTCTGTGAGTTGAACACACACCACACAAAGAAGTTACTGAGAATTCTTCTTTCTTGCAGTATATGAAGCAATCCCGTTTCCAACGAAGGCCACAAAGAGGTCTAAATATCCACTTGCAGACTTAACAAACAGAGTGTTTCCAAACTGCTCTATGAAAAGAAAGGTTAAACTCTGTGAGTTGAACACCTCCCGTACAAAGTAGTTTCTGAGAATGATTCTGTCTAGTTTTTAAACGAGGATATTGCCATTTCTAAGATTGGCCTCAAATCTCTTGAAATCTCCACTTGCAAATTCCACAAAAAGAGTGTTTCAAAACTGCTCTGTCTAAAGGAACGTTCAGCTCTGTGAGTTGAATACAAACAACGCAAAGAAGTTACTGAGAATTCTTCTGTCTAGCATTCTATGAAGAAATCCCGTTTCCAACGAAGGCCTCAACCAGGTCTAAATATCCACTTGCAGACTTAACAAACAGAGTGTTTTCAAACTGCTCTATGAAAAGGAAGGTTAAACTCTGTGAGTTGAACACACCCATTACAAAGTAGTTTCTGAGAATGATTCTGTGTAGTTTTGAAACGGGGTTCTTTCAATTTCTAAGATTGGCCTCAAATCTCAGGAAATCTCCACTTGCAATTTCCACAAAAAGAGTGTTTCAAAACTGATCTTTCTAAAGGAAGGTTTAACTCTGTGAGTTGAACACACACCACACAAAGAAGTTACTGAGAATTCTTCTTTCTTGCAGTATATGAAGAAATCCCGTTTCCAACGAAGGCCACAAAGAGGTCTAAATATCCACTTGCAGACTTAAGAAACAGAGTGTTTCCAAACTGCTCTATGAAAAGAAAGGTTAAACTCTGTGAGTTGAACACATCCAGTACAAAGTAGTTTCTAAGAATGATTCTGTCTAGTTTTTAAACGTGGATATTGCCATTTCTAAGTTTGGCCTCAAATCTCTTGAAGTGTCCACTAGCAAATTCCACAAAAAGAGTGTTTCAAAACTGCTCTGTCTAATGGAACGTTCGGCTCTGTGAGTTGAATACAAACAATGCAAAGACGTTAGTGAGAATTCTTCTGTCTAGCATTTTATGAAGAAATCCCATTTCCAACGAAGGCCTCAACCAGGTCTAAATATCCACTTGCAGACTTAACAAACAGAGTGTTTTCAAACTGCTCTATGAAAAGAAAGGTTAAACTCTGTGAGTTGAACACACCCATTACAAAGTAGTTTCTGAGAATGATTCTGTGTAGTTTTGAAACGGGGTTATTTCAATTTCTAAGATTGGCCTCAAATCGCAGGAAATCTCCACTTGCAATTTCCACAAAAAGAGTGTTTCAAAACTGATCTTTCTAAAGGAAGGTTTAACTCTGTGAGTTGAACACACACCACACAAAGAAGTTACTGAGAATTCTTCTTCCTTGCAGTATATGAAGAAATCCCGTTTCCAACGAAGGCCACAAAGAGGTCTAAATATCCACTTGCAGACTTAACAAACAGAGTGTTTCCAAACTGCTCTATGAAAAGAAAGGTTAAACTCTGTGAGTTGAACACATCCAGTACAAAGTAGTTTCTGAGAATGATTCTGTCTAGTTTTTAAACGAGGATATTGCCATTTCTAAGATTGGCCTCAAATCTCTTGAAATCTCCACTTGCAAATTCCACAAAAAGAGTGTTTCAAAACTGCTCTGTCTAAAGGAACGTTCAGCTCTGTGAGTTGAATACAAACAACGCAAAGAAGTTACTGAGAATTCTTCTGTCTAGCATTCTATGAAGAAATCCCGTTTCCAACGAAGGCCTCAACCAGGTCTAAATATCCACTTGCAGACTTAACAAACAGAGTGTTTTCAAACTGCTCTATGAAAAGGAAGGTTAAAATCTGTGAGTTGAAGACACGCATTACAAAGTAGTTTCTGAGAATGATTCTGTGTAGTTTTGAAACGGGGTTATTTCAATTTCTAAGATTGGCCTCAAATCGCAGGAAATCTCCACTTGCAATTTCCACAAAAAGAGTGTTTCAAAACTGATCTTTCTAAAGGAAGGTTTAACTCTGTGAGTTGAACACACACCACACAAAGAAGTTACTGAGAATTCTTCTTTCTTGCAGTATATGAAGAAATCCCGTTTCCAACGAAGGCCACAAAGAGGTCTAAATATCCACTTGCAGACTTAACAAACAGAGTATTTCCAAACTGCTCTATGAAAAGAAAGGTTAAACTCTATGAGTTGAACACCTCCCGTACAAAGTAGTTTCTGAGAATGATTCTGTCTAGTTTTTAAACGAGGATATTGCCATTTCTAAGATTGGCCTCAAATCTCTTGAAATCTCCACTTGCAAAATCCACAAAAAGAGTGTTTCAAATCTGCTCTGTCTAAAGGAACGTTCAGCTCTGTGAGTTGAATACAAACAACGCAAAGAAGTTACTGAGAATTCTTCTGTCTAGCATTCTATGAAGAAATCCCGTTTCCAACGAAGGCCTCAACCAGGTCTAAATATCCACTTGCAGACTTAACAAACAGAGTGTTTTCAAACTGCTCTGTGAAAAGGGTGGTTAAATTCTGTGAGTTGAACACACCCATTACAAAGTAGTTTCTGAGAATGATTCTGTGTAGCTTTGAAACGGGGTTCTTTCAATTTCTAAGATTGGCCTCAAATCGCAGGAAATCTCCACTTGCAATTTGCACAAAAAGAGTGTTTCAAAACTGATCTTTCTAAAGGAAGGTTTAACTCTGTGAGTTGAACACACACCACACAAAGAAGTTACTGAGAATTCTTCTTTCTTGCAGTATATGAAGAAATCCCGTTTCCAACGAAGGCCACAAACAGGTCTAAATATCCACTTGCAGACTTAACAAACAGTGTTTCCAAACTGCTCTATGAAAAGAAAGGTTAAACTCTGTGAGTTGAACACATCCAGTACAAAGTAGTTTCTGAGAATGATTCTGTCTAGTTTTTAAACGAGGATATTGCCATTTCTAAGATTGGCCTCAAATCTCTTGAAATCTCCACTTGCAAATTCCACAAAAAGAGTGTTTCAAAACTGCTCTGTCTAAAGGAACGTTCAGCTCTGTGAGTTGAATAGAAACAATGCAAAGGATTACTGAGAATTCTTCTGTCTAGCATTTTATGAAGAAATCCCGTTTCCAAAGAAGGCCTCAACCAGGTCTAAATATCCACTTGCAGACTTAACAAACAGAGTGTTTTCAAACTGCTCTATGAAAAGGAAGGTTAAACTCTGTGAGTTGAAGACACCCATTACAAAGTAGTTTCTGAGAATGATTCTGTGTAGTTTTGAAACGGGGTTCTTTCAATTTCTAAGATTGGTCTCAAATCGCAGGAAATCTCCACTTGCAATTTCCACAAAAAGAGTGTTTCAAAACTGATCTTTCTAAAGGAAGGTTTAACTCTGTGAGTTGAACACACACCACACAAAGAAGTTACTGAGAATTCTTCTTTCTTGCAGTATATGAAGAAATCCCGTTTCCAACGAAGGCCACAAACAGGTCTAAATATCCACTTGCAGACTTAACAAACAGAGTGTTTCCAAACTGCTCTATGAAAAGAAAGGTTAAACTCTGTGAGTTGAACACATCCAGTACAAAGTAGTTTCTGAGAATGATTCTGTCTAGTTTTTAAACGAGGATATTGCCATTTCTAAGATTGGCCTCAAATCTCTTGAAATCTCCACTTGCAAAATCCACAAAAAGAGTGTTTCAAATCTGCTCTGTCTAAAGGAACGTTCAGCTCTGTGAGTTGAATACAAACAACGCGAAGAAGTTACTGAGAATTCTTCTGTCAGGCATTCTATGAAGAAATCCCGTTTCCAACGAAGGCCTCAACCAGGTCTAAATATCCAATTGCAGACTTAACAAACAGAGTGTTTTCAAACTGCTCTATGCAAAGAAAGGTTAAACTCTGTGAGTTGAACACACCCATTACAAAGTAGTTTCTGAGAATGATTCTGTGTAGTTTTGAAACGGGGTTATTTCAATTTCTAAGATTGGCCTCAAATCGCAGGAAATCTCCACTTGCAATTTCCACAAAAAGAGTGTTTCAAAACTGATCTTTCTAAAGGAATATTTATCTCTGTGAGTTGAACACACACCACACAAAGAAGTTACTGAGAATTCTTCTTTCTTGCAGTATATGAAGAAATCCCGTTTCCAACGAAGGCAACAAAGAGGTCTAAATATCCACTTGCAGACTTAACAAACAGAGTGTTTCCAAACTGCTCTATGAAAAGAAAGGTTAAACTCTGTGAGTTGAACACATCCAGTACAAAGTAGTTTCTGAGAATGATTCTGTCTAGTTTTTAAACGAGGATATTGCCATTTCTAAGATTGGCGTCAAATCTCTTGAAATCTCCACTTGCAAATTCCACAAAAAGAGTGTTTCAAAACTGCTCTGTCTAAAGGAACGTTCAGCTCTGTGAGTTGAATACAAACAACGCAAAGAAGTTACTGAGAATTCTTCTGTCTAGCATTCTATGAAGAAATCCCGTTTCCAACGAAGGCCTCAACGAGGTCTAAATATCCACTTGCAGACTTAACAAACAGAGTGTTTTCAAACTGCTCTATGAAAAGGAAGGTTAAACTCTGTGAGTTGAAGACACCCATTACAAAGTAGTTTCTGAGAATGATTCTGTGTAGTTTTGAAACGGGGTTCTTTCAATTTCTAAGATTGGCCTCAAATCGCAGGAAATCTCCACTTGCAATTTCCACAAAAAGAGTGTTTCAAAACTGATCTTTCTAAAGGAAGGTTTAACTCTGTGAGTTGAACACACACCACACAAAGAAGTTACTGAGAATTCTTCTTTCTTGCAGTATATGAAGAAATCCCGTTTCCAACGAAGGCCACAAAGAGGTCTAAATATCCACTTGCAGAATTAACAAACAGAGTGTTTCCAAACTGCTCTATGAAAAGAAAGGTTAAACTCTGTGAGTTGAACACCTCCAGTACAAAGTAGTTTCTGAGAATGATTCTGTCTAGTTTTTAAACGAGGATATTGCCATTTCTAAGATTGGCCTCAAATCTCTTGAAATCTCCACTTGCAAATTCCACAAAAAGAGTGTTTCAAAACTGCTCTGTCTAAAGGAACGTTCAGCTCTGTGAGTTGAATAGAAACAATGCAAGGAATTACTGAGAATTCTTCTGTCTAGCATTTTATGAAGAAATCCCGTTTCCAAAGAAGGCCTCAACCAGGTCTAAATATCCACTTGCAGACTTAACAAACAGAGTGTTTTCAAACTGCTCTATGAAAAGGAAGGTTAAACTCTGTGAGTTGAAGACACCCATTAGAAAGTAGTTTCTGAGAATGATTCTGTGTAGTTTTGAAACGGGGTTCTTTCAATTTCTAAGATTGGCCTCAAATCGCAGGAAATCTCCACTTGCAATTTCCACAAAAAGAGTGTTTCAAAACTGATCTTTCTAAAGGAAGGTTTAACTCTGTGAGTTGAACACACACCACACAAAGAAGTTACTGAGAATTCTTCTTTCTTGCAGTATATGAAGAAATCCCGTTTCCAACGAAGGCCACAAAGAGGTCTAAATATCCACTTGCAGACTTAACAAACAGAGTGTTTCCAAACTGCTCTATGAAAAGAAAGGTTAAACTCTGTGAGTTGAACACATCCAGTACAAAGTAGTTTCTGAGAATGATTCTGTCTAGTTTTTAAACGAGGATATTGCCATTTCTAAGATTGGCCTCAAATCTCTTGAAATCTCCACTTGCAAATTCCACAAAAAGAGTGTTTCAAAACTGCTCTGTCTAAAGGAACGTTCAGCTCTGTGAGTTGAATACAAACAATGCAAAGAAGTTACTGAGAATTCTTCTGTCTAGCATTCTATGAAGAAATCCCATTTCCAACGAAGGCCTCAACCAGGTCTAAATATCCACTTGCAGACTTAACAAACAGAGTGTTTTCAAACTGCTCTATGAAAAGAAAGGTTAAACTCTGTGAGTTGAACACACCCATTACAAAGTAGTTTCTGAGAATGATTCTGTGTAGTTTTGAAACGGGGTTCTTTCAATTTCTAAGATTGGCCTCAAATCGCAGGAAATCTCCACTTGCAATTTGCACAAAAAGAGTGTTTCAAAACTGATCTTTCTAAAGGAAGGTTTAACTCTGTGAGTTGAACACACACCACAAAAAGAAGTTGCTGAGAATTCTTCTTTCTTGCAGTATATGAAGAAACCCCGTTTCCAACGAAGGCCACAAACAGGTCAAAATATCCACTTGCAGAGTTAACAAACAGAGCGTTTCCAAACTGCTCTATGAAAAGAAAGGTTAAACTCTGTGAGTTGAACACATCCAGTACAAAGTAGTTTCTGAGAATGATTCTGTCTAGTTTTTAAACGAGGATATTGCCATTTCTAAGATTGGCCTCAAATCTCTTGAAATCTCCACTTGCAAATTCCACAAAAAGAGTGTTTCAAAACTGCTCTGTCTAAAGGAACGTTCAGCTCTGTGAGTTGAATAGAAACAATGCAAAGAATTACTGAGAATTCTTCTGTCTAGCATTTTATGAAGAAATCCCGTTTCCAAAGAAGGCCTCAACCAGGTCTAAATATCCACTTGCAGACTTAACAAACAGAGTGTTTTCAAACTGCTCTATGAAAAGGAAGGTTAAACTCTGTGAGTTTAAGACACCCATTAGAAAGTAGTTTCTGAGAATGATTCTGTGTAGTTTTGAAACGGGGTTCTTTCAATTTCTAAGATTGGCCTCAAATCGCAGGAAATCTCCACTTGCAATTTCCACAAAAAGAGTGTTTCAAAACTGATCTTTCTAAAGGAAGGTTTAACTCTGTGAGTTGAACACACACCACACAAAGAAGTTACTGAGAATTCTTCTTTCTTGCAGTATATGAAGAAATCCCGTTTCCAACGAAGGCCACAAAGAGGTCTAAATATCCACTTGCAGACTTAAGAAACAGAGTGTTTCCAAACTGCTCTATGAAAAGAAAGGTTAAACTCTGTGAGTTGAACACATCCAGTACAAAGTAGTTTCTGAGAATGATTCTGTCTAGTTTTTAAACGAGGATATTGCCATTTCTAAGATTGGCCTCAAATCTCTTGAAATCTCCACTTGCAAATTCCACAAAAAGAGTGTTTCAAAACTGCTCTGTCTAAAGGAACGTTCAGCTCTGTGAGTTGAATACAAACAATGCAAAGAAGTTACTGAGAATTCTTCTGTCTAGCATTTTATGAAGAAATCCCGTTTCCAAAGAAGGCCTCAACCAGGTCTAAATATCCACTTGCAGACTTAACAAACAGAGTGTTTTCAAACTGCTCTGTGAAAAGGGTGGTTAAATTCTGTGAGTTGAACACACCCATTACAAAGTAGTTTCTGAGAATGATTCTGTGTAGCTTTGAAACGGGGTTCTTTCAATTTCTAAGATTGGCCTCAAATCGCAGGAAATCTCCACTTGCAATTTGCACAAAAAGAGTGTTTCAAAACTGATCTTTCTAAAGGAAGGTTTAACTCTGTGAGTTGAACACACACCACACAAAGAAGTTACTGAGAATTCTTCTTTCTTGCAGTATATGAAGAAATCCCGTTTCCAACGAAGGCCACAAAGAGGTCTAAATATCCACTTGCAGACTTAACAAACAGAGTGTTTTCAAACTGCTCTATGAAAAGAAAGGTTAAACTCTGTGAGTTGAACACACCCATTACAAAGTAGTTTCTGAGAATGATTCTGTGTAGTTTTGAAACGGGGTTCTTTCAATTTCTAAGATTGGCCTCAAATCGCAGGAAATCTCCACTTGCAATTTGCACAAAAAGAGTGTTTCAAAACTGATCTTTCTAAAGGAAGGTTTAACTCTGTGAGTTGAACACACACCACAAAAAGAAGTTGCTGAGAATTCTTCTTTCTTGCAGTATATGAAGAAACCCCGTTTCCAACGAAGGCCACAAACAGGTCAAAATATCCACTTGCAGAGTTAACAAACAGAGCGTTTCCAAACTGCTCTATGAAAAGAAAGGTTAAACTCTGTGAGTTGAACACATCCAGTACAAAGTAGTTTCTGAGAATGATTCTGTCTAGTTTTTAAACGAGGATATTGCCATTTCTAAGATTGGCCTCAAATCTCTTGAAATCTCCACTTGCAAATTCCACAAAAAGAGTGTTTCAAAACTGCTCTGTCTAAAGGAACGTTCAGCTCTGTGAGTTGAATAGAAACAATGCAAAGGATTACTGAGAATTCTTCTGTCTAGCATTTTATGAAGAAATCCCGTTTCCAAAGAAGGCCTCAACCAGGTCTAAATATCCACTTGCAGACTTAACAAACAGAGTGTTTTCAAACTGCTCTATGAAAAGGAAGGTTAAACTCTGTGAGTTGAAGACACCCATTACAAAGTAGTTTCTGAGAATGATTCTGTGTAGTTTTGAAACGGGGTTCTTTCAATTTCTAAGATTGGTCTCAAATCGCAGGAAATCTCCACTTGCAATTTCCACAAAAAGAGTGTTTCAAAACTGATCTTTCTAAAGGAAGGTTTAACTCTGTGAGTTGAACACACACCACACAAAGAAGTTACTGAGAATTCTTCTTTCTTGCAGTATATGAAGAAATCCCGTTTCCAACGAAGGCCACAAACAGGTCTAAATATCCACTTGCAGACTTAACAAACAGAGTGTTTCCAAACTGCTCTATGAAAAGAAAGGTTAAACTCTGTGAGTTGAACACATCCAGTACAAAGTAGTTTCTGAGAATGATTCTGTCTAGTTTTTAAACGAGGATATTGCCATTTCTAAGATTGGCCTCAAATCTCTTGAAATCTCCACTTGCAAAATCCACAAAAAGAGTGTTTCAAATCTGCTCTGTCTAAAGGAACGTTCAGCTCTGTGAGTTGAATACAAACAACGCGAAGAAGTTACTGAGAATTCTTCTGTCAGGCATTCTATGAAGAAATCCCGTTTCCAACGAAGGCCTCAACCAGGTCTAAATATCCAATTGCAGACTTAACAAACAGAGTGTTTTCAAACTGCTCTATGCAAAGAAAGGTTAAACTCTGTGAGTTGAACACACCCATTACAAAGTAGTTTCTGAGAATGATTCTGTGTAGTTTTGAAACGGGGTTATTTCAATTTCTAAGATTGGCCTCAAATCGCAGGAAATCTCCACTTGCAATTTCCACAAAAAGAGTGTTTCAAAACTGATCTTTCTAAAGGAATATTTATCTCTGTGAGTTGAACACACACCACACAAAGAAGTTACTGAGAATTCTTCTTTCTTGCAGTATATGAAGAAATCCCGTTTCCAACGAAGGCAACAAAGAGGTCTAAATATCCACTTGCAGACTTAACAAACAGAGTGTTTCCAAACTGCTCTATGAAAAGAAAGGTTAAACTCTGTGAGTTGAACACATCCAGTACAAAGTAGTTTCTGAGAATGATTCTGTCTAGTTTTTAAACGAGGATATTGCCATTTCTAAGATTGGCGTCAAATCTCTTGAAATCTCCACTTGCAAATTCCACAAAAAGAGTGTTTCAAAACTGCTCTGTCTAAAGGAACGTTCAGCTCTGTGAGTTGAATACAAACAACGCAAAGAAGTTACTGAGAATTCTTCTGTCTAGCATTCTATGAAGAAATCCCGTTTCCAACGAAGGCCTCAACGAGGTCTAAATATCCACTTGCAGACTTAACAAACAGAGTGTTTTCAAACTGCTCTATGAAAAGGAAGGTTAAACTCTGTGAGTTGAAGACACCCATTACAAAGTAGTTTCTGAGAATGATTCTGTGTAGTTTTGAAACGGGGTTCTTTCAATTTCTAAGATTGGCCTCAAATCGCAGGAAATCTCCACTTGCAATTTCCACAAAAAGAGTGTTTCAAAACTGATCTTTCTAAAGGAAGGTTTAACTCTGTGAGTTGAACACACACCACACAAAGAAGTTACTGAGAATTCTTCTTTCTTGCAGTATATGAAGAAATCCCGTTTCCAACGAAGGCCACAAACAGGTCTAAATATCCACTTGCAGAATTAACAAACAGAGTGTTTCCAAACTGCTCTATGAAAAGAAAGGTTAAACTCTGTGAGTTGAACACCTCCAGTACAAAGTAGTTTCTGAGAATGATTCTGTCTAGTTTTTAAACGAGGATATTGCCATTTCTAAGATTGGCCTCAAATCTCTTGAAATCTCCACTTGCAAATTCCACAAAAAGAGTGTTTCAAAACTGCTCTGTCTAAAGGAACGTTCAGCTCTGTGAGTTGAATAGAAACAATGCAAGGAATTACTGAGAATTCTTCTGTCTAGCATTTTATGAAGAAATCCCGTTTCCAAAGAAGGCCTCAACCAGGTCTAAATATCCACTTGCAGACTTAACAAACAGAGTGTTTTCAAACTGCTCTATGAAAAGGAAGGTTAAACTCTGTGAGTTGAAGACACCCATTAGAAAGTAGTTTCTGAGAATGATTCTGTGTAGTTTTGAAACGGGGTTCTTTCAATTTCTAAGATTGGCCTCAAATCGCAGGAAATCTCCACTTGCAATTTCCACAAAAAGAGTGTTTCAAAACTGATCTTTCTAAAGGAAGGTTTAACTCTGTGAGTTGAACACACACCACACAAAGAAGTTACTGAGAATTCTTCTTTCTTGCAGTATATGAAGAAATCCCGTTTCCAACGAAGGCCACAAAGAGGTCTAAATATCCACTTGCAGACTTAACAAACAGAGTGTTTCCAAACTGCTCTATGAAAAGAAAGGTTAAACTCTGTGAGTTGAACACATCCAGTACAAAGTAGTTTCTGAGAATGATTCTGTCTAGTTTTTAAACGAGGATATTGCCATTTCTAAGATTGGCCTCAAATCTCTTGAAATCTCCACTTGCAAATTCCACAAAAAGAGTGTTTCAAAACTGCTCTGTCTAAAGGAACGTTCAGCTCTGTGAGTTGAATACAAACAATGCAAAGAAGTTACTGAGAATTCTTCTGTCTAGCATTCTATGAAGAAATCCCATTTCCAACGAAGGCCTCAACCAGGTCTAAATATCCACTTGCAGACTTAACAAACAGAGTGTTTTCAAACTGCTCTATGAAAAGAAAGGTTAAACTCTGTGAGTTGAACACACCCATTACAAAGTAGTTTCTGAGAATGATTCTGTGTAGTTTTGAAACGGGGTTATTTCAATTTCTAAGATTGGCCTCAAATCGCAGGAAATCTCCACTTGCAATTTGCACAAAAAGAGTGTTTCAAAACTGATCTTTCTAAAGGAAGGTTTAACTCTGTGAGTTGAACACACACCACAAAAAGAAGTTGCTGAGAATTCTTCTTTCTTGCAGTATATGAAGAAACCCCGTTTCCAACGAAGGCCACAAACAGGTCAAAATATCCACTTGCAGAGTTAACAAACAGAGCGTTTCCAAACTGCTCTATGAAAAGAAAGGTTAAACTCTGTGAGTTGAACACATCCAGTACAAAGTAGTTTCTGAGAATGATTCTGTCTAGTTTTTAAACGAGGATATTGCCATTTCTAAGATTGGCCTCAAATCTCTTGAAATCTCCACTTGCAAATTCCACAAAAAGAGTGTTTCAAAACTGCTCTGTCTAAAGGAACGTTCAGCTCTGTGAGTTGAATAGAAACAATGCAAAGGATTACTGAGAATTCTTCTGTCTAGCATTTTATGAAGAAATCCCGTTTCCAAAGAAGGCCTCAACCAGGTCTAAATATCCACTTGCAGACTTAACAAACAGAGTGTTTTCAAACTGCTCTATGAAAAGGAAGGTTAAACTCTGTGAGTTGAAGACACCCATTACAAAGTAGTTTCTGAGAATGATTCTGTGTAGTTTTGAAACGGGGTTCTTTCAATTTCTAAGATTGGTCTCAAATCGCAGGAAATCTCCACTTGCAATTTCCACAAAAAGAGTGTTTCAAAACTGATCTTTCTAAAGGAAGGTTTAACTCTGTGAGTTGAACACACACCACACAAAGAAGTTACTGAGAATTCTTCTTTCTTGCAGTATATGAAGAAATCCCGTTTCCAACGAAGGCCACAAACAGGTCTAAATATCCACTTGCAGACTTAACAAACAGAGTGTTTCCAAACTGCTCTATGAAAAGAAAGGTTAAACTCTGTGAGTTGAACACATCCAGTACAAAGTAGTTTCTGAGAATGATTCTGTCTAGTTTTTAAACGAGGATATTGCCATTTCTAAGATTGGCCTCAAATCTCTTGAAATCTCCACTTGCAAAATCCACAAAAAGAGTGTTTCAAATCTGCTCTGTCTAAAGGAACGTTCAGCTCTGTGAGTTGAATACAAACAACGCGAAGAAGTTACTGAGAATTCTTCTGTCAGGCATTCTATGAAGAAATCCCGTTTCCAACGAAGGCCTCAACCAGGTCTAAATATCCAATTGCAGACTTAACAAACAGAGTGTTTTCAAACTGCTCTATGCAAAGAAAGGTTAAACTCTGTGAGTTGAACACACCCATTACAAAGTAGTTTCTGAGAATGATTCTGTGTAGTTTTGAAACGGGGTTATTTCAATTTCTAAGATTGGCCTCAAATCGCAGGAAATCTCCACTTGCAATTTCCACAAAAAGAGTGTTTCAAAACTGATCTTTCTAAAGGAATATTTATCTCTGTGAGTTGAACACACACCACACAAAGAAGTTACTGAGAATTCTTCTTTCTTGCAGTATATGAAGAAATCCCGTTTCCAACGAAGGCAACAAAGAGGTCTAAATATCCACTTGCAGACTTAACAAACAGAGTGTTTCCAAACTGCTCTATGAAAAGAAAGGTTAAACTCTGTGAGTTGAACACATCCAGTACAAAGTAGTTTCTGAGAATGATTCTGTCTAGTTTTTAAACGAGGATATTGCCATTTCTAAGATTGGCGTCAAATCTCTTGAAATCTCCACTTGCAAATTCCACAAAAAGAGTGTTTCAAAACTGCTCTGTCTAAAGGAACGTTCAGCTCTGTGAGTTGAATACAAACAACGCAAAGAAGTTACTGAGAATTCTTCTGTCTAGCATTCTATGAAGAAATCCCGTTTCCAACGAAGGCCTCAACGAGGTCTAAATATCCACTTGCAGACTTAACAAACAGAGTGTTTTCAAACTGCTCTATGAAAAGGAAGGTTAAACTCTGTGAGTTGAAGACACCCATTACAAAGTAGTTTCTGAGAATGATTCTGTGTAGTTTTGAAACGGGGTTCTTTCAATTTCTAAGATTGGCCTCAAATCGCAGGAAATCTCCACTTGCAATTTCCACAAAAAGAGTGTTTCAAAACTGATCTTTCTAAAGGAAGGTTTAACTCTGTGAGTTGAACACACACCACACAAAGAAGTTACTGAGAATTCTTCTTTCTTGCAGTATATGAAGAAATCCCGTTTCCAACGAAGGCCACAAAGAGGTCTAAATATCCACTTGCAGAATTAACAAACAGAGTGTTTCCAAACTGCTCTATGAAAAGAAAGGTTAAACTCTGTGAGTTGAACACCTCCAGTACAAAGTAGTTTCTGAGAATGATTCTGTCTAGTTTTTAAACGAGGATATTGCCATTTCTAAGATTGGCCTCAAATCTCTTGAAATCTCCACTTGCAAATTCCACAAAAAGAGTGTTTCAAAACTGCTCTGTCTAAAGGAACGTTCAGCTCTGTGAGTTGAATAGAAACAATGCAAGGAATTACTGAGAATTCTTCTGTCTAGCATTTTATGAAGAAATCCCGTTTCCAAAGAAGGCCTCAACCAGGTCTAAATATCCACTTGCAGACTTAACAAACAGAGTGTTTTCAAACTGCTCTATGAAAAGGAAGGTTAAACTCTGTGAGTTGAAGACACCCATTAGAAAGTAGTTTCTGAGAATGATTCTGTGTAGTTTTGAAACGGGGTTCTTTCAATTTCTAAGATTGGCCTCAAATCGCAGGAAATCTCCACTTGCAATTTCCACAAAAAGAGTGTTTCAAAACTGATCTTTCTAAAGGAAGGTTTAACTCTGTGAGTTGAACACACACCACACAAAGAAGTTACTGAGAATTCTTCTTTCTTGCAGTATATGAAGAAATCCCGTTTCCAACGAAGGCCACAAAGAGGTCTAAATATCCACTTGCAGACTTAACAAACAGAGTGTTTCCAAACTGCTCTATGAAAAGAAAGGTTAAACTCTGTGAGTTGAACACATCCAGTACAAAGTAGTTTCTGAGAATGATTCTGTCTAGTTTTTAAACGAGGATATTGCCATTTCTAAGATTGGCCTCAAATCTCTTGAAATCTCCACTTGCAAATTCCACAAAAAGAGTGTTTCAAAACTGCTCTGTCTAAAGGAACGTTCAGCTCTGTGAGTTGAATACAAACAATGCAAAGAAGTTACTGAGAATTCTTCTGTCTAGCATTCTATGAAGAAATCCCATTTCCAACGAAGGCCTCAACCAGGTCTAAATATCCACTTGCAGACTTAACAAACAGAGTGTTTTCAAACTGCTCTATGAAAAGAAAGGTTAAACTCTGTGAGTTGAACACACCCATTACAAAGTAGTTTCTGAGAATGATTCTGTGTAGTTTTGAAACGGGGTTCTTTCAATTTCTAAGATTGGCCTCAAATCGCAGGAAATCTCCACTTGCAATTTCCACAAAAAGAGTGTTTCAAAACTGATCTTTCTAAAGGAAGGTTTAACTCTGTGAGTTGAACACACACCACAAAAAGAAGTTGCTGAGAATTCTTCTTTCTTGCAGTATATGAAGAAACCCCGTTTCCAACGAAGGCCACAAACAGTTCAAAATATCCACTTGCAGAGTTAACAAACAGAGCGTTTCCAAACTGCTCTATGAAAAGAAAGGTTAAACTCTGTGAGTTGAACACATCCAGTACAAAGTAGTTTCTGAGAATGATTCTGTCTAGTTTTTAAACGAGGATATTGCCATTTCTAAGATTGGCCTCAAATCTCTTGAAATCTCCACTTGCAAATTCCACAAAAAGAGTGTTTCAAAACTCCTCTGTCTAAAGGAACGTTCAGCTCTGTGAGTTGAATAGAAACAATGCAAAGAATTACTGAGAATTCTTCTGTCTAGCATTTTATGAAGAAATCCCGTTTCCAAAGAAGGCCTCAACCAGGTCTAAATATCCACTTGCAGACTTAACAAACAGAGTGTTTTCAAACTGCTCTATGAAAAGGAAGGTTAAACTCTGTGAGTTTAAGACACCCATTAGAAAGTAGTTTCTGAGAATGATTCTGTGTAGTTTTGAAACGGGGTTCTTTCAATTTCTAAGATTGGCCTCAAATCGCAGGAAATCTCCACTTGCAATTTGCACAAAAAGAGTGTTTCAAAACTGATCTTTCTAAAGGAAGGTTTAACTCTGTGAGTTGAACACACACCACACAAAGAAGTTACTGAGAATTCTTCTTTCTTGCAGTATATGAAGAAATCCCGTTTCCAACGAAGGCCACAAAGAGGTCTAAATATCCACTTGCAGACTTAAGAAACAGAGTGTTTCCAAACTGCTCTATGAAAAGAAAGGTTAAACTCTGTGAGTTGAACACATCCAGTACAAAGTAGTTTCTGAGAATGATTCTGTCTAGTTTTTAAACGAGGATATTGCCATTTCTAAGATTGGCCTCAAATCTCTTGAAATCTCCACTTGCAAATTCCACAAAAAGAGTGTTTCAAAACTGCTCTGTCTAAAGGAACGTTCAGCTCTGTGAGTTGAATACAAACAATGGAAAGAAGTTACTGAGAATTCTTCTGTCTAGCATTTTATGAAGAAATCCCGTTTCCAAAGAAGGCCTCAACCAGGTCTAAATATCCACTTGCAGACTTAACAAACAGAGTGTTTTCAAACTGCTCTGTGAAAAGGGTGGTTAAATTCTGTGAGTTGAACACACCCATTACAAAGTAGTTTCTGAGAATGATTCTGTGTAGCTTTGAAACGGGGTTCTTTCAATTTCTAAGATTGGCCTCAAATCGCAGGAAATCTCCACTTGCAATTTGCACAAAAAGAGTGTTTCAAAACTGATCTTTCTAAAGGAAGGTTTAACTCTGTGAGTTGAACACACACCACACAAAGAAGTTACTGAGAATTCTTCTTTCTTGCAGTATATGAAGAAATCCCGTTTCCAACGAAGGCCACAAACAGGTCTAAATATCCACTTGCAGACTTAACAAACAGTGTTTCCAAACTGCTCTATGAAAAGAAAGGTTAAACTCTGTGAGTTGAACACATCCAGTACAAAGTAGTTTCTGAGAATGATTCTGTCTAGTTTTTAAACGAGGATATTGCCATTTCTAAGATTGGCCTCAAATCTCTTGAAATCTCCACTTGCAAATTCCACAAAAAGAGTGTTTCAAAACTGCTCTGTCTAAAGGAACGTTCAGCTCTGTGAGTTGAATAGAAACAATGCAAAGAATTACTGAGAATTCTTCTGTCTAGCATTTTATGAAGAAATCCCGTTTCCAAAGAAGGCCTCAACCAGGTCTAAATATCCACTTGCAGACTTAACAAACAGAGTGTTTTCAAACTGCTCTATGAAAAGGAAGGTTAAACTCTGTGAGTTTAAGACACCCATTAGAAAGTAGTTTCTGAGAATGATTCTGTGTAGTTTTGAAACGGGGTTCTTTCAATTTCTAAGATTGGCCTCAAATCGCAGGAAATCTCCACTTGCAATTTGCACAAAAAGAGTGTTTCAAAACTGATCTTTCTAAAGGAAGGTTTAACTCTGTGAGTTGAACACACACCACACAAAGAAGTTACTGAGAATTCTTCTTTCTTGCAGTATATGAAGAAATCCCGTTTCCAACGAAGGCCACAAAGAGGTCTAAATATCCACTTGCAGACTTAAGAAACAGAGTGTTTCCAAACTGCTCTATGAAAAGAAAGGTTAAACTCTGTGAGTTGAACACATCCAGTACAAAGTAGTTTCTGAGAATGATTCTGTCTAGTTTTTAAACGAGGATATTGCCATTTCTAAGATTGGCCTCAAATCTCTTGAAATCTCCACTTGCAAATTCCACAAAAAGAGTGTTTCAAAACTGCTCTGTCTAAAGGAACGTTCAGCTCTGTGAGTTGAATACAAACAATGGAAAGAAGTTACTGAGAATTCTTCTGTCTAGCATTTTATGAAGAAATCCCGTTTCCAAAGAAGGCCTCAACCAGGTCTAAATATCCACTTGCAGACTTAACAAACAGAGTGTTTTCAAACTGCTCTGTGAAAAGGGTGGTTAAATTCTGTGAGTTGAACACACCCATTACAAAGTAGTTTCTGAGAATGATTCTGTGTAGCTTTGAAACGGGGTTCTTTCAATTTCTAAGATTGGCCTCAAATCGCAGGAAATCTCCACTTGCAATTTGCACAAAAAGAGTGTTTCAAAACTGATCTTTCTAAAGGAAGGTTTAACTCTGTGAGTTGAACACACACCACACAAAGAAGTTACTGAGAATTCTTCTTTCTTGCAGTATATGAAGAAATCCCGTTTCCAACGAAGGCCACAAACAGGTCTAAATATCCACTTGCAGACTTAACAAACAGTGTTTCCAAACTGCTCTATGAAAAGAAAGGTTAAACTCTGTGAGTTGAACACATCCAGTACAAAGTAGTTTCTGAGAATGATTCTGTCTAGTTTTTAAACGAGGATATTGCCATTTCTAAGATTGGCCTCAAATCTCTTGAAATCTCCACTTGCAAATTCCACAAAAAGAGTGTTTCAAAACTGCTCTGTCTAAAGGAACGTTCAGCTCTGTGAGTTGAATAGAAACAATGCAAAGGATTACTGAGAATTCTTCTGTCTAGCATTTTATGAAGAAATCCCGTTTCCAAAGAAGGCCTCAACCAGGTCTAAATATCCACTTGCAGACTTAACAAACAGACTGTTTTCAAACTGCTCTATGAAAAGGAAGGTTAAACTCTGTGAGTTGAAGACACCCATTACAAAGTAGTTTCTGAGAATGATTCTGTGTAGTTTTGAAACGGGGTTCTTTCAATTTCTAAGATTGGCCTCAAATCGCAGGAAATCTCCACTTGCAATTTCCACAAAAAGAGTGTTTCAAAACTGATCTTTCTAAAGGAAGGTTTAACTCTGTGAGTTGAACACACACCACACAAAGAAGTTACTGAGAATTCTTCTTTCTTGCAGTATATGAAGAAATCCCGTTTCCAACGAAGGCCACAAACAGGTCTAAATATCCACTTGCAGACTTAACAAACAGAGTGTTTCCAAACTGCTCTATGAAAAGAAAGGTTAAACTCTGTGAGTTGAACACATCCAGTACAAAGTAGTTTCTGAGAATGATTCTGTCTAGTTTTTAAACGAGGATATTGCCATTTCTAAGATTGGCCTCAAATCTCTTGAAATCTCCACTTGCAAAATCCACAAAAAGAGTGTTTCAAATCTGCTCTGTCTAAAGGAACGTTCAGCTCTGTGAGTTGAATACAAACAACGCGAAGAAGTTACTGAGAATTCTTCTGTCAGGCATTCTATGAAGAAATCCCGTTTCCAACGAAGGCCTCAACCAGGTCTAAATATCCAATTGCAGACTTAACAAACAGAGTGTTTTCAAACTGCTCTATGCAAAGAAAGGTTAAACTCTGTGAGTTGAACACACCCATTACAAAGTAGTTTCTGAGAATGATTCTGTGTAGTTTTGAAACGGGGTTATTTCAATTTCTAAGATTGGCCTCAAATCGCAGGAAATCTCCACTTGCAATTTCCACAAAAAGAGTGTTTCAAAACTGATCTTTCTAAAGGAATATTTATCTCTGTGAGTTGAACACACACCACACAAAGAAGTTACTGAGAATTCTTCTTTCTTGCAGTATATGAAGAAATCCCGTTTCCAACGAAGGCAACAAAGAGGTCTAAATATCCACTTGCAGACTTAACAAACAGAGTGTTTCCAAACTGCTCTATGAAAAGAAAGGTTAAACTCTGTGAGTTGAACACATCCAGTACAAAGTAGTTTCTGAGAATGATTCTGTCTAGTTTTTAAACGAGGATATTGCCATTTCTAAGATTGGCGTCAAATCTCTTGAAATCTCCACTTGCAAATTCCACAAAAAGAGTGTTTCAAAACTGCTCTGTCTAAAGGAACGTTCAGCTCTGTGAGTTGAATACAAACAACGCAAAGAAGTTACTGAGAATTCTTCTGTCTAGCATTCTATGAAGAAATCCCGTTTCCAACGAAGGCCTCAACGAGGTCTAAATATCCACTTGCAGACTTAACAAACAGAGTGTTTTCAAACTGCTCTATGAAAAGGAAGGTTAAACTCTGTGAGTTGAAGACACCCATTAGAAAGTAGTTTCTGAGAATGATTCTGTGTAGTTTTGAAACGGGGTTCTTTCAATTTCTAAGATTGGCCTCAAATCGCAGGAAATCTCCACTTGCAATTTCCACAAAAAGAGTGTTTCAAAACTGATCTTTCTAAAGGAAGGTTTAACTCTGTGAGTTGAACACACACCACACAAAGAAGTTACTGAGAATTCTTCTTTCTTGCAGTATATGAAGAAATCCCGTTTCCAACGAAGGCCACAAAGAGGTCTAAATATCCACTTGCAGAATTAACAAACAGAGTGTTTCCAAACTGCTCTATGAAAAGAAAGGTTAAACTCTGTGAGTTGAACACCTCCAGTACAAAGTAGTTTCTGAGAATGATTCTGTCTAGTTTTTAAACGAGGATATTGCCATTTCTAAGATTGGCCTCAAATCTCTTGAAATCTCCACTTGCAAATTCCACAAAAAGAGTGTTTCAAAACTGCTCTGTCTAAAGGAACGTTCAGCTCTGTGAGTTGAATAGAAACAATGCAAGGAATTACTGAGAATTCTTCTGTCTAGCATTTTATGAAGAAATCCCGTTTCCAAAGAAGGCCTCAACCAGGTCTAAATATCCACTTGCAGACTTAACAAACAGAGTGTTTTCAAACTGCTCTATGAAAAGGAAGGTTAAACTCTGTGAGTTGAAGACACCCATTAGAAAGTAGTTTCTGAGAATGATTCTGTGTAGTTTTGAAACGGGGTTCTTTCAATTTCTAAGATTGGCCTCAAATCGCAGGAAATCTCCACTTGCAATTTCCACAAAAAGAGTGTTTCAAAACTGATCTTTCTAAAGGAAGGTTTAACTCTGTGAGTTGAACACACACCACACAAAGAAGTTACTGAGAATTCTTCTTTCTTGCAGTATATGAAGAAATCCCGTTTCCAACGAAGGCCACAAACAGGTCTAAATATCCACTTGCAGACTTAACAAACAGAGTGTTTCCAAACTGCTCTATGAAAAGAAAGGTTAAACTCTGTGAGTTGAACACATCCAGTACAAAGTAGTTTCTGAGAATGATTCTGTCTAGTTTTTAAACGAGGATATTGCCATTTCTAAGATTGGCCTCAAATCTCTTGAAATCTCCACTTGCAAATTCCACAAAAAGAGTGTTTCAAAACTGCTCTGTCTAAAGGAACGTTCAGCTCTGTGAGTTGAATACAAACAATGCAAAGAAGTTACTGAGAATTCTTCTGTCTAGCATTCTATGAAGAAATCCCATTTCCAACGAAGGCCTCAACCAGGTCTAAATATCCACTTGCAGACTTAACAAACAGAGTGTTTTCAAACTGCTCTATGAAAAGAAAGGTTAAACTCTGTGAGTTGAACACACCCATTACAAAGTAGTTTCTGAGAATGATTCTGTGTAGTTTTGAAACGGGGTTCTTTCAATTTCTAAGATTGGCCTCAAATCGCAGGAAATCTCCACTTGCAATTTCCACAAAAAGAGTGTTTCAAAACTGATCTTTCTAAAGGAAGGTTTAACTCTGTGAGTTGAACACACACCACAAAAAGAAGTTGCTGAGAATTCTTCTTTCTTGCAGTATATGAAGAAACCCCGTTTCCAACGAAGGCCACAAACAGGTCAAAATATCCACTTGCAGAGTTAACAAACAGAGCGTTTCCAAACTGCTCTATGAAAAGAAAGGTTAAACTCTGTGAGTTGAACACATCCAGTACAAAGTAGTTTCTGAGAATGATTCTGTCTAGTTTTTAAACGAGGATATTGCCATTTCTAAGATTGGCCTCAAATCTCTTGAAATCTCCACTTGCAAATTCCACAAAAAGAGTGTTTCAAAACTGCTCTGTCTAAAGGAACGTTCAGCTCTGTGAGTTGAATAGAAACAATGCAAAGAATTACTGAGAATTCTTCTGTCTAGCATTTTATGAAGAAATCCCTTTTCCAAAGAAGGCCTCAACCAGGTCTAAATATCCACTTGCAGACTTAACAAACAGAGTGTTTTCAAACTGCTCTATGAAAAGGAAGGTTAAACTCTGTGAGTTTAAGACACCCATTAGAAAGTAGTTTCTGAGAATGATTCTGTGTAGTTTTGAAACGGGGTTCTTTCAATTTCTAAGATTGGCCTCAAATCGCAGGAAATCTCCACTTGCAATTTGCACAAAAAGAGTGTTTCAAAACTGATCTTTCTAAAGGAAGGTTTAACTCTGTGAGTTGAACACACACCACACAAAGAAGTTACTGAGAATTCTTCTTTCTTGCAGTATATGAAGAAATCCCGTTTCCAACGAAGGCCACAAAGAGGTCTAAATATCCACTTGCAGACTTAAGAAACAGAGTGTTTCCAAACTGCTCTATGAAAAGAAAGGTTAAACTCTGTGAGTTGAACACATCCAGTACAAAGTAGTTTCTGAGAATGATTCTGTCTAGTTTTTAAACGAGGATATTGCCATTTCTAAGATTGGCCTCAAATCTCTTGAAATCTCCACTTGCAAATTCCACAAAAAGAGTGTTTCAAAACTGCTCTGTCTAAAGGAACGTTCAGCTCTGTGAGTTGAATACAAACAATGGAAAGAAGTTACTGAGAATTCTTCTGTCTAGCATTTTATGAAGAAATCCCGTTTCCAAAGAAGGCCTCAACCAGGTCTAAATATCCACTTGCAGACTTAACAAACAGAGTGTTTTCAAACTGCTCTGTGAAAAGGGTGGTTAAATTCTGTGAGTTGAACACACCCATTACAAAGTAGTTTCTGAGAATGATTCTGTGTAGCTTTGAAACGGGGTTCTTTCAATTTCTAAGATTGGCCTCAAATCGCAGGAAATCTCCACTTGCAATTTGCACAAAAAGAGTGTTTCAAAACTGATCTTTCTAAAGGAAGGTTTAACTCTGTGAGTTGAACACACACCACACAAAGAAGTTACTGAGAATTCTTCTTTCTTGCAGTATATGAAGAAATCCCGTTTCCAACGAAGGCCACAAACAGGTCTAAATATCCACTTGCAGACTTAACAAACAGTGTTTCCAAACTGCTCTATGAAAAGAAAGGTTAAACTCTGTGAGTTGAACACATCCAGTACAAAGTAGTTTCTGAGAATGATTCTGTCTAGTTTTTAAACGAGGATATTGCCATTTCTAAGATTGGCCTCAAATCTCTTGAAATCTCCACTTGCAAATTCCACAAAAAGAGTGTTTCAAAACTGCTCTGTCTAAAGGAACGTTCAGCTCTGTGAGTTGAATAGAAACAATGCAAAGGATTACTGAGAATTCTTCTGTCTAGCATTTTATGAAGAAATCCCGTTTCCAAAGAAGGCCTCAACCAGGTCTAAATATCCACTTGCAGACTTAACAAACAGACTGTTTTCAAACTGCTCTATGAAAAGGAAGGTTAAACTCTGTGAGTTGAAGTCACCCATTACAAAGTAGTTTCTGAGAATGATTCTGTGTAGTTTTGAAACGGGGTTCTTTCAATTTCTAAGATTGGCCTCAAATCGCAGGAAATCTCCACTTGCAATTTCCACAAAAAGAGTGTTTCAAAACTGATCTTTCTAAAGGAAGGTTTAACTCTGTGAGTTGAACACACACCACACAAAGAAGTTACTGAGAATTCTTCTTTCTTGCAGTATATGAAGAAATCCCGTTTCCAACGAAGGCCACAAACAGGTCTAAATATCCACTTGCAGACTTAACAAACAGAGTGTTTCCAAACTGCTCTATGAAAAGAAAGGTTAAACTCTCTGAGTTGAACACATCCAGTACAAAGTAGTTTCTGAGAATGATTCTGTCTAGTTTTTAAACGAGGATATTGCCATTTCTAAGATTGGCCTCAAATCTCTTGAAATCTCCACTTGCAAAATCCACAAAAAGAGTGTTTCAAATCTGCTCTGTCTAAAGGAACGTTCAGCTCTGTGAGTTGAATACAAACAACGCGAAGAAGTTACTGAGAATTCTTCTGTCAGGCATTCTATGAAGAAATCCCATTTCCAACGAAGGCCTCAACCAGGTCTAAATATCCAATTGCAGACTTAACAAACAGAGTGTTTTCAAACTGCTCTATGCAAAGAAAGGTTAAACTCTGTGAGTTGAACACACCCATTACAAAGTAGTTTCTGAGAATGATTCTGTGTAGTTTTGAAACGGGGTTATTTCCATTTCTAAGATTGGCCTCAAATCGCAGGAAATCTCCACTTGCAATTTCCACAAAAAGAGTGTTTCAAAACTGATCTTTCTAAAGGAATGTTTATCTCTGTGAGTTGAACACACACCACACAAATAAGTTACTGAGAATTCTTCTTTCTTGCAGTATATGAAGAAATCCCGTTTCCAACGAAGGCCACAAAGAGGTCTAAATATCCACTTGCAGACTTAACAAACAGAGTGTTTCCAAACTGCTCTATGAAAAGAAAGGTTAAACTCTGTGAGTTGAACACATCCAGTACAAAGTAGTTTCTGAGAATGATTCTGTCTAGTTTTTAAACGAGGATATTGCCATTTCTAAGATTGGCGTCAAATCTCTTGAAATCTCCACTTGCAAATTCCACAAAAAGAGTGTTTCAAAACTGCTCTGTCTAAAGGAACGTTCAGCTCTGTGAGTTGAATACAAACAACGCAAAGAAGTTACTGAGAATTCTTCTGTCTAGCATTCTATGAAGAATTCCCGTTTCCAACGAAGGCCTCAACCAGGTCTAAATATCCACTTGCAGACTTAACAAACAGAGTGTTTTCAAACTGCTCTATGAAAAGGAAGGTTAAACTCTGTGAGTTGAACACACCCATTACAAAGTAGTTTCTGAGAATGATTCTTTGTAGTTTTGAAACGGGGTTCTTTCAATTTCTAAGATTGGCCTCAAATCGCAGGAAATCTCCACTTGCAATTTCCACAAAAAAGTGTTTCAAAACTGATCTTTCTAAAGGAAGGTTTAACTCTGTGAGTTGAACACACACCACACAAAGAAGTTACTGAGAATTCTTCTTTCTTGCAGTATATGAAGAAATCCCGTTTCCAACGAAGGCCACAAAGAGGTCTAAATATCCACTTGCAGACTTAAGAAACAGAGTGTTTCCAAACTGCTCTATGAAAAGTAAGGTTAAACTCTGTGAGTTGAACACATCCAGTACAAAGTAGTTTCTGAGAATGATTCTGTCTAGTTTTTAAACGAGGATATTGCCATTTCTAAGATTGGCCTCAAATCTCTTGAAATCTCCACTTGCAAATTCCACAAAAAGAGTGTTTCAAAACTGCTCTGTCTAAAGGAACGTTCAGCTCTGTGAGTTGAATACAAACAATGCAAAGAAGTTACTGAGAATTCTTCTGTCTAGCATTCTATGAAGAAATCCCATTTCCAACGAAGGCCTCAACCAGGTCTAAATATCCACTTGCAGACTTAACAAACAGAGTGTTTTCAAACTGCTCTATGAAAAGAAAGGTTAAACTCTGTGAGTTGAACACACCCATTACAAAGTAGTTTCTGAGAATGATTCTGTGTAGTTTTGAAACGGGGTTCTTTCAATTTCTAAGATTGGCCTCAAATCGCAGGAAATCTCCACTTGCAATTTGCACAAAAAGAGTGTTTCAAAACTGATCTTTCTAAAGGAAGGTTTAACTCTGTGAGTTGAACACACACCACAAAAAGAAGTTGCTGAGAATTCTTCTTTCTTGCAGTATATGAAGAAACCCCGTTTCCAACGAAGGCCACAAACAGGTCAAAATATCCACTTGCAGAGTTAACAAACAGAGCGTTTCCAAACTGCTCTATGAAAAGAAAGGTTAAACTCTGTGAGTTGAACACATCCAGTACAAAGTAGTTTCTGAGAATGATTCTGTCTAGTTTTTAAACGAGGATATTGCCATTTCTAAGATTGGCCTCAAATCTCTTGAAATCTCCACTTGCAAATTCCACAAAAAGAGTGTTTCAAAACTGCTCTGTCTAAAGGAACGTTCATCTCTGTGAGTTGAATACAAACAACGCAAAGAAGTTACTGAGAATTCTTCTGTCTAGCATTCTATGAAAAAATCCCGTTTCCAACGAAGGCCTCAACCAGGTCTAAATATCCACTTGCAGACTTAACAAACAGAGTGTTTTCAAACTGCTCTGTGAAAAGGGTGGTTAAATTCTGTGAGTTGAACACACCCATTACAAAGTAGTTTCTGAGAATGATTCTGTGTAGCTTTGAAACGGGGTTCTTTCAATTTCTAAGATTGGCCTCAAATCGCAGGAAATCTCCACTTGCAATTTGCACAAAAAGAGTGTTTCAAAACTGATCTTTCTAAAGGAAGGTTTAACTCTGTGAGTTGAACACACACCACACAAAGAAGTTACTGAGAATTCTTCTTTCTTGCAGTATATGAAGAAATCCCGTTTCCAACGAAGGCCACAAACAGGTCTAAATATCCACTTGCAGACTTAACAAACAGTGTTTCCAAACTGCTCTATGAAAAGAAAGGTTAAACTCTGTGAGTTGAACACATCCAGTACAAAGTAGTTTCTGAGAATGATTCTGTCTAGTTTTTAAACGAGGATATTGCCATTTCTAAGATTGGCCTCAAATCTCTTGAAATCTCCACTTGCAAATTCCACAAAAAGAGTGTTTCAAAACTGCTCTGTCTAAAGGAACGTTCAGCTCTGTGAGTTGAATAGAAACAATGCAAAGGATTACTGAGAATTCTTCTGTCTAGCATTTTATGAAGAAATCCCGTTTCCAAAGAAGGCCTCAACCAGGTCTAAATATCCACTTGCAGACTTAACAAACAGAGTGTTTTCAAACTGCTCTATGAAAAGGAAGGTTAAACTCTGTGAGTTGAAGACACCCATTACAAAGTAGTTTCTGAGAATGATTCTGTGTAGTTTTGAAACGGGGTTCTTTCAATTTCTAAGATTGGTCTCAAATCGCAGGAAATCTCCACTTGCAATTTCCACAAAAAGAGTGTTTCAAAACTGATCTTTCTAAAGGAAGGTTTAACTCTGTGAGTTGAACACACACCACACAAAGAAGTTACTGAGAATTCTTCTTTCTTGCAGTATATGAAGAAATCCCGTTTCCAACGAAGGCCACAAACAGGTCTAAATATCCACTTGCAGACTTAACAAACAGAGTGTTTCCAAACTGCTCTATGAAAAGAAAGGTTAAACTCTGTGAGTTGAACACATCCAGTACAAAGTAGTTTCTGAGAATGATTCTGTCTAGTTTTTAAACGAGGATATTGCCATTTCTAAGATTGGCCTCAAATCTCTTGAAATCTCCACTTGCAAAATCCACAAAAAGAGTGTTTCAAATCTGCTCTGTCTAAAGGAACGTTCAGCTCTGTGATTTGAATACAAACAACGCGAAGAAGTTGCTGAGAATTCTTCTGTCAGTCATTCTATGAAGAAATCCCGTTTCCAACGAAGGCCTCAACCAGGTCTAAATATCCAATTGCAGACTTAACAAACAGAGTGTTTTCAAACTGCTCTATGCAAAGAAAGGTTAAACTCTGTGAGTTGAACACACCCATTACAAAGTAGTTTCTGAGAATGATTCTGTGTAGTTTTGAAACGGGGTTATTTCAATTTCTAAGATTGGCCTCAAATCGCAGGAAATCTCCACTTGCAATTTCCACAAAAAGAGTGTTTCAAAACTGATCTTTCTAAAGGAATATTTATCTCTGTGAGTTGAACACACACCACACAAAGAAGTTACTGAGAATTCTTCTTTCTTGCAGTATATGAAGAAATCCCGTTTCCAACGAAGGCAACAAAGAGGTCTAAATATCCACTTGCAGACTTAACAAACAGAGTGTTTCCAAACTGCTCTATGAAAAGAAAGGTTAAACTCTGTGAGTTGAACACATCCAGTACAAAGTAGTTTCTGAGAATGATTCTGTCTAGTTTTTAAACGAGGATATTGCCATTTCTAAGATTGGCGTCAAATCTCTTGAAATCTCCACTTGCAAATTCCACAAAAAGAGTGTTTCAAAACTGCTCTGTCTAAAGGAACGTTCAGCTCTGTGAGTTGAATACAAACAACGCAAAGAAGTTACTGAGAATTCTTCTGTCTAGCATTCTATGAAGAAATCCCGTTTCCAACGAAGGCCTCAACGAGGTCTAAATATCCACTTGCAGACTTAACAAACAGAGTGTTTTCAAACTGCTCTATGAAAAGGAAGGTTAAACTCTGTGAGTTGAAGACACCCATTACAAAGTAGTTTCTGAGAATGATTCTGTGTAGTTTTGAAACGGGGTTCTTTCAATTTCTAAGATTGGCCTCAAATCGCAGGAAATCTCCACTTGCAATTTCCACAAAAAGAGTGTTTCAAAACTGATCTTTCTAAAGGAAGGTTTAACTCTGTGAGTTGAACACACACCACACAAAGAAGTTACTGAGAATTCTTCTTTCTTGCAGTATATGAAGAAATCCCGTTTCCAACGAAGGCCACAAAGAGGTCTAAATATCCACTTGCAGAATTAACAAACAGAGTGTTTCCAAACTGCTCTATGAAAAGAAAGGTTAAACTCTGTGAGTTGAACACCTCCAGTACAAAGTAGTTTCTGAGAATGATTCTGTCTAGTTTTTAAACGAGGATATTGCCATTTCTAAGATTGGCCTCAAATCTCTTGAAATCTCCACTTGCAAATTCCACAAAAAGAGTGTTTCAAAACTGCTCTGTCTAAAGGAACGTTCAGCTCTGTGAGTTGAATAGAAACAATGCAAGGAATTACTGAGAATTCTTCTGTCTAGCATTTTATGAAGAAATCCCGTTTCCAAAGAAGGCCTCAACCAGGTCTAAATATCCACTTGCAGACTTAACAAACAGAGTGTTTTCAAACTGCTCTATGAAAAGGAAGGTTAAACTCTGTGAGTTGAAGACACCCATTAGAAAGTAGTTTCTGAGAATGATTCTGTGTAGTTTTGAAACGGGGTTCTTTCAATTTCTAAGATTGGCCTCAAATCGCAGGAAATCTCCACTTGCAATTTCCACAAAAAGAGTGTTTCAAAACTGATCTTTCTAAAGGAAGGTTTAACTCTGTGAGTTGAACACACACCACACAAAGAAGTTACTGAGAATTCTTCTTTCTTGCAGTATATGAAGAAATCCCGTTTCCAACGAAGGCCACAAAGAGGTCTAAATATCCACTTGCAGACTTAACAAACAGAGTGTTTCCAAACTGCTCTATGAAAAGAAAGGTTAAACTCTGTGAGTTGAACACATCCAGTACAAAGTAGTTTCTGAGAATGATTCTGTCTAGTTTTTAAACGAGGATATTGCCATTTCTAAGATTGGCCTCAAATCTCTTGAAATCTCCACTTGCAAATTCCACAAAAAGAGTGTTTCAAAACTGCTCTGTCTAAAGGAACGTTCAGCTCTGTGAGTTGAATACAAACAATGCAAAGAAGTTACTGAGAATTCTTCTGTCTAGCATTCTATGAAGAAATCCCATTTCCAACGAAGGCCTCAACCAGGTCTAAATATCCACTTGCAGACTTAACAAACAGAGTGTTTTCAAACTGCTCTATGAAAAGAAAGGTTAAACTCTGTGAGTTGAACACACCCATTACAAAGTAGTTTCTGAGAATGATTCTGTGTAGTTTTGAAACGGGGTTCTTTCAATTTCTAAGATTGGCCTCAAATCGCAGGAAATCTCCACTTGCAATTTCCACAAAAAGAGTGTTTCAAAACTGATCTTTCTAAAGGAAGGTTTAACTCTGTGAGTTGAACACACACCACAAAAAGAAGTTGCTGAGAATTCTTCTTTCTTGCAGTATATGAAGAAACCCCGTTTCCAACGAAGGCCACAAACAGGTCAAAATATCCACTTGCAGAGTTAACAAACAGAGCGTTTCCAAACTGCTCTATGAAAAGAAAGGTTAAACTCTGTGAGTTGAACACATCCAGTACAAAGTAGTTTCTGAGAATGATTCTGTCTAGTTTTTAAACGAGGATATTGCCATTTCTAAGATTGGCCTCAAATCTCTTGAAATCTCCACTTGCAAATTCCACAAAAAGAGTGTTTCAAAACTGCTCTGTCTAAAGGAACGTTCAGCTCTGTGAGTTGAATAGAAACAATGCAAGGAATTACTGAGAATTCTTCTGTCTAGCATTTTATGAAGAAATCCCGTTTCCAAAGAAGGCCTCAACCAGGTCTAAATATCCACTTGCAGACTTAACAAACAGAGTGTTTTCAAACTGCTCTATGAAAAGGAAGGTTAAACTCTGTGAGTTTAAGACACCCATTAGAAAGTAGTTTCTGAGAATGATTCTGTGTAGCTTTGAAACGGGGTTCTTTCAATTTCTAAGATTGGCCTCAAATCGCAGGAAATCTCCACTTGCAATTTGCACAAAAAGAGTGTTTCAAAACTGATCTTTCTAAAGGAAGGTTTAACTCTGTGAGTTGAACACACACCACACAAAGAAGTTACTGAGAATTCTTCTTTCTTGCAGTATATGAAGAAATCCCGTTTCCAACGAAGGCCACAAACAGGTCTAAATATCCACTTGCAGACTTAACAAACAGTGTTTCCAAACTGCTCTATGAAAAGAAAGGTTAAACTCTGTGAGTTGAACACATCCAGTACAAAGTAGTTTCTGAGAATGATTCTGTCTAGTTTTTAAACGAGGATATTGCCATTTCTAAGATTGGCCTCAAATCTCTTGAAATCTCCACTTGCAAATTCCACAAAAAGAGTGTTTCAAAACTGCTCTGTCTAAAGGAACGTTCAGCTCTGTGAGTTGAATAGAAACAATGCAAAGGATTACTGAGAATTCTTCTGTCTAGCATTTTATGAAGAAATCCCGTTTCCAAAGAAGGCCTCAACCAGGTCTAAATATCCACTTGCAGGCTTAACAAACAGACTGTTTTCAAACTGCTCTATGAAAAGGAAGGTTAAACTCTGTGAGTTGAAGACACCCATTACAAAGTAGTTTCTGAGAATGATTCTGTGTAGTTTTGAAACGGGGTTCTTTCAATTTCTAAGATTGGCCTCAAATCTCTTGAAATCTCCACTTGCAAAATCCACAAAAAGAGTGTTTCAAATCTGCTCTGTCTAAAGGAACGTTCAGCTCTGTGAGTTGAATACAGACAACGCGAAGAAGTTACTGAGAATTCTTCTGTCAGGCATTCTATGAAGAAATCCCGTTTCCAACGAAGGCCTCAACCAGGTCTAAATATCCAATTGCAGACTTAACAAACAGAGTGTTTTCAAACTGCTCTATGCAAAGAAAGGTTAAACTCTGTGAGTTGAACACACCCATTACAAAGTAGTTTCTGAGAATGATTCTGTGTAGTTTTGAAACGGGGTTATTTCAATTTCTAAGATTGGCCTCAAATCGCAGGAAATCTCCACTTGCAATTTCCACAAAAAGAGTGTTTCAAAACTGATCTTTCTAAAGGAATATTTATCTCTGTGAGTTGAACACACACCACACAAAGAAGTTACTGAGAATTCTTCTTTCTTGCAGTATATGAAGAAATCCCGTTTCCAACGAAGGCAACAAAGAGGTCTAAATATCCACTTGCAGACTTAACAAACAGAGTGTTTCCAAACTGCTCTATGAAAAGAAAGGTTAAACTCTGTGAGTTGAACACATCCAGTACAAAGTAGTTTCTGAGAATGATTCTGTCTAGTTTTTAAACGAGGATATTGCCATTTCTAAGATTGGCGTCAAATCTCTTGAAATCTCCACTTGCAAATTCCACAAAAAGAGTGTTTCAAAACTGCTCTGTCTAAAGGAACGTTCAGCTCTGTGAGTTGAATACAAACAACGCAAAGAAGTTACTGAGAATTCTTCTGTCTAGCATTCTATGAAGAAATCCCGTTTCCAACGAAGGCCTCAACGAGGTCTAAATATCCACTTGCAGACTTAACAAACAGAGTGTTTTCAAACTGCTCTATGAAAAGGAAGGTTAAACTCTGTGAGTTGAAGACACCCATTAGAAAGTAGTTTCTGAGAATGATTCTGTGTAGTTTTGAAACGGGGTTCTTTCAATTTCTAAGATTGGCCTCAAATCGCAGGAAATCTCCACTTGCAATTTCCACAAAAAGAGTGTTTCAAAACTGATCTTTCTAAAGGAAGGTTTAACTCTGTGAGTTGAACACACACCACACAAAGAAGTTACTGAGAATTCTTCTTTCTTGCAGTATATGAAGAAATCCCGTTTCCAACGAAGGCCACAAAGAGGTCTAAATATCCACTTGCAGAATTAACAAACAGAGTGTTTCCAAACTGCTCTATGAAAAGAAAGGTTAAACTCTGTGAGTTGAACACCTCCAGTACAAAGTAGTTTCTGAGAATGATTCTGTCTAGTTTTTAAACGAGGATATTGCCATTTCTAAGATTGGCCTCAAATCTCTTGAAATCTCCACTTGCAAATTCCACAAAAAGAGTGTTTCAAAACTGCTCTGTCTAAAGGAACGTTCAGCTCTGTGAGTTGAATAGAAACAATGCAAGGAATTACTGAGAATTCTTCTGTCTAGCATTTTATGAAGAAATCCCGTTTCCAAAGAAGGCCTCAACCAGGTCTAAATATCCACTTGCAGACTTAACAAACAGAGTGTTTTCAAACTGCTCTATGAAAAGGAAGGTTAAACTCTGTGAGTTGAAGACACCCATTAGAAAGTAGTTTCTGAGAATGATTCTGTGTAGTTTTGAAACGGGGTTCTTTCAATTTCTAAGATTGGCCTCAAATCGCAGGAAATCTCCACTTGCAATTTCCACAAAAAGAGTGTTTCAAAACTGATCTTTCTAAAGGAAGGTTTAACTCTGTGAGTTGAACACACACCACACAAAGAAGTTACTGAGAATTCTTCTTTCTTGCAGTATATGAAGAAATCCCGTTTCCAACGAAGGCCACAAACAGGTCTAAATATCCACTTGCAGACTTAACAAACAGAGTGTTTCCAAACTGCTCTATGAAAAGAAAGGTTAAACTCTGTGAGTTGAACACATCCAGTACAAAGTAGTTTCTGAGAATGATTCTGTCTAGTTTTTAAACGAGGATATTGCCATTTCTAAGATTGGCCTCAAATCTCTTGAAATCTCCACTTGCAAATTCCACAAAAAGAGTGTTTCAAAACTGCTCTGTCTAAAGGAACGTTCAGCTCTGTGAGTTGAATACAAACAATGCAAAGAAGTTACTGAGAATTCTTCTGTCTAGCATTCTATGAAGAAATCCCATTTCCAACGAAGGCCTCAACCAGGTCTAAATATCCACTTGCAGACTTAACAAACAGAGTGTTTTCAAACTGCTCTATGAAAAGAAAGGTTAAACTCTGTGAGTTGAACACACCCATTACAAAGTAGTTTCTGAGAATGATTCTGTGTAGTTTTGAAACGGGGTTCTTTCAATTTCTAAGATTGGCCTCAAATCGCAGGAAATCTCCACTTGCAATTTCCACAAAAAGAGTGTTTCAAAACTGATCTTTCTAAAGGAAGGTTTAACTCTGTGAGTTGAACACACACCACAAAAAGAAGTTGCTGAGAATTCTTCTTTCTTGCAGTATATGAAGAAACCCCGTTTCCAACGAAGGCCACAAACAGGTCAAAATATCCACTTGCAGAGTTAACAAACAGAGCGTTTCCAAACTGCTCTATGAAAAGAAAGGTTAAACTCTGTGAGTTGAACACATCCAGTACAAAGTAGTTTCTGAGAATGATTCTGTCTAGTTTTTAAACGAGGATATTGCCATTTCTAAGATTGGCCTCAAATCTCTTGAAATCTCCACTTGCAAATTCCACAAAAAGAGTGTTTCAAAACTGCTCTGTCTAAAGGAACGTTCAGCTCTGTGAGTTGAATAGAAACAATGCAAAGAATTACTGAGAATTCTTCTGTCTAGCATTTTATGAAGAAATCCCTTTTCCAAAGAAGGCCTCAACCAGGTCTAAATATCCACTTGCAGACTTAACAAACAGAGTGTTTTCAAACTGCTCTATGAAAAGGAAGGTTAAACTCTGTGAGTTTAAGACACCCATTAGAAAGTAGTTTCTGAGAATGATTCTGTGTAGTTTTGAAACGGGGTTCTTTCAATTTCTAAGATTGGCCTCAAATCGCAGGAAATCTCCACTTGCAATTTGCACAAAAAGAGTGTTTCAAAACTGATCTTTCTAAAGGAAGGTTTAACTCTGTGAGTTGAACACACACCACACAAAGAAGTTACTGAGAATTCTTCTTTCTTGCAGTATATGAAGAAATCCCGTTTCCAACGAAGGCCACAAAGAGGTCTAAATATCCACTTGCAGACTTAAGAAACAGAGTGTTTCCAAACTGCTCTATGAAAAGAAAGGTTAAACTCTGTGAGTTGAACACATCCAGTACAAAGTAGTTTCTGAGAATGATTCTGTCTAGTTTTTAAACGAGGATATTGCCATTTCTAAGATTGGCCTCAAATCTCTTGAAATCTCCACTTGCAAATTCCACAAAAAGAGTGTTTCAAAACTGCTCTGTCTAAAGGAACGTTCAGCTCTGTGAGTTGAATACAAACAATGGAAAGAAGTTACTGAGAATTCTTCTGTCTAGCATTTTATGAAGAAATCCCGTTTCCAAAGAAGGCCTCAACCAGGTCTAAATATCCACTTGCAGACTTAACAAACAGAGTGTTTTCAAACTGCTCTGTGAAAAGGGTGGTTAAATTCTGTGAGTTGAACACACCCATTACAAAGTAGTTTCTGAGAATGATTCTGTGTAGCTTTGAAACGGGGTTCTTTCAATTTCTAAGATTGGCCTCAAATCGCAGGAAATCTCCACTTGCAATTTGCACAAAAAGAGTGTTTCAAAACTGATCTTTCTAAAGGAAGGTTTAACTCTGTGAGTTGAACACACACCACACAAAGAAGTTACTGAGAATTCTTCTTTCTTGCAGTATATGAAGAAATCCCGTTTCCAACGAAGGCCACAAACAGGTCTAAATATCCACTTGCAGACTTAACAAACAGTGTTTCCAAACTGCTCTATGAAAAGAAAGGTTAAACTCTGTGAGTTGAACACATCCAGTACAAAGTAGTTTCTGAGAATGATTCTGTCTAGTTTTTAAACGAGGATATTGCCATTTCTAAGATTGGCCTCAAATCTCTTGAAATCTCCACTTGCAAATTCCACAAAAAGAGTGTTTCAAAACTGCTCTGTCTAAAGGAACGTTCAGCTCTGTGAGTTGAATAGAAACAATGCAAAGGATTACTGAGAATTCTTCTGTCTAGCATTTTATGAAGAAATCCCGTTTCCAAAGAAGGCCTCAACCAGGTCTAAATATCCACTTGCAGACTTAACAAACAGACTGTTTTCAAACTGCTCTATGAAAAGGAAGGTTAAACTCTGTGAGTTGAAGTCACCCATTACAAAGTAGTTTCTGAGAATGATTCTGTGTAGTTTTGAAACGGGGTTCTTTCAATTTCTAAGATTGGCCTCAAATCGCAGGAAATCTCCACTTGCAATTTCCACAAAAAGAGTGTTTCAAAACTGATCTTTCTAAAGGAAGGTTTAACTCTGTGAGTTGAACACACACCACACAAAGAAGTTACTGAGAATTCTTCTTTCTTGCAGTATATGAAGAAATCCCGTTTCCAACGAAGGCCACAAACAGGTCTAAATATCCACTTGCAGACTTAACAAACAGAGTGTTTCCAAACTGCTCTATGAAAAGAAAGGTTAAACTCTCTGAGTTGAACACATCCAGTACAAAGTAGTTTCTGAGAATGATTCTGTCTAGTTTTTAAACGAGGATATTGCCATTTCTAAGATTGGCCTCAAATCTCTTGAAATCTCCACTTGCAAAATCCACAAAAAGAGTGTTTCAAATCTGCTCTGTCTAAAGGAACGTTCAGCTCTGTGAGTTGAATACAAACAACGCGAAGAAGTTACTGAGAATTCTTCTGTCAGGCATTCTATGAAGAAATCCCATTTCCAACGAAGGCCTCAACCAGGTCTAAATATCCAATTGCAGACTTAACAAACAGAGTGTTTTCAAACTGCTCTATGCAAAGAAAGGTTAAACTCTGTGAGTTGAACACACCCATTACAAAGTAGTTTCTGAGAATGATTCTGTGTAGTTTTGAAACGGGGTTATTTCCATTTCTAAGATTGGCCTCAAATCGCAGGAAATCTCCACTTGCAATTTCCACAAAAAGAGTGTTTCAAAACTGATCTTTCTAAAGGAATGTTTATCTCTGTGAGTTGAACACACACCACACAAATAAGTTACTGAGAATTCTTCTTTCTTGCAGTATATGAAGAAATCCCGTTTCCAACGAAGGCCACAAAGAGGTCTAAATATCCACTTGCAGACTTAACAAACAGAGTGTTTCCAAACTGCTCTATGAAAAGAAAGGTTAAACTCTGTGAGTTGAACACATCCAGTACAAAGTAGTTTCTGAGAATGATTCTGTCTAGTTTTTAAACGAGGATATTGCCATTTCTAAGATTGGCGTCAAATCTCTTGAAATCTCCACTTGCAAATTCCACAAAAAGAGTGTTTCAAAACTGCTCTGTCTAAAGGAACGTTCAGCTCTGTGAGTTGAATACAAACAACGCAAAGAAGTTACTGAGAATTCTTCTGTCTAGCATTCTATGAAGAATTCCCGTTTCCAACGAAGGCCTCAACCAGGTCTAAATATCCACTTGCAGACTTAACAAACAGAGTGTTTTCAAACTGCTCTATGAAAAGGAAGGTTAAACTCTGTGAGTTGAACACACCCATTACAAAGTAGTTTCTGAGAATGATTCTTTGTAGTTTTGAAACGGGGTTCTTTCAATTTCTAAGATTGGCCTCAAATCGCAGGAAATCTCCACTTGCAATTTCCACAAAAAAGTGTTTCAAAACTGATCTTTCTAAAGGAAGGTTTAACTCTGTGAGTTGAACACACACCACACAAAGAAGTTACTGAGAATTCTTCTTTCTTGCAGTATATGAAGAAATCCCGTTTCCAACGAAGGCCACAAAGAGGTCTAAATATCCACTTGCAGACTTAAGAAACAGAGTGTTTCCAAACTGCTCTATGAAAAGTAAGGTTAAACTCTGTGAGTTGAACACATCCAGTACAAAGTAGTTTCTGAGAATGATTCTGTCTAGTTTTTAAACGAGGATATTGCCATTTCTAAGATTGGCCTCAAATCTCTTGAAATCTCCACTTGCAAATTCCACAAAAAGAGTGTTTCAAAACTGCTCTGTCTAAAGGAACGTTCAGCTCTGTGAGTTGAATACAAACAATGCAAAGAAGTTACTGAGAATTCTTCTGTCTAGCATTCTATGAAGAAATCCCATTTCCAACGAAGGCCTCAACCAGGTCTAAATATCCACTTGCAGACTTAACAAACAGAGTGTTTTCAAACTGCTCTATGAAAAGAAAGGTTAAACTCTGTGAGTTGAACACACCCATTACAAAGTAGTTTCTGAGAATGATTCTGTGTAGTTTTGAAACGGGGTTCTTTCAATTTCTAAGATTGGCCTCAAATCGCAGGAAATCTCCACTTGCAATTTGCACAAAAAGAGTGTTTCAAAACTGATCTTTCTAAAGGAAGGTTTAACTCTGTGAGTTGAACACACACCACAAAAAGAAGTTGCTGAGAATTCTTCTTTCTTGCAGTATATGAAGAAACCCCGTTTCCAACGAAGGCCACAAACAGGTCAAAATATCCACTTGCAGAGTTAACAAACAGAGCGTTTCCAAACTGCTCTATGAAAAGAAAGGTTAAACTCTGTGAGTTGAACACATCCAGTACAAAGTAGTTTCTGAGAATGATTCTGTCTAGTTTTTAAACGAGGATATTGCCATTTCTAAGATTGGCCTCAAATCTCTTGAAATCTCCACTTGCAAATTCCACAAAAAGAGTGTTTCAAAACTGCTCTGTCTAAAGGAACGTTCATCTCTGTGAGTTGAATACAAACAACGCAAAGAAGTTACTGAGAATTCTTCTGTCTAGCATTCTATGAAAAAATCCCGTTTCCAACGAAGGCCTCAACCAGGTCTAAATATCCACTTGCAGACTTAACAAACAGAGTGTTTTCAAACTGCTCTGTGAAAAGGGTGGTTAAATTCTGTGAGTTGAACACACCCATTACAAAGTAGTTTCTGAGAATGATTCTGTGTAGCTTTGAAACGGGGTTCTTTCAATTTCTAAGATTGGCCTCAAATCGCAGGAAATCTCCACTTGCAATTTGCACAAAAAGAGTGTTTCAAAACTGATCTTTCTAAAGGAAGGTTTAACTCTGTGAGTTGAACACACACCACACAAAGAAGTTACTGAGAATTCTTCTTTCTTGCAGTATATGAAGAAATCCCGTTTCCAACGAAGGCCACAAACAGGTCTAAATATCCACTTGCAGACTTAACAAACAGTGTTTCCAAACTGCTCTATGAAAAGAAAGGTTAAACTCTGTGAGTTGAACACATCCAGTACAAAGTAGTTTCTGAGAATGATTCTGTCTAGTTTTTAAACGAGGATATTGCCATTTCTAAGATTGGCCTCAAATCTCTTGAAATCTCCACTTGCAAATTCCACAAAAAGAGTGTTTCAAAACTGCTCTGTCTAAAGGAACGTTCAGCTCTGTGAGTTGAATAGAAACAATGCAAAGGATTACTGAGAATTCTTCTGTCTAGCATTTTATGAAGAAATCCCGTTTCCAAAGAAGGCCTCAACCAGGTCTAAATATCCACTTGCAGACTTAACAAACAGAGTGTTTTCAAACTGCTCTATGAAAAGGAAGGTTAAACTCTGTGAGTTGAAGACACCCATTACAAAGTAGTTTCTGAGAATGATTCTGTGTAGTTTTGAAACGGGGTTCTTTCAATTTCTAAGATTGGTCTCAAATCGCAGGAAATCTCCACTTGCAATTTCCACAAAAAGAGTGTTTCAAAACTGATCTTTCTAAAGGAAGGTTTAACTCTGTGAGTTGAACACACACCACACAAAGAAGTTACTGAGAATTCTTCTTTCTTGCAGTATATGAAGAAATCCCGTTTCCAACGAAGGCCACAAACAGGTCTAAATATCCACTTGCAGACTTAACAAACAGAGTGTTTCCAAACTGCTCTATGAAAAGAAAGGTTAAACTCTGTGAGTTGAACACATCCAGTACAAAGTAGTTTCTGAGAATGATTCTGTCTAGTTTTTAAACGAGGATATTGCCATTTCTAAGATTGGCCTCAAATCTCTTGAAATCTCCACTTGCAAAATCCACAAAAAGAGTGTTTCAAATCTGCTCTGTCTAAAGGAACGTTCAGCTCTGTGATTTGAATACAAACAACGCGAAGAAGTTGCTGAGAATTCTTCTGTCAGTCATTCTATGAAGAAATCCCGTTTCCAACGAAGGCCTCAACCAGGTCTAAATATCCAATTGCAGACTTAACAAACAGAGTGTTTTCAAACTGCTCTATGCAAAGAAAGGTTAAACTCTGTGAGTTGAACACACCCATTACAAAGTAGTTTCTGAGAATGATTCTGTGTAGTTTTGAAACGGGGTTATTTCAATTTCTAAGATTGGCCTCAAATCGCAGGAAATCTCCACTTGCAATTTCCACAAAAAGAGTGTTTCAAAACTGATCTTTCTAAAGGAATATTTATCTCTGTGAGTTGAACACACACCACACAAAGAAGTTACTGAGAATTCTTCTTTCTTGCAGTATATGAAGAAATCCCGTTTCCAACGAAGGCAACAAAGAGGTCTAAATATCCACTTGCAGACTTAACAAACAGAGTGTTTCCAAACTGCTCTATGAAAAGAAAGGTTAAACTCTGTGAGTTGAACACATCCAGTACAAAGTAGTTTCTGAGAATGATTCTGTCTAGTTTTTAAACGAGGATATTGCCATTTCTAAGATTGGCGTCAAATCTCTTGAAATCTCCACTTGCAAATTCCACAAAAAGAGTGTTTCAAAACTGCTCTGTCTAAAGGAACGTTCAGCTCTGTGAGTTGAATACAAACAACGCAAAGAAGTTACTGAGAATTCTTCTGTCTAGCATTCTATGAAGAAATCCCGTTTCCAACGAAGGCCTCAACGAGGTCTAAATATCCACTTGCAGACTTAACAAACAGAGTGTTTTCAAACTGCTCTATGAAAAGGAAGGTTAAACTCTGTGAGTTGAAGACACCCATTACAAAGTAGTTTCTGAGAATGATTCTGTGTAGTTTTGAAACGGGGTTCTTTCAATTTCTAAGATTGGCCTCAAATCGCAGGAAATCTCCACTTGCAATTTCCACAAAAAGAGTGTTTCAAAACTGATCTTTCTAAAGGAAGGTTTAACTCTGTGAGTTGAACACACACCACACAAAGAAGTTACTGAGAATTCTTCTTTCTTGCAGTATATGAAGAAATCCCGTTTCCAACGAAGGCCACAAAGAGGTCTAAATATCCACTTGCAGAATTAACAAACAGAGTGTTTCCAAACTGCTCTATGAAAAGAAAGGTTAAACTCTGTGAGTTGAACACCTCCAGTACAAAGTAGTTTCTGAGAATGATTCTGTCTAGTTTTTAAACGAGGATATTGCCATTTCTAAGATTGGCCTCAAATCTCTTGAAATCTCCACTTGCAAATTCCACAAAAAGAGTGTTTCAAAACTGCTCTGTCTAAAGGAACGTTCAGCTCTGTGAGTTGAATAGAAACAATGCAAGGAATTACTGAGAATTCTTCTGTCTAGCATTTTATGAAGAAATCCCGTTTCCAAAGAAGGCCTCAACCAGGTCTAAATATCCACTTGCAGACTTAACAAACAGAGTGTTTTCAAACTGCTCTATGAAAAGGAAGGTTAAACTCTGTGAGTTGAAGACACCCATTAGAAAGTAGTTTCTGAGAATGATTCTGTGTAGTTTTGAAACGGGGTTCTTTCAATTTCTAAGATTGGCCTCAAATCGCAGGAAATCTCCACTTGCAATTTCCACAAAAAGAGTGTTTCAAAACTGATCTTTCTAAAGGAAGGTTTAACTCTGTGAGTTGAACACACACCACACAAAGAAGTTACTGAGAATTCTTCTTTCTTGCAGTATATGAAGAAATCCCGTTTCCAACGAAGGCCACAAAGAGGTCTAAATATCCACTTGCAGACTTAACAAACAGAGTGTTTCCAAACTGCTCTATGAAAAGAAAGGTTAAACTCTGTGAGTTGAACACATCCAGTACAAAGTAGTTTCTGAGAATGATTCTGTCTAGTTTTTAAACGAGGATATTGCCATTTCTAAGATTGGCCTCAAATCTCTTGAAATCTCCACTTGCAAATTCCACAAAAAGAGTGTTTCAAAACTGCTCTGTCTAAAGGAACGTTCAGCTCTGTGAGTTGAATACAAACAATGCAAAGAAGTTACTGAGAATTCTTCTGTCTAGCATTCTATGAAGAAATCCCATTTCCAACGAAGGCCTCAACCAGGTCTAAATATCCACTTGCAGACTTAACAAACAGAGTGTTTTCAAACTGCTCTATGAAAAGAAAGGTTAAACTCTGTGAGTTGAACACACCCATTACAAAGTAGTTTCTGAGAATGATTCTGTGTAGTTTTGAAACGGGGTTCTTTCAATTTCTAAGATTGGCCTCAAATCGCAGGAAATCTCCACTTGCAATTTCCACAAAAAGAGTGTTTCAAAACTGATCTTTCTAAAGGAAGGTTTAACTCTGTGAGTTGAACACACACCACAAAAAGAAGTTGCTGAGAATTCTTCTTTCTTGCAGTATATGAAGAAACCCCGTTTCCAACGAAGGCCACAAACAGGTCAAAATATCCACTTGCAGAGTTAACAAACAGAGCGTTTCCAAACTGCTCTATGAAAAGAAAGGTTAAACTCTGTGAGTTGAACACATCCAGTACAAAGTAGTTTCTGAGAATGATTCTGTCTAGTTTTTAAACGAGGATATTGCCATTTCTAAGATTGGCCTCAAATCTCTTGAAATCTCCACTTGCAAATTCCACAAAAAGAGTGTTTCAAAACTGCTCTGTCTAAAGGAACGTTCAGCTCTGTGAGTTGAATAGAAACAATGCAAGGAATTACTGAGAATTCTTCTGTCTAGCATTTTATGAAGAAATCCCGTTTCCAAAGAAGGCCTCAACCAGGTCTAAATATCCACTTGCAGACTTAACAAACAGAGTGTTTTCAAACTGCTCTATGAAAAGGAAGGTTAAACTCTGTGAGTTTAAGACACCCATTAGAAAGTAGTTTCTGAGAATGATTCTGTGTAGCTTTGAAACGGGGTTCTTTCAATTTCTAAGATTGGCCTCAAATCGCAGGAAATCTCCACTTGCAATTTGCACAAAAAGAGTGTTTCAAAACTGATCTTTCTAAAGGAAGGTTTAACTCTGTGAGTTGAACACACACCACACAAAGAAGTTACTGAGAATTCTTCTTTCTTGCAGTATATGAAGAAATCCCGTTTCCAACGAAGGCCACAAACAGGTCTAAATATCCACTTGCAGACTTAACAAACAGTGTTTCCAAACTGCTCTATGAAAAGAAAGGTTAAACTCTGTGAGTTGAACACATCCAGTACAAAGTAGTTTCTGAGAATGATTCTGTCTAGTTTTTAAACGAGGATATTGCCATTTCTAAGATTGGCCTCAAATCTCTTGAAATCTCCACTTGCAAATTCCACAAAAAGAGTGTTTCAAAACTGCTCTGTCTAAAGGAACGTTCAGCTCTGTGAGTTGAATAGAAACAATGCAAAGGATTACTGAGAATTCTTCTGTCTAGCATTTTATGAAGAAATCCCGTTTCCAAAGAAGGCCTCAACCAGGTCTAAATATCCACTTGCAGGCTTAACAAACAGACTGTTTTCAAACTGCTCTATGAAAAGGAAGGTTAAACTCTGTGAGTTGAAGACACCCATTACAAAGTAGTTTCTGAGAATGATTCTGTGTAGTTTTGAAACGGGGTTCTTTCAATTTCTAAGATTGGCCTCAAATCTCTTGAAATCTCCACTTGCAAAATCCACAAAAAGAGTGTTTCAAATCTGCTCTGTCTAAAGGAACGTTCAGCTCTGTGAGTTGAATACAGACAACGCGAAGAAGTTACTGAGAATTCTTCTGTCAGGCATTCTATGAAGAAATCCCGTTTCCAACGAAGGCCTCAACCAGGTCTAAATATCCAATTGCAGACTTAACAAACAGAGTGTTTTCAAACTGCTCTATGCAAAGAAAGGTTAAACTCTGTGAGTTGAACACACCCATTACAAAGTAGTTTCTGAGAATGATTCTGTGTAGTTTTGAAACGGGGTTATTTCCATTTCTAAGATTGGCCTCAAATCGCAGGAAATCTCCACTTGCAATTTCCACAAAAAGAGTGTTTCAAAACTGATCTTTCTAAAGGAATGTTTATCTCTGTGAGTTGAACACACACCACACAAAGAAGTTACTGAGAATTCTTCTTTCTTGCAGTATATGAAGAAATCCCGTTTCCAACGAAGGCCACAAAGAGGTCTAAATATCCACTTGCAGACTTAACGAACAGAGTGTTTCCAAACTGCTCTATGAAAAGAAAGGTTAAACTCTGTGAGTTGAACACATCCAGTACAAAGTAGTTTCTGAGAATGATTCTGTCTAGTTTTTAAACGAGGATATTGCCATTTCTAAGATTGGCGTCAAATCTCTTGAAATCTCCACTTGCAAATTCCACAAAAAGAGTGTTTCAAAACTGCTCTGTCTAATGGAACGTTCAGCTCTGTGAGTTGAATACAAACAACGCAAAGAAGTTACTGAGAATTCTTCTGTCTAGCATTCTATGAAGAATTCCCGTTTCCAACGAAGGCCTCAACCAGGTCTAAATATCCACTTGCAGACTTAACAAACAGAGTGTTTTCAAACTGCTCTATGAAAAGGAAGGTTAAACTCTGTGAGTTGAACACACCCATTACAAAGTAGTTTCTGAGAATGATTCTTTGTAGTTTTGAAACGGGGTTCTTTCAATTTCTAAGATTGGCCTCAAATCGCAGGAAATCTCCACTTGCAATTTCCACAAAAAGAGTGTTTCAAAACTGATCTTTCTAAAGGAAGGTTTAACTCTGTGAGTTGAACACACACCACACAAAGAAGTTACTGAGAATTCTTCTTTCTTGCAGTATATGAAGAAATCCCGTTTCCAACGAAGGCCACAAAGAGGTCTAAATATCCACTTGCAGACTTAAGAAACAGAGTGTTTCCAAACTGCTCTATGAAAAGAAAGGTGAAACTCTGTGAGTTGAACACATCCAGTACAAAGTAGTTTCTGAGAATGATTCTGTCTAGTTTTTAAACGAGGATATTGCCATTTCTAAGATTGGCCTCAAATCTCTTGAAATCTCCACTTGCAAATTCCACAAAAAGAGTGTTTCAAAACTGCTCTGTCTAAAGGAACGTTCAGCTCTGTGAGTTGAATACAAACAATGCAAAGACGTTACTGAGAATTCTTCTGTCTAGCATTTTATGAAGAAATCCCATTTCCAACGAAGGCCTCAACCAGGTCTAAATATCCACTTGCAGACTTAACAAACAGAGTGTTTTCAAACTGCTCTATGAAAAGAAAGGTTAAACTCTGTGAGTTGAACACACCCATTACAAAGTAGTTTCTGAGAATGATTCTGTGTAGTTTTGAAACAGGGTTATTTCAATTTCTAAGATTGGCCTCAAATCGCAGGAAATCTCCACTTGCAATTTCCACAAAAAGAGTGTTTCAAAACTGATCTTTCTAAAGGAAGGTTTAACTCTGTGAGTTGAACACACACCACACAAAGAAGTTACTGAGAATTCTTCTTTCTTGCAGTATATGAAGAAATCCCGTTTCCAACGAAGGCCACAAAGAGGTCTAAATATCCACTTGCAGACTTAAGAAACAGAGTGTTTCCAAACTGTTCTATGAAAAGAAAGGTTAAACTCTGTGAGTTGAACACATCCAGTACAAAGTAGTTTCTGAGAATGATTCTGTCTAGTTTTTAAACGAGGATATTGCCATTTCTAAGATTGGCCTCAAATCTCTTGAAATGTCCACATGCAAATTCCACAAAAAGAGTGTTTCAAAACTGCTCTGTCTAAAGGAACGTTCAGCTCTGTGAGTTGAATACAAACAATGCAAAGACGTTTCTGAGAATTCTTCTGTCTAGCATTTTATGAAGAAATCCCGTTTCCAACGAAGGCCTCAACCAGGTCTAAATATCCACTTGCAGACTTAACAAACAGAGTGTTTTCAAACTGCTCTATGAAAAGAAAGGTTAAACTCTGTGAGTTGAACACACCCATTACAAAGTAGTTTCTGAGAATGATTCTGTGTAGCTTTGAAACGGGGTTCTTTCAATTTCTAAGATTGGCCTCAAATCGCAGGAAATCTCCACTTGCAATTTCCACAAAAAGAGTGTTTCAAAACTGATCTTTCTAAAGGAAGGTTTAACTCTGTGAGTTGAACACACACCACACAAAGAAGTTACTGAGAATTCTTCTTTCTTGCAGTATATGAAGAAATCCCGTTTCCAACGAAGGCCACAAAGAGGTCTAAATATCCACTTGCAGACTTAACAAACAGAGTGTTTCCAAACTGCTCTATGAAGAAAGGTTAAACTCTGTGAGTTGAACACCTCCAGTACAAAGTAGTTTCTGAGAATGATTCTGTCTAGTTTTTAAACGAGGATATTGCCATTTCTAAGATTGGCCTCAAATCTCTTGAAATCTCCACTTGCAAATTCCACAAAAAGAGTGTTTCAAAACTGCTCTGTCTAAAGGAACGTTCAGCTCTGTGAGTTGAATACAAACAATGCAAAGAAGTTACTGAGAATTCTTCTGTCTAGCATTCTATGAAGAAATCCCGTTTCCAAAGAAGGCCTCAACCAGGTCTAAATATCCACTTGCAGACTTAACAAACAGAGTGTTTTCAAACTGCTCTATGAAAAGAAAGATTAAACTCTGTGAGTTGAACACACCCATTACAAAGTAGTTTCTGAGAATGATTCTGTGTAGTTTTGAAACGGGGTTATTTCCATTTCTAAGATTGGTCTCAAATCGCAGGAAATCTCCACTTGCAATTTCCACAAAAAGAGTGTTTCAAAACTGATCTTTCTAAAGGAAGGTTTAACTCTGTGAGTTGAACACACACCACACAAAGAAGTTACTGAGAATTCTTCTTTCTTGCAGTATATGAAGAAATCCCGTTTCCAACGAAGGCCACAAACAGGTCTAAATATCCACTTGCAGACTTAAGAAACAGAGTGTTTCCAAACTGCTCTATGAAAAGAAAGGTTAAACTCTGTGAGTTGAACACATCCAGTACAAAGTAGTTTCTGAGAATGATTCTGTCTAGTTTTTAAACGAGGATATTGCCATTTCTAAGATTGGCCTCAAATCTCTTGAAATCTCCACTTGCAAATTCCACAAAAAGAGTGTTTCAAAACTGCTCTGTCTAAAGGAACGTTCAGCTCTGTGAGTTGAATACAAACAATGCAAAGAAGTTACTGAGAATTCTTCTGTCTGGCATTTTATGAAGAAATCCCATTTCCAACGAAGGCCTCAACCAGGTCTAAATATCCACTTGCAGACTTAACAAACAGAGTGTTTTCAAACTGCTCTGTGAAAAGAAAGTTTAAACTCTGTGAGTTGAACACACCCATTACAAAGTAGTTTCTGAGAATGATTCTGTGTAGTTTTGAAACGGGGTTATTTCAATTTCTAAGATTGGCCTCAAATCGCAGGAAATCTCCACTTGCAATTTCCACAAAAAGAGTGTTTCAAAACTGATCTTTCTAAAGGAAGGTTTAACTCTGTGAGTTGAACACACACCACACAAAGAAGTTACTGAGAATTCTTCTTTCTTGCAGTATATGAAGAAATCCCGTTTCCAACGAAGGCCACAAAGAGGTCGAAATATCCACTTGCAGACTTAACAAACAGAGTGTTTCCAAACTGCTCTATGAAAAGAAAGGTTAAACTCTGTGAGTTGAACACATCCAGTACAAAGTAGTTTCTGAGAATGATTCTGTCTAGTTTTTAAACGAGGATATTGCCATTTCTAAGATTGGCCTCAAATCTCTTGAAATCTCCACTTGCAAATTCCACAAAAAGAGTGTTTCAAAACTGCTCTGTCTAAAGGAACGTTCAGCTCTGTGAGTTGAATACAAACAACGCAAAGAAGTTACTGAGAATTCTTCTGTCTAGCATTCTATGAAGAAATCCCGTTTCCAACGAAGGCCTCAACCAGGTCTAAATATCCACTTGCAGACTTAACAAACAGAGTGTTTTCAAACTGCTCTATGAAAAGAAAGGTTAAACTCTGTGAGTTGAACACACCCATTACAAAGTAGTTTCTGAGAATGATTCTGTGTAGTTTTGAAACGGGGTTCTTTCAATTTCTAAGATTGGCCTCAAATCGCAGGAAATCTCCACTTGCAATTTCCACAAAAACAGTGTTTCAAAACTGATCTTTCTAAAGGAAGGTTTAACTCTGTGAGTTGAACACACACCACACAAAGAAGTTACTGAGAATTCTTCTTTCTTGCAGTATATGAAGAAATCCCGTTTCCAACGAAGGCCACAAACAGGTCTAAATATCCACTTGCAGACTTAACAAACAGAGTGTTTCCAAAGTGCTCTATGAAAAGAAAGGTTAAACTCTGTGAGTTGAACACATCCAGTACAAAGTAGTTTCTGAGAATGATTCTGTCTACTTTTTAAACGAGGATATTGCCATTTCTAAGATTTGCCTCAAATCTCTTGAAATCACCACTTGCAAAATCCACAAAAAGAGTGTTTCAAAACTGGTCTGTCTAAAGGAACGTTCAGCTCTGTGAGTTGAATACAAACAACGCGAAGAAGTTACTGAGAATTCTTCTGTCAGGCATTCTATGAAGAAATCCCGTTTCCAACGAAGGCCTCAACCATGTCTAAATATCCAATTGCAGACTTAACAAACGGAGTGTTTTCAAACTGCTCTATGCAAAGAAAGGTTAAACTCTATGAGTTGAACACACCCATTACAAAGTAGTTTCTGAGAATGATTCTGTGTAGTTTTGAAACGGGGTTATTTCGATTTCTAAGATTGGCCTCAAATCGCAGGAAATCTCCACTTGCAATTTCCACAAAAAGAGTGTTTCAAAACTGATCTTTCTAAAGGAATGTTTATCTCTGTGAGTTGAACACACACCACACAAAGAATTTACTGAGAATTCTTCTTTCTTGCAGTATATGAAGAAATCCCGTTTCCAACGAAGGCCACAAAGAGGTCTAAATATCCACTTGCAGACTTAACAAACAGAGTGTTTCCAAACTGCTCTATGAAAAGAAAGGTTGAGCACTGTGAGTTGAACACATCCAGTACAAAGTAGTTTCTGAGAATGATTCTGTCTAGTTTTTAAACGAGGATATTGCCATTTCTAAGATTGCCCTCAAATCTCTTGAAATCTCCACTTGCAAATTCCACAAAAAGAGTGTTTCAAAACTGCTTTGTCTAAAGGAACGTTCAGCTCTGTGAGTTGAATACAAACAACGCAAAGAAGTTACTGAGAATTCTTCTGTCTAGCATTCTATGAAGAAATCCCGTTACCAACGAAGGCCTCAACCAGGTCAAATATCCACTTGCAGACTTAACAAACAGAGTGTTTTCAAACTGTTCTATGCAAAGAAAGGTTAAACTCTGTGAGTTGAAGACACCCATTACAAAGTAGTTTCTGAGAATGATTCTGTGTAGTTTTGAAACGGGGTTCTTTCAATTTCTAAGATTGGCCTCAAATCGCAGGAAATCTCCACTTGCAATTTCCACAAAAAGAGTGTTTCAAAACTGATCTTTCTAAAGGAAGGTTTAACTCTGTGAGTTGAACACACACCACACAAAGAAGTTACTGAGAATTCTTCTTTCTTGCAGTATATGAAGAAATCACGTTTCCAACGAAGGCCACAAAGAGGTCTAAATATCCACTTGCAGACTTAACAAACAGAATGTTTCCAAACTGCTCTATGAAAAGAAAGGTTAAACTCTGTGAGTTGAACACATCCAGTACAAAGTAGTTTCTGATAATGATTCTGTCTAGTTTTTAAACGAGGATATTGCCATTTCTAAAATTGGCCTCAAATCTCTTGAAATCTCCACTTGCAAATTCCAGAAAAAGAGTGTTTCAAACTGCTCTGTCTAAAGGAACGTTCAGCTCTGTGAGTTGAATACAAACAACGCGAAGAAGTTACTGAGAATTCTTCTGTCTAGCATTCTATGAAGAAATCCCGTTTCCATCGAAGGCCTCAACCAGGTCTAAATATCCACTTGCAGACTTAACAAACGGAGTGTTTTCAAACTGCTCTATGAAAAGAAAGGTTAAACTCTGTGAGTTGAACACACCCATTACAAAGTAGTTTCTGAGAATGATTCTGTGTAGTTTTGAAACGGGGTTATTTCAATTTCTAAGATTGGCCTCAAATCGCAGGAAATCTCCACTTGCAATTTCCACAAAAAGAGTGTTTCAAAACTGATCTTTCTAAAGGAGGGTTTAACTCTGTGAGTTGAACACACACCACACAAAGAAGTTACTGAGAATTCTTCTTTCTTGCAGTATATGAAGAAATCCCGTTTCCAACGAAGGCCACAAAGAGGTCTAAATATCCACTTGCAGACTTAAGAAACAGAGTGTTTCCAAGCTGCTCTATGAAAAGAAAGGTTAAACTCTGTGAGTTGAACACACCCATTACAAAGTAGTTTCTGAGAATGATTCTGTGTAGTTTTGAAACGGGGTTATTTCAATTTCTAAGATTGGCCTCAAATCGCAGGAAATCTCCACTTGCAATTTCCACAAAAAGAGTGTTTCAAAACTGATCTTTCTAAAGGAAGGTTTAGCTCTGTGAGTTGAACACACACCACACAAAGAAGTTACTGAGAATTGTTCTTTCTTGCAGTATATGAAGAAATCCCGTTTCCAACGAAGGCCACAAACAGGTCTAAATATCCACTTGCAGACTTAACAAACAGAGTGTTTCCAAACTGCTCTATGAAAAGAAAGGTTAAACTCTGTGAGTTGAACACATCCAGTACAAAGTAGTTTCTGAGAATGATTCTGTCTAGTTTTTAAACGAGGATATTGCCATTTCTAAGATTGGCCTCAAATCTCTTGAAATCTCCACTTGCAAAATCCACAAAAAGAGTGTTTCAAATCTGCTCTGTCTAAAGGAACGTTCAGCTCTGTGAGTTGAATACAAACAACGCGAAGAAGTTACTGAGAATTCTTCTGTCAGGCATTCTATGAAGAAATCCCGTTTCCAACGAAGGCCTCAACCAGGTCTAAATATCCAATTGCAGACTTAACAAACAGAGTGTTTTCAAACTGCTCTATGCAAAGAAAGGTTAAACTCTGTGAGTGAACACACCCATTACAAAGTAGTTTCTGAGAATGATTCTGTGTAGTTTTGAAACGGGGTTATTTCAATTTCTAAGATTGGCCTCAAATCGCAGGAAATCTCCAATTGCAATTTCCACAAAAAGAGTGTTTCAAAACTGATCTTTCTAAAGGAATGTTTATCTCTGTGAGTTGAACACACACCACACAAAGAAGTTACTGAGAATTCTTCTTTCTTGCAGTATATGAAGAAATCCCGTTTCCAACGAAGGCCACAAAGAGGTCTAAATATCCACTTGCAGACTTAACAAACAGAGTGTTTCCAAACTGCTCTATGAAAAGAAAGGTTAAACTCTGTGAGTTGAACACATCCAGTACAAAGTAGTTTCTGAGAATGATTCTGTCTAGTTTTTAAACGTGGATATTGCCATTTCTAAGTTTGGCCTCAAATCTCTTGAAGTCTCCACTAGCAAATTCCACAAAAAGAGTGTTTCAAAACTGCTCTGTCTAATGGAACGTTCAGCTCTGTGATTTGAATACAAACAATGCAAAGACGTTACTGAGAATTCTTCTGTCTAGCATTTTATGAAGAAATCCCATTTCCAACGAAGGCCTCAACCAGGTCTAAATATCCACTTGCAGACTTAACAAACAGAGTGTTTTCAAACTGCTCTATGAAAAGAAAGGTTAAACTCTGTGAGTTGAACACACCCATTACAAAGTAGTTTCTGAGAATGATTCTGTGTAGTTTTGAAACGGGGTTATTTCAATTTCTAAGATTGGCCTCAAATCGCAGGAAATCTCCACTTGCAATTTCCACAAAAAGAGTGTTTCAAAACTGATCTTTCTAAAGGAAGGTTTAACTCTGTGAGTTGAACACACACCACACAAAGAAGTTACTGAGAATTCTTCTTTCTTGCAGTATATGAAGAAATCCCGTTTCCAACGAAGGCCACAAACAGGTCTAAATATCCACTTGCAGACTTAACAAACAGAGTGTTTCCAAACTGCTCTATGAAAAGAAAGGTTAAACTCTGTGAGTTGAACACACCCATTACAAAGTAGTTTCTGAGAATGATTCTGTGTAGTTATGAAACGGGGTTATTTCAATTTCTAAGATTGGCCTCAAATCGCAGGAAATCTCCACTTGCAATTACCACAAAAAGAGTGTTTCAAAACTGATCTTTCTAAAGGAAGGTTTAACTCTGTGAGTTGAACACACACCACACAAAGAAGTTACTGAGAATTCTTCTTTCTTGCAGTATATGAAGAAATCACGTTTCAAACGAAGGCCACAAACAGGTCTAAATACCCACTTGCAGACTTAACAAACAGAGTGTTTCCAAACTGCTCTATGAAAAGAAAGGTTAAACTCTGTGAGTTGAACACATCCAGTACAAAGTAGTTTCTGAGAATGATTCTGTCTAGTTTTTAAACGAGGATATTGCCATTTCTAAGATTGGCCTCATATCTCTTGAAATCTCCACTTGCAAATTCCACAAAAAGAGTGTTTCAAAACTGCTTTGTCTAAAGGAACGTTCAGCTCTGTGAGTTGAATACAAACAACGCAAAGAAGTTACTGAGAATTCTTCTGTCTAGCATTCTATGAAGAAATCCCGTTTCCAACGAAGGCCTCAACCAGCTCTAAATATCCACTTGCAGACTTAACAAACAGAGTGTTTTCAAACTGCTCTATGAAAAGAAAGGTTAAACTCTGTGAGTTGAACACACCCATTACAAAGTAGTTTCTGAGAATGATTCTGTGTAGTTTTGAAACAGGGTTATTTCAATTTCTAAGATTGGCCTCAAATCGCAGGAAATCTCCACTTGCAATTTCCACAAAAAGAGTGTTTCAAAACTGATCTTTCTAAAGGAAGGTTTAACTCTGTGAGTTGAACACACACCACACAAAGAAGTTACTGAGAAGTCTTCTTTCTTGCAGTATATGAAGAAATCCCGTTTCCAACGAAGGCCACAAACAGGTCTAAATATCCACTTGCAGACTTAACAAACAGAGTGTTTCCAAACTGCTCTATGAAAAGAAAGGTTAAACTCTGTGAGTTGAACACATCCAGTACAAAGTAGTTTCTGAGAATGATTCTGTCTAGTTTTTAAACGAGGATATTGCCATTTCTAAGATTGGCCTCAAATCTCTTGAAATCTCCACTTGCAAATTCCACAAAAAGAGTGTTTCAAAACTGCTCTGTCTAAAGGAACGTTCAGCTCTGTGAGTTGAATACAAACAACGCAAAGAAGTTACTGAGAATTCTTCTGTCTAGCATTCTATGAAGAAATCCCGTTTCCAACGAAGGCCTTAACCAGGTCTAAATATCCACTTGCAGACTTAACAAACAGAGTGTTTTCAAACTGCTCTATGAAAAGGAAGGTTAAACTCTGTGAGTTGAACACACCCATTACAAAGTAGTTTCTGAGAATGATTCTGTGTACTTTTGAAACGGGGTTCTTTCAATTTCTAAGATTGGCCTCAAATCGCAGGAAATCTCCACTTGCAATTTCCACAAAAAGAGTGTTTCAAAACTGATCTTTCTAAAGGAAGGTTTAACTCTGTGAGTTGAACACACACCACACAAAGAAGTTACTGAGAATTCTTCTTTCTTGCAGTATATGAAGAAATCCCGTTTCCAACGAAGGCCACAAAGAGGTCTAAATATCCACTTGCAGACTTAACAAACAGAGTGTTTCCAAACTGCTCTATGAAAAGAAAGGTTAAACTCTGTGAGTTGAACACATCCAGTACAAAGTAGTTTCTGAGAATGATTCTGTCTAGTTTTTAAACGAGGATATTGCCATTTCTAAGATTGGCCTCAAATCTCTTGAAATCTCCACTTGCAAATTCCACAAAAAGAGTGTTTCAAAACTGCTCTGTCTAAAGGAACGTTCAGCTCTGTGAGTTGAATACAAACAATGCAAAGAAGTTACTGAGAATTCTTCTGTCTAGCATTTTATGAAGAAATCCCATTTCCAACGAAGGCCTCAACCAGGTCTAAATATCCACTTGCAGACTTAACAAACAGAGTGTTTTCAAACTGCTCTGTGAAAAGAAAGGTTAAACTCTGTGAGTTGAACACACCCATTACAAAGTAGTTTCTGAGAATGATTCTGTGTAGTTTTGAAACGGGGTTATTTCAATTTCTAAGATTGGCCTCAAATCGCAGGAAATCTCCACTTGCAATTTCCACAAAAAGAGTGTTTCAAAACTGATCTTTCTAAAGGAAGGTTTAACTCTGTGAGTTGAACACACACCACACAAAGAAGTTACTGAGAATTCTTCTTTCTTGCAGTATATGAAGAAATCCCGTTTCCAACGAAGGCCACAAAGAGGTCTAAATATCCACTTGCAGACTTAACAAACAGAGTGTTTCCAAACTGCTCTATGAAAAGAAAGGTTAAACTCTGTGAGTTGAACACATCCAGTACAAAGTAGTTTCTGAGAATGATTCTGTCTAGTTTTTCAACGAGGATATTGCCATTTCTAAAATTGGCCTCAAATCTCTTGAAATCTCCACTTGCAAATTCCAGAAAAAGAGTGTTTCAAACTGCTCTGTCTAAAGGAACGTTCAGCTCTGTGAGTTGAATACAAACAACGCAAAGAAGTTACTGAGAATTCTTCTGTCTAGCATTCTATGAAGAAATCCCGTTTCCATCGAAGGCCTCAACCAGGTCTAAATATCCACTTGCAGACTTAACAAACAGAGTGTTTTCAAACTGCTCTATGAAAAGAAAGGTTAAACTCTGTGAGTTGAACACACCCATTACAAAGTAGTTTCTGAGAATGATTCTGTGTAGTTTTGAAACGGGGTTATTTCAATTTCTAAGATTGGCCTCAAATCGCAGGAAATCTCCACTTGCAATTTCCACAAAAAGAGTGTTTCAAAACTGATCTTTCTAAAGGAGGGTTTAACTCTGTGAGTTGAACACACACCACACAAAGAAGTTACTGAGAATTCTTCTTTCTTGCAGTATATGAAGAAATCCCGTTTCCAACGAAGGCCACAAAGAGGTCTAAATATCCACTTGCAGACTTAAGAAACAGAGTGTTTCCAAGCTGCTCTATGAAAAGAAAGGTTAAACTCTGTGAGTTGAACACACCCATTACAAAGTAGTTTCTGAGAATGATTCTGTGTAGTTTTGAAACGGGGTTATTTCAATTTCTAAGATTGGCCTCAAATCGCAGGAAATCTCCACTTGCAATTTCCACAAAAAGAGTGTTTCAAAACTGATCTTTCTAAAGGAAGGTTTAGCTCTGTGAGTTGAACACACACCACACAAAGAAGTTACTGAGAATTGTTCTTTCTTGCAGTATATGAAGAAATCCCGTTTCCAACGAAGGCCACAAACAGGTCTAAATATCCACTTGCAGACTTAACAAACAGAGTGTTTCCAAACTGCTCTATGAAAAGAAAGGTTAAACTCTGTGAGTTGAACACATCCAGTACAAAGTAGTTTCTGAGAATGATTCTGTCTAGTTTTTAAACGAGGATATTGCCATTTCTAAGATTGGCCTCAAATCTCTTGAAATCTCCACTTGCAAATTCCACAAAAAGAGTGTTTCAAAACTGCTCTGTCTAAAGGAACGTTCAGCTCTGTGAGTTGAATACAAACAATGCAAAGACGTTTCTGAGAATTCTTCTGTCTAGCATTTTATGAAGAAATCCCGTTTCCAACGAAGGCCTCAACCAGGTCTAAATATCCACTTGCAGACTTAACAAACAGAGTGTTTTCAAACTGCTCTATGAAAAGAAAGGTTAAACTCTGTGAGTTGAACACACCCATTACAAAGTAGTTTCTGAGAATGATTCTGTGTAGTTTTGAAACGGGGTTATTTCGATTTCTAAGATTGGCCTCAAATCCCAGGAAATCTCCACTTGCAATTTCCACAAAAAGAGTGTTTCAAAACTGATCTTTCTAAAGGAATGTTTATCTCTGTGAGTTGAACACACACCACACAAAGAATTTACTGAGAATTCTTCTTTCTTGCAGTATATGAAGAAATCCCGTTTCCAACGAAGGCCACAAACAGGTCTAAATATCCACTTGCAGACTTAACAAACAGAGTGTTTCCAAACTGCTCTATGAAAAGAAAGGTTGAGCACTGTGAGTTGAACACATCCAGTACAAAGTAGTTTCTGAGAATGATTCTGTCTAGTTTTTAAACGAGGATATTGCCATTTCTAAGATTGCCCTCAAATCTCTTGAAATCTCCACTTGCAAATTCCACAAAAAGAGTGTTTCAAAACTGCTTTTTCTAAAGGAACGTTCAGCTCTGTGAGTTGAATACAAACAACGCAAAGAAGTTACTGAGAATTCTTCTGTCTAGCATTCTATGAAGAAATCCCGTTACCAACGAAGGCCTCAACCAGGTCAAATATCCACTTGCAGACTTAACAAACAGAGTGTTTTCAAACTGCTCTATGCAAAGAAAGGTTAAACTCTGTGAGTTGAAGACACCCATTACAAAGTAGTTTCTGAGAATGATTCTGTGTAGTTTTGAAACGGGGTTATTTCAATTTCTAAGATTGGCCTCAAATCGCAGGAAATCTCCACTTGCAATTTCCACAAAAAGAGTGTTTCAAAACTGATCTTTCTAAAGGAAGGTTTAACTCTGTGAGTTGAACACACACCACACAAAGAAGTTACTGAGAATTCTTCTTTCTTGCAGTATATGAAGAAATCCCGTTTCCAACGAAGGCCACAAAGAGGTCTAAATATCCACTTGCAGACTTAAGAAACAGAGTGTTTCCAAACTGCTCTATGAAAAGAAAGGTTAAACTCTGTGAGTTGAACACATCCAGTACAAAGTAGTTTCTGAGAATGATTCTGTCTAGTTTTTAAACGAGGATATTGCCATTTCTAAGATTGGCCTCAAATCTCTTGAAATCTCCACTTGCAAATTCCACAAAAAGAGTGTTTCAAAACTGCTCTGTCTAAAGGAACGTTCAGCTCTGTGAGTTGAATACAAACAATGGAAAGAAGTTACTGAGAATTCTTCTGTCTAGCATTTTATGAAGAAATCCCATTTCCAACGAAGGCCTCAACCAGGTCTAAATATCCACTTGCAGACTTAACAAACAGAGTGTTTTCAAACTGCTCTGTGAAAAGAAAGGTTAAACTCTGTGAGTTGAACACACCCATTACAAAGTAGTTTCTGAGAATGATTCTGTGTAGTTTTGAAACGGGGTTATTTCAATTTCTAAGATTGGCCTCAAATCGCAGGAAATCTCCACTTGCAATTTCCACAAAAAGAGTGTTTCAAAACTGATCTTTCTAAAGGAAGGTTTAACTCTGTGAGTTGAACACACACCACACAAAGAAGTTACTGAGAATTCTTCTTTCTTGCAGTATATGAAGAAATCACGTTTCCAACGAAGGCCACAAAGAGGTCTAAATATCCACTTGCAGACTTAACAAACAGAATGTTTCCAAACTGCTCTATGAAAAGAAAGGTTAAACTCTGTGAGTTGAACACATCCAGTACAAAGTAGTTTCTGATAATGATTCTGTCTAGTTTTTAAACGAGGATATTGCCATTTCTAAAATTGGCCTCAAATCTCTTGAAATCTCCACTTGCAAATTCCAGAAAAAGAGTGTTTCAAACTGCTCTGTCTAAAGGAACGTTCAGCTCTGTGAGTTGAATACAAACAACGCAAAGAAGTTACTGAGAATTCTTCTGTCTAGCATTCTATGAAGAAATCCCGTTTCCATCGAAGGCCTCAACCAGGTCTAAATATCCACTTGCAGACTTAACAAACGGAGTGTTTTCAAACTGCTCTATGAAAAGAAAGGTTAAACTCTGTGAGTTGAACACACCCATTACAAAGTAGTTTCTGAGAATGATTCTGTGTAGTTTTGAAACGGGGTTATTTCAATTTCTAAGATTGGCCTCAAATCGCAGGAAATCTCCACTTGCAATTTCCACAAAAAGAGTGTTTCAAAACTGATCTTTCTAAAGGAGGGTTTAACTCTGTGAGTTGAACACACACCACACAAAGAAGTTACTGAGAATTCTTCTTTCTTGCAGTATATGAAGAAATCCCGTTTCCAACGAAGGCCACAAAGAGGTCTAAATATCCACTTGCAGACTTAAGAAACAGAGTGTTTCCAAGCTGCTCTATGAAAAGAAAGGTTAAACTCTGTGAGTTGAACACACCCATTACAAAGTAGTTTCTGAGAATGATTCTGTGTAGTTTTGAAACGGGGTTATTTCAATTTCTAAGATTGGCCTCAAATCGCAGGAAATCTCCACTTGCAATTTCCACAAAAAGAGTGTTTCAAAACTGATCTTTCTAAAGGAAGGTTTAGCTCTGTGAGTTGAACACACACCACACAAAGAAGTTACTGAGAATTGTTCTTTCTTGCAGTATATGAAGAAATCCCGTTTCCAACGAAGGCCACAAACAGGTCTAAATATCCACTTGCAGACTTAACAAACAGAGTGTTTCCAAACTGCTCTATGAAAAGAAAGGTTAAACTCTGTGAGTTGAACACATCCAGTACAAAGTAGTTTCTGAGAATGATTCTGTCTAGTTTTTAAACGAGGATATTGCCATTTCTAAGATTGGCCTCAAATCTCTTGAAATCTCCACTTGCAAAATCCACAAAAAGAGTGTTTCAAATCTGCTCTGTCTAAAGGAACGTTCAGCTCTGTGAGTTGAATACAAACAACGCGAAGAAGTTACTGAGAATTCTTCTGTCAGGCATTCTATGAAGAAATCCCGTTTCCAACGAAGGCCTCAACCAGGTCTAAATATCCAATTGCAGACTTAACAAACAGAGTGTTTTCAAACTGCTCTATGCAAAGAAAGGTTAAACTCTGTGAGTGAACACACCCATTACAAAGTAGTTTCTGAGAATGATTCTGTGTAGTTTTGAAACGGGGTTATTTCAATTTCTAAGATTGGCCTCAAATCGCAGGAAATCTCCAATTGCAATTTCCACAAAAAGAGTGTTTCAAAACTGATCTTTCTAAAGGAATGTTTATCTCTGTGAGTTGAACACACACCACACAAAGAAGTTACTGAGAATTCTTCTTTCTTGCAGTATATGAAGAAATCCCGTTTCCAACGAAGGCCACAAAGAGGTCTAAATATCCACTTGCAGACTTAACAAACAGAGTGTTTCCAAACTGCTCTATGAAAAGAAAGGTTAAACTCTGTGAGTTGAACACATCCAGTACAAAGTAGTTTCTGAGAATGATTCTGTCTAGTTTTTAAACGTGGATATTGCCATTTCTAAGTTTGGCCTCAAATCTCTTGAAGTCTCCACTAGCAAATTCCACAAAAAGAGTGTTTCAAAACTGCTCTGTCTAATGGAACGTTCAGCTCTGTGATTTGAATACAAACAATGCAAAGACGTTACTGAGAATTCTTCTGTCTAGCATTTTATGAAGAAATCCCATTTCCAACGAAGGCCTCAACCAGGTCTAAATATCCACTTGCAGACTTAACAAACAGAGTGTTTTCAAACTGCTCTATGAAAAGAAAGGTTAAACTCTGTGAGTTGAACACACCCATTACAAAGTAGTTTCTGAGAATGATTCTGTGTAGTTTTGAAACGGGGTTATTTCAATTTCTAAGATTGGCCTCAAATCGCAGGAAATCTCCACTTGCAATTTCCACAAAAAGAGTGTTTCAAAACTGATCTTTCTAAAGGAAGGTTTAACTCTGTGAGTTGAACACACACCACACAAAGAAGTTACTGAGAATTCTTCTTTCTTGCAGTATATGAAGAAATCCCGTTTCCAACGAAGGCCACAAACAGGTCTAAATATCCACTTGCAGACTTAACAAACAGAGTGTTTCCAAACTGCTCTATGAAAAGAAAGGTTAAACTCTGTGAGTTGAACACATCCAGTACAAAGTAGTTTCTGAGAATGATTCTGTCTACTTTTTAAACGAGGATATTGCCATTTCTAAGATTGGCCTCAAATCTCTTGAAATGTCCACATGCAAATTCCACAAAAAGAGTGTTTCAAAACTGCTCTGTCTAAAGGAACGTTCAGCTCTGTGAGTTGAATACAAACAATGCAAAGACGTTTCTGAGAATTCTTCTGTCTAGCATTTTATGAAGAAATCCCGTTTCCAACGAAGGCCTCAACCAGGTCTAAATATCCACTTGCAGACTTAACAAACAGAGTGTTTTCAAACTGCTCTATGAAAAGAAAGGTTAAACTCTGTGAGTTGAACACACCCATTACAAAGTAGTTTCTGAGAATGATTCTGTGTAGTTTTGAAACGGGGTTATTTCAATTTCTAAGATTGGCCTCAAATCGCAGGAAATCTCCACTTGCAATTTCCACAAAAAGAGTGTTTCAAAACTGATCTTTCTAAAGGAAGGTTTAACTCTGTGAGTTGAACCCACACCACACAAAGAAGTTACTGAGAAGTCTTCTTTCTTGCAGTATATGAAGAAATCCCGTTTCCAACGAAGGCCACAAACAGGACTAAATATCCACTTGCAGACTTAACAAAAAGTGTTTCCAAACTGCTCTATGAAAAGAAAGGTTAAACTCTGTGAGTTGAACACATCCAGTACAAAGTAGTTTCTGAGAATGATTCTGTCTAGTTTTTAAACGAGGATATTGCCATTTCTAAGATTGGCCTCAAATCTCTTGAAATCTCCACTTGCAAATTCCACAAAAAGAGTGTTTCAAAACTGCTCTGTCTAAAGGAACGTTCAGCTCTGTGAGTTGAATACAAACAATGCAAAGAAGTTACTGAGAATTCTTCTGTCTAGCATTCTATGACGAAATCCCGTTTCCAACGATGGCCTCAACCAGGTCTAAATATCCACTTGCAGACTTAACAAACAGAGTGTTTTCAAACTGCTCTATGAAAAGGAAGGTTAAACTCTGTGAGTTGAAGACACCCATTACAAAGTAGTTTTTGAGAATGATTTTGTGTAGTTTTGAACCGGGGTTATTTCAATTTCTAAGATTGGCCTCAAATCGCAGGAAATCTCCACTTGCAATTTCCACAAAAAGAGTGTTTCAAAACTGATCTTTCTAAAGGAAGGTTTAACTCTGTGAGTTGAACACACACCACACAAAGAAGTTACTGAGAATTCTTCTTTCTTGCAGTATATGAAGAAATCCCGTTTCCAACGAAGGCCAGAAAGAGGTCTAAATATCCACTTGCAGACTTAACAAACAGAGTGTTTCCAAACTGCTCTATGAAAAGAAAGGTTAAACTCTGTGAGTTGAACACCTCCAGTACAAAGTAGTTTCTGAGAATGATTCTGTCTAGTTTTTAAACGAGGATATTGCCATTTCTAAGATTGGCCTCAAATCTCTTGAAATCTCCACTTGCAAATTCCACAAAAAGAGTGTTTCAAAACTGCTCTGTCTAAAGGAACGTTCAGCTCTGTGAGTTGAATACAAACAACGCAAAGAAGTTACTGAGAATTCTTCTGTCTAGCATTCTATGAAGAAATCCCGTTTCCAACGAAGGCCTCAACCAGCTCTAAATATCCACTTGCAGACGTAACAAACAGAGTGTTTTCAAACTGCTCTATGAAAAGAAAGGTTAAACTCTGTGAGTTGAACACACCCATTACAAAGTAGTTTCTGAGAATGATTCTGTGTAGTTTTGAAACGGGGTTCTTTCAATTTCTAAGATTGGCCTCAAATCGCAGGAAATCTCCACTTGCAATTTCCACAAAAAGAGTGTTTCAAAACTGATCTTTCTAAAGGAAGGTTTAACTCTGTGAGTTGAACACACACCACAAAAAGAAGTTGCTGAGAATTCTTCTTTCTTGCAGTATATGAAGAAATCCCGTTTCCAACGAAGGCCACAAACAGGTGAAAATATCCACTTGCAGAGTTAACAAACAGAGCGTTTCCAAACTGCTCTATGAAAAGAAAGGTTAAACACTGTGAGTTGAACACATCCAGTACAAAGTAGTTTCTGAGAATGATTCTGTCTAGTTTTTAAACGAGGATATTGCCATTTCTAAGATTGGCCTCAAATCTCTTGAAATCTCCACTTGCAAATTCCACAAAAAGAGTGTTTCAAAACTGCTCTGCCTAAAGGAACGTTCAGCTCTGTGAGTTGAATACAAACAACGCAAAGAAGTTACTGAGAATTCTTCTGTCTAGCATTCTATGAAGAAATCCCGTTTCCAACGAAGGCCTCAACGAGGTCTAAATATCCACTTGCAGACTTAACAAACAGAGTGTTTTCAAACTGCTCTATGAAAAGGAAGGTTAAACTCTGTGAGTTGAACACACCCATTACAAAGTAGTTTCTGAGAATGATTCTGTGTAGTTTTGAAACGGGGTTATTTCAATTTCTAAGATTGGCCTCAAATCGCAGGAAATCTCCACTTGCAATTTCCACAAAAAGAGTGTTTCAAAACTGATCTTTCTAAAGGAAGGTTTAACTCTGTGAGTTGAACACACACCACACAAAGAAGTTACTGAGAATTCTTCTTTCTTGCAGTATATGAAGAAATCCCGTTTCCAACGAAGGCCACAAAGAGGTCTAAATATCCACTTGCAGACTTAAGAAACAGAGTGTTTCCAAACTGCTCTATGAAAAGAAAGGTTAAACTCTGTGAGTTGAACACATCCAGTACAAAGTAGTTTCTGAGAATGATTCTGTCTAGTTTTTAAACGAGGATATTGCCATTTCTAAGATTGGCCTCAAATCTCTTGAAATCTCCACTTGCAAATTCCACAAAAAGAGTGTTTCAAAACTGCTCTGTCTAAAGGAACGTTCAGCTCTGTGAGTTGAATAGAAACAATGCAAAGAATTACTGAGAATTCTTCTGTCTAGCATTTTATGAAGAAATCCCGTTTCCAACGAAGGCCTCAACCAGGTCTAAATATCCACTTGCAGACTTAACAAACAGAGTGTTTTCAAACTGCTCTATGAAAAGGAAGGTTAAACTCTGTGAGTTGAAGACACCCATTACAAAGTAGTTTCTGAGAATGATTCTGTGTAGTTTTGAAACGGGGTTCTTTCAATTTCTAAGATTGGCCTCAAATCGCAGGAAATCTCCACTTGCAATTTCCACAAAAAGAGTGTTTCAAAACTGATCTTTCTAAAGGAAGGTTTAGCTCTGTGAGTTGAACACACACCACACAAAGAAGTTACTGAGAATTCTTCTTTCTTGCAGTATATGAAGAAATCCCGTTTCCAACGAAGGCCACAAAGAGGTCTAAATATCCACTTGCAGACTTAACAAACAGAGTGTTTCCAAACTGCTCTATGAAAAGAAAGGTTAAACTCTGTGAGTTGAACACCTCCAGTACAAAGTAGTTTCTGAGAATGATTCTGTCTAGTTTTTAAACGAGGATATTGCCATTTCTAAGATTGGCCTCAAATCTCTTGAAATCTCCACTTGCAAATTCCACAAAAAGAGTGTTTCAAAACTGCTCTGTCTAAAGGAACGTTCAGCTCTGTGAGTTGAATACAAACAACGCAAAGAAGTTACTGAGAATTCTTCTGTCTAGCATTCTATGAAGAAATCCCGTTTCCAACGAAGGCCTCAACCAGGTCTAAATATCCACTTGCAGACTTAACAAACAGAGTGTTTTCAAACTGCTCTATGAAAAGAAAGGTTAAACTCTGTGAGTTGAACACACCCATTACAAAGTAGTTTCTGAGAATGATTCTGTGTAGTTTTGAAACGGGGTTCTTTCAATTTCTAAGATTGGTCTCAAATCGCAGGAAATCTCCACTTGCAATTTCCACAAAAAGAGTGTTTCAAAACTGATCTTTCTAAAGGAAGGTTTAACTCTGTGAGTTGAACACACACCACACAAAGAAGTTACTGAGAATTCTTCTTTCTTGCAGTATATGAAGAAATCCCGTTTCCAACGAAGGCCACAAACAGGTCTAAATATCCACTTGCAGACTTAAGAAACAGAGTGTTTCCAAACTGCTCTATGAAAAGAAAGGTTAAACTCTGTGAGTTGAACACATCCAGTACAAAGTAGTTTCTGAGAATGATTCTGTCTAGTTTTTAAACGAGGATATTGCCATTTCTAAGATTGGCCTCAAATCTCTTGAAATCTCCACTTGCAAATTCCACAAAAAGAGTGTTTCAAAACTGCTCTGTCTAAAGGAACGTTCAGCTCTGTGAGTTGAATACAAACAATGCAAAGAAGTTACTGAGAATTCTTCTGTCTAGCATTCTATGAAGAAATCCCATTTCCAACGAAGGCCTCAACCAGGTCTAAATATCCACTTGCAGACTTAACAAACAGAGTGTTTTCAAACTGCTCTATGAAAAGAAAGGTTAAACTCTGTGAGTTGAACACACCCATTACAAAGTAGTTTCTGAGAATGATTCTGTGTAGTTTTGAAACGGGGTTCTTTCAATTTCTAAGATTAGCCTCAAATCGCAGGAAATCTCCACTTGCAATTTCCACAAAAAGAGTGTTTCAAAACTGATCTTTCTAAAGGAAGGTTTAACTCTGTGAGTTGAACACACACCACAAAAAGAAGTTGCTGAGAATTCTTCTTTCTTGCAGTATATGAAGAAACCCCGTTTCCAACGAAGGCCACAAACAGGTCAAAATATCCACTTGCAGACTTAACAAACAGAGCGTTTCCAAACTGCTCTATGAAAAGAAAGGTTAAACTCTGTGAGTTGAACACATCCAGTACAAAGTAGTTTCTGAGAATGATTCTGTCTAGTTTTTAAACGAGGATATTGCCATTTCTAAGATTGGCCTCAAATCTCTTGAAATCTCCACTTGCAAATTCCACAAAAAGAGTGTTTCAAAACTGCTCTGTCTAAAGGAACGTTCAGCTCTGTGAGTTGAATAGAAACAATGCAAAGAAGTTACTGAGAATTCTTCTGTCTAGCATTCTATGAAGAAATCCAATTTCCAACGAAGGCCTCAACCAGGTCTAAATATCCACTTGCAGACTTAACAAACAGAGTGTTTTCAAACTGCTCTATGAAAAGAAAGGTTAAACTCTGTGAGTTGAACACACCCATTACAAAGTAGTTTCTGAGAATGATTCTGTGTAGTTTTGAAACGGGGTTCTTTCAATTTCTAAGATTGGCCTCAAATCGCAGGAAATCTCCACTTGCAATTTCCACAAAAAGAGTGTTTCAAAACTGATCTTTCTAAAGGAAGGTTTAACTCTGTGAGTTGAACACACACCACACAAAGAAGTTACTGAGAATTCTTCTTTCTTGCAGTATATGAAGAAATCCCGTTTCCAACGAAGGCCACAAAGAGGTCTAAATATCCACTTGCAGACTTAACAAACAGAGTGTTTCCAAACTGCTCTATGAAAAGAAAGGTTAAACTCTGTGAGTTGAACACCTCCAGTACAAAGTAGTTTCTGAGAATGATTCTGTCTAGTTTTTAAACGAGGATATTGCCATTTCTAAGATTGGCCTCAAATCTCTTGAAATCTCCACTTGCAAATTCCACAAAAAGAGTGTTTCAAAACTGCTCTGTCTAGAGGAACGTTCAGCTCTGTGAGTTGAATACAAACAATGCAAAGAAGTTACTGAGAATTCTTCTGTCTAGCATTTTATGAAGAAATCCCATTTCCAACGAAGGCCTCAACCAGGTCTAAATATCCACTTGCAGACTTAACAAACAGAGTGTTTTCAAACTGCTCTGTGAAAAGGGTGGTTAAACTCTGTGAGTTGAACACACCCATTACAAAGTAGTTTCTGAGAATGATTCTGTGTAGCTTTGAAACGGGGTTCTTTCAATTTCTAAGATTGGCCTCAAATCGCAGGAAATCTCCACTTGCAATTTCCACAAAAAGAGTGTTTCAAAACTGATCTTTCTAAAGGAGGGTTTAACTCTGTGAGTTGAACACACACCACACAAAGAAGTTACTGAGAATTCTTCTTTCTTGCAGTATATGAAGAAATCCCGTTTCCAACGAAGGCCACAAAGAGGTCTAAATATCCACTTGCAGACTTAAGAAACAGAGTGTTTCCAAGCTGCTCTATGAAAAGAAAGGTTAAACTCTGTGAGTTGAACACACCCATTACAAAGTAGTTTCTGAGAATGATTCTGTGTAGTTTTGAAACGGGGTTATTTCAATTTCTAAGATTGGCCTCAAATCGCAGGAAATCTCCACTTGCAATTTCCACAAAAAGAGTGTTTCAAAACTGATCTTTCTAAAGGAAGGTTTAGCTCTGTGAGTTGAACACACACCACACAAAGAAGTTACTGAGAATTGTTCTTTCTTGCAGTATATGAAGAAATCCCGTTTCCAACGAAGGCCACAAACAGGTCTAAATATCCACTTGCAGACTTAACAAACAGAGTGTTTCCAAACTGCTCTATGAAAAGAAAGGTTAAACTCTGTGAGTTGAACACATCCAGTACAAAGTAGTTTCTGAGAATGATTCTGTCTAGTTTTTAAACGAGGATATTGCCATTTCTAAGATTGGCCTCAAATCTCTTGAAATCTCCACTTGCAAAATCCACAAAAAGAGTGTTTCAAATCTGCTCTGTCTAAAGGAACGTTCAGCTCTGTGAGTTGAATACAAACAACGCGAAGAAGTTACTGAGAATTCTTCTGTCAGGCATTCTATGAAGAAATCCCGTTTCCAACGAAGGCCTCAACCAGGTCTAAATATCCAATTGCAGACTTAACAAACAGAGTGTTTTCAAACTGCTCTATGCAAAGAAAGGTTAAACTCTGTGAGTGAACACACCCATTACAAAGTAGTTTCTGAGAATGATTCTGTGTAGTTTTGAAACGGGGTTATTTCAATTTCTAAGATTGGCCTCAAATCGCAGGAAATCTCCAATTGCAATTTCCACAAAAAGAGTGTTTCAAAACTGATCTTTCTAAAGGAATGTTTATCTCTGTGAGTTGAACACACACCACACAAAGAAGTTACTGAGAATTCTTCTTTCTTGCAGTATATGAAGAAATCCCGTTTCCAACGAAGGCCACAAAGAGGTCTAAATATCCACTTGCAGACTTAACAAACAGAGTGTTTCCAAACTGCTCTATGAAAAGAAAGGTTAAACTCTGTGAGTTGAACACATCCAGTACAAAGTAGTTTCTGAGAATGATTCTGTCTAGTTTTTAAACGTGGATATTGCCATTTCTAAGTTTGGCCTCAAATCTCTTGAAGTCTCCACTAGCAAATTCCACAAAAAGAGTGTTTCAAAACTGCTCTGTCTAATGGAACGTTCAGCTCTGTGATTTGAATACAAACAATGCAAAGACGTTACTGAGAATTCTTCTGTCTAGCATTTTATGAAGAAATCCCATTTCCAACGAAGGCCTCAACCAGGTCTAAATATCCACTTGCAGACTTAACAAACAGAGTGTTTTCAAACTGCTCTATGAAAAGAAAGGTTAAACTCTGTGAGTTGAACACACCCATTACAAAGTAGTTTCTGAGAATGATTCTGTGTAGTTTTGAAACGGGGTTATTTCAATTTCTAAGATTGGCCTCAAATCGCAGGAAATCTCCACTTGCAATTTCCACAAAAAGAGTGTTTCAAAACTGATCTTTCTAAAGGAAGGTTTAACTCTGTGAGTTGAACACACACCACACAAAGAAGTTACTGAGAATTCTTCTTTCTTGCAGTATATGAAGAAATCCCGTTTCCAACGAAGGCCACAAACAGGTCTAAATATCCACTTGCAGACTTAACAAACAGAGTGTTTCCAAACTGCTCTATGAAAAGAAAGGTTAAACTCTGTGAGTTGAACACATCCAGTACAAAGTAGTTTCTGAGAATGATTCTGTCTACTTTTTAAACGAGGATATTGCCATTTCTAAGATTGGCCTCAAATCTCTTGAAATGTCCACATGCAAATTCCACAAAAAGAGTGTTTCAAAACTGCTCTGTCTAAAGGAACGTTCAGCTCTGTGAGTTGAATACAAACAATGCAAAGACGTTTCTGAGAATTCTTCTGTCTAGCATTTTATGAAGAAATCCCGTTTCCAACGAAGGCCTCAACCAGGTCTAAATATCCACTTGCAGACTTAACAAACAGAGTGTTTTCAAACTGCTCTATGAAAAGAAAGGTTAAACTCTGTGAGTTGAACACACCCATTACAAAGTAGTTTCTGAGAATGATTCTGTGTAGTTTTGAAACGGGGTTATTTCAATTTCTAAGATTGGCCTCAAATCGCAGGAAATCTCCACTTGCAATTTCCACAAAAAGAGTGTTTCAAAACTGATCTTTCTAAAGGAAGGTTTAACTCTGTGAGTTGAACCCACACCACACAAAGAAGTTACTGAGAAGTCTTCTTTCTTGCAGTATATGAAGAAATCCCGTTTCCAACGAAGGCCACAAACAGGACTAAATATCCACTTGCAGACTTAACAAAAAGTGTTTCCAAACTGCTCTATGAAAAGAAAGGTTAAACTCTGTGAGTTGAACACATCCAGTACAAAGTAGTTTCTGAGAATGATTCTGTCTAGTTTTTAAACGAGGATATTGCCATTTCTAAGATTGGCCTCAAATCTCTTGAAATCTCCACTTGCAAATTCCACAAAAAGAGTGTTTCAAAACTGCTCTGTCTAAAGGAACGTTCAGCTCTGTGAGTTGAATACAAACAATGCAAAGAAGTTACTGAGAATTCTTCTGTCTAGCATTCTATGACGAAATCCCGTTTCCAACGATGGCCTCAACCAGGTCTAAATATCCACTTGCAGACTTAACAAACAGAGTGTTTTCAAACTGCTCTATGAAAAGGAAGGTTAAACTCTGTGAGTTGAAGACACCCATTACAAAGTAGTTTTTGAGAATGATTTTGTGTAGTTTTGAACCGGGGTTATTTCAATTTCTAAGATTGGCCTCAAATCGCAGGAAATCTCCACTTGCAATTTCCACAAAAAGAGTGTTTCAAAACTGATCTTTCTAAAGGAAGGTTTAACTCTGTGAGTTGAACACACACCACACAAAGAAGTTACTGAGAATTCTTCTTTCTTGCAGTATATGAAGAAATCCCGTTTCCAACGAAGGCCAGAAAGAGGTCTAAATATCCACTTGCAGACTTAACAAACAGAGTGTTTCCAAACTGCTCTATGAAAAGAAAGGTTAAACTCTGTGAGTTGAACACCTCCAGTACAAAGTAGTTTCTGAGAATGATTCTGTCTAGTTTTTAAACGAGGATATTGCCATTTCTAAGATTGGCCTCAAATCTCTTGAAATCTCCACTTGCAAATTCCACAAAAAGAGTGTTTCAAAACTGCTCTGTCTAAAGGAACGTTCAGCTCTGTGAGTTGAATACAAACAACGCAAAGAAGTTACTGAGAATTCTTCTGTCTAGCATTCTATGAAGAAATCCCGTTTCCAACGAAGGCCTCAACCAGCTCTAAATATCCACTTGCAGACGTAACAAACAGAGTGTTTTCAAACTGCTCTATGAAAAGAAAGGTTAAACTCTGTGAGTTGAACACACCCATTACAAAGTAGTTTCTGAGAATGATTCTGTGTAGTTTTGAAACGGGGTTCTTTCAATTTCTAAGATTGGCCTCAAATCGCAGGAAATCTCCACTTGCAATTTCCACAAAAAGAGTGTTTCAAAACTGATCTTTCTAAAGGAAGGTTTAACTCTGTGAGTTGAACACACACCACAAAAAGAAGTTGCTGAGAATTCTTCTTTCTTGCAGTATATGAAGAAATCCCGTTTCCAACGAAGGCCACAAACAGGTGAAAATATCCACTTGCAGAGTTAACAAACAGAGCGTTTCCAAACTGCTCTATGAAAAGAAAGGTTAAACACTGTGAGTTGAACACATCCAGTACAAAGTAGTTTCTGAGAATGATTCTGTCTAGTTTTTAAACGAGGATATTGCCATTTCTAAGATTGGCCTCAAATCTCTTGAAATCTCCACTTGCAAATTCCACAAAAAGAGTGTTTCAAAACTGCTCTGCCTAAAGGAACGTTCAGCTCTGTGAGTTGAATACAAACAACGCAAAGAAGTTACTGAGAATTCTTCTGTCTAGCATTCTATGAAGAAATCCCGTTTCCAACGAAGGCCTCAACGAGGTCTAAATATCCACTTGCAGACTTAACAAACAGAGTGTTTTCAAACTGCTCTATGAAAAGGAAGGTTAAACTCTGTGAGTTGAACACACCCATTACAAAGTAGTTTCTGAGAATGATTCTGTGTAGTTTTGAAACGGGGTTATTTCAATTTCTAAGATTGGCCTCAAATCGCAGGAAATCTCCACTTGCAATTTCCACAAAAAGAGTGTTTCAAAACTGATCTTTCTAAAGGAAGGTTTAACTCTGTGAGTTGAACACACACCACACAAAGAAGTTACTGAGAATTCTTCTTTCTTGCAGTATATGAAGAAATCCCGTTTCCAACGAAGGCCACAAAGAGGTCTAAATATCCACTTGCAGACTTAAGAAACAGAGTGTTTCCAAACTGCTCTATGAAAAGAAAGGTTAAACTCTGTGAGTTGAACACATCCAGTACAAAGTAGTTTCTGAGAATGATTCTGTCTAGTTTTTAAACGAGGATATTGCCATTTCTAAGATTGGCCTCAAATCTCTTGAAATCTCCACTTGCAAATTCCACAAAAAGAGTGTTTCAAAACTGCTCTGTCTAAAGGAACGTTCAGCTCTGTGAGTTGAATAGAAACAATGCAAAGAATTACTGAGAATTCTTCTGTCTAGCATTTTATGAAGAAATCCCGTTTCCAACGAAGGCCTCAACCAGGTCTAAATATCCACTTGCAGACTTAACAAACAGAGTGTTTTCAAACTGCTCTATGAAAAGGAAGGTTAAACTCTGTGAGTTGAAGACACCCATTACAAAGTAGTTTCTGAGAATGATTCTGTGTAGTTTTGAAACGGGGTTCTTTCAATTTCTAAGATTGGCCTCAAATCGCAGGAAATCTCCACTTGCAATTTCCACAAAAAGAGTGTTTCAAAACTGATCTTTCTAAAGGAAGGTTTAGCTCTGTGAGTTGAACACACACCACACAAAGAAGTTACTGAGAATTCTTCTTTCTTGCAGTATATGAAGAAATCCCGTTTCCAACGAAGGCCACAAAGAGGTCTAAATATCCACTTGCAGACTTAACAAACAGAGTGTTTCCAAACTGCTCTATGAAAAGAAAGGTTAAACTCTGTGAGTTGAACACCTCCAGTACAAAGTAGTTTCTGAGAATGATTCTGTCTAGTTTTTAAACGAGGATATTGCCATTTCTAAGATTGGCCTCAAATCTCTTGAAATCTCCACTTGCAAATTCCACAAAAAGAGTGTTTCAAAACTGCTCTGTCTAAAGGAACGTTCAGCTCTGTGAGTTGAATACAAACAACGCAAAGAAGTTACTGAGAATTCTTCTGTCTAGCATTCTATGAAGAAATCCCGTTTCCAACGAAGGCCTCAACCAGGTCTAAATATCCACTTGCAGACTTAACAAACAGAGTGTTTTCAAACTGCTCTATGAAAAGAAAGGTTAAACTCTGTGAGTTGAACACACCCATTACAAAGTAGTTTCTGAGAATGATTCTGTGTAGTTTTGAAACGGGGTTCTTTCAATTTCTAAGATTGGTCTCAAATCGCAGGAAATCTCCACTTGCAATTTCCACAAAAAGAGTGTTTCAAAACTGATCTTTCTAAAGGAAGGTTTAACTCTGTGAGTTGAACACACACCACACAAAGAAGTTACTGAGAATTCTTCTTTCTTGCAGTATATGAAGAAATCCCGTTTCCAACGAAGGCCACAAACAGGTCTAAATATCCACTTGCAGACTTAAGAAACAGAGTGTTTCCAAACTGCTCTATGAAAAGAAAGGTTAAACTCTGTGAGTTGAACACATCCAGTACAAAGTAGTTTCTGAGAATGATTCTGTCTAGTTTTTAAACGAGGATATTGCCATTTCTAAGATTGGCCTCAAATCTCTTGAAATCTCCACTTGCAAATTCCACAAAAAGAGTGTTTCAAAACTGCTCTGTCTAAAGGAACGTTCAGCTCTGTGAGTTGAATACAAACAATGCAAAGAAGTTACTGAGAATTCTTCTGTCTAGCATTCTATGAAGAAATCCCATTTCCAACGAAGGCCTCAACCAGGTCTAAATATCCACTTGCAGACTTAACAAACAGAGTGTTTTCAAACTGCTCTATGAAAAGAAAGGTTAAACTCTGTGAGTTGAACACACCCATTACAAAGTAGTTTCTGAGAATGATTCTGTGTAGTTTTGAAACGGGGTTCTTTCAATTTCTAAGATTAGCCTCAAATCGCAGGAAATCTCCACTTGCAATTTCCACAAAAAGAGTGTTTCAAAACTGATCTTTCTAAAGGAAGGTTTAACTCTGTGAGTTGAACACACACCACAAAAAGAAGTTGCTGAGAATTCTTCTTTCTTGCAGTATATGAAGAAACCCCGTTTCCAACGAAGGCCACAAACAGGTCAAAATATCCACTTGCAGACTTAACAAACAGAGCGTTTCCAAACTGCTCTATGAAAAGAAAGGTTAAACTCTGTGAGTTGAACACATCCAGTACAAAGTAGTTTCTGAGAATGATTCTGTCTAGTTTTTAAACGAGGATATTGCCATTTCTAAGATTGGCCTCAAATCTCTTGAAATCTCCACTTGCAAATTCCACAAAAAGAGTGTTTCAAAACTGCTCTGTCTAAAGGAACGTTCAGCTCTGTGAGTTGAATAGAAACAATGCAAAGAAGTTACTGAGAATTCTTCTGTCTAGCATTCTATGAAGAAATCCAATTTCCAACGAAGGCCTCAACCAGGTCTAAATATCCACTTGCAGACTTAACAAACAGAGTGTTTTCAAACTGCTCTATGAAAAGAAAGGTTAAACTCTGTGAGTTGAACACACCCATTACAAAGTAGTTTCTGAGAATGATTCTGTGTAGTTTTGAAACGGGGTTCTTTCAATTTCTAAGATTGGCCTCAAATCGCAGGAAATCTCCACTTGCAATTTCCACAAAAAGAGTGTTTCAAAACTGATCTTTCTAAAGGAAGGTTTAACTCTGTGAGTTGAACACACACCACACAAAGAAGTTACTGAGAATTCTTCTTTCTTGCAGTATATGAAGAAATCCCGTTTCCAACGAAGGCCACAAAGAGGTCTAAATATCCACTTGCAGACTTAACAAACAGAGTGTTTCCAAACTGCTCTATGAAAAGAAAGGTTAAACTCTGTGAGTTGAACACCTCCAGTACAAAGTAGTTTCTGAGAATGATTCTGTCTAGTTTTTAAACGAGGATATTGCCATTTCTAAGATTGGCCTCAAATCTCTTGAAATCTCCACTTGCAAATTCCACAAAAAGAGTGTTTCAAAACTGCTCTGTCTAGAGGAACGTTCAGCTCTGTGAGTTGAATACAAACAATGCAAAGAAGTTACTGAGAATTCTTCTGTCTAGCATTTTATGAAGAAATCCCATTTCCAACGAAGGCCTCAACCAGGTCTAAATATCCACTTGCAGACTTAACAAACAGAGTGTTTTCAAACTGCTCTGTGAAAAGGGTGGTTAAACTCTGTGAGTTGAACACACCCATTACAAAGTAGTTTCTGAGAATGATTCTGTGTAGCTTTGAAACGGGGTTCTTTCAATTTCTAAGATTGGCCTCAAATCGCAGGAAATCTCCACTTGCAATTTCCACAAAAAGAGTGTTTCAAAACTGATCTTTCTAAAGGAGGGTTTAACTCTGTGAGTTGAACACACACCACACAAAGAAGTTACTGAGAATTCTTCTTTCTTGCAGTATATGAAGAAATCCCGTTTCCAACGAAGGCCACAAAGAGGTCTAAATATCCACTTGCAGACTTAAGAAACAGAGTGTTTCCAAGCTGCTCTATGAAAAGAAAGGTTAAACTCTGTGAGTTGAACACACCCATTACAAAGTAGTTTCTGAGAATGATTCTGTGTAGTTTTGAAACGGGGTTATTTCAATTTCTAAGATTGGCCTCAAATCGCAGGAAATCTCCACTTGCAATTTCCACAAAAAGAGTGTTTCAAAACTGATCTTTCTAAAGGAAGGTTTAGCTCTGTGAGTTGAACACACACCACACAAAGAAGTTACTGAGAATTGTTCTTTCTTGCAGTATATGAAGAAATCCCGTTTCCAACGAAGGTCACAAACAGGTCTAAATATCCACTTGCAGACTTAACAAACAGAGTGTTTCCAAACTGCTCTATGAAAAGAAAGGTTAAACTCTGTGAGTTGAACACATCCAGTACAAAGTAGTTTCTGAGAATGATTCTGTCTAGTTTTTAAACGAGGATATTGCCATTTCTAAGATTGGCCTCAAATCTCTTGAAATCTCCACTTGCAAATTCCACAAAAAGAGTGTTTCAAAACTGCTCTGTCTAAAGGAACGTTCAGCTCTGTGAGTTGAATACAAACAATGCAAAGACGTTTCTGAGAATTCTTCTGTCTAGCATTTTATGAAGAAATCCCGTTTCCAACGAAGGCCTCAACCAGGTCTAAATATCCACTTGCAGACTTAACAAACAGAGTGTTTTCAAACTGCTCTATGAAAAGAAAGGTTAAACTCTGTGAGTTGAACACACCCATTACAAAGTAGTTTCTGAGAATGATTCTGTGTAGTTTTGAAACGGGGTTATTTCGATTTCTAAGATTGGCCTCAAATCCCAGGAAATCTCCACTTGCAATTTCCACAAAAAGAGTGTTTCAAAACTGATCTTTCTAAAGGAATGTTTATCTCTGTGAGTTGAACACACACCACACAAAGAATTTACTGAGAATTCTTCTTTCTTGCAGTATATGAAGAAATCCCGTTTCCAACGAAGGCCACAAACAGGTCTAAATATCCACTTGCAGACTTAACAAACAGAGTGTTTCCAAACTGCTCTATGAAAAGAAAGGTTGAGCACTGTGAGTTGAACACATCCAGTACAAAGTAGTTTCTGAGAATGATTCTGTCTAGTTTTTAAACGAGGATATTGCCATTTCTAAGATTGCCCTCAAATCTCTTGAAATCTCCACTTGCAAATTCCACAAAAAGAGTGTTTCAAAACTGCTTTTTCTAAAGGAACGTTCAGCTCTGTGAGTTGAATACAAACAACGCAAAGAAGTTACTGAGAATTCTTCTGTCTAGCATTCTATGAAGAAATCCCGTTACCAACGAAGGCCTCAACCAGGTCAAATATCCACTTGCAGACTTAACAAACAGAGTGTTTTCAAACTGCTCTATGCAAAGAAAGGTTAAACTCTGTGAGTTGAAGACACCCATTACAAAGTAGTTTCTGAGAATGATTCTGTGTAGTTTTGAAACGGGGTTATTTCAATTTCTAAGATTGGCCTCAAATCGCAGGAAATCTCCACTTGCAATTTCCACAAAAAGAGTGTTTCAAAACTGATCTTTCTAAAGGAAGGTTTAACTCTGTGAGTTGAACACACACCACACAAAGAAGTTACTGAGAATTCTTCTTTCTTGCAGTATATGAAGAAATCCCGTTTCCAACGAAGGCCACAAACAGGTGAAAATATCCACTTGCAGAGTTAACAAACAGAGCGTTTCCAAACTGCTCTATGAAAAGAAAGGTTAAACACTGTGAGTTGAACACATCCAGTACAAAGTAGTTTCTGAGAATGATTCTGTCTAGTTTTTAAACGAGGATATTGCCATTTCTAAGATTGGCCTCAAATCTCTTGAAATCTCCACTTGCAAATTCCACAAAAAGAGTGTTTCAAAACTGCTCTGCCTAAAGGAACGTTCAGCTCTGTGAGTTGAATACAAACAACGCAAAGAAGTTACTGAGAATTCTTCTGTCTAGCATTCTATGAAGAAATCCCGTTTCCAACGAAGGCCTCAACGAGGTCTAAATATCCACTTGCAGACTTAACAAACAGAGTGTTTTCAAACTGCTCTATGAAAAGGAAGGTTAAACTCTGTGAGTTGAACACACCCATTACAAAGTAGTTTCTGAGAATGATTCTGTGTAGTTTTGAAACGGGGTTATTTCAATTTCTAAGATTGGCCTCAAATCGCAGGAAATCTCCACTTGCAATTTCCACAAAAAGAGTGTTTCAAAACTGATCTTTCTAAAGGAAGGTTTAACTCTGTGAGTTGAACACACACCACACAAAGAAGTTACTGAGAATTCTTCTTTCTTGCAGTATATGAAGAAATCCCGTTTCCAACGAAGGCCACAAAGAGGTCTAAATATCCACTTGCAGACTTAAGAAACAGAGTGTTTCCAAACTGCTCTATGAAAAGAAAGGTTAAACTCTGTGAGTTGAACACATCCAGTACAAAGTAGTTTCTGAGAATGATTCTGTCTAGTTTTTAAACGAGGATATTGCCATTTCTAAGATTGGCCTCAAATCTCTTGAAATCTCCACTTGCAAATTCCACAAAAAGAGTGTTTCAAAACTGCTCTGTCTAAAGGAACGTTCAGCTCTGTGAGTTGAATAGAAACAATGCAAAGAATTACTGAGAATTCTTCTGTCTAGCATTTTATGAAGAAATCCCGTTTCCAACGAAGGCCTCAACCAGGTCTAAATATCCACTTGCAGACTTAACAAACAGAGTGTTTTCAAACTGCTCTATGAAAAGGAAGGTTAAACTCTGTGAGTTGAAGACACCCATTACAAAGTAGTTTCTGAGAATGATTCTGTGTAGTTTTGAAACGGGGTTCTTTCAATTTCTAAGATTGGCCTCAAATCGCAGGAAATCTCCACTTGCAATTTCCACAAAAAGAGTGTTTCAAAACTGATCTTTCTAAAGGAAGGTTTAGCTCTGTGAGTTGAACACACACCACACAAAGAAGTTACTGAGAATTCTTCTTTCTTGCAGTATATGAAGAAATCCCGTTTCCAACGAAGGCCACAAAGAGGTCTAAATATCCACTTGCAGACTTAACAAACAGAGTGTTTCCAAACTGCTCTATGAAAAGAAAGGTTAAACTCTGTGAGTTGAACACCTCCAGTACAAAGTAGTTTCTGAGAATGATTCTGTCTAGTTTTTAAACGAGGATATTGCCATTTCTAAGATTGGCCTCAAATCTCTTGAAATCTCCACTTGCAAATTCCACAAAAAGAGTGTTTCAAAACTGCTCTGTCTAAAGGAACGTTCAGCTCTGTGAGTTGAATACAAACAACGCAAAGAAGTTACTGAGAATTCTTCTGTCTAGCATTCTATGAAGAAATCCCGTTTCCAACGAAGGCCTCAACCAGGTCTAAATATCCACTTGCAGACTTAACAAACAGAGTGTTTTCAAACTGCTCTATGAAAAGAAAGGTTAAACTCTGTGAGTTGAACACACCCATTACAAAGTAGTTTCTGAGAATGATTCTGTGTAGTTTTGAAACGGGGTTCTTTCAATTTCTAAGATTGGTCTCAAATCGCAGGAAATCTCCACTTGCAATTTCCACAAAAAGAGTGTTTCAAAACTGATCTTTCTAAAGGAAGGTTTAACTCTGTGAGTTGAACACACACCACACAAAGAAGTTACTGAGAATTCTTCTTTCTTGCAGTATATGAAGAAATCCCGTTTCCAACGAAGGCCACAAACAGGTCTAAATATCCACTTGCAGACTTAAGAAACAGAGTGTTTCCAAACTGCTCTATGAAAAGAAAGGTTAAACTCTGTGAGTTGAACACATCCAGTACAAAGTAGTTTCTGAGAATGATTCTGTCTAGTTTTTAAACGAGGATATTGCCATTTCTAAGATTGGCCTCAAATCTCTTGAAATCTCCACTTGCAAATTCCACAAAAAGAGTGTTTCAAAACTGCTCTGTCTAAAGGAACGTTCAGCTCTGTGAGTTGAATACAAACAATGCAAAGAAGTTACTGAGAATTCTTCTGTCTAGCATTCTATGAAGAAATCCCATTTCCAACGAAGGCCTCAACCAGGTCTAAATATCCACTTGCAGACTTAACAAACAGAGTGTTTTCAAACTGCTCTATGAAAAGAAAGGTTAAACTCTGTGAGTTGAACACACCCATTACAAAGTAGTTTCTGAGAATGATTCTGTGTAGTTTTGAAACGGGGTTCTTTCAATTTCTAAGATTAGCCTCAAATCGCAGGAAATCTCCACTTGCAATTTCCACAAAAAGAGTGTTTCAAAACTGATCTTTCTAAAGGAAGGTTTAACTCTGTGAGTTGAACACACACCACAAAAAGAAGTTGCTGAGAATTCTTCTTTCTTGCAGTATATGAAGAAACCCCGTTTCCAACGAAGGCCACAAACAGGTCAAAATATCCACTTGCAGACTTAACAAACAGAGCGTTTCCAAACTGCTCTATGAAAAGAAAGGTTAAACTCTGTGAGTTGAACACATCCAGTACAAAGTAGTTTCTGAGAATGATTCTGTCTAGTTTTTAAACGAGGATATTGCCATTTCTAAGATTGGCCTCAAATCTCTTGAAATCTCCACTTGCAAATTCCACAAAAAGAGTGTTTCAAAACTGCTCTGTCTAAAGGAACGTTCAGCTCTGTGAGTTGAATAGAAACAATGCAAAGAAGTTACTGAGAATTCTTCTGTCTAGCATTCTATGAAGAAATCCAATTTCCAACGAAGGCCTCAACCAGGTCTAAATATCCACTTGCAGACTTAACAAACAGAGTGTTTTCAAACTGCTCTATGAAAAGAAAGGTTAAACTCTGTGAGTTGAACACACCCATTACAAAGTAGTTTCTGAGAATGATTCTGTGTAGTTTTGAAACGGGGTTCTTTCAATTTCTAAGATTGGCCTCAAATCGCAGGAAATCTCCACTTGCAATTTCCACAAAAAGAGTGTTTCAAAACTGATCTTTCTAAAGGAAGGTTTAACTCTGTGAGTTGAACACACACCACACAAAGAAGTTACTGAGAATTCTTCTTTCTTGCAGTATATGAAGAAATCCCGTTTCCAACGAAGGCCACAAAGAGGTCTAAATATCCACTTGCAGACTTAACAAACAGAGTGTTTCCAAACTGCTCTATGAAAAGAAAGGTTAAACTCTGTGAGTTGAACACCTCCAGTACAAAGTAGTTTCTGAGAATGATTCTGTCTAGTTTTTAAACGAGGATATTGCCATTTCTAAGATTGGCCTCAAATCTCTTGAAATCTCCACTTGCAAATTCCACAAAAAGAGTGTTTCAAAACTGCTCTGTCTAGAGGAACGTTCAGCTCTGTGAGTTGAATACAAACAATGCAAAGAAGTTACTGAGAATTCTTCTGTCTAGCATTTTATGAAGAAATCCCATTTCCAACGAAGGCCTCAACCAGGTCTAAATATCCACTTGCAGACTTAACAAACAGAGTGTTTTCAAACTGCTCTGTGAAAAGGGTGGTTAAACTCTGTGAGTTGAACACACCCATTACAAAGTAGTTTCTGAGAATGATTCTGTGTAGCTTTGAAACGGGGTTCTTTCAATTTCTAAGATTGGCCTCAAATCGCAGGAAATCTCCACTTGCAATTTCCACAAAAAGAGTGTTTCAAAACTGATCTTTCTAAAGGAGGGTTTAACTCTGTGAGTTGAACACACACCACACAAAGAAGTTACTGAGAATTCTTCTTTCTTGCAGTATATGAAGAAATCCCGTTTCCAACGAAGGCCACAAAGAGGTCTAAATATCCACTTGCAGACTTAAGAAACAGAGTGTTTCCAAGCTGCTCTATGAAAAGAAAGGTTAAACTCTGTGAGTTGAACACACCCATTACAAAGTAGTTTCTGAGAATGATTCTGTGTAGTTTTGAAACGGGGTTATTTCAATTTCTAAGATTGGCCTCAAATCGCAGGAAATCTCCACTTGCAATTTCCACAAAAAGAGTGTTTCAAAACTGATCTTTCTAAAGGAAGGTTTAGCTCTGTGAGTTGAACACACACCACACAAAGAAGTTACTGAGAATTGTTCTTTCTTGCAGTATATGAAGAAATCCCGTTTCCAACGAAGGTCACAAACAGGTCTAAATATCCACTTGCAGACTTAACAAACAGAGTGTTTCCAAACTGCTCTATGAAAAGAAAGGTTAAACTCTGTGAGTTGAACACATCCAGTACAAAGTAGTTTCTGAGAATGATTCTGTCTAGTTTTTAAACGAGGATATTGCCATTTCTAAGATTGGCCTCAAATCTCTTGAAATCTCCACTTGCAAATTCCACAAAAAGAGTGTTTCAAAACTGCTCTGTCTAAAGGAACGTTCAGCTCTGTGAGTTGAATACAAACAATGCAAAGACGTTTCTGAGAATTCTTCTGTCTAGCATTTTATGAAGAAATCCCGTTTCCAACGAAGGCCTCAACCAGGTCTAAATATCCACTTGCAGACTTAACAAACAGAGTGTTTTCAAACTGCTCTATGAAAAGAAAGGTTAAACTCTGTGAGTTGAACACACCCATTACAAAGTAGTTTCTGAGAATGATTCTGTGTAGTTTTGAAACGGGGTTATTTCGATTTCTAAGATTGGCCTCAAATCCCAGGAAATCTCCACTTGCAATTTCCACAAAAAGAGTGTTTCAAAACTGATCTTTCTAAAGGAATGTTTATCTCTGTGAGTTGAACACACACCACACAAAGAATTTACTGAGAATTCTTCTTTCTTGCAGTATATGAAGAAATCCCGTTTCCAACGAAGGCCACAAACAGGTCTAAATATCCACTTGCAGACTTAACAAACAGAGTGTTTCCAAACTGCTCTATGAAAAGAAAGGTTGAGCACTGTGAGTTGAACACATCCAGTACAAAGTAGTTTCTGAGAATGATTCTGTCTAGTTTTTAAACGAGGATATTGCCATTTCTAAGATTGCCCTCAAATCTCTTGAAATCTCCACTTGCAAATTCCACAAAAAGAGTGTTTCAAAACTGCTTTTTCTAAAGGAACGTTCAGCTCTGTGAGTTGAATACAAACAACGCAAAGAAGTTACTGAGAATTCTTCTGTCTAGCATTCTATGAAGAAATCCCGTTACCAACGAAGGCCTCAACCAGGTCAAATATCCACTTGCAGACTTAACAAACAGAGTGTTTTCAAACTGCTCTATGCAAAGAAAGGTTAAACTCTGTGAGTTGAAGACACCCATTACAAAGTAGTTTCTGAGAATGATTCTGTGTAGTTTTGAAACGGGGTTATTTCAATTTCTAAGATTGGCCTCAAATCGCAGGAAATCTCCACTTGCAATTTCCACAAAAAGAGTGTTTCAAAACTGATCTTTCTAAAGGAAGGTTTAACTCTGTGAGTTGAACACACACCACACAAAGAAGTTACTGAGAATTCTTCTTTCTTGCAGTATATGAAGAAATCCCGTTTCCAACGAAGGCCACAAAGAGGTCTAAATATCCACTTGCAGACTTAAGAAACAGAGTGTTTCCAAACTGCTCTATGAAAAGAAAGGTTAAACTCTGTGAGTTGAACACATCCAGTACAAAGTAGTTTCTGAGAATGATTCTGTCTAGTTTTTAAACGAGGATATTGCCATTTCTAAGATTGGCCTCAAATCTCTTGAAATCTCCACTTGCAAATTCCACAAAAAGAGTGTTTCAAAACTGCTCTGTCTAAAGGAACGTTCAGCTCTGTGAGTTGAATACAAACAATGGAAAGAAGTTACTGAGAATTCTTCTGTCTAGCATTTTATGAAGAAATCCCATTTCCAACGAAGGCCTCAACCAGGTCTAAATATCCACTTGCAGACTTAACAAACAGAGTGTTTTCAAACTGCTCTGTGAAAAGAAAGGTTAAACTCTGTGAGTTGAACACACCCATTACAAAGTAGTTTCTGAGAATGATTCTGTGTAGTTTTGAAACGGGGTTATTTCAATTTCTAAGATTGGCCTCAAATCGCAGGAAATCTCCACTTGCAATTTCCACAAAAAGAGTGTTTCAAAACTGATCTTTCTAAAGGAAGGTTTAACTCTGTGAGTTGAACACACACCACACAAAGAAGTTACTGAGAATTCTTCTTTCTTGCAGTATATGAAGAAATCACGTTTCCAACGAAGGCCACAAAGAGGTCTAAATATCCACTTGCAGACTTAACAAACAGAATGTTTCCAAACTGCTCTATGAAAAGAAAGGTTAAACTCTGTGAGTTGAACACATCCAGTACAAAGTAGTTTCTGATAATGATTCTGTCTAGTTTTTAAACGAGGATATTGCCATTTCTAAAATTGGCCTCAAATCTCTTGAAATCTCCACTTGCAAATTCCAGAAAAAGAGTGTTTCAAACTGCTCTGTCTAAAGGAACGTTCAGCTCTGTGAGTTGAATACAAACAACGCAAAGAAGTTACTGAGAATTCTTCTGTCTAGCATTCTATGAAGAAATCCCGTTTCCATCGAAGGCCTCAACCAGGTCTAAATATCCACTTGCAGACTTAACAAACGGAGTGTTTTCAAACTGCTCTATGAAAAGAAAGGTTAAACTCTGTGAGTTGAACACACCCATTACAAAGTAGTTTCTGAGAATGATTCTGTGTAGTTTTGAAACGGGGTTATTTCAATTTCTAAGATTGGCCTCAAATCGCAGGAAATCTCCACTTGCAATTTCCACAAAAAGAGTGTTTCAAAACTGATCTTTCTAAAGGAGGGTTTAACTCTGTGAGTTGAACACACACCACACAAAGAAGTTACTGAGAATTCTTCTTTCTTGCAGTATATGAAGAAATCCCGTTTCCAACGAAGGCCACAAAGAGGTCTAAATATCCACTTGCAGACTTAAGAAACAGAGTGTTTCCAAGCTGCTCTATGAAAAGAAAGGTTAAACTCTGTGAGTTGAACACACCCATTACAAAGTAGTTTCTGAGAATGATTCTGTGTAGTTTTGAAACGGGGTTATTTCAATTTCTAAGATTGGCCTCAAATCGCAGGAAATCTCCACTTGCAATTTCCACAAAAAGAGTGTTTCAAAACTGATCTTTCTAAAGGAAGGTTTAGCTCTGTGAGTTGAACACACACCACACAAAGAAGTTACTGAGAATTGTTCTTTCTTGCAGTATATGAAGAAATCCCGTTTCCAACGAAGGCCACAAACAGGTCTAAATATCCACTTGCAGACTTAACAAACAGAGTGTTTCCAAACTGCTCTATGAAAAGAAAGGTTAAACTCTGTGAGTTGAACACATCCAGTACAAAGTAGTTTCTGAGAATGATTCTGTCTAGTTTTTAAACGAGGATATTGCCATTTCTAAGATTGGCCTCAAATCTCTTGAAATCTCCACTTGCAAAATCCACAAAAAGAGTGTTTCAAATCTGCTCTGTCTAAAGGAACGTTCAGCTCTGTGAGTTGAATACAAACAACGCGAAGAAGTTACTGAGAATTCTTCTGTCAGGCATTCTATGAAGAAATCCCGTTTCCAACGAAGGCCTCAACCAGGTCTAAATATCCAATTGCAGACTTAACAAACAGAGTGTTTTCAAACTGCTCTATGCAAAGAAAGGTTAAACTCTGTGAGTGAACACACCCATTACAAAGTAGTTTCTGAGAATGATTCTGTGTAGTTTTGAAACGGGGTTATTTCAATTTCTAAGATTGGCCTCAAATCGCAGGAAATCTCCAATTGCAATTTCCACAAAAAGAGTGTTTCAAAACTGATCTTTCTAAAAGAATGTTTATCTCTGTGAGTTGAACACACACCACACAAAGAAGTTACTGAGAATTCTTCTTTCTTGCAGTATATGAAGAAATCCCGTTTCCAACGAAGGCCACAAAGAGGTCTAAATATCCACTTGCAGACTTAACAAACAGAGTGTTTCCAAACTGCTCTATGAAAAGAAAGGTTAAACTCTGTGAGTTGAACACATCCAGTACAAAGTAGTTTCTGAGAATGATTCTGTCTAGTTTTTAAACGTGGATATTGCCATTTCTAAGTTTGGCCTCAAATCTCTTGAAGTCTCCACTAGCAAATTCCACAAAAAGAGTGTTTCAAAACTGCTCTGTCTAATGGAACGTTCAGCTCTGTGATTTGAATACAAACAATGCAAAGACGTTACTGAGAATTCTTCTGTCTAGCATTTTATGAAGAAATCCCATTTCCAACGAAGGCCTCAACCAGGTCTAAATATCCACTTGCAGACTTAACAAACAGAGTGTTTTCAAACTGCTCTATGAAAAGAAAGGTTAAACTCTGTGAGTTGAACACACCCATTACAAAGTAGTTTCTGAGAATGATTCTGTGTAGTTTTGAAACGGGGTTATTTCAATTTCTAAGATTGGCCTCAAATCGCAGGAAATCTCCACTTGCAATTTCCACAAAAAGAGTGTTTCAAAACTGATCTTTCTAAAGGAAGGTTTAACTCTGTGAGTTGAACACACACCACACAAAGAAGTTACTGAGAATTCTTCTTTCTTGCAGTATATGAAGAAATCCCGTTTCCAACGAAGGCCACAAACAGGTCTAAATATCCACTTGCAGACTTAACAAACAGAGTGTTTCCAAACTGCTCTATGAAAAGAAAGGTTAAACTCTGTGAGTTGAACACATCCAGTACAAAGTAGTTTCTGAGAATGATTCTGTCTACTTTTTAAACGAGGATATTGCCATTTCTAAGATTGGCCTCAAATCTCTTGAAATGTCCACATGCAAATTCCACAAAAAGAGTGTTTCAAAACTGCTCTGTCTAAAGGAACGTTCAGCTCTGTGAGTTGAATACAAACAATGCAAAGACGTTTCTGAGAATTCTTCTGTCTAGCATTTTATGAAGAAATCCCGTTTCCAACGAAGGCCTCAACCAGGTCTAAATATCCACTTGCAGACTTAACAAACAGAGTGTTTTCAAACTGCTCTATGAAAAGAAAGGTTAAACTCTGTGAGTTGAACACACCCATTACAAAGTAGTTTCTGAGAATGATTCTGTGTAGTTTTGAAACGGGGTTATTTCAATTTCTAAGATTGGCCTCAAATCGCAGGAAATCTCCACTTGCAATTTCCACAAAAAGAGTGTTTCAAAACTGATCTTTCTAAAGGAAGGTTTAACTCTGTGAGTTGAACCCACACCACACAAAGAAGTTACTGAGAAGTCTTCTTTCTTGCAGTATATGAAGAAATCCCGTTTCCAACGAAGGCCACAAACAGGACTAAATATCCACTTGCAGACTTAACAAAAAGTGTTTCCAAACTGCTCTATGAAAAGAAAGGTTAAACTCTGTGAGTTGAACACATCCAGTACAAAGTAGTTTCTGAGAATGATTCTGTCTAGTTTTTAAACGAGGATATTGCCATTTCTAAGATTGGCCTCAAATCTCTTGAAATCTCCACTTGCAAATTCCACAAAAAGAGTGTTTCAAAACTGCTCTGTCTAAAGGAACGTTCAGCTCTGTGAGTTGAATACAAACAATGCAAAGAAGTTACTGAGAATTCTTCTGTCTAGCATTCTATGACGAAATCCCGTTTCCAACGATGGCCTCAACCAGGTCTAAATATCCACTTGCAGACTTAACAAACAGAGTGTTTTCAAACTGCTCTATGAAAAGGAAGGTTAAACTCTGTGAGTTGAAGACACCCATTACAAAGTAGTTTCTGAGAATGATTTTGTGTAGTTTTGAACCGGGGTTATTTCAATTTCTAAGATTGGCCTCAAATCGCAGGAAATCTCCACTTGCAATTTCCACAAAAAGAGTGTTTCAAAACTGATCTTTCCAAAGGAAGGTTTAACTCTGTGAGTTGAACACACACCACACAAAGAAGTTACTGAGAATTCTTCTTTCTTGCAGTATATGAAGAAATCCCGTTTCCAACGAAGGCCACAAAGAGGTCTAAATATCCACTTGCAGACTTAACAAACAGAGTGTTTCCAAACTGCTCTATGAAAAGAAAGGTTAAACTCTGTGAGTTGAACACCTCCAGTACAAAGTAGTTTCTGAGAATGATTCTGTCTAGTTTTTAAACGAGGATATTGCCATTTCTAAGATTGGCCTCAAATCTCTTGAAATCTCCACTTGCAAATTCCACAAAAAGAGTGTTTCAAAACTGCTCTGTCTAAAGGAACGTTCAGCTCTGTGAGTTGAATACAAACAACGCAAAGAAGTTACTGAGAATTCTTCTGTCTAGCATTCTATGAAGAAATCCCGTTTCCAACGAAGGCCTCAACCAGGTCTAAATATCCACTTGCAGACTTAACAAACAGAGTGTTTTCAAACTGCTCTATGAAAAGAAAGGTTAAACTCTGTGAGTTGAACACACCCATTACAAAGTAGTTTCTGAGAATGATTCTGTGTAGTTTTGAAACGGGGTTATTTCAATTTCTAAGATTGGTCTCAAATCGCAGGAAATCTCCACTTGCAATTTCCACAAAAAGAGTGTTTCAAAACTGATCTTTCTAAAGGAAGGTTTTACTCTGTGAGTTGAACACACACCACACAAAGAAGTTACTGAGAATTCTTCTTTCTTGCAGTATATGAAGAAATCCCGTTTCCAACGAAGGCCACAAACAGGTCAAAATATCCACTTGCAGACTTAAGAAACAGAGTTTTTCCAAACTGCTCTATGAAAAGTAAGGTTAAACTCTGTGAGTTGAACACATCCAGTACAAAGTAGTTTCTGAGAATGATTCTGTCTAGTTTTTAAACGAGGATATTGCCATTTCTAAGATTGGCCTCAAATCTCTTGAAATCTCCACTTGCAAATTCCACAAAAAGAGTGTTTCAAAACTGCTCTGTCTAAAGGAACGTTCAGCTCTGTGAGTTGAATACAAACAATGCAAAGAAGTTACTGAGAATTCTTCTGTCTAGCATTCTATGAAGAAATCCCATTTCCAACGAAGGCCTCAACCAGGTCTAAATATCCACTTGCAGACGTAACAAACAGAGTGTTTTCAAACTGCTCTATGAAAAGAAAGGTTAAACTCTGTGAGTTGAACACACCCATTACAAAGTAGTTTCTGAGAATGATTCTGTGTAGTTTTGAAACGGGGTTCTTTCAATTTCTAAGATTGGCCTCAAATCGCAGGAAATCTCCACTTGCAATTTCCACAAAAAGAGTGTTTCAAAACTGATCTTTCTAAAGGAAGGTTTAACTCTGTGAGTTGAACACACACCACAAAAAGAAGTTGCTGAGAATTCTTCTTTCTTGCAGTATATGAAGAAATCCCGTTTCCAACGAAGGCCACAAACAGGTGAAAATATCCACTTGCAGAGTTAACAAACAGAGCGTTTCCAAACTGCTCTATGAAAAGAAAGGTTAAACACTGTGAGTTGAACACATCCAGTACAAAGTAGTTTCTGAGAATGATTCTGTCTAGTTTTTAAACGAGGATATTGCCATTTCTAAGATTGGCCTCAAATCTCTTGAAATCTCCACTTGCAAATTCCACAAAAAGAGTGTTTCAAAACTGCTCTGCCTGAAGGAACGTTCAGCTCTGTGAGTTGAATACAAACAACGCAAAGAAGTTACTGAGAATTCTTCTGTCTAGCATTCTATGAAGAAATCCCGTTTCCAACGAAGGCCTCAACGAGGTCTAAATATCCACTTGCAGACTTAACAAACAGAGTGTTTTCAAACTGCTCTATGAAAAGGAAGGTTAAACTCTGTGAGTTGAACACACCCATTACAAAGTAGTTTCTGAGAATGATTCTGTGTAGTTTTGAAACGGGGTTATTTCAATTTCTAAGATTGGCCTCAAATCGCAGGAAATCTCCACTTGCAATTTCCACAAAAAGAGTGTTTCAAAACTGATCTTTCTAAAGGAAGGTTTAACTCTGTGAGTTGAACACACACCACACAAAGAAGTTACTGAGAATTCTTCTTTCTTGCAGTATATGAAGAAATCCCGTTTCCAACGAAGGCCACAAAGAGGTCTAAATATCCACTTGCAGACTTAAGAAACAGAGTGTTTCCAAACTGCTCTATGAAAAGAAAGGTTAAACTCTGTGAGTTGAACACATCCAGTACAAAGTAGTTTCTGAGAATGATTCTGTCTAGTTTTTAAACGAGGATATTGCCATTTCTAAGATTGGCCTCAAATCTCTTGAAATCTCCACTTGCAAATTCCACAAAAAGAGTGTTTCAAAACTGCTCTGTCTAAAGGAACGTTCAGCTCTGTGAGTTGAATAGAAACAATGCAAAGAATTACTGAGAATTCTTCTGTCTAGCATTTTATGAAGAAATCCCGTTTCCAACGAAGGCCTCAACCAGGTCTAAATATCCACTTGCAGACTTAACAAACAGAGTGTTTTCAAACTGCTCTATGAAAAGGAAGGTTAAACTCTGTGAGTTGAAGACACCCATTACAAAGTAGTTTCTGAGAATGATTCTGTGTAGTTTTGAAACGGGGTTCTTTCAATTTCTAAGATTGGCCTCAAATCGCAGGAAATCTCCACTTGCAATTTCCACAAAAAGAGTGTTTCAAAACTGATCTTTCTAAAGGAAGGTTTAGCTCTGTGAGTTGAACACACACCACACAAAGAAGTTACTGAGAATTCTTCTTTCTTGCAGTATATGAAGAAATCCCGTTTCCAACGAAGGCCACAAAGAGGTCTAAATATCCACTTGCAGACTTAACAAACAGAGTGTTTCCAAACTGCTCTATGAAAAGAAAGGTTAAACTCTGTGAGTTGAACACCTCCAGTACAAAGTAGTTTCTGAGAATGATTCTGTCTAGTTTTTAAACGAGGATATTGCCATTTCTAAGATTGGCCTCAAATCTCTTGAAATCTCCACTTGCAAATTCCACAAAAAGAGTGTTTCAAAACTGCTCTGTCTAAAGGAACGTTCAGCTCTGTGAGTTGAATACAAACAACGCAAAGAAGTTACTGAGAATTCTTCTGTCTAGCATTCTATGAAGAAATCCCGTTTCCAACGAAGGCCTCAACCAGGTCTAAATATCCACTTGCAGACTTAACAAACAGAGTGTTTTCAAACTGCTCTATGAAAAGAAAGGTTAAACTCTGTGAGTTGAACACACCCATTACAAAGTAGTTTCTGAGAATGATTCTGTGTAGTTTTGAAACGGGGTTCTTTCAATTTCTAAGATTGGTCTCAAATCGCAGGAAATCTCCACTTGCAATTTCCACAAAAAGAGTGTTTCAAAACTGATCTTTCTAAAGGAAGGTTTAACTCTGTGAGTTGAACACACACCACACAAAGAAGTTACTGAGAATTCTTCTTTCTTGCAGTATATGAAGAAATCCCGTTTCCAACGAAGGCCACAAACAGGTCTAAATATCCACTTGCAGACTTAAGAAACAGAGTGTTTCCAAACTGCTCTATGAAAAGAAAGGTTAAACTCTGTGAGTTGAACACATCCAGTACAAAGTAGTTTCTGAGAATGATTCTGTCTAGTTTTTAAACGAGGATATTGCCATTTCTAAGATTGGCCTCAAATCTCTTGAAATCTCCACTTGCAAATTCCACAAAAAGAGTGTTTCAAAACTGCTCTGTCTAAAGGAACGTTCAGCTCTGTGAGTTGAATACAAACAATGCAAAGAAGTTACTGAGAATTCTTCTGTCTAGCATTCTATGAAGAAATCCCATTTCCAACGAAGGCCTCAACCAGGTCTAAATATCCACTTGCAGACTTAACAAACAGAGTGTTTTCAAACTGCTCTATGAAAAGAAAGGTTAAACTCTGTGAGTTGAACACACCCATTACAAAGTAGTTTCTGAGAATGATTCTGTGTAGTTTTGAAACGGGGTTCTTTCAATTTCTAAGATTAGCCTCAAATCGCAGGAAATCTCCACTTGCAATTTCCACAAAAAGAGTGTTTCAAAACTGATCTTTCTAAAGGAAGGTTTAACTCTGTGAGTTGAACACACACCACAAAAAGAAGTTGCTGAGAATTCTTCTTTCTTGCAGTATATGAAGAAACCCCGTTTCCAACGAAGGCCACAAACAGGTCAAAATATCCACTTGCAGACTTAACAAACAGAGCGTTTCCAAACTGCTCTATGAAAAGAAAGGTTAAACTCTGTGAGTTGAACACATCCAGTACAAAGTAGTTTCTGAGAATGATTCTGTCTAGTTTTTAAACGAGGATATTGCCATTTCTAAGATTGGCCTCAAATCTCTTGAAATCTCCACTTGCAAATTCCACAAAAAGAGTGTTTCAAAACTGCTCTGTCTAAAGGAACGTTCAGCTCTGTGAGTTGAATAGAAACAATGCAAAGAAGTTACTGAGAATTCTTCTGTCTAGCATTCTATGAAGAAATCCAATTTCCAACGAAGGCCTCAACCAGGTCTAAATATCCACTTGCAGACTTAACAAACAGAGTGTTTTCAAACTGCTCTATGAAAAGAAAGGTTAAACTCTGTGAGTTGAACACACCCATTACAAAGTAGTTTCTGAGAATGATTCTGTGTAGTTTTGAAACGGGGTTCTTTCAATTTCTAAGATTGGCCTCAAATCGCAGGAAATCTCCACTTGCAATTTCCACAAAAAGAGTGTTTCAAAACTGATCTTTCTAAAGGAAGGTTTAACTCTGTGAGTTGAACACACACCACACAAAGAAGTTACTGAGAATTCTTCTTTCTTGCAGTATATGAAGAAATCCCGTTTCCAACGAAGGCCACAAAGAGGTCTAAATATCCACTTGCAGACTTAACAAACAGAGTGTTTCCAAACTGCTCTATGAAAAGAAAGGTTAAACTCTGTGAGTTGAACACCTCCAGTACAAAGTAGTTTCTGAGAATGATTCTGTCTAGTTTTTAAACGAGGATATTGCCATTTCTAAGATTGGCCTCAAATCTCTTGAAATCTCCACTTGCAAATTCCACAAAAAGAGTGTTTCAAAACTGCTCTGTCTACAGGAACGTTCAGCTCTGTGAGTTGAATACAAACAATGCAAAGAAGTTACTGAGAATTCTTCTGTCTAGCATTTTATGAAGAAATCCCATTTTCAACGAAGGCCTCAACCAGGTCTAAATATCCACTTGCAGACTTAACAAACAGAGTGTTTTCAAACTGCTCTGTGAAAAGGGTGGTTAAACTCTGTGAGTTGAACACACCCATTACAAAGTAGTTTCTGAGAATGATTCTGTGTAGCTTTGAAACGGGGTTCTTTCAATTTCTAAGATTGGCCTCAAATCGCAGGAAATCTCCACTTGCAATTTCCACAAAAAGAGTGTTTCAAAACTGATCTTTCTAAAGGAAGGTTTAACTCTGTGAGTTGAACACACACCACACAAAGAAGTTACTGAGAATTCTTCTTTCTTGCAGTATATGAAGAAATCCCGTTTCCAACGAAGGCCACAAACAGGTCAAAATATCCACTTGCAGAGTTAACAAACAGAGCGTTTCCAAACTGCTCTATGAAAAGAAAGGTTAAACTCTGTGAGTTGAACACATCCAGTACAAAGTAGTTTCTGAGAATGATTCTGTCTAGTTTTTAAACGAGGATATTGCCATTTCTAAGATTGGCCTCAAATCTCTTGAAATCTCCACTTGCAAATTCCACAAAAAGAGTGTTTCAAAACTGCTCTGTCTAAAGGAACGTTCAGCTCTGTGAGTTGAATACAAACAACGCAAAGAAGTTACTGAGAATTCTTCTGTCTAGCATTCTATGAAGAAATCCCGTTTCCAACGAAGGCCTCAACCAGGTCTAAATATCCACTTGCAGACTTAACAAACAGAGTGTTTTCAAACTGCTCTATGAAAAGGAAGGTTAAAATCTGTGAGTTGAACACACCCATTACAAAGTAGTTTCTGAGAATGATTCTGTGTAGTTTTGAAACGGGGTTATTTCACTTTCTAAGATTGGCCTCAAATCGCAGGAAATCTCCACTTGCAATTTCCACAAAAAGAGTGTTTCAAAACTGATCTTTCTAAAGGAATGTTTAACTCTGTGAGTTGAACACACACCACACAAAGAAGTTACTGAGAAGTCTTCTTTCTTGCAGTATATGAAGAAATCCCGTTTCCAACGAAGGCCACAAAGAGGTCTAAATATCCACTTGCAGACTTAAGAAACAGAGTGTTTCCAAACTGCTCTATGAAAAGAAAGGTTAAACTCTGTGAGTTGAACACATCCAGTACAAAGTAGTTTCTGAGAATGATTCTGTCTAGTTTTTAAACGAGGATATTGCCATTTCTAAGATTGCCCTCAAATCTCTTGAAATCTCCACTTGCAAATTCCACAAAAAGAGTGTTTCAAAACTGCTCTGTCTAAAGGAACGTTCAGCTCTGTGAGTTGAATAGAAACAATGCAAAGAATTACTGAGAATTCTTCTGTCTAGCATTTTATGAAGAAATCCCGTTTCCAACGAAGGCCTCAACCAGGTCTAAATATCCACTTGCAGACTTAACAAACAGAGTGTTTTCAAACTGCTCTATGAAAAGGAAGGTTAAACTCTGTGAGTTGAAGACACCCATTACAAAGTAGTTTCTGAGAATGATTCTGTGTAGTTTTGAAACGGGGTTCTTTCAATTTCTAAGATTGGCCTCAAATCGCAGGAAATCTCCACTTGCAATTTCCACAAAAAGAGTGTTTCAAAACTGATCTTTCTAAAGGAAGGTTTAACACTGTGAGTTGAACACACACCACACAAAGAAGTTACTGAGAATTCTTCTTTCTTGCAGTATATGAAGAAATCCCGTTTCCAACGAAGGCCAGAAAGAGGTCTAAATATCCACTTGCAGACTTAACAAACAGAGTGTTTCCAAACTGCTCTATGAAAAGAAAGGTTAAACTCTGTGAGTTGAACACCTCCAGTACAAAGTAGTTTCTGAGAATGATTCTGTCTAGTTTTTAAACGAGGATATTGCCATTTCTAAGATTGGCCTCAAATCTCTTGAAATCTCCACTTGCAAATTCCACAAAAAGAGTGTTTCAAAACTGCTCTGTCTAAAGGAACGTTCAGCTCTGTGAGTTGAATACAAACAACGCAAAGAAGTTACTGAGAATTCTTCTGTCTAGCATTCTATGAAGAAATCCCGTTTCCAACGAAGGCCTCAACCAGGTCTAAATATCCACTTGCAGACTTAACAAACAGAGTGTTTTCAAACTGCTCTATGAAAAGAAAGGTTAAACTCTGTGAGTTGAAGACACGCATTACAAAGTAGTTTCTGAGAATGATTCTGTGTAGTTTTGAAACGGGGTTATTTCAATTTCTAAGATTGGCCTCAAATCGCAGGAAATCTCCACTTGCAATTTCCACAAAAAGAGTGTTTCAAAACTGATCTTTCTAAAGGAAGGTTTAACTCTGTGAGTTGAACACACACCACACAAAGAAGTTACTGAGAATTCTTCTTTCTTGCAGTATATGAAGAAATCCCGTTTCCAACGAAGGCCACAAAGAGGTCTAAATATCCACTTGCAGACTTAACAAACAGAGTGTTTCCAAACTGCTCTATGAAAAGAAAGGTTAAACTCTGTGAGTTGAACACCTCCCGTACAAAGTAGTTTCTGAGAATGATTCTGTCTAGTTTTTAAACGAGGATATTGCCATTTCTAAGATTGCCCTCAAATCTCTTGAAATCTCCACTTGCAAATTCCACAAAAAGAGTGTTTCAAAACTGCTCTGTCTAAAGGAACGTTCAGCTCTGTGAGTTGAATACAAACAACGCAAAGAAGTTACTGAGAATTCTTCTGTCTAGCATTCTATGAAGAAATCCCGTTTCCAACGAAGGCCTCAACCAGGTCTAAATATCCACTTGCAGACTTAACAAACAGAGTGTTTTCAAACTGCTCTATGAAAAGGAAGGTTAAAATCTGTGAGTTGAACACACCCATTACAAAGTAGTTTCTGAGAATGATTCTGTGTAGTTTTGAAACGGGGTTATTTCACTTTCTAAGATTGGCCTCAAATCGCAGGAAATCTCCACTTGCAATTTCCACAAAAAGAGTGTTTCAAAACTGATCTTTCTAAAGGAATGTTTAACTCTGTGAGTTGAACACACACCACACAAAGAAGTTACTGAGAAGTCTTCTTTCTTGCAGTATATGAAGAAATCCCGTTTCCAACGAAGGCCACAAAGAGGTCTAAATATCCACTTGCAGACTTAAGAAACAGAGTGTTTCCAAACTGCTCTATGAAAAGAAAGGTTAAACTCTGTGAGTTGAACACATCCAGTACAAAGTAGTTTCTGAGAATGATTCTGTCTAGTTTTTAAACGAGGATATTGCCATTTCTAAGATTGCCCTCAAATCTCTTGAAATCTCCACTTGCAAATTCCACAAAAAGAGTGTTTCAAAACTGCTCTGTCTAAAGGAACGTTCAGCTCTGTGAGTTGAATAGAAACAATGCAAAGAATTACTGAGAATTCTTCTGTCTAGCATTTTATGAAGAAATCCCGTTTCCAACGAAGGCCTCAACCAGGTCTAAATATCCACTTGCAGACTTAACAAACAGAGTGTTTTCAAACTGCTCTATGAAAAGGAAGGTTAAACTCTGTGAGTTGAAGACACCCATTACAAAGTAGTTTCTGAGAATGATTCTGTGTAGTTTTGAAACGGGGTTCTTTCAATTTCTAAGATTGGCCTCAAATCGCAGGAAATCTCCACTTGCAATTTCCACAAAAAGAGTGTTTCAAAACTGATCTTTCTAAAGGAAGGTTTAACACTGTGAGTTGAACACACACCACACAAAGAAGTTACTGAGAATTCTTCTTTCTTGCAGTATATGAAGAAATCCCGTTTCCAACGAAGGCCAGAAAGAGGTCTAAATATCCACTTGCAGACTTAACAAACAGAGTGTTTCCAAACTGCTCTATGAAAAGAAAGGTTAAACTCTGTGAGTTGAACACCTCCAGTACAAAGTAGTTTCTGAGAATGATTCTGTCTAGTTTTTAAACGAGGATATTGCCATTTCTAAGATTGGCCTCAAATCTCTTGAAATCTCCACTTGCAAATTCCACAAAAAGAGTGTTTCAAAACTGCTCTGTCTAAAGGAACGTTCAGCTCTGTGAGTTGAATACAAACAACGCAAAGAAGTTACTGAGAATTCTTCTGTCTAGCATTCTATGAAGAAATCCCGTTTCCAACGAAGGCCTCAACCAGGTCTAAATATCCACTTGCAGACTTAACAAACAGAGTGTTTTCAAACTGCTCTATGAAAAGGAAGGTTAAACTCTGTGAGTTGAAGACACGCATTACAAAGTAGTTTCTGAGAATGATTCTGTGTAGTTTTGAAACGGGGTTATTTCAATTTCTAAGATTGGCCTCAAATCGCAGGAAATCTCCACTTGCAATTTCCACAAAAAGAGTGTTTCAAAACTGATCTTTCTAAAGGAAGGTTTAACTCTGTGAGTTGAACACACACCACACAAAGAAGTTACTGAGAATTCTTCTTTCTTGCAGTATATGAAGAAATCCCGTTTCCAACGAAGGCCACAAAGAGGTCTAAATATCCACTTGCAGACTTAACAAACAGAGTGTTTCCAAACTGCTCTATGAAAAGAAAGGTTAAACTCTGTGAGTTGAACACCTCCCGTACAAAGTAGTTTCTGAGAATGATTCTGTCTAGTTTTTAAACGAGGATATTGCCATTTCTAAGATTGCCCTCAAATCTCTTGAAATCTCCACTTGCAAATTCCACAAAAAGAGTGTTTCAAAACTGCTCTGTCTAAAGGAACGTTCAGCTCTGTGAGTTGAATAGAAACAATGCAAAGAATTACTGAGAATTCTTCTGTCTAGCATTTTATGAAGAAATCCCGTTTCCAACGAAGGCCTCATCCAGGTCTAAATATCCACTTGCAGACTTAACAAACAGAGTGTTTTCAAACTGCTCTATGAAAAGGAAGGTTAAACTCTGTGAGTTGAAGACACCCATTAGAAAGTAGTTTCTGAGAATGATTCTGTGTAGTTTTGAAACGGGGTTATTTCAATTTCTAAGATTGGCCTCAAATCGCAGGAAATCTCCACTTGCAATTTCCACAAAAAGAGTGTTTCAAAACTGATCTTTCTAAAGGAAGGTTTAACTCTGTGAGTTGAACACACACCACACAAAGAAGTTACTGAGAATTCTTCTTTCTTGCAGTATATGAAGAAATCCCTTTTCCAACGAAGGCCACAAAGAGGTCTAAATATCCACTTGCAGACTTAAGAAACAGAGTGTTTCCAAACTGCTCTATGAAAAGAAAGGTTAAACTCTGTGAGTTGAACACCTCCCGTACAAAGTAGTTTCTGAGAATGATTCTGTCTAGTTTTTAAACGAGGATATTGCCATTTCTAAGATTGGCCTCAAATCTCTTGAAATCTCCACTTGCAAATTCCACAAAAAGAGTGTTTCAAAACTGCTCTGTCTAAAGGAACGTTCAGCTCTGTGAGTTGAATACAAACAACGCAAAGAAGTTACTGAGAATTCTTCTGTCTAGCATTCTATGACGAAATCCCGTTTCCAACGATGGCCTCAACCAGGTCTAAATATCCACTTGCAGACTTAACAAACAGAGTGTTTACAAACTGCTCTATGAAAAGGAAGGTTAAACTCTGTGAGTTGAAGACACCCATTACAAAGTAGTTTCTGAGAATGGTTCTGTGTAGTTTTGAAACGGGGTTATTTCAATTTCTAAGATTGGCCTCAAATCGCAGGAAATCTCCACTTGCAATTTCCACAAAAAGAGTGTTTCAAAACTGATCTTTCTAAAGGAAGGTTTAACTCTGTGAGTTGAACACACACCACACAAAGAAGTTACTGAGAATTCTTCTTTCTTGCAGTATATGAAGAAATCCCGTTTCCAACGAAGGCCACAAAGAGGTCTAAATATCCACTTGCAGACTTAACAAACAGAGTGTTTCCAAACTGCTCTATGAAAAGAAAGGTTAAACTCTGTGAGTTGAACACCTCCAGTACAAAGTAGTTTCTGAGAATGATTCTGTCTAGTTTTTAAACGAGGATATTGCCATTTCTAAGATTGGCCTCAAATCTCTTGAAATCTCCACTTGCAAATTCCACAATAAGAGTGTTTCAAAACTGCTCTGTCTAAAGGAACGTTCAGCTCTGTGAGTTGAATACAAACAACGCAAAGAAGTTACTGAGAATTCTTCTGTCTAGCATTCTATGAAGAAATCCCGTTTCCAACGAAGGCCTCAACCAGGTCTAAATATCCACTTGCAGACTTAACAAACAGAGTGTTTTCAAACTGCTCTATGAAAAGAAAGGTTAAACTCTGTGAGTTGAACACACCCATTACAAAGTAGTTTCTGAGAATGATTCTGTGTAGTTTTGAAACGGGGTTCTTTCAATTTCTAAGATTGGTCTCAAATCGCAGGAAATCTCCACTTGCAATTTCCACAAAAAGAGTGTTTCAAAACTGATCTTTCTAAAGGAAGGTTTTACTCTGTGAGTTGAACACACACCACACAAAGAAGTTACTGAGAATTCTTCTTTCTTGCAGTATATGAAGAAATCCCGTTTCCAACGAAGGCCACAAACAGGTCTAAATATCCACTTGCAGACTTAAGAAACAGAGTGTTTCCAAACTGCTTTATGAAAAGTAAGGTTAAACTCTGTGAGTTGAACACATCCAGTACAAAGTAGTTTCTGAGAATGATTCTGTCTAGTTTTTAAACGAGGATATTGCCATTTCTAAGATTGGCCTCAAATCTCTTGAAATCTCCACTTGCAAATTCCACAAAAAGAGTGTTTCAAAACTGCTCTGTCTAAAGGAACGTTCAGCTCTGTGAGTTGAATACAAACAATGCAAAGAAGTTACTGAGAATTCTTCTGTCTAGCATTCTATGAAGAAATCCCATTTCCAACGAAGGCCTCAACCAGGTCTAAATATCCACTTGCAGACTTAACAAACAGAGTGTTTTCAAACTGCTCTATGAAAAGAAAGGTTAAACTCTGTGAGTTGAACACACCCATTACAAAGTAGTTTCTGAGAATGATTCTGTGTAGTTTTGAAACGGGGTTCTTTCAATTTCTAAGATTGGCCTCAAATCGCAGGAAATCTCCACTTGCAATTTCCACAAAAAGAGTGTTTCAAAACTGATCTTTCTAAAGGAAGGTTTAACTCTGTGAGTTGAACACACACCACACAAAGAAGTTACTGAGAATTCTTCTTTCTTGCAGTATATGAAGAAATCCCGTTTCCAACGAAGGCCACAAAGAGGTCTAAATATCCACTTGCAGACTTAAGAAACAGAGTGTTTCCAAACTGCTCTATGAAAAGTAAGGTTAAACTCTGTGAGTTGAACACATCCAGTACAAAGTAGTTTCTGAGAATGATTCTGTCTAGTTTTTAAACGAGGATATTGCCATTTCTAAGATTGGCCTCAAATCTCTTGAAATCTCCACTTGCAAATTCCACAAAAAGAGTGTTTCAAAACTGCTCTGTCTAAAGGAACGTTCAGCTCTGTGAGTTGAATAGAAACAATGCAAAGAAGTTACTGAGAATTCTTCTGTCTAGCATTCTATGAAGAAATCCCATTTCCAACGAAGGCCTCAACCAGGTCTAAATATCCACTTGCAGACTTAACAAACAGAGTGTTTCCAAACTGCTCTATGAAAAGAAAGGTTAAACTCTGTGAGTTGAACACCTCCAGTACAAAGTAGTTTCTGAGAATGATTCTGTCTAGTTTTTAAACGAGGATATTGCCATTTCTAAGATTGGCCTCAAATCTCTTGAAATCTCCACTTGCAAATTCCACAATAAGAGTGTTTCAAAACTGCTCTGTCTAAAGGAACGTTCAGCTCTGTGAGTTGAATACAAACAACGCAAAGAAGTTACTGAGAATTCTTCTGTCTAGCATTCTATGAAGAAATCCCGTTTCCAACGAAGGCCTCAACCAGGTCTAAATATCCACTTGCAGACTTAACAAACAGAGTGTTTTCAAACTGCTCTATGAAAAGAAAGGTTAAACTCTGTGAGTTGAACACACCCATTACAAAGTAGTTTCTGAGAATGATTCTGTGTAGTTTTGAAACGGGGTTCTTTCAATTTCTAAGATTGGTCTCAAATCGCAGGAAATCTCCACTTGCAATTTCCACAAAAAGAGTGTTTCAAAACTGATCTTTCTAAAGGAAGGTTTTACTCTGTGAGTTGAACACACACCACACAAAGAAGTTACTGAGAATTCTTCTTTCTTGCAGTATATGAAGAAATCCCGTTTCCAACGAAGGCCACAAACAGGTCTAAATATCCACTTGCAGACTTAAGAAACAGAGTGTTTCCAAACTGCTTTATGAAAAGTAAGGTTAAACTCTGTGAGTTGAACACATCCAGTACAAAGTAGTTTCTGAGAATGATTCTGTCTAGTTTTTAAACGAGGATATTGCCATTTCTAAGATTGGCCTCAAATCTCTTGAAATCTCCACTTGCAAATTCCACAAAAAGAGTGTTTCAAAACTGCTCTGTCTAAAGGAACGTTCAGCTCTGTGAGTTGAATACAAACAATGCAAAGAAGTTACTGAGAATTCTTCTGTCTAGCATTCTATGAAGAAATCCCATTTCCAACGAAGGCCTCAACCAGGTCTAAATATCCACTTGCAGACTTAACAAACAGAGTGTTTTCAAACTGCTCTATGAAAAGAAAGGTTAAACTCTGTGAGTTGAACACACCCATTACAAAGTAGTTTCTGAGAATGATTCTGTGTAGTTTTGAAACGGGGTTCTTTCAATTTCTAAGATTGGCCTCAAATCGCAGGAAATCTCCACTTGCAATTTCCACAAAAAGAGTGTTTCAAAACTGATCTTTCTAAAGGAAGGTTTAACTCTGTGAGTTGAACACACACCACACAAAGAAGTTACTGAGAATTCTTCTTTCTTGCAGTATATGAAGAAATCCCGTTTCCAACGAAGGCCACAAAGAGGTCTAAATATCCACTTGCAGACTTAAGAAACAGAGTGTTTCCAAACTGCTCTATGAAAAGTAAGGTTAAACTCTGTGAGTTGAACACATCCAGTACAAAGTAGTTTCTGAGAATGATTCTGTCTAGTTTTTAAACGAGGATATTGCCATTTCTAAGATTGGCCTCAAATCTCTTGAAATCTCCACTTGCAAATTCCACAAAAAGAGTGTTTCAAAACTGCTCTGTCTAAAGGAACGTTCAGCTCTGTGAGTTGAATAGAAACAATGCAAAGAAGTTACTGAGAATTCTTCTGTCTAGCATTCTATGAAGAAATCCCATTTCCAACGAAGGCCTCAACCAGGTCTAAATATCCACTTGCAGACTTAACAAACAGAGTGTTTTCAAACTGCTCTATGAAAAGAAAGGTTAAACTCTGTGAGTTGAACACACCCATTACAAAGTAGTTTCTGAGAATGATTCTGTGTAGTTTTGAAACGGGGTTCTTTCAATTTCTAAGATTGGCCTCAAATCGCAGGAAATCTCCACTTGCAATTTCCACAAAAAGAGTGTTTCAAAACTGATCTTTCTAAAGGAAGGTTTAACTCTGTGAGTTGAACACACACCACACAAAGAAGTTACTGAGAATTCTTCTTTCTTGCAGTATATGAAGAAATCCCGTTTCCAACGAAGGCCACAAACAGGGCAAAATATCCACTTGCAGAGTTAACAAACAGAGCGTTTCCAAACAGCTCTATGAAAAGAAAGGTTAAACTCTGTGAGTTGAACACATCCAGTACAAAGTAGTTTCTGAGAATGATTCTGTCTAGTTTTTAAACGAGGATATTGCCATTTCTAAGATTGGCCTCAAATCTCTTGAAATCTCCACTTGCAAATTCCACAAAAAGAGTGTTTCAAAACTGCTCTGTCTAAAGGAACGTTCAGCTCTGTGAGTTGAATACAAACAACGCAAAGAAGTTACTGAGAATTCTTCTGTCTAGCATTCTATGAAGAAATCCCGTTTCCAACGAAGGCCTCAACCAGGTCTAAATATCCACTTGCAGACTTAACAAACAGAGTGTTTTCAAACTGCTCTATGAAAAGGAAGGTTAAACTCTGTGAGTTGAACACACCCATTACAAAGTAGTTTCTGAGAATGATTCTGTGTAGTTTTGAAACGGGGTTATTTCAATTTCTAAGATTGGCCTCAAATCGCAGGAAATCTCCACTTGCAATTTCCACAAAAAGAGTGTTTCAAAACTGATCTTTCTAAAGGAAGGTTTAACTCTGTGAGTTGAACACACACCACACAAAGAAGTTACTGAGAATTCTTCTTTCTTGCAGTATATGAAGAAATCCCGTTTCCAACGAAGGCCACAAAGAGGTCTAAATATCCACTTGCAGACTTAACAAACAGAGTGTTTCCAAACTGCTCTATGAAAAGAAAGGTTAAACTCTGTGAGTTGAACACCTCCAGTACAAAGTAGTTTCTGAGAATGATTCTGTCTAGTTTTTAAACGAGGATATTGCCATTTCTAAGATTGGCCTCAAATCTCTTGAAATCTCCACTTGCAAATTCCACAAAAAGAGTGTTTCAAAACTGCTCTGTCTAAAGGAACGTTCAGCTCTGTGAGTTGAATACAAACAATGCAAAGAAGTTACTGAGAATTCTTCTGTCTAGCATTTTATGAAGAAATCCCATTTCCAACGAAGGCCTCAACCAGGTCTAAATATCCACTTGCAGACTTAACAAACAGAGTGTTTTCAAACTGCTCTGTGAAAAGGGTGGTTAAACTCTGCGAGTTGAACACACCCATTACAAAGTAGTTTCTGAGAATGATTCTGTGTAGCTTTGAAACGGGGTTCTTTCAATTTCTAAGATTGGCCTCAAATCGCAGGAAATCTCCACTTGCAATTTCCACAAAAAGAGTGTTTCAAAACTGATCTTTCTAAAGGAAGGTTTAACTCTGTGAGTTGAACACACACCACACAAAGAAGTTACTGAGAATTCTTCTTTCTTGCAGTATATGAAGAAATCCCGTTTCCAACGAAGGCCACAAACAGGTCAAAATATCCACTTGCAGAGTTAACAAACAGAGCGTTTCCAAACTGCTCTATGAAAAGAAAGGTTAAACTCTGTGAGTTGAACACATCCAGTACAAAGTAGTTTCTGAGAATGATTCTGTCTAGTTTTTAAACGAGGATATTGCCATTTCTAAGATTGGCCTCAAATCTCTTGAAATCTCCACTTGCAAATTCCACAAAAAGAGTGTTTCAAAACTGCTCTGTCTAAAGGAACGTTCAGCTCTGTGAGTTGAATACAAACAACGCAAAGAAGTTACTGAGAATTCTTCTGTCTAGCATTCTATGAAGAAATCCCGTTTCCAACGAAGGCCTCAACCAGGTCTAAATATCCACTTGCAGACTTAACAAACAGAGTGTTTTCAAACTGCTCTATGAAAAGGAAGGTTAAAATCTGTGAGTTGAACACACCCATTACAAAGTAGTTTCTGAGAATGATTCTGTGTAGTTTTGAAACGGGGTTATTTCAATTTCTAAGATTGGCCTCAAATCGCAGGAAATCTCCACTTGCAATTTCCACAAAAAGAGTGTTTCAAAACTGATCTTTCTAAAGGAAGGTTTAACTCTGTGAGTTGAACACACACCACACAAAGAAGTTACTGAGAATTCTTCTTTCTTGCAGTATATGAAGAAATCCCGTTTCCAACGAAGGCCACAAAGAGGTCTAAATATCCACTTGCAGACTTAAGAAACAGAGTGTTTCCAAACTGCTCTATGAAAAGAAAGGTTAAACTCTGTGAGTTGAACACATCCAGTACAAAGTAGTTTCTGAGAATGATTCTGTCTAGTTTTTAAACGAGGATATTGCCATTTCTAAGATTGCCCTCAAATCTCTTGAAATCTCCACTTGCAAATTCCACAAAAAGAGTGTTTCAAAACTGCTCTGTCTAAAGGAACGTTCAGCTCTGTGAGTTGAATAGAAACAATGCAAAGAATTACTGAGAATTCTTCTGTCTAGCATTTTATGAAGAAATCCCGTTTCCAACGAAGGCCTCAACCAGGTCTAAATATCCACTTGCAGACTTAACAAACAGAGTGTTTTCAAACTGCTCTATGAAAAGGAAGGTTAAACTCGGTGAGTTGAAGACACCCATTACAAAGTAGTTTCTGAGAATGATTCTGTGTAGTTTTGAAACGGGGTTCTTTCAATTTCTAAGATTGGCCTCAAATCGCAGGAAATCTCCACTTGCAATTTCCACAAAAAGAGTGTTTCAAAACTGATCTTTCTAAAGGAAGGTTTAACACTGTGAGTTGAACACACACCACACAAAGAAGTTACTGAGAATTCTTCTTTCTTGCAGTATATGAAGAAATCCCGTTTCCAACGAAGGCCAGAAAGAGGTCTAAATATCCACTTGCAGACTTAACAAACAGAGTGTTTCCAAACTGCTCTATGAAAAGAAAGGTTAAACTCTGTGAGTTGAACACATCCAGTACAAAGTAGTTTCTGAGAATGATTCTGTCTAGTTTTTAAACGAGGATATTGCCATTTCTAAGATTGGCCTCAAATCTCTTGAAATCTCCACTTGCAAATTCCACAAAAAGAGTGTTTCAAAACTGCTCTGTCTAAAGGAACGTTCAGCTCTGTGAGTTGAATAGAAACAATGCAAAGAATTACTGAGAATTCTTCTGTCTAGCATTTTATGAAGAAATCCCGTTTCCAACGAAGGCCTCAACCAGGTCTAAATATCCACTTGCAGACTTAACAAACAGAGTGTTTTCAAACTGCTCTATGAAAAGGAAGGTTAAACTCGGTGAGTTGAAGACACCCATTACAAAGTAGTTTCTGAGAATGATTCTGTGTAGTTTTGAAACGGGGTTCTTTCAATTTCTAAGATTGGCCTCAAATCGCAGGAAATCTCCACTTGCAATTTCCACAAAAAGAGTGTTTCAAAACTGATCTTTCTAAAGGAAGGTTTAACACTGTGAGTTGAACACACACCACACAAAGAAGTTACTGAGAATTCTTCTTTCTTGCAGTATATGAAGAAATCCCGTTTCCAACGAAGGCCAGAAAGAGGTCTAAATATCCACTTGCAGACTTAACAAACAGAGTGTTTCCAAACTGCTCTATGAAAAGAAAGGTTAAACTCTGTGAGTTGAACACATCCAGTACAAAGTAGTTTCTGAGAATGATTCTGTCTAGTTTTTAACGAGGATATTGCCATTTCTAAGATTGGCCTCAAATCTCTTGAAATCTCCACTTGCAAATTCCACAAAAAGAGTGTTTCAAAACTGCTCTGTCTAAAGGAACGTTCAGCTCTGTGAGTTGAATACAAACAACGCAAAGAAGTTACTGAGAATTCTTCTGTCTAGCATTCTATGAAGAAATCCCGTTTCCAACGAAGGCCTCAACCAGGTCTAAATATCCACTTGCAGACTTAACAAACAGAGTGTTTTCAAACTGCTCTATGAAAAGGAAGGTTAAACTCTGTGAGTTGAAGACACGCATTACAAAGTAGTTTCTGAGAATGATTCTGTGTAGTTTTGAAACGGGGTTATTTCAATTTCTAAGATTGGCCTCAAATCGCAGGAAATCTCCACTTGCAATTTCCACAAAAAGAGTGTTTCAAAACTGATCTTTCTAAAGGAAGGTTTAACTCTGTGAGTTGAACACACACCACACAAAGAAGTTACTGAGAATTCTTCTTTCTTGCAGTATATGAAGCAATCCCGTTTCCAACGAAGGCCACAAAGAGGTCTAAATATCCACTTGCAGACTTAACAAACAGAGTGTTTCCAAACTGCTCTATGAAAAGAAAGGTTAAACTCTGTGAGTTGAACACCTCCCGTACAAAGTAGTTTCTGAGAATGATTCTGTCTAGTTTTTAAACGAGGATATTGCCATTTCTAAGATTGGCCTCAAATCTCTTGAAATCTCCACTTGCAAATTCCACAAAAAGAGTGTTTCAAAACTGCTCTGTCTAAAGGAACGTTCAGCTCTGTGAGTTGAATACAAACAACGCAAAGAAGTTACTGAGAATTCTTCTGTCTAGCATTCTATGAAGAAATCCCGTTTCCAACGAAGGCCTCAACCAGGTCTAAATATCCACTTGCAGACTTAACAAACAGAGTGTTTTCAAACTGCTCTATGAAAAGGAAGGTTAAACTCTGTGAGTTGAACACACCCATTACAAAGTAGTTTCTGAGAATGATTCTGTGTAGTTTTGAAACGGGGTTCTTTCAATTTCTAAGATTGGCCTCAAATCTCAGGAAATCTCCACTTGCAATTTCCACAAAAAGAGTGTTTCAAAACTGATCTTTCTAAAGGAAGGTTTAACTCTGTGAGTTGAACACACACCACACAAAGAAGTTACTGAGAATTCTTCTTTCTTGCAGTATATGAAGAAATCCCGTTTCCAACGAAGGCCACAAAGAGGTCTAAATATCCACTTGCAGACTTAAGAAACAGAGTGTTTCCAAACTGCTCTATGAAAAGAAAGGTTAAACTCTGTGAGTTGAACACATCCAGTACAAAGTAGTTTCTAAGAATGATTCTGTCTAGTTTTTAAACGTGGATATTGCCATTTCTAAGTTTGGCCTCAAATCTCTTGAAGTGTCCACTAGCAAATTCCACAAAAAGAGTGTTTCAAAACTGCTCTGTCTAATGGAACGTTCGGCTCTGTGAGTTGAATACAAACAATGCAAAGACGTTAGTGAGAATTCTTCTGTCTAGCATTTTATGAAGAAATCCCATTTCCAACGAAGGCCTCAACCAGGTCTAAATATCCACTTGCAGACTTAACAAACAGAGTGTTTTCAAACTGCTCTATGAAAAGAAAGGTTAAACTCTGTGAGTTGAACACACCCATTACAAAGTAGTTTCTGAGAATGATTCTGTGTAGTTTTGAAACGGGGTTATTTCAATTTCTAAGATTGGCCTCAAATCGCAGGAAATCTCCACTTGCAATTTCCACAAAAAGAGTGTTTCAAAACTGATCTTTCTAAAGGAAGGTTTAACTCTGTGAGTTGAACACACACCACACAAAGAAGTTACTGAGAATTCTTCTTTCTTGCAGTATATGAAGAAATCCCGTTTCCAACGAAGGCCACAAACAGGTCAAAATATCCACTTGCAGAGTTAACAAACAGAGCGTTTCCAAACTGCTCTATGAAAAGAAAGGTTAAACTCTGTGAGTTGAACACATCCAGTACAAAGTAGTTTCTGAGAATGATTCTGTCTAGTTTTTAAACGAGGATATTGCCATTTCTAAGATTGGCCTCAAATCTCTTGAAATCTCCACTTGCAAATTCCACAAAAAGAGTGTTTCAAAACTGCTCTGTCTAAAGGAACGTTCAGCTCTGTGAGTTGAATACAAACAACGCAAAGAAGTTACTGAGAATTCTTCTGTCTAGCATTCTATGAAGAAATCCCGTTTCCAACGAAGGCCTCAACCAGGTCTAAATATCCACTTGCAGACTTAACAAACAGAGTGTTTTCAAACTGCTCTATGAAAAGGAAGGTTAAAATCTGTGAGTTGAACACACCCATTACAAAGTAGTTTCTGAGAATGATTCTGTGTAGTTTTGAAACGGGGTTATTTCAATTTCTAAGATTGGCCTCAAATCGCAGGAAATCTCCACTTGCAATTTCCACAAAAAGAGTGTTTCAAAACTGATCTTTCTAAAGGAAGGTTTAACTCTGTGAGTTGAACACACACCACACAAAGAAGTTACTGAGAATTCTTCTTTCTTGCAGTATATGAAGAAATCCCGTTTCCAACGAAGGCCACAAAGAGGTCTAAATATCCACTTGCAGACTTAAGAAACAGAGTGTTTCCAAACTGCTCTATGAAAAGAAAGGTTAAACTCTGTGAGTTGAACACATCCAGTACAAAGTAGTTTCTGAGAATGATTCTGTCTAGTTTTTAAACGAGGATATTGCCATTTCTAAGATTGCCCTCAAATCTCTTGAAATCTCCACTTGCAAATTCCACAAAAAGAGTGTTTCAAAACTGCTCTGTCTAAAGGAACGTTCAGCTCTGTGAGTTGAATAGAAACAATGCAAAGAATTACTGAGAATTCTTCTGTCTAGCATTTTATGAAGAAATCCCGTTTCCAACGAAGGCCTCAACCAGGTCTAAATATCCACTTGCAGACTTAACAAACAGAGTGTTTTCAAACTGCTCTATGAAAAGGAAGGTTAAACTCGGTGAGTTGAAGACACCCATTACAAAGTAGTTTCTGAGAATGATTCTGTGTAGTTTTGAAACGGGGTTCTTTCAATTTCTAAGATTGGCCTCAAATCGCAGGAAATCTCCACTTGCAATTTCCACAAAAAGAGTGTTTCAAAACTGATCTTTCTAAAGGAAGGTTTAACACTGTGAGTTGAACACACACCACACAAAGAAGTTACTGAGAATTCTTCTTTCTTGCAGTATATGAAGAAATCCCGTTTCCAACGAAGGCCAGAAAGAGGTCTAAATATCCACTTGCAGACTTAACAAACAGAGTGTTTCCAAACTGCTCTATGAAAAGAAAGGTTAAACTCTGTGAGTTGAACACATCCAGTACAAAGTAGTTTCTGAGAATGATTCTGTCTAGTTTTTAAACGAGGATATTGCCATTTCTAAGATTGGCCTCAAATCTCTTGAAATCTCCACTTGCAAATTCCACAAAAAGAGTGTTTCAAAACTGCTCTGTCTAAAGGAACGTTCAGCTCTGTGAGTTGAATACAAACAACGCAAAGAAGTTACTGAGAATTCTTCTGTCTAGCATTCTATGAAGAAATCCCGTTTCCAACGAAGGCCTCAACCAGGTCTAAATATCCACTTGCAGACTTAACAAACAGAGTGTTTTCAAACTGCTCTATGAAAAGGAAGGTTAAACTCTGTGAGTTGAAGACACGCATTACAAAGTAGTTTCTGAGAATGATTCTGTGTAGTTTTGAAACGGGGTTATTTCAATTTCTAAGATTGGCCTCAAATCGCAGGAAATCTCCACTTGCAATTTCCACAAAAAGAGTGTTTCAAAACTGATCTTTCTAAAGGAAGGTTTAACTCTGTGAGTTGAACACACACCACACAAAGAAGTTACTGAGAATTCTTCTTTCTTGCAGTATATGAAGCAATCCCGTTTCCAACGAAGGCCACAAAGAGGTCTAAATATCCACTTGCAGACTTAACAAACAGAGTGTTTCCAAACTGCTCTATGAAAAGAAAGGTTAAACTCTGTGAGTTGAACACCTCCCGTACAAAGTAGTTTCTGAGAATGATTCTGTCTAGTTTTTAAACGAGGATATTGCCATTTCTAAGATTGGCCTCAAATCTCTTGAAATCTCCACTTGCAAATTCCACAAAAAGAGTGTTTCAAAACTGCTCTGTCTAAAGGAACGTTCAGCTCTGTGAGTTGAATACAAACAACGCAAAGAAGTTACTGAGAATTCTTCTGTCTAGCATTCTATGAAGAAATCCCGTTTCCAACGAAGGCCTCAACCAGGTCTAAATATCCACTTGCAGACTTAACAAACAGAGTGTTTTCAAACTGCTCTATGAAAAGGAAGGTTAAACTCTGTGAGTTGAACACACCCATTACAAAGTAGTTTCTGAGAATGATTCTGTGTAGTTTTGAAACGGGGTTCTTTCAATTTCTAAGATTGGCCTCAAATCTCAGGAAATCTCCACTTGCAATTTCCACAAAAAGAGTGTTTCAAAACTGATCTTTCTAAAGGAAGGTTTAACTCTGTGAGTTGAACACACACCACACAAAGAAGTTACTGAGAATTCTTCTTTCTTGCAGTATATGAAGAAATCCCGTTTCCAACGAAGGCCACAAAGAGGTCTAAATATCCACTTGCAGACTTAAGAAACAGAGTGTTTCCAAACTGCTCTATGAAAAGAAAGGTTAAACTCTGTGAGTTGAACACATCCAGTACAAAGTAGTTTCTAAGAATGATTCTGTCTAGTTTTTAAACGTGGATATTGCCATTTCTAAGTTTGGCCTCAAATCTCTTGAAGTGTCCACTAGCAAATTCCACAAAAAGAGTGTTTCAAAACTGCTCTGTCTAATGGAACGTTCGGCTCTGTGAGTTGAATACAAACAATGCAAAGACGTTAGTGAGAATTCTTCTGTCTAGCATTTTATGAAGAAATCCCATTTCCAACGAAGGCCTCAACCAGGTCTAAATATCCACTTGCAGACTTAACAAACAGAGTGTTTTCAAACTGCTCTATGCAAAGAAAGGTTAAACTCTGTGAGTTGAACACACCCATTACAAAGTAGTTTCTGAGAATGATTCTGTGTAGTTTTGAAACGGGGTTATTTCAATTTCTAAGATTGGCCTCAAATCGCAGGAAATCTCCACTTGCAATTTCCACAAAAAGAGTGTTTCAAAACTGATCTTTCTAAAGGAACGTTTAACTCTGTGAGTTGAACACACACCACACAAAGAAGTTACTGAGAATTCTTCTTTCTTGCAGTATATGAAGAAATCCCGTTTCCAACGAAGGCCACAAAGAGGTCTAAATATCCACTTGCAGACTTAACAAACAGAGTGTTTCCAAACTGCTCTATGAAAAGAAAGGTTAAACTCTGTGAGTTGAACACATCCAGTACAAAGTAGTTTCTGAGAATGATTCTGTCTAGTTTTTAAACGAGGATATTGCCATTTCTAAGATTGGCCTCAAATCTCTTGAAATCTCCACTTGCAAATTACACAAAAAGAGTGTTTCAAAACTGCTCTGTCTAAAGGAACATTCAGCTCTGTGAGTTGAATACAAACAACGCAAAGAAGTTACTGAGAATTCTTCTGTCTAGCATTCTATGAAGAAATCCCGTTTCCAACGAAGGCCTCAACCAGGTCTAAATATCCACTTGCAGACTTAACAAACAGAGTGTTTTCAAACTGCTCTATGAAAAGGAAGGTTAAAATCTGTGAGTTGAAGACACGCATTACAAAGTAGTTTCTGAGAATGATTCTGTGTAGTTTTGAAACGGGGTTATTTCAATTTCTAAGATTGGCCTCAAATCGCAGGAAATCTCCACTTGCAATTTCCACAAAAAGAGTGTTTCAAAACTGATCTTTCTAAAGGAAGGTTTAACTCTGTGAGTTGAACACACACCACACAAAGAAGTTACTGAGAATTCTTCTTTCTTGCAGTATATGAAGAAATCCCGTTTCCAACGAAGGCCACAAAGAGGTCTAAATATCCACTTGCAGACTTAACAAACAGAGTGTTTCCAAACTGCTCTATGAAAAGAAAGGTTAAACTCTGTGAGTTGAACACCTCCCGTACAAAGTAGTTTCTGAGAATGATTCTGTCTAGTTTTTAAACGAGGATATTGCCATTTCTAAGACTGGCCTCAAATCTCTTGAAATCTCCACTTGCAAATTCCACAAAAAGAGTGTTTCACAACTGCTCTGTCTAAAGGAATGTTCAGCTCTGTGAGTTGAATACAAACAACGCAAAGAAGTTACTGAGAATTCTTCTGTCTAGCATTCTATGAAGAAACCCCGTTTCCAACGAAGGCCTCAACCAGGTCTAAATATCCACTTGCAGACTTAACAAACAGAGTGTTTTCAAACTGCTCTATGAAAAGGAAGGTTAAACTCTGTGAGTTGAACACACCCATTACAAAGTAGTTTCTGAGAATGATTCTGTGTAGTTTTGAAACGGGGTTATTTCAATTTCTAAGATTGGCCTCAAATCGCAGGAAATCTCCACTTGCAATTTCCACAAAAAGAGTGTTTCAAAACTGATCTTTCTAAAGGAAGGTTTAACTCTGTGAGTTGAACACACACCACACAAAGAAGTTACTGAGAATTCTTCTTTCTTGCAGTATATGAAGAAATCCCGTTTCCAACGAAGGCCACAAAGAGGTCTAAATATCCACTTGCAGACTTAAGAAACAGAGTGTTTCCAAACTGCTCTATGAAAAGAAAGGTTAAACTCTGTGAGTTGAACACATCCAGTACAAAGTAGTTTCTGAGAATGATTCTGTCTAGTTTTTAAACGAGGATATTGCCATTTCTAAGATTGGCCTCAAATCTCTTGAAATGTCCACTTGCAAATTCCACAAAAAGAGTGTTTCAAAACTGCTCTGTCTAAAGGAACGTTCAGCTCTGTGAGTTGAATACAAACAATGCAAAGACGTTTCTGAGAATTCTTCTGTCTAGCATTTTATGAAGAAATCCCTTTTCCAACGAAGGCCTCAACCAGGTCTAAATATCCACTTGCAGACTTAACAAACAGAGTGTTTTCAAACTGCTCTATGAAAAGAAAGGTTAAACTCTGTGAGTTGAACACACCCATTACAAAGTAGTTTCTGAGAATGATTCTGTGTAGTTTTGAAACGGGGTTCTTTCAATTTCTAAGATTGGCCTCAAATCGCAGGAAATCTCCACTTGCAATTTCCACAAAAAGAGTGTTTCAAAACTGATCTTTCTAAAGGAAGGTTTAACTCTGTGAGTTGAACACACACCACACAAAGAAGTTACTGAGAAGTCTTCTTTCTTGCAGTATATGAAGAAATCCCGTTTCCAACGAAGGCCACAAACAGGACTAAATATCCACTTGCAGACTTAACAAAAAGTGTTTCCAAACTGCTCTATGAAAAGAAAGGTTAAACTCTGTGAGTTGAACACATCCAGTACAAAGTAGTTTCTGAGAATGATTCTGTCTAGTTTTTAAACGAGGATATTGCCTTTTCTAAGATTGCCCTCAAATCTCTTGAAATCTCCACTTGCAAATTCCACAAAAAGAGTGTTTCAAAACTGCTCTGTCTAAAGGAACGTTCAGCACTGTGAGTTGAATAGAAACAATGCAAAGAATTACTGAGAATTCTTCTGTCTAGCATTTTATGAAGAAATCCCGTTTCCAACGAAGGCCTCAACCAGGTCTAAATATCCACTTGCAGACTTAACAAACAGAGTGTTTTCAAACTGCTCTATGAAAAGGAAGGTTAAACTCTGTGAGTTGAAGACACCCATTAGAAAGTAGTTTCTGAGAATGATTCTGTGTAGTTTTGAAACGGGGTTCTTTCAATTTCTAAGATTGGCCTCAAATCGCAGGAAATCTCCACTTGCAATTTCCACAAAAAGAGTGTTTCAAAACTGATCTTTCTAAAGGAAGGTTTAACTCTGTGAGTTGAACCCACACCACACAAAGAAGTTACTGAGAATTCTTCTTTCTTGCAGTATATGAAGAAATCCCGTTTCCAACGAAGGCCACAAAGAGGTCTAAATATCCACTTGCAGACTTAACAAAGAGAGTGTTTCCAAACTGCTCTATGAAAAGAAAGGTTAAACTCTGTGAGTTGAACACCTCCAGTACAAAGTAGTTTCTGAGAATGATTCTGTCTAGTTTTTAAACGAGGATATTGCCATTTCTAAGATTGGCCTCAAATCTCTTGAAATCTCCACTTGCAAATTCCACAAAAAGAGTGTTTCAAAACTGCTCTCTCTAAAGGAACGTTCAGCTCTGTGAGTTCAATACAAACAACGCAAAGAAGTTACTGAGAATTCTTCTGTCTAGCATTCTATGACGAAATCCCGTTTCCAACGAAGGCCTCAACCAGGTCTAAATATCCACTTGCAGACTTAACAAACAGAGTGTTTTCAAACTGCTCTATGAAAAGGAAGGTTAAACTCTGTGAGTTGAAGACACCCATTACAAAGTAGTTTCTGAGAATGATTCTGTGTAGTTTTGAAACGGGGTTATTTCAATTTCTAAGATTGGCCTCAAATCGCAGGAAATCTCCACTTGCAATTTCCACAAAAAGAGTGTTTCAAAACTGATCTTTCTAAAGGAAGGTTTAACTCTGTGAGTTGAACACACACCACACAAAGAAGTTACTGAGAATTCTTCTTTCTTGCAGTATATGAAGCAATCCCGTTTCCAACGAAGGCCACAAAGAGGTCTAAATATCCACTTGCAGACTTAACAAACAGAGTGTTTCCAAACTGCTCTATGAAAAGAAAGGTTAAACTCTGTGATTTGAACACCTCCCGTACAAAGTAGTTTCTGAGAATGATTCTTTCTAGTTTTTAAACGAGGATATTGCCATTTCTAAGATTGGCCTCAAATCTCTTGAAATCTCCACTTGCAAATTCCACAAAAAGAGTGTTTCAAAACTGCTCTGTCTAAAGGAACGTTCAGCTCTGTGAGTTGAATACAAACAACGCAAAGAAGTTACTGAGAATTCTTCTGTCTAGCATTCTATGAAGAAATCCCGTTTCCAACGAAGGCCTCAACCAGGTCTAAATATCCACTTGCAGACTTAACAAACAGAGTGTTTTCAAACTGCTCTATGAAAAGGAAGGTTAAACTCTGTGAGTTGAACACACCCATTACAAAGTAGTTTCTGAGAATGATTCTGTGTAGTTTTGAAACGGGGTTCTTTCAATTTCTAAGATTGGCCTCAAATCTCAGGAAATCTCCACTTGCAATTTCCACAAAAAGAGTGTTTCAAAACTGATCTTTCTAAAGGAAGGTTTAACTCTGTGAGTTGAACACACACCACACAAAGAAGTTACTGAGAATTCTTCTTTCTTGCAGTATATGAAGAAATCCCGTTTCCAACGAAGGCCACAAAGAGGTCTAAATATCCACTTGCAGACTTAAGAAACAGAGTGTTTCCAAACTGCTCTATGAAAAGAAAGGTTAAACTCTGTGAGTTGAACACATCCAGTACAAAGTAGTTTCTAAGAATGATTCTGTCTAGTTTTTAAACGTGGATATTGCCATTTCTAAGTTTGGCCTCAAATCTCTTGAAGTGTCCACTAGCAAATTCCACAAAAAGAGTGTTTCAAAACTGCTCTGTCTAATGGAACGTTCGGCTCTGTGAGTTGAATACAAACAATGCAAAGACGTTAGTGAGAATTCTTCTGTCTAGCATTTTATGAAGAAATCCCATTTCCAACGAAGGCCTCAACCAGGTCTAAATATCCACTTGCAGACTTAACAAACAGAGTGTTTTCAAACTGCTCTATGAAAAGAAAGGTTAAACTCTGTGAGTTGAACACACCCATTACAAAGTAGTTTCTGAGAATGATTCTGTGTAGTTTTGAAACGGGGTTATTTCAATTTCTAAGATTGGCCTCAAATCGCAGGAAATCTCCACTTGCAATTTCCACAAAAAGAGTGTTTCAAAACTGATCTTTCTAAAGGAAGGTTTAACTCTGTGAGTTGAACACACACCACACAAAGAAGTTACTGAGAATTCTTCTTTCTTGCAGTATATGAAGAAATCCCGTTTCCAACGAAGGCCACAAAGAGGTCTAAATATCCACTTGCAGACTTAACAAACAGAGTGTTTCCAAACTGCTCTATGAAAAGAAAGGTTAAACTCTGTGAGTTGAACACATCCAGTACAAAGTAGTTTCTGAGAATGATTCTGTCTAGTTTTTAAACGAGGATATTGCCATTTCTAAGATTGGCCTCAAATCTCTTGAAATCTCCACTTGCAAATTCCACAAAAAGAGTGTTTCAAAACTGCTCTGTCTAAAGGAACGTTCAGCTCTGTGAGTTGAATACAAACAACGCAAAGAAGTTACTGAGAATTCTTCTGTCTAGCATTCTATGAAGAAATCCCGTTTCCAACGAAGGCCTCAACCAGGTCTAAATATCCACTTGCAGACTTAACAAACAGAGTGTTTTCAAACTGCTCTATGAAAAGGAAGGTTAAAATCTGTGAGTTGAAGACACGCATTACAAAGTAGTTTCTGAGAATGATTCTGTGTAGTTTTGAAACGGGGTTATTTCAATTTCTAAGATTGGCCTCAAATCGCAGGAAATCTCCACTTGCAATTTCCACAAAAAGAGTGTTTCAAAACTGATCTTTCTAAAGGAAGGTTTAACTCTGTGAGTTGAACACACACCACACAAAGAAGTTACTGAGAATTCTTCTTTCTTGCAGTATATGAAGAAATCCCGTTTCCAACGAAGGCCACAAAGAGGTCTAAATATCCACTTGCAGACTTAAGAAACAGAGTGTTTCCAAACTGCTCTATGAAAAGAAAGGTTAAACTCTGTGAGTTGAACACATCCAGTACAAAGTAGTTTCTGAGAATGATTCTGTCTAGTTTTTAAACGAGGATATTGCCATTTCTAAGATTGGCCTCAAATCTCTTGAAATGTCCACATGCAAATTCCACAAAAAGAGTGTTTCAAAACTGCTCTGTCTAAAGGAACGTTCAGCTCTGTGAGTTGAATACAAACAATGCAAAGACGTTTCTGAGAATTCTTCTGTCTAGCATTTTATGAAGAAATCCCTTTTCCAACGAAGGCCTCAACCAGGTCTAAATATCCACTTGCAGACTTAACAAACAGAGTGTTTTCAAACTGCTCTATGAAAAGAAAGGTTAAACTCTGTGAGTTGAACACACCCATTACAAAGTAGTTTCTGAGAATGATTCTGTGTAGTTTTGAAACGGGGTTATTTCAATTTCTAAGATTGGCCTCAAATCGCAGGAAATCTCCACTTGCAATTTCCACAAAAAGAGTGTTTCAAAACTGATCTTTCTAAAGGAAGGTTTAACTCTGTGAGTTGAACACACACCACACAAAGAAGTTACTGAGAAGTCTTCTTTCTTGCAGTATATGAAGAAATCCCGTTTCCAACGAAGGCCACAAACAGGACTAAATATCCACTTGCAGACTTAACAAAAAGTGTTTCCAAACTGCTCTATGAAAAGAAAGGTTAAACTCTGTGAGTTGAACACATCCAGTACAAAGTAGTTTCTGAGAATGATTCTGTCTAGTTTTTAAACGAGGATATTGCCTTTTCTAAGATTGCCCTCAAATCTCTTGAAATCTCCACTTGCAAATTCCACAAAAAGAGTGTTTCAAAACTGCTCTGTCTAAAGGAACGTTCAGCACTGTGAGTTGAATAGAAACAATGCAAAGAATTACTGAGAATTCTTCTGTCTAGCATTTTATGAAGAAATCCCATTTCCAACGAAGGCCTCAACCAGGTCTAAATATCCACTTGCAGACTTAACAAACAGAGTGTTTTCAAACTGCTCTATGAAAAGGAAGGTTAAACTCTGTGAGTTGAAGACACCCATTAGAAAGTAGTTTCTGAGAATGATTCTGTGTAGTTTTGAAACGGGGTTCTTTCAATTTCTAAGATTGGCCTCAAATCGCAGGAAATCTCCACTTGCAATTTCCACAAAAAGAGTGTTTCAAAACTGATCTTTCTAAAGGAAGGTTTAACTCTGTGAGTTGAACCCACACCACACAAAGAAGTTACTGAGAATTCTTCTTTCTTGCAGTATATGAAGAAATCCCGTTTCCAACGAAGGCCACAAAGAGGTCTAAATATCCACTTGCAGACTTAACAAAGAGAGTGTTTCCAAACTGCTCTATGAAAAGAAAGGTTAAACTCTGTGAGTTGAACACCTCCAGTACAAAGTAGTTTCTGAGAATGATTCTGTCTAGTTTTTAAACGAGGATATTGCCATTTCTAAGATTGGCCTCAAATCTCTTGAAATCTCCACTTGCAAATTCCACAAAAAGAGTGTTTCAAAACTGCTCTCTCTAAAGGAACGTTCAGCTCTGTGAGTTCAATACAAACAACGCAAAGAAGTTACTGAGAATTCTTCTGTCTAGCATTCTATGACGAAATCCCGTTTCCAACGAAGGCCTCAACCAGGTCTAAATATCCACTTGCAGACTTAACAAACAGAGTGTTTTCAAACTGCTCTATGAAAAGGAAGGTTAAACTCTGTGAGTTGAAGACACCCATTACAAAGTAGTTTCTGAGAATGATTCTGTGTAGTTTTGAAACGGGGTTATTTCAATTTCTAAGATTGGCCTCAAATCGCAGGAAATCTCCACTTGCAATTTCCACAAAAAGAGTGTTTCAAAACTGATCTTTCTAAAGGAAGGTTTAACTCTGTGAGTTGAACACACACCACACAAAGAAGTTACTGAGAATTCTTCTTTCTTGCAGTATATGAAGAAATCCCGTTTCCAACGAAGGCCACAAAGAGGTCTAAATATCCACTTGCAGACTTAACAAACAGAGTGTTTCCAAACTGCTCTATGAAAAGAAAGGTTAAACTCTGTGAGTTGAACACCTCCAGTACAAAGTAGTTTCTGAGAATGATTCTGTCTAGTTTTTAAACGAGGATATAGCCATTTCTAAGATTGGCCTCAAATCTCTTGAAATCTCCACTTGCAAATTCCACAAAAAGAGTGTTTCAAAACTGCTCTGTCTAAAGGAACGTTCAGCTCTGTGAGTTGAATACAAACAACGCAAAGAAGTTACTGAGAATTCTTCTGTCTAGCATTCTATGAAGAAATCCCGTTTCCAACGAAGGCCTCAACCAGGTCTAAATATCCACTTGCAGACTTAACAAACAGAGTGTTTTCAAACTGCTCTATGAAAAGAAAGGTTAAACTCTGTGAGTTGAACACACCCATTACAAAGTAGTTTCTGAGAATGATTCTGTGTAGTTTTGAAACGGGGTTCTTTCAATTTCTAAGATTGGTCTCAAATCGCAGGAAATCTCCACTTGCAATTTCCACAAAAAGAGTGTTTCAAAACTGATCTTTCTAAAGGAAGGTTTAACTCTGTGAGTTGAACACACACCACACAAAGAAGTTACTGAGAATTCTTCTTTCTTGCAGTATATGAAGAAATCCCGTTTCCAACGAAGGCCACAAAGAGGTCTAAATATCCACTTGCAGACTTAAGAAACAGAGTGTTTCCAAACTGCTCTATGAAAAGTAAGGTTAAACTCTGTGAGTTGAACACATCCAGTACAAAGTAGTTTCTGAGAATGATTCTGTCTTGTTTTTAAACGAGGATATTGCCATTTCTAAGATTGCCCTCAAATCTCTTGAAATCTCCACTTGCAAATTCCACAAAAAGAGTGTTACAAAACTGCTCTGTCTAAAGGAACGTTCAGCTCTGTGAGTTGAATACAAACAACGCAAAGAAGTTACTGAGAATTCTTCTGTCTAGCATTCTATGAAGAAATCCCGTTTCCAACGAAGGCCTCAACGAGGTCTAAATATCCACTTGCAGACTTAACAAACAGAGTGTTTTCAAACTGCTCTATGAAAAGGAAGGTTAAACTCTGTGAGTTGAAGACACGCATTACAAAGTAGTTTCTGAGAATGATTCTGTGTAGTTTTGAAACGGGGTTATTTCAATTTCTAAGATTGGCCTCAAATCGCAGGAAATCTCCACTTGCAATTTCCACAAAAAGAGTGTTTCAAAACTGATCTTTCTAAAGGAAGGTTTAACTCTGTGAGTTGAACACACACCACACAAAGAAGTTACTGAGAATTCTTCTTTCTTGCAGTATATGAAGCAATCCCGTTTCCAACGAAGGCCACAAAGAGGTCTAAATATCCACTTGCAGACTTAACAAACAGAGTGTTTCCAAACTGCTCTATGAAAAGAAAGGTTAAACTCTGTGAGTTGAACACCTCCCGTACAAAGTAGTTTCTGAGAATGATTCTGTCTAGTTTTTAAACGAGGATATTGCCATTTCTAAGATTGGCCTCAAATCTCTTGAAATCTCCACTTGCAAATTCCACAAAAAGAGTGTTTCAAAACTGCTCTGTCTAAAGGAACGTTCAGCTCTGTGAGTTGAATACAAACAACGCAAAGAAGTTACTGAGAATTCTTCTGTCTAGCATTCTATGAAGAAATCCCGTTTCCAACGAAGGCCTCAACCAGGTCTAAATATCCACTTGCAGACTTAACAAACAGAGTGTTTTCAAACTGCTCTATGAAAAGGAAGGTTAAACTCTGTGAGTTGAACACACCCATTACAAAGTAGTTTCTGAGAATGATTCTGTGTAGTTTTGAAACGGGGTTCTTTCAATTTCTAAGATTGGCCTCAAATCTCAGGAAATCTCCACTTGCAATTTCCACAAAAAGAGTGTTTCAAAACTGATCTTTCTAAAGGAAGGTTTAACTCTGTGAGTTGAACACACACCACACAAAGAAGTTACTGAGAATTCTTCTTTCTTGCAGTATATGAAGAAATCCCGTTTCCAACGAAGGCCACAAAGAGGTCTAAATATCCACTTGCAGACTTAAGAAACAGAGTGTTTCCAAACTGCTCTATGAAAAGAAAGGTTAAACTCTGTGAGTTGAACACATCCAGTACAAAGTAGTTTCTAAGAATGATTCTGTCTAGTTTTTAAACGTGGATATTGCCATTTCTAAGTTTGGCCTCAAATCTCTTGAAGTGTCCACTAGCAAATTCCACAAAAAGAGTGTTTCAAAACTGCTCTGTCTAATGGAACGTTCGGCTCTGTGAGTTGAATACAAACAATGCAAAGACGTTAGTGAGAATTCTTCTGTCTAGCATTTTATGAAGAAATCCCATTTCCAACGAAGGCCTCAACCAGGTCTAAATATCCACTTGCAGACTTAACAAACAGAGTGTTTTCAAACTGCTCTATGAAAAGAAAGGTTAAACTCTGTGAGTTGAACACACCCATTACAAAGTAGTTTCTGAGAATGATTCTGTGTAGTTTTGAAACGGGGTTATTTCAATTTCTAAGATTGGCCTCAAATCGCAGGAAATCTCCACTTGCAATTTCCACAAAAAGAGTGTTTCAAAACTGATCTTTCTAAAGGAAGGTTTAACTCTGTGAGTTGAACACACACCACACAAAGAAGTTACTGAGAATTCTTCTTCCTTGCAGTATATGAAGAAATCCCGTTTCCAACGAAGGCCACAAAGAGGTCTAAATATCCACTTGCAGACTTAACAAACAGAGTGTTTCCAAACTGCTCTATGAAAAGAAAGGTTAAACTCTGTGAGTTGAACACATCCAGTACAAAGTAGTTTCTGAGAATGATTCTGTCTAGTTTTTAAACGAGGATATTGCCATTTCTAAGATTGGCCTCAAATCTCTTGAAATCTCCACTTGCAAATTCCACAAAAAGAGTGTTTCAAAACTGCTCTGTCTAAAGGAACGTTCAGCTCTGTGAGTTGAATACAAACAACGCAAAGAAGTTACTGAGAATTCTTCTGTCTAGCATTCTATGAAGAAATCCCGTTTCCAACGAAGGCCTCAACCAGGTCTAAATATCCACTTGCAGACTTAACAAACAGAGTGTTTTCAAACTGCTCTATGAAAAGGAAGGTTAAAATCTGTGAGTTGAAGACACGCATTACAAAGTAGTTTCTGAGAATGATTCTGTGTAGTTTTGAAACGGGGTTATTTCAATTTCTAAGATTGGCCTCAAATCGCAGGAAATCTCCACTTGCAATTTCCACAAAAAGAGTGTTTCAAAACTGATCTTTCTAAAGGAAGGTTTAACTCTGTGAGTTGAACACACACCACACAAAGAAGTTACTGAGAATTCTTCTTTCTTGCAGTATATGAAGAAATCCCGTTTCCAACGAAGGCCACAAAGAGGTCTAAATATCCACTTGCAGACTTAACAAACAGAGTGTTTCCAAACTGCTCTATGAAAAGAAAGGTTAAACTCTATGAGTTGAACACCTCCCGTACAAAGTAGTTTCTGAGAATGATTCTGTCTAGTTTTTAAACGAGGATATTGCCATTTCTAAGATTGGCCTCAAATCTCTTGAAATCTCCACTTGCAAATTCCACAAAAAGAGTGTTTCACAACTGCTCTGTCTAAAGGAATATTCAGCTCTGTGAGTTGAATACAAACAACGCAAAGAAGTTACTGAGAATTCTTCTGTCTAGCATTCTATGAAGAAATCCCGTTTCCAACGAAGGCCTCAACCAGGTCTAAATATCCACTTGCAGACTTAACAAACAGAGTGTTTTCAAACTGCTCTATGAAAAGGAAGGTTAAACTCTGTGAGTTGAACACACCCATTACAAAGTAGTTTCTGAGAATGATTCTGTGTAGTTTTGAAACGGGGTTATTTCAATTTCTAAGATTGGCCTCAAATCGCAGGAAATCTCCCCTTGCAATTTCCACAAAAAGAGTGTTTCAAAACTGATCTTTCTAAAGGAAGGTTTAACTCTGTGAGTTGAACACACACCACACAAAGAAGTTACTGAGAATTCTTCTTTCTTGCAGTATATGAAGAAATCCCGTTTCCAACGAAGGCCACAAAGAGGTCTAAATATCCACTTGCAGACTTAAGAAACAGAGTGTTTCCAAACTGCTCTATGAAAAGAAAGGTTAAACTCTGTGAGTTGAACACATCCAGTACAAAGTAGTTTCTGAGAATGATTCTGTCTAGTTTTTAAACGAGGATATTGCCATTTCTAAGATTGGCCTCAAATCTCTTGAAATGTCCACATGCAAATTCCACAAAAAGAGTGTTTCAAAACTGCTCTGTCTAAAGGAACGTTCAGCTCTGTGAGTTGAATACAAACAATGCAAAGACGTTTCTGAGAATTCTTCTGTCTAGCATTTTATGAAGAAATCCCGTTTCCAACGAAGGCCTCAACCAGGTCTAAATATCCACTTGCAGACTTAACAAACAGAGTGTTTTCAAACTGCTCTATGAAAAGAAAGGTTAAACTCTGTGAGTTGAACACACCAATTACAAAGTAGTTTCTGAGAATGATTCTGTGTAGTTTTGAAACGGGGTTCTTTCAATTTCTAAGATTGGCCTCAAATCGCAGGAAATCTCCACTTGCAATTTCCACAAAAAGAGTGTTTCAAAACTGATCTTTCTAAAGGAAGGTTTAACTCTGTGAGTTGAACACACACCACACAAAGAAGTTACTGAGAAGTCTTCTTTCTTGCAGTATATGAAGAAATCCCGTTTCCAACGAAGGCCACAAACAGGACTAAATATCCACTTGCAGACTTAACAAAAAGTGTTTCCAAACTGCTCTATGAAAAGAAAGGTTAAACTCTGTGAGTTGAACACATCCAGTACAAAGTAGTTTCTGAGAATGATTCTGTCTAGTTTTTAAACGAGGATATTGCCTTTTCTAAGATTGCCCTCAAATCTCTTGAAATCTCCACTTGCAAATTCCACAAAAAGAGTGTTTCAAAACTGCTCTGTCTAAAGGAACGTTCAGCACTGTGAGTTGAATAGAAACAATGCAAAGAATTACTGAGAATTCTTCTGTCTAGCATTTTATAAAGAAATCCCGTTTCCAACGAAGGCCTCAACCAGGTCTAAATATCCACTTGCAGACTTAACAAACAGAGTGTTTTCAAACTGCTCTATGAAAAGGAAGGTTAAACTCTGTGAGTTGAAGACACCCATTAGAAAGTAGTTTCTGAGAATGATTCTGTGTAGTTTTGAAACGGGGTTCTTTCAATTTCTAAGATTGGCCTCAAATCGCAGGAAATCTCCACTTGCAATTTCCACAAAAAGAGTGTTTCAAAACTGATCTTTCTAAAGGAAGGTTTAACTCTGTGAGTTGAACCCACACCACACAAAGAAGTTACTGAGAATTCTTCTTTCTTGCAGTATATGAAGAAATCCCGTTTCCAACGAAGGCCACAAAGAGGTCTAAATATCCACTTGCAGACTTAACAAAGAGAGTGTTTCCAAACTGCTCTATGAAAAGAAAGGTTAAACTCTGTGAGTTGAACACCTCCAGTACAAAGTAGTTTCTGAGAATGATTCTGTCTAGTTTTTAAACGAGGATATTGCCATTTCTAAGATTGGCCTCAAATCTCTTGAAATCTCCACTTGCAAATTCCACAAAAAGAGTGTTTCAAAACTGCTCTCTCTAAAGGAACGTTCAGCTCTGTGAGTTCAATACAAACAACGCAAAGAAGTTACTGAGAATTCTTCTGTCTAGCATTCTATGACGAAATCCCGTTTCCAAGGAAGGCCTCAACCAGGTCTAAATATCCACTTGCAGACTTAACAAACAGAGTGTTTTCAAACTGCTCTATGAAAAGGAAGGTTAAACTCTGTGAGTTGAAGACACCCATTACAAAGTAGTTTCTGAGAATGATTCTGTGTAGTTTTGAAACGGGGTTATTTCAATTTCTAAGATTGGCCTCAAATCGCAGGAAATCTCCACTTGCAATTTCCACAAAAAGAGTGTTTCAAAACTGATCTTTCTAAAGGAAGGTTTAACTCTGTGAGTTGAACACACACTACACAAAGAAGTTACTGAGAATTCTTCTTTCTTGCAGTATATGAAGAAATCCCGTTTCCAACGAAGGCCACAAAGAGGTCTAAATATCCACTTGCAGACTTAACAAACAGAGTGTTTCCAAACTGCTCTATGAAAAGAAAGGTTAAACTCTGTGAGTTGAACACCTCCAGTACAAAGTAGTTTCTGAGAATGATTCTGTCTAGTTTTTAAACGAGGATATAGCCATTTCTAAGATTGGCCTCAAATCTCTTGAAATCTCCACTTGCAAATTCCACAAAAAGAGTGTTTCAAAACTGCTCTGTCTAAAGGAACGTTCAGCTCTGTGAGTTGAATACAAACAACGCAAAGAAGTTACTGAGAATTCTTCTGTCTAGCATTCTATGAAGAAATCCCGTTTCCAACGAAGGCCTCAACCAGGTCTAAATATCCACTTGCAGACTTAACAAACAGAGTGTTTTCAAACTGCTCTATGAAAAGAAAGGTTAAACTCTGTGAGTTGAACACACCCATTACAAAGTAGTTTCTGAGAATGATTCTGTGTAGTTTTGAAACGGGGTTCTTTCAATTTCTAAGATTGGTCTCAAATCGCAGGAAATCTCCACTTGCAATTTCCACAAAAAGAGTGTTTCAAAACTGATCTTTCTAAAGGAAGGTTTAACTCTGTGAGTTGAACACACACCACACAAAGAAGTTACTGAGAATTCTTCTTTCTTGCAGTATATGAAGCAATCCCGTTTCCAACGAAGGCCACAAAGAGGTCTAAATATCCACTTGCAGACTTAACAAACAGAGTGTTTCCAAACTGCTCTATGAAAAGAAAGGTTAAACTCTGTGAGTTGAACACCTCCCGTACAAAGTAGTTTCTGAGAATGATTCTGTCTAGTTTTTAAACGAGGATATTGCCATTTCTAAGATTGGCCTCAAATCTCTTGAAATCTCCACTTGCAAATTCCACAAAAAGAGTGTTTCAAAACTGCTCTGTCTAAAGGAACGTTCAGCTCTGTGAGTTGAATACAAACAACGCAAAGAAGTTACTGAGAATTCTTCTGTCTAGCATTCTATGAAGAAATCCCGTTTCCAACGAAGGCCTCAACCAGGTCTAAATATCCACTTGCAGACTTAACAAACAGAGTGTTTTCAAACTGCTCTATGAAAAGGAAGGTTAAACTCTGTGAGTTGAACACACCCATTACAAAGTAGTTTCTGAGAATGATTCTGTGTAGTTTTGAAACGGAGTTCTTTCAATTTCTAAGATTGGCCTCAAATCTCAGGAAATCTCCACTTGCAATTTCCACAAAAAGAGTGTTTCAAAACTGATCTTTCTAAAGGAAGGTTTAACTCTGTGAGTTGAACACACACCACACAAAGAAGTTACTGAGAATTCTTCTTTCTTGCAGTATATGAAGAAATCCCGTTTCCAACGAAGGCCACAAAGAGGTCTAAATATCCACTTGCAGACTTAAGAAACAGAGTGTTTCCAAACTGCTCTATGAAAAGAAAGGTTAAACTCTGTGAGTTGAACACATCCAGTACAAAGTAGTTTCTAAGAATGATTCTGTCTAGTTTTTAAACGTGGATATTGCCATTTCTAAGTTTGGCCTCAAATCTCTTGAAATCTCCACTTGCAAATTCCACAAAAAGAGTGTTTCAAAACTGCTCTGTCTAAAGGAACGTTCAGCTCTGTGAGTTGAATACAAACAACGCAAAGAAGTTACTGAGAATTCTTCTGTCTAGCATTCTATGAAGAAATCCCGTTTCCAACGAAGGCCTCAACCAGGTCTAAATATCCACTTGCAGACTTAACAAACAGAGTGTTTTCAAACTGCTCTATGAAAAGGAAGGTTAAAATCTGTGAGTTGAAGACACGCATTACAAAGTAGTTTCTGAGAATGATTCTGTGTAGTTTTGAAACGGGGTTATTTCAATTTCTAAGATTGGCCTCAAATCGCAGGAAATCTCCACTTGCAATTTCCACAAAAAGAGTGTTTCAAAACTGATCTTTCTAAAGGAAGGTTTAACTCTGTGAGTTGAACACACACCACACAAAGAAGTTACTGAGAATTCTTCTTTCTTGCAGTATATGAAGAAATCCCGTTTCCAACGAAGGCCACAAAGAGGTCTAAATATCCACTTGCAGACTTAACAAACAGAGTGTTTCCAAACTGCTCTATGAAAAGAAAGGTTAAACTCTGTGAGTTGAACACCTCCCGTACAAAGTAGTTTCTGAGAATGATTCTGTCTAGTTTTTAAACGAGGATATTGCCATTTCTAAGATTGGCCTCAAATCTCTTGAAATCTCCACTTGCAAATTCCACAAAAAGAGTGTTTCACAACTGCTCTGTCTAAAGGAATATTCAGCTCTGTGAGTTGAATACAAACAACGCAAAGAAGTTACTGAGAATTCTTCTGTCTAGCATTCTATGAAGAAATCCCGTTTCCAACGAAGGCCTCAACCAGGTCTAAATATCCACTTGCAGACTTAACAAACAGAGTGTTTTCAAACTGCTCTATGAAAAGGAAGGTTAAACTCTGTGAGTTGAACACACCCATTACAAAGTAGTTTCTGAGAATGATTCTGTGTAGTTTTGAAACGGGGTTCTTTCAATTTCTAAGATTGGCCTCAAATCTCAGGAAATCTCCACTTGCAATTTCCACAAAAAGAGTGTTTCAAAACTGATCTTTCTAAAGGAAGGTTTAACTCTGTGAGTTGAACACACACCACACAAAGAAGTTACTGAGAATTCTTCTTTCTTGCAGTATATGAAGAAATCCCGTTTCCAACGAAGGCCACAAAGAGGTCTAAATATCCACTTGCAGACTTAAGAAACAGAGTGTTTCCAAACTGCTCTATGAAAAGAAAGGTTAAACTCTGTGAGTTGAACACATCCAGTACAAAGTAGTTTCTAAGAATGATTCTGTCTAGTTTTTAAACGTGGATATTGCCATTTCTAAGTTTGGCCTCAAATCTCTTGAAATCTCCACTTGCAAATTCCACAAAAAGAGTGTTTCAAAACTGCTCTGTCTAAAGGAACGTTCAGCTCTGTGAGTTGAATACAAACAACGCAAAGAAGTTACTGAGAATTCTTCTGTCTAGCTTTCTATGAAGAAATCCCGTTTCCAACGAAGGCCTCAACCAGGTCTAAATATCCACTTGCAGACTTAACAAACAGAGTGTTTTCAAACTGCTCTATGAAAAGGAAGGTTAAAATCTGTGAGTTGAAGACACGCATTACAAAGTAGTTTCTGAGAATGATTCTGTGTAGTTTTGAAACGGGGTTATTTCAATTTCTAAGATTGGCCTCAAATCGCAGGAAATCTCCACTTGCAATTTCCACAAAAAGAGTGTTTCAAAACTGATCTTTCTAAAGGAAGGTTTAACTCTGTGAGTTGAACACACACCACACAAAGAAGTTACTGAGAATTCTTCTTTCTTGCAGTATATGAAGAAATCCCGTTTCCAACGAAGGCCACAAAGAGGTCTAAATATCCACTTGCAGACTTAACAAACAGAGTGTTTCCAAACTGCTCTATGAAAAGAAAGGTTAAACTCTGTGAGTTGAACACCTCCCGTACAAAGTAGTTTCTGAGAATGATTCTGTCTAGTTTTTAAACGAGGATATTGCCATTTCTAAGATTGGCCTCAAATCTCTTGAAATCTCCACTTGCAAATTCCACAAAAAGAGTGTTTCACAACTGCTCTGTCTAAAGGAATATTCAGCTCTGTGAGTTGAATACAAACAACGCAAAGAAGTTACTGAGAATTCTTCTGTCTAGCATTCTATGAAGAAATCCCGTTTCCAACGAAGGCCTCAACCAGGTCTAAATATCCACTTGCAGACTTAACAAACAGAGTGTTTTCAAACTGCTCTATGAAAAGGAAGGTTAAACTCTGTGAGTTGAACACACCCATTACAAAGTAGTTTCTGAGAATGATTCTGTGTAGTTTTGAAACGGGGTTATTTCAATTTCTAAGATTGGCCTCAAATCGCAGGAAATCTCCCCTTGCAATTTCCACAAAAAGAGTGTTTCAAAACTGATCTTTCTAAAGGAAGGTTTAACTCTGTGAGTTGAACACACACCACACAAAGAAGTTACTGAGAATTCTTCTTTCTTGCAGTATATGAAGAAATCCCGTTTCCAACGAAGGCCACAAAGAGGTCTAAATATCCACTTGCAGACTTAAGAAACAGAGTGTTTCCAAACTGCTCTATGAAAAGAAAGGTTAAACTCTGTGAGTTGAACACATCCAGTACAAAGTAGTTTCTGAGAATGATTCTGTCTAGTTTTTAAACGAGGATATTGCCATTTCTAAGATTGGCCTCAAATCTCTTGAAATGTCCACATGCAAATTCCACAAAAAGAGTGTTTCAAAACTGCTCTGTCTAAAGGAACGTTCAGCTCTGTGAGTTGAATACAAACAATGCAAAGACGTTTCTGAGAATTCTTCTGTCTAGCATTTTATGAAGAAATCCCGTTTCCAACGAAGGCCTCAACCAGGTCTAAATATCCACTTGCAGACTTAACAAACAGAGTGTTTTCAAACTGCTCTATGAAAAGAAAGGTTAAACTCTGTGAGTTGAACACACCCATTACAAAGTAGTTTCTGAGAATGATTCTGTGTAGTTTTGAAACGGGGTTCTTTCAATTTCTAAGATTGGCCTCAAATCGCAGGAAATCTCCACTTGCAATTTCCACAAAAAGAGTGTTTCAAAACTGATCTTTCTAAAGGAAGGTTTAACTCTGTGAGTTGAACACACACCACACAAAGAAGTTACTGAGAAGTCTTCTTTCTTGCAGTATATGAAGAAATCCCGTTTCCAACGAAGGCCACAAACAGGACTAAATATCCACTTGCAGACTTAACAAAAAGTGTTTCCAAACTGCTCTATGAAAAGAAAGGTTAAACTCTGTGAGTTGAACACATCCAGTACAAAGTAGTTTCTGAGAATGATTCTGTCTAGTTTTTAAACGAGGATATTGCCTTTTCTAAGATTGCCCTCAAATCTCTTGAAATCTCCACTTGCAAATTCCACAAAAAGAGTGTTTCAAAACTGCTCTGTCCAAAGGAACGTTCAGCACTGTGAGTTGAATAGAAACAATGCAAAGAATTACTGAGAATTCTTCTGTCTAGCATTTTATAAAGAAATCCCGTTTCCAACGAAGGCCTCAACCAGGTCTAAATATCCACTTGCAGACTTAACAAACAGAGTGTTTTCAAACTGCTCTATGAAAAGGAAGGTTAAACTCTGTGAGTTGAAGACACCCATTAGAAAGTAGTTTCTGAGAATGATTCTGTGTAGTTTTGAAACGGGGTTCTTTCAATTTCTAAGATTGGCCTCAAATCGCAGGAAATCTCCACTTGCAATTTCCACAAAAAGAGTGTTTCAAAACTGATCTTTCTAAAGGAAGGTTTAACTCTGTGAGTTGAACCCACACCACACAAAGAAGTTACTGAGAATTCTTCTTTCTTGCAGTATATGAAGAAATCCCGTTTCCAACGAAGGCCACAAAGAGGTCTAAATATCCACTTGCAGACTTAACAAAGAGAGTGTTTCCAAACTGCTCTATGAAAAGAAAGGTTAAACTCTGTGAGTTGAACACCTCCAGTACAAAGTAGTTTCTGAGAATGATTCTGTCTAGTTTTTAAACGAGGATATTGCCATTTCTAAGATTGGCCTCAAATATCTTGAAATCTCCACTTGCAAATTCCACAAAAAGAGTGTTTCAAAACTGCTCTCTCTAAAGGAACGTTCAGCTCTGTGAGTTCAATACAAACAACGCAAAGAAGTTACTGAGAATTCTTCTGTCTAGCATTCTATGACGAAATCCCGTTTCCAACGAAGGCCTCAACCAGGTCTAAATATCCACTTGCAGACTTAACAAACAGAGTGTTTTCAAACTGCTCTATGAAAAGGAAGGTTAAACTCTGTGAGTTGAAGACACCCATTACAAAGTAGTTTCTGAGAATGATTCTGTGTAGTTTTGAAACGGGGTTATTTCAATTTCTAAGATTGGCCTCAAATCGCAGGAAATCTCCACTTGCAATTTCCACAAAAAGAGTGTTTCAAAACTGATCTTTCTAAAGGAAGGTTTAACTCTGTGAGTTGAACACACACCACACAAAGAAGTTACTGAGAATTCTTCTTTCTTGCAGTATATGAAGAAATCCCGTTTCCAACGAAGGCCACAAAGAGGTCTAAATATCCACTTGCAGACTTAACAAACAGAGTGTTTCCAAACTGCTCTATGAAAAGAAAGGTTAAACTCTGTGAGTTGAACACCTCCAGTACAAAGTAGTTTCTGAGAATGATTCTGTCTAGTTTTTAAACGAGGATATAGCCATTTCTAAGATTGGCCTCAAATCTCTTGAAATCTCCACTTGCAAATTCCACAAAAAGAGTGTTTCAAAACTGCTCTGTCTAAAGGAACGTTCAGCTCTGTGAGTTGAATACAAACAACGCAAAGAAGTTACTGAGAATTCTTCTGTCTAGCATTCTATGAAGAAATCCCGTTTCCAACGAAGGCCTCAACCAGGTCTAAATATCCACTTGCAGACTTAACAAACAGAGTGTTTTCAAACTGCTCTATGAAAAGAAAGGTTAAACTCTGTGAGTTGAACACACCCATTACAAAGTAGTTTCTGAGAATGATTCTGTGTAGTTTTGAAACGGGGTTCTTTCAATTTCTAAGATTGGTCTCAAATCGCAGGAAATCTCCACTTGCAATTTCCACAAAAAGAGTGTTTCAAAACTGATCTTTCTAAAGGAAGGTTTAACTCTGTGAGTTGAACACACACCACACAAAGAAGTTACTGAGAATTCTTCTTTCTTGCAGTATATGAAGAAATCCCGTTTCCAACGAAGGCCACAAAGAGGTCTAAATATCCACTTGCAGACTTAAGAAACAGAGTGTTTCCAAACTGCTCTATGAAAAGTAAGGTTAAACTCTGTGAGTTGAACACATCCAGTACAAAGTAGTTTCTGAGAATGATTCTGTCTTGTTTTTAAACGAGGATATTGCCATTTCTAAGATTGCCCTCAAATCTCTTGAAATCTCCACTTGCAAATTCCACAAAAAGAGTGTTACAAAACTGCTCTGTCTAAAGGAACGTTCAGCTCTGTGAGTTGAATACAAACAACGCAAAGAAGTTACTGAGAATTCTTCTGTCTAGCATTCTATGAAGAAATCCCGTTTCCAACGAAGGCCTCAACGAGGTCTAAATATCCACTTGCAGACTTAACAAACAGAGTGTTTTCAAACTGCTCTATGAAAAGGAAGGTTAAACTCTGTGAGTTGAAGACACGCATTACAAAGTAGTTTCTGAGAATGATTCTGTGTAGTTTTGAAACGGGGTTATTTCAATTTCTAAGATTGGCCTCAAATCGCAGGAAATCTCCACTTGCAATTTCCACAAAAAGAGTGTTTCAAAACTGATCTTTCTAAAGGAAGGTTTAACTCTGTGAGTTGAACACACACCACACAAAGAAGTTACTGAGAATTCTTCTTTCTTGCAGTATATGAAGCAATCCCGTTTCCAACGAAGGCCACAAAGAGGTCTAAATATCCACTTGCAGACTTAACAAACAGAGTGTTTCCAAACTGCTCTATGAAAAGAAAGGTTAAACTCTGTGAGTTGAACACCTCCCGTACAAAGTAGTTTCTGAGAATGATTCTGTCTAGTTTTTAAACGAGGATATTGCCATTTCTAAGATTGGCCTCAAATCTCTTGAAATCTCCACTTGCAAATTCCACAAAAAGAGTGTTTCAAAACTGCTCTGTCTAAAGGAACGTTCAGCTCTGTGAGTTGAATACAAACAACGCAAAGAAGTTACTGAGAATTCTTCTGTCTAGCATTCTATGAAGAAATCCCGTTTCCAACGAAGGCCTCAACCAGGTCTAAATATCCACTTGCAGACTTAACAAACAGAGTGTTTTCAAACTGCTCTATGAAAAGGAAGGTTAAACTCTGTGAGTTGAACACACCCATTACAAAGTAGTTTCTGAGAATGATTCTGTGTAGTTTTGAAACGGGGTTCTTTCAATTTCTAAGATTGGCCTCAAATCTCAGGAAATCTCCACTTGCAATTTCCACAAAAAGAGTGTTTCAAAACTGATCTTTCTAAAGGAAGGTTTAACTCTGTGAGTTGAACACACACCACACAAAGAAGTTACTGAGAATTCTTCTTTCTTGCAGTATATGAAGAAATCCCGTTTCCAACGAAGGCCACAAAGAGGTCTAAATATCCACTTGCAGACTTAAGAAACAGAGTGTTTCCAAACTGCTCTATGAAAAGAAAGGTTAAACTCTGTGAGTTGAACACATCCAGTACAAAGTAGTTTCTAAGAATGATTCTGTCTAGTTTTTAAACGTGGATATTGCCATTTCTAAGTTTGGCCTCAAATCTCTTGAAGTGTCCACTAGCAAATTCCACAAAAAGAGTGTTTCAAAACTGCTCTGTCTAATGGAACGTTCGGCTCTGTGAGTTGAATACAAACAATGCAAAGACGTTAGTGAGAATTCTTCTGTCTAGCATTTTATGAAGAAATCCCATTTCCAACGAAGGCCTCAACCAGGTCTAAATATCCACTTGCAGACTTAACAAACAGAGTGTTTTCAAACTGCTCTATGAAAAGAAAGGTTAAACTCTGTGAGTTGAACACACCCATTACAAAGTAGTTTCTGAGAATGATTCTGTGTAGTTTTGAAACGGGGTTATTTCAATTTCTAAGATTGGCCTCAAATCGCAGGAAATCTCCACTTGCAATTTCCACAAAAAGAGTGTTTCAAAACTGATCTTTCTAAAGGAAGGTTTAACTCTGTGAGTTGAACACACACCACACAAAGAAGTTACTGAGAATTCTTCTTCCTTGCAGTATATGAAGAAATCCCGTTTCCAACGAAGGCCACAAAGAGGTCTAAATATCCACTTGCAGACTTAACAAACAGAGTGTTTCCAAACTGCTCTATGAAAAGAAAGGTTAAACTCTGTGAGTTGAACACATCCAGTACAAAGTAGTTTCTGAGAATGATTCTGTCTAGTTTTTAAACGAGGATATTGCCATTTCTAAGATTGGCCTCAAATCTCTTGAAATCTCCACTTGCAAATTCCACAAAAAGAGTGTTTCAAAACTGCTCTGTCTAAAGGAACGTTCAGCTCTGTGAGTTGAATACAAACAACGCAAAGAAGTTACTGAGAATTCTTCTGTCTAGCATTCTATGAAGAAATCCCGTTTCCAACGAAGGCCTCAACCAGGTCTAAATATCCACTTGCAGACTTAACAAACAGAGTGTTTTCAAACTGCTCTATGAAAAGGAAGGTTAAAATCTGTGAGTTGAAGACACGCATTACAAAGTAGTTTCTGAGAATGATTCTGTGTAGTTTTGAAACGGGGTTATTTCAATTTCTAAGATTGGCCTCAAATCGCAGGAAATCTCCACTTGCAATTTCCACAAAAAGAGTGTTTCAAAACTGATCTTTCTAAAGGAAGGTTTAACTCTGTGAGTTGAACACACACCACACAAAGAAGTTACTGAGAATTCTTCTTTCTTGCAGTATATGAAGAAATCCCGTTTCCAACGAAGGCCACAAAGAGGTCTAAATATCCACTTGCAGACTTAACAAACAGAGTGTTTCCAAACTGCTCTATGAAAAGAAAGGTTAAACTCTGTGAGTTGAACACCTCCCGTACAAAGTAGTTTCTGAGAATGATTCTGTCTAGTTTTTAAACGAGGATATTGCCATTTCTAAGATTGGCCTCAAATCTCTTGAAATCTCCACTTGCAAATTCCACAAAAAGAGTGTTTCACAACTGCTCTGTCTAAAGGAATATTCAGCTCTGTGAGTTGAATACAAACAACGCAAAGAAGTTACTGAGAATTCTTCTGTCTAGCATTCTATGAAGAAATCCCGTTTCCAACGAAGGCCTCAACCAGGTCTAAATATCCACTTGCAGACTTAACAAACAGAGTGTTTTCAAACTGCTCTATGAAAAGGAAGGTTAAACTCTGTGAGTTGAACACACCCATTACAAAGTAGTTTCTGAGAATGATTCTGTGTAGTTTTGAAACGGGGTTATTTCAATTTCTAAGATTGGCCTCAAATCGCAGGAAATCTCCCCTTGCAATTTCCACAAAAAGAGTGTTTCAAAACTGATCTTTCTAAAGGAAGGTTTAACTCTGTGAGTTGAACACACACCACACAAAGAAGTTACTGAGAATTCTTCTTTCTTGCAGTATATGAAGAAATCCCGTTTCCAACGAAGGCCACAAAGAGGTCTAAATATCCACTTGCAGACTTAAGAAACAGAGTGTTTCCAAACTGCTCTATGAAAAGAAAGGTTAAACTCTGTGAGTTGAACACATCCAGTACAAAGTAGTTTCTGAGAATGATTCTGTCTAGTTTTTAAACGAGGATATTGCCATTTCTAAGATTGGCCTCAAATCTCTTGAAATGTCCACATGCAAATTCCACAAAAAGAGTGTTTCAAAACTGCTCTGTCTAAAGGAACGTTCAGCTCTGTGAGTTGAATACAAACAATGCAAAGACGTTTCTGAGAATTCTTCTGTCTAGCATTTTATGAAGAAATCCCGTTTCCAACGAAGGCCTCAACCAGGTCTAAATATCCACTTGCAGACTTAACAAACAGAGTGTTTTCAAACTGCTCTATGAAAAGAAAGGTTAAACTCTGTGAGTTGAACACACCAATTACAAAGTAGTTTCTGAGAATGATTCTGTGTAGTTTTGAAACGGGGTTCTTTCAATTTCTAAGATTGGCCTCAAATCGCAGGAAATCTCCACTTGCAATTTCCACAAAAAGAGTGTTTCAAAACTGATCTTTCTAAAGGAAGGTTTAACTCTGTGAGTTGAACACACACCACACAAAGAAGTTACTGAGAAGTCTTCTTTCTTGCAGTATATGAAGAAATCCCGTTTCCAACGAAGGCCACAAACAGGACTAAATATCCACTTGCAGACTTAACAAAAAGTGTTTCCAAACTGCTCTATGAAAAGAAAGGTTAAACTCTGTGAGTTGAACACATCCAGTACAAAGTAGTTTCTGAGAATGATTCTGTCTAGTTTTTAAACGAGGATATTGCCTTTTCTAAGATTGCCCTCAAATCTCTTGAAATCTCCACTTGCAAATTCCACAAAAAGAGTGTTTCAAAACTGCTCTGTCTAAAGAAACGTTCAGCACTGTGAGTTGAATAGAAACAATGCAAAGAATTACTGAGAATTCTTCTGTCTAGCATTTTATAAAGAAATCCCGTTTCCAACGAAGGCCTCAACCAGGTCTAAATATCCACTTGCAGACTTAACAAACAGAGTGTTTTCAAACTGCTCTATGAAAAGGAAGGTTAAACTCTGTGAGTTGAAGACACCCATTAGAAAGTAGTTTCTGAGAATGATTCTGTGTAGTTTTGAAACGGGGTTCTTTCAATTTCTAAGATTGGCCTCAAATCGCAGGAAATCTCCACTTGCAATTTCCACAAAAAGAGTGTTTCAAAACTGATCTTTCTAAAGGAAGGTTTAACTCTGTGAGTTGAACCCACACCACACAAAGAAGTTACTGAGAATTCTTCTTTCTTGCAGTATATGAAGAAATCCCGTTTCCAACGAAGGCCACAAAGAGGTCTAAATATCCACTTGCAGACTTAACAAAGAGAGTGTTTCCAAACTGCTCTATGAAAAGAAAGGTTAAACTCTGTGAGTTGAACACCTCCAGTACAAAGTAGTTTCTGAGAATGATTCTGTCTAGTTTTTAAACGAGGATATTGCCATTTCTAAGATTGGCCTCAAATCTCTTGAAATCTCCACTTGCAAATTCCACAAAAAGAGTGTTTCAAAACTGCTCTCTCTAAAGGAACGTTCAGCTCTGTGAGTTCAATACAAACAACGCAAAGAAGTTACTGAGAATTCTTCTGTCTAGCATTCTATGACGAAATCCCGTTTCCAAGGAAGGCCTCAACCAGGTCTAAATATCCACTTGCAGACTTAACAAACAGAGTGTTTTCAAACTGCTCTATGAAAAGGAAGGTTAAACTCTGTGAGTTGAAGACACCCATTACAAAGTAGTTTCTGAGAATGATTCTGTGTAGTTTTGAAACGGGGTTATTTCAATTTCTAAGATTGGCCTCAAATCGCAGGAAATCTCCACTTGCAATTTCCACAAAAAGAGTGTTTCAAAACTGATCTTTCTAAAGGAAGGTTTAACTCTGTGAGTTGAACACACACTACACAAAGAAGTTACTGAGAATTCTTCTTTCTTGCAGTATATGAAGAAATCCCGTTTCCAACGAAGGCCACAAAGAGGTCTAAATATCCACTTGCAGACTTAACAAACAGAGTGTTTCCAAACTGCTCTATGAAAAGAAAGGTTAAACTCTGTGAGTTGAACACCTCCAGTACAAAGTAGTTTCTGAGAATGATTCTGTCTAGTTTTTAAACGAGGATATAGCCATTTCTAAGATTGGCCTCAAATCTCTTGAAATCTCCACTTGCAAATTCCACAAAAAGAGTGTTTCAAAACTGCTCTGTCTAAAGGAACGTTCAGCTCTGTGAGTTGAATACAAACAACGCAAAGAAGTTACTGAGAATTCTTCTGTCTAGCATTCTATGAAGAAATCCCGTTTCCAACGAAGGCCTCAACCAGGTCTAAATATCCACTTGCAGACTTAACAAACAGAGTGTTTTCAAACTGCTCTATGAAAAGAAAGGTTAAACTCTGTGAGTTGAACACACCCATTACAAAGTAGTTTCTGAGAATGATTCTGTGTAGTTTTGAAACGGGGTTCTTTCAATTTCTAAGATTGGTCTCAAATCGCAGGAAATCTCCACTTGCAATTTCCACAAAAAGAGTGTTTCAAAACTGATCTTTCTAAAGGAAGGTTTAACTCTGTGAGTTGAACACACACCACACAAAGAAGTTACTGAGAATTCTTCTTTCTTGCAGTATATGAAGCAATCCCGTTTCCAACGAAGGCCACAAAGAGGTCTAAATATCCACTTGCAGACTTAACAAACAGAGTGTTTCCAAACTGCTCTATGAAAAGAAAGGTTAAACTCTGTGAGTTGAACACCTCCCGTACAAAGTAGTTTCTGAGAATGATTCTGTCTAGTTTTTAAACGAGGATATTGCCATTTCTAAGATTGGCCTCAAATCTCTTGAAATCTCCACTTGCAAATTCCACAAAAAGAGTGTTTCAAAACTGCTCTGTCTAAAGGAACGTTCAGCTCTGTGAGTTGAATACAAACAACGCAAAGAAGTTACTGAGAATTCTTCTGTCTAGCATTCTATGAAGAAATCCCGTTTCCAACGAAGGCCTCAACCAGGTCTAAATATCCACTTGCAGACTTAACAAACAGAGTGTTTTCAAACTGCTCTATGAAAAGGAAGGTTAAACTCTGTGAGTTGAACACACCCATTACAAAGTAGTTTCTGAGAATGATTCTGTGTAGTTTTGAAACGGAGTTCTTTCAATTTCTAAGATTGGCCTCAAATCTCAGGAAATCTCCACTTGCAATTTCCACAAAAAGAGTGTTTCAAAACTGATCTTTCTAAAGGAAGGTTTAACTCTGTGAGTTGAACACACACCACACAAAGAAGTTACTGAGAATTCTTCTTTCTTGCAGTATATGAAGAAATCCCGTTTCCAACGAAGGCCACAAAGAGGTCTAAATATCCACTTGCAGACTTAAGAAACAGAGTGTTTCCAAACTGCTCTATGAAAAGAAAGGTTAAACTCTGTGAGTTGAACACATCCAGTACAAAGTAGTTTCTAAGAATGATTCTGTCTAGTTTTTAAACGTGGATATTGCCATTTCTAAGTTTGGCCTCAAATCTCTTGAAATCTCCACTTGCAAATTCCACAAAAAGAGTGTTTCAAAACTGCTCTGTCTAAAGGAACGTTCAGCTCTGTGAGTTGAATACAAACAACGCAAAGAAGTTACTGAGAATTCTTCTGTCTAGCATTCTATGAAGAAATCCCGTTTCCAACGAAGGCCTCAACCAGGTCTAAATATCCACTTGCAGACTTAACAAACAGAGTGTTTTCAAACTGCTCTATGAAAAGGAAGGTTAAAATCTGTGAGTTGAAGACACGCATTACAAAGTAGTTTCTGAGAATGATTCTGTGTAGTTTTGAAACGGGGTTATTTCAATTTCTAAGATTGGCCTCAAATCGCAGGAAATCTCCACTTGCAATTTCCACAAAAAGAGTGTTTCAAAACTGATCTTTCTAAAGGAAGGTTTAACTCTGTGAGTTGAACACACACCACACAAAGAAGTTACTGAGAATTCTTCTTTCTTGCAGTATATGAAGAAATCCCGTTTCCAACGAAGGCCACAAAGAGGTCTAAATATCCACTTGCAGACTTAACAAACAGAGTGTTTCCAAACTGCTCTATGAAAAGAAAGGTTAAACTCTGTGAGTTGAACACCTCCCGTACAAAGTAGTTTCTGAGAATGATTCTGTCTAGTTTTTAAACGAGGATATTGCCATTTCTAAGATTGGCCTCAAATCTCTTGAAATCTCCACTTGCAAATTCCACAAAAAGAGTGTTTCACAACTGCTCTGTCTAAAGGAATATTCAGCTCTGTGAGTTGAATACAAACAACGCAAAGAAGTTACTGAGAATTCTTCTGTCTAGCATTCTATGAAGAAATCCCGTTTCCAACGAAGGCCTCAACCAGGTCTAAATATCCACTTGCAGACTTAACAAACAGAGTGTTTTCAAACTGCTCTATGAAAAGGAAGGTTAAACTCTGTGAGTTGAACACACCCATTACAAAGTAGTTTCTGAGAATGATTCTGTGTAGTTTTGAAACGGGGTTCTTTCAATTTCTAAGATTGGCCTCAAATCTCAGGAAATCTCCACTTGCAATTTCCACAAAAAGAGTGTTTCAAAACTGATCTTTCTAAAGGAAGGTTTAACTCTGTGAGTTGAACACACACCACACAAAGAAGTTACTGAGAATTCTTCTTTCTTGCAGTATATGAAGAAATCCCGTTTCCAACGAAGGCCACAAAGAGGTCTAAATATCCACTTGCAGACTTAAGAAACAGAGTGTTTCCAAACTGCTCTATGAAAAGAAAGGTTAAACTCTGTGAGTTGAACACATCCAGTACAAAGTAGTTTCTAAGAATGATTCTGTCTAGTTTTTAAACGTGGATATTGCCATTTCTAAGTTTGGCCTCAAATCTCTTGAAATCTCCACTTGCAAATTCCACAAAAAGAGTGTTTCAAAACTGCTCTGTCTAAAGGAACGTTCAGCTCTGTGAGTTGAATACAAACAACGCAAAGAAGTTACTGAGAATTCTTCTGTCTAGCATTCTATGAAGAAATCCCGTTTCCAACGAAGGCCTCAACCAGGTCTAAATATCCACTTGCAGACTTAACAAACAGAGTGTTTTCAAACTGCTCTATGAAAAGGAAGGTTAAAATCTGTGAGTTGAAGACACGCATTACAAAGTAGTTTCTGAGAATGATTCTGTGTAGTTTTGAAACGGGGTTATTTCAATTTCTAAGATTGGCCTCAAATCGCAGGAAATCTCCACTTGCAATTTCCACAAAAAGAGTGTTTCAAAACTGATCTTTCTAAAGGAAGGTTTAACTCTGTGAGTTGAACACACACCACACAAAGAAGTTACTGAGAATTCTTCTTTCTTGCAGTATATGAAGAAATCCCGTTTCCAACGAAGGCCACAAAGAGGTCTAAATATCCACTTGCAGACTTAACAAACAGAGTGTTTCCAAACTGCTCTATGAAAAGAAAGGTTAAACTCTGTGAGTTGAACACCTCCCGTACAAAGTAGTTTCTGAGAATGATTCTGTCTAGTTTTTAAACGAGGATATTGCCATTTCTAAGATTGGCCTCAAATCTCTTGAAATCTCCACTTGCAAATTCCACAAAAAGAGTGTTTCACAACTGCTCTGTCTAAAGGAATATTCAGCTCTGTGAGTTGAATACAAACAACGCAAAGAAGTTACTGAGAATTCTTCTGTCTAGCATTCTATGAAGAAATCCCGTTTCCAACGAAGGCCTCAACCAGGTCTAAATATCCACTTGCAGACTTAACAAACAGAGTGTTTTCAAACTGCTCTATGAAAAGGAAGGTTAAACTCTGTGAGTTGAACACACCCATTACAAAGTAGTTTCTGAGAATGATTCTGTGTAGTTTTGAAACGGGGTTATTTCAATTTCTAAGATTGGCCTCAAATCGCAGGAAATCTCCCCTTGCAATTTCCACAAAAAGAGTGTTTCAAAACTGATCTTTCTAAAGGAAGGTTTAACTCTGTGAGTTGAACACACACCACACAAAGAAGTTACTGAGAATTCTTCTTTCTTGCAGTATATGAAGAAATCCCGTTTCCAACGAAGGCCACAAAGAGGTCTAAATATCCACTTGCAGACTTAAGAAACAGAGTGTTTCCAAACTGCTCTATGAAAAGAAAGGTTAAACTCTGTGAGTTGAACACATCCAGTACAAAGTAGTTTCTGAGAATGATTCTGTCTAGTTTTTAAACGAGGATATTGCCATTTCTAAGATTGGCCTCAAATCTCTTGAAATGTCCACATGCAAATTCCACAAAAAGAGTGTTTCAAAACTGCTCTGTCTAAAGGAACGTTCAGCTCTGTGAGTTGAATACAAACAATGCAAAGACGTTTCTGAGAATTCTTCTGTCTAGCATTTTATGAAGAAATCCCGTTTCCAACGAAGGCCTCAACCAGGTCTAAATATCCACTTGCAGACTTAACAAACAGAGTGTTTTCAAACTGCTCTATGAAAAGAAAGGTTAAACTCTGTGAGTTGAACACACCAATTACAAAGTAGTTTCTGAGAATGATTCTGTGTAGTTTTGAAACGGGGTTCTTTCAATTTCTAAGATTGGCCTCAAATCGCAGGAAATCTCCACTTGCAATTTCCACAAAAAGAGTGTTTCAAAACTGATCTTTCTAAAGGAAGGTTTAACTCTGTGAGTTGAACACACACCACACAAAGAAGTTACTGAGAAGTCTTCTTTCTTGCAGTATATGAAGAAATCCCGTTTCCAACGAAGGCCACAAACAGGACTAAATATCCACTTGCAGACTTAACAAAAAGTGTTTCCAAACTGCTCTATGAAAAGAAAGGTTAAACTCTGTGAGTTGAACACATCCAGTACAAAGTAGTTTCTGAGAATGATTCTGTCTAGTTTTTAAACGAGGATATTGCCTTTTCTAAGATTGCCCTCAAATCTCTTGAAATCTCCACTTGCAAATTCCACAAAAAGAGTGTTTCAAAACTGCTCTGTCTAAAGGAACGTTCAGCACTGTGAGTTGAATAGAAACAATGCAAAGAATTACTGAGAATTCTTCTGTCTAGCATTTTATAAAGAAATCCCGTTTCCAACGAAGGCCTCAACCAGGTCTAAATATCCACTTGCAGACTTAACAAACAGAGTGTTTTCAAACTGCTCTATGAAAAGGAAGGTTAAACTCTGTGAGTTGAAGACACCCATTAGAAAGTAGTTTCTGAGAATGATTCTGTGTAGTTTTGAAACGGGGTTCTTTCAATTTCTAAGATTGGCCTCAAATCGCAGGAAATCTCCACTTGCAATTTCCACAAAAAGAGTGTTTCAAAACTGATCTTTCTAAAGGAAGGTTTAACTCTGTGAGTTGAACCCACACCACACAAAGAAGTTACTGAGAATTCTTCTTTCTTGCAGTATATGAAGAAATCCCGTTTCCAACGAAGGCCACAAAGAGGTCTAAATATCCACTTGCAGACTTAACAAAGAGAGTGTTTCCAAACTGCTCTATGAAAAGAAAGGTTAAACTCTGTGAGTTGAACACCTCCAGTACAAAGTAGTTTCTGAGAATGATTCTGTCTAGTTTTTAAACGAGGATATTGCCATTTCTAAGATTGGCCTCAAATATCTTGAAATCTCCACTTGCAAATTCCACAAAAAGAGTGTTTCAAAACTGCTCTCTCTAAAGGAACGTTCAGCTCTGTGAGTTCAATACAAACAACGCAAAGAAGTTACTGAGAATTCTTCTGTCTAGCATTCTATGACGAAATCCCGTTTCCAACGAAGGCCTCAACCAGGTCTAAATATCCACTTGCAGACTTAACAAACAGAGTGTTTTCAAACTGCTCTATGAAAAGGAAGGTTAAACTCTGTGAGTTGAAGACACCCATTACAAAGTAGTTTCTGAGAATGATTCTGTGTAGTTTTGAAACGGGGTTATTTCAATTTCTAAGATTGGCCTCAAATCGCAGGAAATCTCCACTTGCAATTTCCACAAAAAGAGTGTTTCAAAACTGATCTTTCTAAAGGAAGGTTTAACTCTGTGAGTTGAACACACACCACACAAAGAAGTTACTGAGAATTCTTCTTTCTTGCAGTATATGAAGAAATCCCGTTTCCAACGAAGGCCACAAAGAGGTCTAAATATCCACTTGCAGACTTAACAAACAGAGTGTTTCCAAACTGCTCTATGAAAAGAAAGGTTAAACTCTGTGAGTTGAACACCTCCAGTACAAAGTAGTTTCTGAGAATGATTCTGTCTAGTTTTTAAACGAGGATATAGCCATTTCTAAGATTGGCCTCAAATCTCTTGAAATCTCCACTTGCAAATTCCACAAAAAGAGTGTTTCAAAACTGCTCTGTCTAAAGGAACGTTCAGCTCTGTGAGTTGAATACAAACAACGCAAAGAAGTTACTGAGAATTCTTCTGTCTAGCATTCTATGAAGAAATCCCGTTTCCAACGAAGGCCTCAACCAGGTCTAAATATCCACTTGCAGACTTAACAAACAGAGTGTTTTCAAACTGCTCTATGAAAAGAAAGGTTAAACTCTGTGAGTTGAACACACCCATTACAAAGTAGTTTCTGAGAATGATTCTGTGTAGTTTTGAAACGGGGTTCTTTCAATTTCTAAGATTGGTCTCAAATCGCAGGAAATCTCCACTTGCAATTTCCACAAAAAGAGTGTTTCAAAACTGATCTTTCTAAAGGAAGGTTTAACTCTGTGAGTTGAACACACACCACACAAAGAAGTTACTGAGAATTCTTCTTTCTTGCAGTATATGAAGAAATCCCGTTTCCAACGAAGGCCACAAAGAGGTCTAAATATCCACTTGCAGACTTAAGAAACAGAGTGTTTCCAAACTGCTCTATGAAAAGTAAGGTTAAACTCTGTGAGTTGAACACATCCAGTACAAAGTAGTTTCTGAGAATGATTCTGTCTTGTTTTTAAACGAGGATATTGCCATTTCTAAGATTGGCCTCAAATCTCTTGAAATCTCCACTTGCAAATTCCACAAAAAGAGTGTTACAAAACTGCTCTGTCTAAAGGAACGTTCAGCTCTGTGAGTTGAATACAAACAACGCAAAGAAGTTACTGAGAATTCTTCTGTCTAGCATTCTATGAAGAAATCCCGTTTCCAACGAAGGCCTCAACGAGGTCTAAATATCCACTTGCAGACTTAACAAACAGAGTGTTTTCAAACTGCTCTATGAAAAGGAAGGTTAAACTCTGTGAGTTGAACACACCCATTACAAAGTAGTTTCTGAGAATGATTCTGTGTAGTTTTGAAACGGGGTTATTTCAATTTCTAAGATTGGCCTCAAATCGCAGGAAATCTCCACTTGCAATTTCCACAAAAAGAGTGTTTCAAAACTGATCTTTCTAAAGGAAGGTTTAACTCTGTGAGTTGAACACACACCACACAAAGAAGTTACTGAGAATTCTTCTTTCTTGCAGTATATGAAGAAATCCCGTTTCCAACGAAGGCCACAAAGAGGTCTAAATATCCACTTGCAGACTTAACAAACAGAGTGTTTCCAAACTGCTCTATGAAAAGAAAGGTTAAACTCTGTGAGTTTAACATCTCCAGTACAAAGTAGTTTCTGAGAATGATTCTGTCTAGTTTTTAAACGAGGATATTGCCATTTCTAAGATTGGCCTCAAATCTCTTGAAATCTCCACTTGCAAATTCCACAAAAAGAGTGTTTCAAAACTGCTCTGTCTAAAGGAACGTTCAGCTCTGTGAGTTGAATACAAACAATGCAAAGAAGTTACTGAGAATTCTTCTGTCTAGCATTTTATGAAGAAATCCCATTTCCAACGAAGGCCTCAACCAGGTCTAAATATCCACTTGCAGACTTAACAAACAGAGTGTTTTCAAACTGCTCTGTGAAAAGGGTGGTTAAACTCTGTGAGTTGAACACACCCATTACAAAGTAGTTTCTGAGAATGATTCTGTGTAGCTTTGAAACGGGGTTCTTTCAATTTCTAAGATTGGCCTCAAATCGCAGGAAATCTCCCCTTGCAATTTCCACAAAAAGAGTGTTTCAAAACTGATCTTTCTAAAGGAAGGTTTAACTCTGTGAGTTGAACACACACCACACAAAGAAGTTACTGAGAATTCTTCTTTCTTGCAGTATATGAAGAAATCCCGTTTCCAACGAAGGCCACAAACAGGTCAAAATATCCACTTGCAGAGTTAACAAACAGAGCGTTTCCAAACTGCTCTATGAAAAGAAAGGTTAAACTCTGTGAGTTGAACACATCCAGTACAAAGTAGTTTCTGAGAATGATTCTGTCTAGTTTTTAAACGAGGATATTGCCATTTCTAAGATTGGCCTCAAATCTCTTGAAATCTCCACTTGCAAATTCCACAAAAAGAGTGTTTCAAAACTGCTCTGTCTAAAGGAACGTTCAGCTCTGTGAGTTGAATACAAACAACGCAAAGAAGTTACTGAGAATTCTTCTGTCTAGCATTCTATGAAGAAATCCCGTTTCCAACGAAGGCCTCAACCAGGTCTAAATATCCACTTGCAGACTTAACAAACAGAGTGTTTTCAAACTGCTCTATGAAAAGGAAGGTTAAAATCTGTGAGTTGAAGACACCCATTACAAAGTAGTTTCTGACAATGATTCTGTGTAGTTTTGAAACGGGGTTATTTCAATTTCTAAGATTGGCCTCAAATCGCAGGAAATCTCCACTTGCAATTTCCACAAAAAGAGTGTTTCAAAACTGATCTTTCTAAAGGAAGGTTTAACTCTGTGAGTTGAACACACACCACACAAAGAAGTTACTGAGAATTCTTCTTTCTTGCAGTATATGAAGAAATCCCGTTTCCAACGAAGGCCACAAAGAGGTCTAAATATCCACTTGCAGACTTAACAAACAGAGTGTTTCCAAACTGCTCTATGAAAAGAAAGGTTAAACTCTGTGAGTTGAACACCTCCCGTACAAAGTAGTTTCTGAGAATGATTCTGTCTAGTTTTTAAACGAGGATATTGCCATTTCTAAGATTGGCCTCAAATCTCTTGAAATCTCCACTTGCAAATTCCACAAAAAGAGTGTTTCACAACTGCTCTGTCTAAAGGAACGTTCAGCTCTGTGAGTTGAATACAAACAACGCAAAGAAGTTACTGAGAATTCTTCTGTCTAGCATTCTATGAAGAAATCCCGTTTCCAACGAAGGCCTCAACCAGGTCTAAATATCCACTTGCAGACTTAACAAACAGAGTGTTTTCAAACTGCTCTATGAAAAGGAAGGTTAAACTCTGTGAGTTGAACACACCCATTACAAAGTAGTTTCTGAGAATGATTCTGTGTAGTTTTGAAACGGGGTTATTTCAATTTCTAAGATTGGCCTCAAATCGCAGGAAATCTCCACTTGCAATTTCCACAAAAAGAGTGTTTCAAAACTGATCTTTCTAAAGGAAGGTTTAACTCTGTGAGTTGAACACACACCACACAAAGAAGTTACTGAGAATTCTTCTTTCTTGCAGTATATGAAGAAATCCCGTTTCCAACGAAGGCCACAAAGAGGTCTAAATATCCACTTGCAGACTTAAGAAACAGAGTGTTTCCAAACTGCTCTATGAAAAGAAAGGTTAAACTCTGTGAGTTGAACACATCCAGTACAAAGTAGTTTCTGAGAATGATTCTGTCTAGTTTTTAAACGAGGATATTGCCATTTCTAAGATTGGCCTCAAATCTCTTGAAATGTCCACATGCAAATTCCACAAAAAGAGTGTTTCAAAACTGCTCTGTCTAAAGGAACGTTCAGCTCTGTGAGTTGAATACAAACAATGCAAAGACGTTTCTGAGAATTCTTCTGTCTAGCATTTTATGAAGAAATCCCGTTTCCAACGAAGGCCTCAACCAGGTCTAAATATCCACTTGCAGACTTAACAAACAGAGTGTTTTCAAACTGCTCTATGAAAAGAAAGGTTAAACTCTGTGAGTTGAACACACCCATTACAAAGTAGTTTCTGAGAATGATTCTGTGTAGTTTTGAAACGGGGTTATTTCAATTTCTAAGATTGGCCTCAAATCGCAGGAAATCTCCACTTGCAATTTCCACAAAAAGAGTGTTTCAAAACTGATCTTTCTAAAGGAAGGTTTAACTCTGTGAGTTGAACACACACCACACAAAGAAGTTACTGAGAATTCTTCTTTCTTGCAGTATATGAAGAAATCCCGTTTCCAACGAAGGCCACAAAGAGGTCTAAATATCCACTTGCAGACTTAACAAACAGAGTGTTTCCAAACTGCTCTATGAAAAGAAAGGTTAAACTCTGTGAGTTGAACACCTCCAGTACAAAGTAGTTTCTGAGAATGATTCTGTCTAGTTTTTAAACGAGGATATAGCCATTTCTAAGATTGGCCTCAAATCTCTTGAAATCTCCACTTGCAAATTCCACAAAAAGAGTGTTTCAAAACTGCTCTGTCTAAAGGAACGTTCAGCTCTGTGAGTTGAATACAAACAACGCAAAGAAGTTACTGAGAATTCTTCTGTCTAGCATTCTATGAAGAAATCCCGTTTCCAACGAAGGCCTCAACCAGGTCTAAATATCCACTTGCAGACTTAACAAACAGAGTGTTTTCAAACTGGTCTATGAAAAGAAAGGTTAAACTCTGTGAGTTGAACACACCCATTACAAAGTAGTTTCTGAGAATGATTCTGTGTAGTTTTGAAACGGGGTTCTTTCAATTTCTAAGATTGGTCTCAAATCGCAGGAAATCTCCACTTGCAATTTCCACAAAAAGAGTGTTTCAAAACTGATCTTTCTAAAGGAAGGTTTAACTCTGTGAGTTGAACACACACCACACAAAGAAGTTACTGATAATTCTTCTTTCTTGCAGTATATGAAGAAATCCCGTTTCCAACGAAGGCCACAAAGAGGTCTAAATATCCACTTGCAGACTTAAGAAACAGAGTGTTTCCAAACTGCTCTATGAAAAGTAAGGTTAAACTCTGTGAGTTGAACACATCCAGTACAAAGTAGTTTCTGAGAATGATTCTGTCTTGTTTTTAAACGAGGATATTGCCATTTCTAAGATTGGCCTCAAATCTCTTGAAATCTCCACTTGCAAATTCCACAAAAAGAGTGTTACAAAACTGCTCTGTCTAAAGGAACGTTCAGCTCTGTGAGTTGAATACAAACAACGCAAAGAAGTTACTGAGAATTCTTCTGTCTAGCATTCTATGAAGAAATCCCGTTTCCAACGAAGGCCTCAACGAGGTCTAAATATCCACTTGCAGACTTAACAAACAGAGTGTTTTCAAACTGCTCTATGAAAAGGAAGGTTAAACTCTGTGAGTTGAACACACCCATTACAAAGTAGTTTCTGAGAATGATTCTGTGTAGTTTTGAAACGGGGTTATTTCAATTTCTAAGATTGGCCTCAAATCGCAGGAAATCTCCACTTGCAATTTCCACAAAAAGAGTGTTTCAAAACTGATCTTTCTAGAGGAAGGTTTAACTCTGTGAGTTGAACACACACCACACAAAGAAGTTACTGAGAATTCTTCTTTCTTGCAGTATATGAAGAAATCCCGTTTCCAACGAAGGCCACAAAGAGGTCTAAATATCCACTTGCAGACTTAACAAACAGAGTGTTTCCAAACTGCTCTATGAAAAGAAAGGTTAAACTCTGTGAGTTTAACATCTCCAGTACAAAGTAGTTTCTGAGAATGATTCTGTCTAGTTTTTAAACGAGGATATTGCCATTTCTAAGATTGGCCTGAAATCTCTTGAAATCTCCACTTGCAAATTCCACAAAAAGAGTGTTTCAAAACTGCTCTGTCTAAAGGAACGTTCAGCTCTGTGAGTTGAATACAAACAATGCAAAGAAGTTACTGAGAATTCTTCTGTCTAGCATTTTATGAAGAAATCCCATTTCCAACGAAGGCCTCAACCAGGTCTAAATATCCACTTGCAGACTTAACAAACAGAGTGTTTTCAAACTGCTCTGTGAAAAGGGTGGTTAAACTCTGTGAGTTGAACACACCCATTACAAAGTAGTTTCTGAGAATGATTCTGTGTAGCTTTGAAACGGGGTTCTTTCAATTTCTAAGATTGGCCTCAAATCGCAGGAAATCTCCCCTTGCAATTTCCACAAAAAGAGTGTTTCAAAACTGATCTTTCTAAAGGAAGGTTTAACTCTGTGAGTTGAACACACACCACACAAAGAAGTTACTGAGAATTCTTCTTTCTTGCAGTATATGAAGAAATCCCGTTTCCAACGAAGGCCACAAACAGGTCAAAATATCCACTTGCAGAGTTAACAAACAGAGCGTTTCCAAACTGCTCTATGAAAAGAAAGGTTAAACTCTGTGAGTTGAACACATCCAGTACAAAGTAGTTTCTGAGAATGATTCTGTCTAGTTATTAAACGAGGATATTGCCATTTCTAAGATTGGCCTCAAATCTCTTGAAATCTCCACTTGCAAATTCCACAAAAAGAGTGTTTCAAAACTGCTCTGTCTAAAGGAACGTTCAGCTCTGTGAGTTGAATACAAACAACGCAAAGAAGTTACTGAGAATTCTTCTGTCTAGCATTCTATGAAGAAATCCCGTTTCCAACGAAGGCCTCAACCAGGTCTAAATATCCACTTGCAGACTTAACAAACAGAGTGTTTTCAAACTGCTCTATGAAAAGGAAGGTTAAAATCTGTGAGTTGAAGACACCCATTACAAAGTAGTTTCTGACAATGATTCTGTGTAGTTTTGAAACGGGGTTATTTCAATTTCTAAGATTGGCCTCAAATCGCAGGAAATCTCCACTTGCAATTTCCACAAAAAGAGTGTTTCAAAACTGATCTTTCTAAAGGAAGGTTTAACTCTGTGAGTTGAACACACACCACACAAAGAAGTTACTGAGAATTCTTCTTTCTTGCAGTATATGAAGAAATCCCGTTTCCAACGAAGGCCACAAAGAGGTCTAAATATCCACTTGCAGACTTAACAAACAGAGTGTTTCCAAACTGCTCTATGAAAAGAAAGGTTAAACTCTGTGAGTTGAACACCTCCAGTACAAAGTAGTTTCTGAGAATGATTCTGTCTAGTTTTTAAACGAGGATATTGCCATTTCTAAGATTGGCCTCAAATCTCTTGAAGTCTCCACTTGCAAATTCCACAAAAAGAGTGTTTCAAAACTGCTCTGTCTAAAGGAACGTTCAGCTCTGTGAGTTGAATACAAACAACGCAAAGAAGTTACTGAGAATTCTTCTGTCTAGCATTCTATGAAGAAATCCCGTTTCCAACGAAGGCCTCAACCAGGTCTAAATATCCACTTGCAGACTTAACAAACAGAGTGTTTTCAAACTGCTCTATGAAAAGAAAGGTTAAACTCTGTGAGTTGAACACACCCATTACAAAGTAGTTTCTGAGAATGATTCTGTGTGGTTTTGAAACGGGGTTCTTTCAATTTCTAAGATTGGCCTCAAATCGCAGGAAATCTCCACTTGCAATTTCCACAAAAAGAGTGTTTCAAAACTGATCTTTCTAAAGGAAGGTTTAACTCTGTGAGTTGAACACACACCACAAAAAGAAGTTGCTGAGAATTCTTCTTTCTTGCAGTATATGAAGAAATCCCGTTTCCAACGAAGGCCACAAACAGGTCAAAATATCCACTTGCAGACTTAACAAACAGAGTGTTTCCAAACTGCTCTATGAAAAGAAAGGTTAAACTCTGTGAGTTGAACACATCCAGTACAAAGTAGTTTCTGAGAATGATTCTGTCTAGTTTTTAAACGAGGATATAGCCATTTCTAAGATTGGCCTCAAATCTCTTGAAATCTCCACTTGCAAATTCCACAAAAAGAGTGTTTCAAAACTGCTCTGTCTAAAGGAACGTTCAGCTCTGTGAGTTGAATACAAACAACGCAAAGAAGTTACTGAGAATTCTTCTGTCTAGCATTCTATGAAGAAATCCCGTTTCCAACGAAGGCCTCAACCAGGTCTAAATATCCACTTGCAGACTTAACAAACAGAGTGTTTTCAAACTGGTCTATGAAAAGAAAGGTTAAACTCTGTGAGTTGAACACACCCATTACAAAGTAGTTTCTGAGAATGATTCTGTGTAGTTTTGAAACGGGGTTCTTTCAATTTCTAAGATTGGTCTCAAATCGCAGGAAATCTCCACTTGCAATTTCCACAAAAAGAGTGTTTCAAAACTGATCTTTCTAAAGGAAGGTTTAACTCTGTGAGTTGAACACACACCACACAAAGAAGTTACTGAGAGTTCTTCTTTCTTGCAGTATATGAAGAAATCCCGTTTCCAACGAAGGCCACAAAGAGGTCTAAATATCCACTTGCAGACTTAACAAACAGAGTGTTTCCAAACTGCTCTATGAAAAGTAAGGTTAAACTCTGTGAGTTGAACACATCCAGTACAAAGTAGTTTCTGAGAATGATTCTGTCTTGTTTTTAAACGAGGATATTGCCATTTCTAAGATTGGCCTCAAATCTCTTGAAATCTCCACTTGCAAATTCCACAAAAAGAGTGTTACAAAACTGCTCTGTCTAAAGGAACGTTCAGCTCTGTGAGTTGAATACAAACAACGCAAAGAAGTTACTGAGAATTCTTCTGTCTAGCATTCTATGAAGAAATCCCGTTTCCAACGAAGGCCTCAACGAGGTCTAAATATCCACTTGCAGACTTAACAAACAGAGTGTTTTCAAACTGCTCTATGAAAAGGAAGGTTAAACTCTGTGAGTTGAACACACCCATTACAAAGTAGTTTCTGAGAATGATTCTGTGTAGTTTTGAAACGGGGTTATTTCAATTTCTAAGATTGGCCTCAAATCGCAGGAAATCTCCACTTGCAATTTCCACAAAAAGAGTGTTTCAAAACTGATCTTTCTAGAGGAAGGTTTAACTCTGTGAGTTGAACACACACCACACAAAGAAGTTACTGAGAATTCTTCTTTCTTGCAGTATATGAAGAAATCCCGTTTCCAACGAAGGCCACAAAGAGGTCTAAATATCCACTTGCAGACTTAACAAACAGAGTGTTTCCAAACTGCTCTATGAAAAGAAAGGTTAAACTCTGTGAGTTTAACATCTCCAGTACAAAGTAGTTTCTGAGAATGATTCTGTCTAGTTTTTAAACGAGGATATTGCCATTTCTAAGATTGGCCTGAAATCTCTTGAAATCTCCACTTGCAAATTCCACAAAAAGAGTGTTTCAAAACTGCTCTGTCTAAAGGAACGTTCAGCTCTGTGAGTTGAATACAAACAATGCAAAGAAGTTACTGAGAATTCTTCTGTCTAGCATTTTATGAAGAAATCCCATTTCCAACGAAGGCCTCAACCAGGTCTAAATATCCACTTGCAGACTTAACAAACAGAGTGTTTTCAAACTGCTCTGTGAAAAGGGTGGTTAAACTCTGTGAGTTGAACACACCCATTACAAAGTAGTTTCTGAGAATGATTCTGTGTAGCTTTGAAACGGGGTTCTTTCAATTTCTAAGATTGGCCTCAAATCGCAGGAAATCTCCCCTTGCAATTTCCACAAAAAGAGTGTTTCAAAACTGATCTTTCTAAAGGAAGGTTTAACTCTGTGAGTTGAACACACACCACACAAAGAAGTTACTGAGAATTCTTCTTTCTTGCAGTATATGAAGAAATCCCGTTTCCAACGAAGGCCACAAACAGGTCAAAATATCCACTTGCAGAGTTAACAAACAGAGCGTTTCCAAACTGCTCTATGAAAAGAAAGGTTAAACTCTGTGAGTTGAACACATCCAGTACAAAGTAGTTTCTGAGAATGATTCTGTCTAGTTATTAAACGAGGATATTGCCATTTCTAAGATTGGCCTCAAATCTCTTGAAATCTCCACTTGCAAATTCCACAAAAAGAGTGTTTCAAAACTGCTCTGTCTAAAGGAACGTTCAGCTCTGTGAGTTGAATACAAACAACGCAAAGAAGTTACTGAGAATTCTTCTGTCTAGCATTCTATGAAGAAATCCCGTTTCCAACGAAGGCCTCAACCAGGTCTAAATATCCACTTGCAGACTTAACAAACAGAGTGTTTTCAAACTGCTCTATGAAAAGGAAGGTTAAAATCTGTGAGTTGAAGACACCCATTACAAAGTAGTTTCTGACAATGATTCTGTGTAGTTTTGAAACGGGGTTATTTCAATTTCTAAGATTGGCCTCAAATCGCAGGAAATCTCCACTTGCAATTTCCACAAAAAGAGTGTTTCAAAACTGATCTTTCTAAAGGAAGGTTTAACTCTGTGAGTTGAACACACACCACACAAAGAAGTTACTGAGAATTCTTCTTTCTTGCAGTATATGAAGAAATCCCGTTTCCAACGAAGGCCACAAAGAGGTCTAAATATCCACTTGCAGACTTAACAAACAGAGTGTTTCCAAACTGCTCTATGAAAAGAAAGGTTAAACTCTGTGAGTTGAACACCTCCAGTACAAAGTAGTTTCTGAGAATGATTCTGTCTAGTTTTTAAACGAGGATATTGCCATTTCTAAGATTGGCCTCAAATCTCTTGAAGTCTCCACTTGCAAATTCCACAAAAAGAGTGTTTCAAAACTGCTCTGTCTAAAGGAACGTTCAGCTCTGTGAGTTGAATACAAACAACGCAAAGAAGTTACTGAGAATTCTTCTGTCTAGCATTCTATGAAGAAATCCCGTTTCCAACGAAGGCCTCAACCAGGTCTAAATATCCACTTGCAGACTTAACAAACAGAGTGTTTTCAAACTGCTCTATGAAAAGAAAGGTTAAACTCTGTGAGTTGAACACACCCATTACAAAGTAGTTTCTGAGAATGATTCTGTGTGGTTTTGAAACGGGGTTCTTTCAATTTCTAAGATTGGCCTCAAATCGCAGGAAATCTCCACTTGCAATTTCCACAAAAAGAGTGTTTCAAAACTGATCTTTCTAAAGGAAGGTTTAACTCTGTGAGTTGAACACACACCACAAAAAGAAGTTGCTGAGAATTCTTCTTTCTTGCAGTATATGAAGAAATCCCGTTTCCAACGAAGGCCACAAACAGGTCAAAATATCCACTTGCAGACTTAACAAACAGAGTGTTTCCAAACTGCTCTATGAAAAGAAAGGTTAAACTCTGTGAGTTGAACACATCCAGTACAAAGTAGTTTCTGAGAATGATTCTGTCTAGTTTTTAAACGAGGATATTGCCATTTCTAAGATTGGCCTCAAATCTCTTGAAATCTCCACTTGCAAATTCCACAAAAAGAGTGTTTCAAAACTGCTCTGTCTAAAGGAACGTTCAGCTCTGTGAGTTGAATACAAACAACGCAAAGAAGTTACTGAGAATTCTTCTGTCTAGCATTCTATGAAGAAATCCCGTTTCCAACGAAGGCCTCAACCAGGTCTAAATATCCACTTGCAGACTTAACAAACAGAGTGTTTTCAAACTGCTCTATGAAAAGAAAGGTTAAAATCTGTGAGTTGAACACACCCATTACAAAGTAGTTTCTGAGAATGATTCTGTGTAGTTTTGAAACGGGGTTATTTCAATTTCTAAGATTGGCCTCAAATCGCAGGAAATCTCCACTTGCAATTTCCACAAAAAGAGTGTTTCAAAACTGATCTTTCTAAAGGAAGGTTTAACTCTGTGAGTTGAACACACACCACACAAAGAAGTTACTGAGAGTTCTTCTTTCTTGCAGTATATGAAGAAATCCCGTTTCCAACGAAGGCCACAAAGAGGTCTAAATATCCACTTGCAGACTTAACAAACAGAGTGTTTCCAAACTGCTCTATGAAAAGAAAGGTTAAACTCTGTGAGTTGAACACATCCAGTACAAAGTAGTTTCTGAGAATGATTCTGTCTAGTTTTAAAACGAGGATATTGCCATTTCTAAGATTGGCCTCAAATCTCTTGAAATCTCCACTTGCAAATTCCACAAAAAGAGTGTTTCAAACTGCTCTGTCTAAAGGAACGTTCAGCTCTGTGAGTTGAATACAAACAACGCAAAGAAGTTACTGAGAATTCTTCTGTCTAGCATTCTATGAAGAAATCCCGTTTCCATCGAAGGCCTCAACCAGGTCTAAATATCCACTTGCAGACTTAACAAACAGAGTGTTTTCAAACTGCTCTATGAAAAGAAAGGTTAAACTCTGTGAGTTGAACACACCCATTACAAAGTAGTTTCTGAGAATGATTCTGTGTAGTTTTGAAACGGGGTTATTTCAATTTCTAAGATTGGCCTCAAATCGCAGGAAATCTCCACTTGCAATTTCCACAAAAAGAGTGTTTCAAAACTGATCTTTCTAAAGGAAGGTTTAACTCTGTGAGTTGAACACACACCACACAAAGAAGTTACTGAGAATTCTTCTTTCTTGCAGTATATGAAGAAATCCCGTTTCCAACGAAGGCCACAAAGAGGTCTAAATATCCACTTGCAGACTTAACAAACAGAGTGTTTCCAAACTGCTCTATGAAAAGAAAGGTTAAACTCTGTGAGTTGAACACCTCCAGTACAAAGTAGTTTCTGAGAATGATTCTGTCTAGTTTTTAAACGAGGATATTGCCATTTCTAAGATTGGCCTCAAATCTCTTGAAATCTCCACTTGCAAATTCCACAAAAAGAGTGTTTCAAAACTGCTCTGTCTAAAGGAACGTTCAGCTCTGTGAGTTGAATACAAACAATGCAAAGAAGTTACTGAGAATTCTTCTGTCTAGCATTTTATGAAGAAATCCCATTTCCAACGAAGGCCTCAACCAGGTCTAAATATCCACTTGCAGACTTAACAAACAGAGTGTTTTCAAACTGCTCTGTGAAAAGGGTGGTTAAACTCTGTGAGTTGAACACACCTATTACAAAGTTGTTTCTGAGAATGATTCTGTGTAGCTTTGAAACGGGGTTCTTTCAATTTCTAAGATTGGCCTCAAATCGCAGGAAATCTCCACTTGCAATTTCCACAAAAAGAGTGTTTCAAAACTGATCTTTCTAAAGGAAGGTTTAACTCTGTGAGTTGAACACACACCACACAAAGAAGTTACTGAGAATTCTTCTTTCTTGCAGTATATGGAGAAATACCGTTTCCAACGAAGGCCACAAACAGGACTAAATATCCACTTGCAGACTTAACAAAAAGTGTTTCCAAACTGCTCTATGAAAAGAAAGGTTAAACTCTGTGAGTTGAACACATCCAGTACAAAGTAGTTTCTGAGAATGATTCTGTCTAGTTTTTAAACGAGGATATTGCCATTTCTAAGATTGCCCTCAAATCTCTTGAAATCTCCACTTGCAAATTCCACAAAAAGAGTGTTTCAAAACTGCTCTGTCTAAAGGAACGTTCAGCTCTGTGAGTTAAATAGAAACAATGCAAAGAATTACTGAGAATTCTTCTGTCTAGCATTTTATGAAGAAATCCCGTTTCCAACGAAGGCCTCAACCAGGTCTAAATATCCACTTGCAGACTTAACAAACAGAGTGTTTTCAAACTGCTCTATGAAAAGGAAGGTTAAACTCTGTGAGTTGAAGACACCCATTACAAAGTAGTTTCTGAGAATGATTCTGTGTAGTTTTGAAACGGGGTTATTTCAATTTCTAAGATTGGCCTCAAATCGCAGGAAATCTCCACTTGCAATTTCCACAAAAAGAGTGTTTCAAAACTGATCTTTCTAAAGGAAGGTTTAACTCTGTGAGTTGAACACACACCACACAAAGAAGTTACTGAGAATTCTTCTTTCTTGCAGTATATGAAGAAATCCCGTTTCCAACGAAGGCCACAAAGAGGTCTAAATATCCACTTGCAGACTTAACAAACAGAGTGTTTCCAAACTGCTCTATGAAAAGAAAGGTTAAACTCTGTGAGTTGAACCCATCCAGTACAAAGTAGTTTCTGAGAATGAGATCTGTCTAGTTTTTAAACGAGGATATTGCCATTTCTAAGATTGGCCTCAAATCTCTTGAAATCTCCACTTGCAAATTCCACAAAAAGAGTGTTTCAAAACTGCTCTGTCTAAAGGAACGTTCAGCTCTGTGAGTTGAATACAAACAACGCAAAGAAGTTACTGAGAATTCTTCTGTCTAGCATTCTATGAAGAAATCCCGTTTCCAACGAAGGCCTCAACCAGGTCTAAATATCCACTTGCAGACTTAACAAACAGAGTGTTTTCAAACTGCTCTATGAAAAGGAAGGTTAAACTCTGTGAGTTGAAGACACCCATTACAAAGTAGTTTCTGAGAATGATTCTGTGTAGTTTTGAAACGGGGTTATTTCAATTTCTAAGATTGGCCTCAAATCGCAGGAAATCTCCACTTGCAATTTCCACAAAAAGAGTGTTTCAAAACTGATCTTTCTAAAGGAAGGTTTAACTCTGTGAGTTGAACACACACCACACAAAGAAGTTACTGAGAATTCTTCTTTCTTGCAGTATATGAAGAAATCCCGTTTCCAACGAAGGCCACAAAGAGGTCTAAATATCCACTTGCAGACTTAACAAACAGAGTGTTTCCAAACTGCTCTATGAAAAGAAAGGTTAAACTCTGTGAGTTGAACACATCCAGTACAAAGTAGTTTCTGAGAATGATTCTGTCTAGTTTTTAAACGAGGATATTGCCATTTCTAAGATTGGCGTCAAATCTCTTGAAGTCTCCACTTGCAAATTCCACAAAAAGAGTGTTTCAAAACTGCTCTGTCTAAAGGAACGTTCAGCTCTGTGAGTTGAATACAAACAACGCAAAGAAGTTACTGAGAATTCTTCTGTCTAGCATTCTATGAAGAAATCCCGTTTCCAACGAAGGCCTCAACCAGGTCTAAATATCCACTTGCAGACTTAACAAACAGAGTGTTTTCAAACTGCTCTATGAAAAGAAAGGTTAAACTCTGTGAGTTGAACACACCCATTACAAAGTAGTTTCTGAGAATGATTCTGTGTAGTTTTGAAACGGGGTTCTTTCAATTTCTAAGATTGGCCTCAAATCGCAGGAAATCTCCACTTGCAATTTCCACAAAAAGAGTGTTTCAAAACTGATCTTTCTAAAGGAAGGTTTAACTCTGTGAGTTGAACACACACCACACAAAGAAGTTACTGAGAATTCTTCTTTCTTGCAGTATATGAAGAAATCCCGTTTCCAACGAAGGCCACAAAGAGGTCTAAATATCCACTTGCAGACTTAACAAACAGAGTGTTTCCAAACTGCTCTATGAAAAGAAAGGTTAAACTCTGTGAGTTGAACACATCCAGTACAAAGTAGTTTCTGAGAATGATTCTGTCTAGTTTTTAAACGAGGATATTGCCATTTCTAAGATTGGCCTCAAATCTCTTGAAATCTCCACTTGCAAATTCCACAAAAAGAGTGTTTCAAACTGCTCTGTCTAAAGGAACGTTCAGCTCTGTGAGTTGAATACAAACAACGCAAAGAAGTTACTGAGAATTCTTCTGTCTAGCATTCTATGAAGAAATCCTGTTTCCATCGAAGGCCTCAACCAGGTCTAAATATCCACTTGCAGACTTAACAAACAGAGTGTTTTCAAACTGCTCTATGAAAAGAAAGGTTAAACTCTGTGAGTTGAACACACCCATTACAAAGTAGTTTCTGAGAATGATTCTGTGTAGTTTTGAAACGGGGTTATTTCAATTTCTAAGATTGGCCTCAAATCGCAGGAAATCTCCACTTGCAATTTCCACAAAAAGAGTGTTTCAAAACTGATCTTTCTAAAGGAAGGTTTAACTCTGTGAGTTGAACACACACCACACAAAGAAGTTACTGAGAATTCTTCTTTCTTGCAGTATATGAAGAAATCCCGTTTCCAACGAAGGCCACAAACAGGTCAAAATATCCACTTGCAGAGTTAACAAACAGAGCGTTTCCAAACTGCTCTATGAAAAGAAAGGTTAAACTCTGTGAGTTGAACACATCCAGTACAAAGTAGTTTCTGAGAATGATTCTGTCTAGTTTTTAAACGAGGATATTGCCATTTCTAAGATTGGCCTCAAATCTCTTGAAATCTCCACTTGCAAATTCCACAAAAAGAGTGTTTCAAAACTGCTCTGTCTAAAGGAACGTTCAGCTCTGTGAGTTGAATACAAACAACGCAAAGAAGTTACTGAGAATTCTTCTGTCTAGCATTCTATGAAGAAATCCCGTTTCCAACGAAGGCCTCAACGAGGTCTAAATATCCACTTGCAGACTTAACAAACAGAGTGTTTTCAAACTGCTCTATGAAAAGGAAGGTTAAACTCTGTGAGTTGAACACACCCATTACAAAGTAGTTTCTGAGAATGATTCTGTGTAGTTTTGAAACGGGGTTATTTCAATTTCTAAGATTGGCCTCAAATCGCAGGAAATCTCCACTTGCAATTTCCACAAAAAGAGTGTTTCAAAACTGATCTTTCTAAAGGAAGGTTTAACTCTGTGAGTTGAACACACACCACACAAAGAAGTTACTGAGAATTCTTCTTTCTTGCAGTATATGAAGAAATCCCGTTTCCAACGAAGGCCACAAAGAGGTCTAAATATCCACTTGCAGACTTAACAAACAGAGTGTTTCCAAACTGCTCTATGAAAAGAAAGGTTAAACTCTGTGAGTTGAACACCTCCAGTACAAAGTAGTTTCTGAGAATGATTCTGTCTAGTTTTTAAACGAGGATATTGCCATTTCTAAGATTGGCCTCAAATCTCTTGAAATCTCCACTTGCAAATTCCACAAAAAGAGTGTTTCAAAACTGCTCTGTCTAAAGGAACGTTCAGCTCTGTGAGTTGAATACAAACAATGCAAAGAAGTTACTGAGAATTCTTCTGTCTAGCATTTTATGAAGAAATCCCATTTCCAACGAAGGCCTCAACCAGGTCTAAATATCCACTTGCAGACTTAACAAACAGAGTGTTTTCAAACTGCTCTGTGAAAAGGGTGGTTAAACTCTGTGAGTTGAACACACCCATTACAAAGTAGTTTCTGAGAATGATTCTGTGTAGCTTTGAAACGGGGTTCTTTCAATTTCTAAGATTGGCCTCAAATCGCAGGAAATCTCCACTTGCAATTTCCACAAAAAGAGTGTTTCAAAACTGATCTTTCTAAAGGAAGGTTTAACTCTGTGAGTTGAACACACACCACACAAAGAAGTTACTGAGAATTCTTCTTTCTTGCAGTATATGGAGAAATCCCGTTTCCAACGAAGGCCACAAACAGGACTAAATATCCACTTGCAGACTTAACAAAAAGTGTTTCCAAACTGCTCTATGAAAAGAAAGGTTAAACTCTGTGAGTTGAACACATCCAGTACAAAGTAGTTTCTGAGAATGATTCTGTCTAGTTTTTAAACTAGGATATTGCCATTTCTAAGATTGCCCTCAAATCTCTTGAAATCTCCACTTGCAAATTCCACAAAAAGAGTGTTTCAAAACTGCTCTGTCTAAAGGAACGTTCAGCTCTGTGAGTTAAATAGAAACAATGCAAAGAATTACTGAGAATTCTTCTGTCTAGCATTTTATGAAGAAATCCCGTTTCCAACGAAGGCCTCAACCAGGTCTAAATATCCACTTGCAGACTTAACAAACAGAGTGTTTTCAAACTGCTCTATGAAAAGGAAGGTTAAACTCTGTGAGTTGAAGACACCCATTACAAAGTAGTTTCTGAGAATGATTCCGTGTAGTTTTGAAACGGGGTTCTTTCAATTTCTAAGATTGGCCTCAAATCGCAGGAAATCTCCACTTGCAATTTCCACAAAAAGAGTGTTTCAAAACTGATCTTTCTAAAGGAAGGTTTAACTCTGTGAGTTGAACACACACCACACAAAGAAGTTACTGAGAATTCTTCTTTCTTGCAGTATATGAAGAAATCCCGTTTCCAACGAAGGCCACAAAGAGGTCTAAATATCCACTTGCAGACTTAACAAACAGAGTGTTTCCAAACTGCTCTATGAAAAGAAAGGTTAAACTCTGTGAATTGAACCCATCCAGTACAAAGTAGTTTCTGAGAATGATTCTGTCTAGTTTTTAAACGAGGATATTGCCATTTCTAAGATTGGCCTCAAATCTCTTGAAATCTCCACTTGCAAATTCCACAAAAAGAGTGTTTCAAAACTGCTCTGTCTAAAGGAACGTTCAGCTCTGTGAGTTGAATACAAACAACGCAAAGAAGTTACTGAGAATTCTTCTGTCTAGCATTCTATGAAGAAATCCCGTTTCCAACGAAGGCCTCAACCAGGTCTAAATATCCACTTGCAGACTTAACAAACAGAGTGTTTTCAAACTGCTCTATGAAAAGGAAGGTTAAACTCTGTGAGTTGAAGACACCCATTACAAAGTAGTTTCTGAGAATGATTCTGTGTAGTTTTGAAACGGGGTTATTTCAATTTCTAAGATTGGCCTCAAATCGCAGGAAATCTCCACTTGCAATTTCCACAAAAAGAGTGTTTCAAAACTGATCTTTCTAAAGGAAGGTTTAACTCTGTGAGTTGAACACACACCACACAAAGAAGTTACTGAGAATTCTTCTTTCTTGCAGTATATGAAGAAATCCCGTTTCCAACGAAGGCCACAAAGAGGTCTAAATATCCACTTGCAGACTTAACAAACAGAGTGTTTCCAAACTGCTCTATGAAAAGAAAGGTTAAACTCTGTGAGTTGAACACCTCCAGTACAAAGTAGTTTCTGAGAATGATTCTGTCTAGTTTTTAAACGAGGATATTGCCATTTCTAAGATTGGCGTCAAATCTCTTGAAGTCTCCACTTGCAAATTCCACAAAAAGAGTGTTTCAAAACTGCTCTGTCTAAAGGAACGTTCAGCTCTGTGAGTTGAATACAAACAACGCAAAGAAGTTACTGAGAATTCTTCTGTCTAGCATTCTATGAAGAAATCCCGTTTCCAACGAAGGCCTCAACCAGGTCTAAATATCCACTTGCAGACTTAACAAACAGAGTGTTTTCAAACTGCTCTATGAAAAGAAAGGTTAAACTCTGTGAGTTGAACACACCCATTACAAAGTAGTTTCTGAGAATGATTCTGTGTAGTTTTGAAACGGGGTTCTTTCAATTTCTAAGATTGGCCTCAAATCGCAGGAAATCTCCACTTGCAATTTCCACAAAAAGAGTGTTTCAAAACTGATCTTTCTAAAGGAAGGTTTAACTCTGTGAGTTGAACACACACCACAAAAAGAAGTTGCTGAGAATTCTTCTTTCTTGCAGTATATGAAGAAATCCCGTTTCCAACGAAGGCCACAAACAGGTCAAAATATCCACTTGCAGACTTAACAAACAGAGTGTTTCCAAACTGCTCTATGAAAAGAAAGGTTAAACTCTGTGAGTTGAACACATCCAGTACAAAGTAGTTTCTGAGAATGATTCTGTCTAGTTTTTAAACGAGGATATTGCCATTTCTAAGATTGGCCTCAAATCTCTTGAAATCTCCACTTGCAAATTCCACAAAAAGAGTGTTTCAAAACTGCTCTGTCTAAAGGAACGTTCAGCTCTGTGAGTTGAATACAAACAACGCAAAGAAGTTACTGAGAATTCTTCTGTGTAGCATTCTATGAAGAAATCCCGTTTCCAACGAAGGCCTCAACCAGGTCTAAATATCCACTTGCAGACTTAACAAACAGAGTGTTTTCAAACTGCTCTATGAAAAGAAAGGTTAAACTCTGTGAGTTGAACACACCCATTACAAAGTAGTTTCTGAGAATGATTCTGTGTAGTTTTGAAACGGGGTTCTTTCAATTTCTAAGATTGGCCTCAAATCGCAGGAAATCTCCACTTGCAATTTCCACAAAAAGAGTGTTTCAAAACTGATCTTTCTAAAGGAAGGTTTAACTCTGTGAGTTGAACACACACCACACAAAGAAGTTACTGAGAATTCTTCTTTCTTGCAGTATATGAAGAAATCCCGTTTCCAACGAAGGCCACAAAGAGGTCTAAATATCCACTTGCAGACTTAACAAACAGAGTGTTTCCAAACTGCTCTATGAAAAGAAAGGTTAAACTCTGTGAGTTGAACACATCCAGTACAAAGTAGTTTCTGAGAATGATTCTGTCTAGTTTTAAAACGAGGATATTGCCATTTCTAAGATTGGCCTCAAATCTCTTGAAATCTCCACTTGCAAATTCCACAAAAAGAGTGTTTCAAACTGCTCTGTCTAAAGGAACGTTCAGCTCTGTGAGTTGAATACAAACAACGCAAAGAAGTTACTGAGAATTCTTCTGTCTAGCATTCTATGAAGAAATCCTGTTTCCATCGAAGGCCTCAACCAGGTCTAAATATCCACTTGCAGACTTAACAAACAGAGTGTTTTCAAACTGCTCTATGAAAAGAAAGGTTAAACTCTGTGAGTTGAACACACCCATTACAAAGTAGTTTCTGAGAATGATTCTGTGTAGTTTTGAAACGGGGTTATTTCAATTTCTAAGATTGGCCTCAAATCGCAGGAAATCTCCACTTGCAATTTCCACAAAAAGAGTGTTTCAAAACTGATCTTTCTAAAGGAAGGTTTAACTCTGTGAGTTGAACACACACCACACAAAGAAGTTACTGAGAATTCTTCTTTCTTGCAGTATATGAAGAAATCCCGTTTCCAACGAAGGCCACAAACAGGTCAAAATATCCACTTGCAGAGTTAACAAACAGAGCGTTTCCAAACTGCTCTATGAAAAGAAAGGTTAAACTCTGTGAGTTGAACACCTCCAGTACAAAGTAGTTTCTGAGAATGATTCTGTCTAGTTTTTAAACGAGGATATTGCCATTTCTAAGATTGGCCTCAAATCTCTTGAAATCTCCACTTGCAAATTCCACAAAAAGAGTGTTTCAAAACTGCTCTGTCTAAAGGAACGTTCAGCTCTGTGAGTTGAATACAAACAACGCAAAGAAGTTACTGAGAATTCTTCTGTCTAGCATTCTATGAAGAAATCCCGTTTCCAACGAAGGCCTCAACCAGGTCTAAATATCCACTTGCAGACTTAACAAACAGAGTGTTTTCAAACTGCTCTATGAAAAGGAAGGTTAAACTCTGTGAGTTGAACACACCCATTACAAAGTAGTTTCTGAGAATGATTCTGTGTAGTTTTGAAACGGGGTTATTTCAATTTCTAAGATTGGCCTCAAATCGCAGGAAATCTCCACTTGCAATTTCCACAAAAAGAGTGTTTGAAAACTGATCTTTCTAAAGGAAGGTTTAACTCTGTGAGTTGAACACACACCACACAAAGAAGTTACTGAGAATTCTTCTTTCTTGCAGTATATGAAGAAATCCCGTTTCCAACGAAGGCCACAAAGAGGTCTAAATATCCACTTGCAGACTTAAGAAACAGAGTGTTTCCAAACTGCTCTATGAAAAGAAAGGTTAAACTCTGTGAGTTGAACACATCCAGTACAAAGTAGTTTCTGAGAATGATTCTGTCTAGTTTTTAAACGAGGATATTGCCATTTCTAAGATTGGCCTCAAATCTCTTGAAATCTCCACTTGCAAATTCGACAAAAAGAGTGTTTCAAAACTGCTCTGTCTAAAGGAACGTTCAGCTCTGTGAGTTGAATACAAACAATGCAAAGAAGTTACTGAGAATTCTTCTGTCTAGCATTTTATGAAGAAATCCCATTTCCAACGAAGGCCTCAACCAGGTCTAAATATCCACTTGCAGACTTAACAAACAGAGTGTTTTCAAACTGCTCTGTGAAAAGGGTGGTTAAACTCTGTGAGTTGAACACACCCATTACAAAGTAGTTTCTGAGAATGATTCTGTGTAGCTTTGAAACGGGGTTCTTTCAATTTCTAAGATTGGCCTCAAATCGCAGGAAATCTCCACTTGCAATTTCCACAAAAAGAGTGTTTCAAAACTGATCTTTCTAAAGGAAGGTTTAACTCTGTGAGTTGAACACACACCACACAAAGAAGTTACTGAGAATTCTTCTTTCTTGCAGTATATGGAGAAATCCCGTTTCCAACGAAGGCCACAAACAGGACTAAATATCCACTTGCAGACTTAACAAAAAGTGTTTCCAAACTGCTCTATGAAAAGAAAGGTTAAACTCTGTGAGTTGAACACATCCAGTACAAAGTAGTTTCTGAGAATGATTCTGTCTAGTTTTTAAACGAGGATATTGCCATTTCTAAGATTGCCCTCAAATCTCTTGAAATCTCCACTTGCAAATTCCACAAAAAGAGTGTTTCAAAACTGCTCTGTCTAAAGGAACGTTCAGCTCTGTGAGTTAAATAGAAACAATGCAAAGAATTACTGAGAATTCTTCTGTCTAGCATTTTATGAAGAAATCCCGTTTCCAACGAAGGCCTCAACCAGGTCTAAATATCCACTTGCAGACTTAACAAACAGAGTGTTTTCAAACTGCTCTATGAAAAGGAAGGTTAAACTCTGTGAGTTGAAGACACCCATTACAAAGTAGTTTCTGAGAATGATTCCGTGTAGTTTTGAAACGGGGTTCTTTCAATTTCTAAGATTGGCCTCAAATCGCAGGAAATCTCCACTTGCAATTTCCACAAAAAGAGTGTTTCAAAACTGATCTTTCTAAAGGAAGGTTTAACTCTGTGAGTTGAACACACACCACACAAAGAAGTTACTGAGAATTCTTCTTTCTTGCAGTATATGAAGAAATCCCGTTTCCAACGAAGGCCACAAAGAGGTCTAAATATCCACTTGCAGACTTAACAAACAGAGTGTTTCCAAACTGCTCTATGAAAAGAAAGGTTAAACTCTGTGAATTGAACCCATCCAGTACAAAGTAGTTTCTGAGAATGATTCTGTCTAGTTTTTAAACGAGGATATTGCCATTTCTAAGATTGGCCTCAAATCTCTTGAAATCTCCACTTGCAAATTCCACAAAAAGAGTGTTTCAAAACTGCTCTGTCTAAAGGAACGTTCAGCTCTGTGAGTTGAATACAAACAACGCAAAGAAGTTACTGAGAATTCTTCTGTCTAGCATTCTATGAAGAAATCCCGTTTCCAACGAAGGCCTCAACCAGGTCTAAATATCCACTTGCAGACTTAACAAACAGAGTGTTTTCAAACTGCTCTATGAAAAGGAAGGTTAAACTCTGTGAGTTGAAGACACCCATTACAAAGTAGTTTCTGAGAATGATTCTGTGTAGTTTTGAAACGGGGTTATTTCAATTTCTAAGATTGGCCTCAAATCGCAGGAAATCTCCACTTGCAATTTCCACAAAAAGAGTGTTTCAAAACTGATCTTTCTAAAGGAAGGTTTAACTCTGTGAGTTGAACACACACCACACAAAGAAGTTACTGAGAATTCTTCTTTCTTGCAGTATATGAAGAAATCCCGTTTCCAACGAAGGCCACAAAGAGGTCTAAATATCCACTTGCAGACTTAACAAACAGAGTGTTTCCAAACTGCTCTATGAAAAGAAAGGTTAAACTCTGTGAGTTGAACACCTCCAGTACAAAGTAGTTTCTGAGAATGATTCTGTCTAGTTTTTAAACGAGGATATTGCCATTTCTAAGATTGGCGTCAAATCTCTTGAAGTCTCCACTTGCAAATTCCACAAAAAGAGTGTTTCAAAACTGCTCTGTCTAAAGGAACGTTCAGCTCTGTGAGTTGAATACAAACAACGCAAAGAAGTTACTGAGAATTCTTCTGTCTAGCATTCTATGAAGAAATCCCGTTTCCAACGAAGGCCTCAACCAGGTCTAAATATCCACTTGCAGACTTAACAAACAGAGTGTTTTCAAACTGCTCTATGAAAAGAAAGGTTAAACTCTGTGAGTTGAACACACCCATTACAAAGTAGTTTCTGAGAATGATTCTGTGTAGTTTTGAAACGGGGTTCTTTCAATTTCTAAGATTGGCCTCAAATCGCAGGAAATCTCCACTTGCAATTTCCACAAAAAGAGTGTTTCAAAACTGATCTTTCTAAAGGAAGGTTTAACTCTGTGAGTTGAACACACACCACAAAAAGAAGTTGCTGAGAATTCTTCTTTCTTGCAGTATATGAAGAAATCCCGTTTCCAACGAAGGCCACAAACAGGTCAAAATATCCACTTGCAGACTTAACAAACAGAGTGTTTCCAAACTGCTCTATGAAAAGAAAGGTTAAACTCTGTGAGTTGAACACATCCAGTACAAAGTAGTTTCTGAGAATGATTCTGTCTAGTTTTTAAACGAGGATATTGCCATTTCTAAGATTGGCCTCAAATCTCTTGAAATCTCCACTTGCAAATTCCACAAAAAGAGTGTTTCAAAACTGCTCTGTCTAAAGGAACGTTCAGCTCTGTGAGTTGAATACAAACAACGCAAAGAAGTTACTGAGAATTCTTCTGTGTAGCATTCTATGAAGAAATCCCGTTTCCAACGAAGGCCTCAACCAGGTCTAAATATCCACTTGCAGACTTAACAAACAGAGTGTTTTCAAACTGCTCTATGAAAAGAAAGGTTAAACTCTGTGAGTTGAACACACCCATTACAAAGTAGTTTCTGAGAATGATTCTGTGTAGTTTTGAAACGGGGTTATTTCAATTTCTAAGATTGGCCTCAAATCGCAGGAAATCTCCACTTGCAATTTCCACAAAAAGAGTGTTTGAAAACTGATCTTTCTAAAGGAAGGTTTAACTCTGTGAGTTGAACACACACCACACAAAGAAGTTACTGAGAATTCTTCTTTCTTGCAGTATATGAAGAAATCCCGTTTCCAACGAAGGCCACAAAGAGGTCTAAATATCCACTTGCAGACTTAAGAAACAGAGTGTTTCCAAACTGCTCTATGAAAAGAAAGGTTAAACTCTGTGAGTTGAACACATCCAGTACAAAGTAGTTTCTGAGAATGATTCTGTCTAGTTTTTAAACGAGGATATTGCCATTTCTAAGATTGGCCTCAAATCTCTTGAAATCTCCACTTGCAAATTCGACAAAAAGAGTGTTTCAAAACTGCTCTGTCTAAAGGAACGTTCAGCTCTGTGAGTTGAATACAAACAATGCAAAGAAGTTACTGAGAATTCTTCTGTCTAGCATTTTATGAAGAAATCCCATTTCCAACGAAGGCCTCAACCAGGTCTAAATATCCACTTGCAGACTTAACAAACAGAGTGTTTTCAAACTGCTCTGTGAAAAGGGTGGTTAAACTCTGTGAGTTGAACACACCCATTACAAAGTAGTTTCTGAGAATGATTCTGTGTAGCTTTGAAACGGGGTTCTTTCAATTTCTAAGATTGGCCTCAAATCGCAGGAAATCTCCACTTGCAATTTCCACAAAAAGAGTGTTTCAAAACTGATCTTTCTAAAGGAAGGTTTAACTCTGTGAGTTGAACACACACCACACAAAGAAGTTACTGAGAATTCTTCTTTCTTGCAGTATATGAAGAAATCCCGTTTCCAACGAAGGCCACAAACAGGACTAAATATCCACTTGCAGACTTAACAAAAAGTGTTTCCAAACTGCTCTATGAAAAGAAAGGTTAAACTCTGTGAGTTGAACACATCCAGTACAAAGTAGTTTCTGAGAATGATTCTGTCTAGTTTTTAAACGAGGATATTGCCATTTCTAAGATTGCCCTCAAATCTCTTGAAATCTCCACTTGCAAATTCCACAAAAAGAGTGTTTCAAAACTGCTCTGTCTAAAGGAACGTTCAGCTCTCTGAGTTGAATAGAAACAATGCAAAGAATTACTGAGAATTCTTCTGTCTAGCATTTTATGAAGAAATCCCGTTTCCAACGAAGGCCTCAACCAGGTCTAAATATCCACTTGCAGACTTAACAAACAGGGTGTTTTCAAACTGCTCTATGAAAAGGAAGGTTAAACTCTGTGAGTTGAAGACACCCATTACAAAGTAGTTTCTGAGAATGATTCTGTGTAGTTTTGAAACGGGGTTCTTTCAATTTCTAAGATTGGCCTCAAATCGCAGGAAATATACACTTGCAATTTCCACAAAAAGAGTGTTTCAAAACTGATCTTTCTAAAGGAAGGTTTAACTCTGTGAGTTGAACACACACCACACAAAGAAGTTACTGAGAATTCTTCTTTCTTGCAGTATATGAAGAAATCCCGTTTCCAACGAAGGCCACAAAGAGGTCTAAATATCCACTTGCAGACTTAACAAACAGAGTGTTTCCAAACTGCTCTATGAAAAGAAAGGTTAAACTCTGTGAGTTGAACACCTCCAGTACAAAGTAGTTTCTGAGAATGATTCTGTCTAGTTTTTAAACGAGGATATTGCCATTTCTAAGATTGGCGTCAAATCTCTTGAAATCTCCACTTGCAAATTCCACAAAAAGAGTGTTTCAAAACTGCTCTGTCTAAAGGAACGTTCAGCTCTGTGAGTTGAATACAAACAACGCAAAGAAGTTACTGAGAATTCTTCTGTCTAGCATTCTATGAAGAAATCCCGTTTCCAACGAAGGCCTCAACGAGGTCTAAATATCCACTTGCAGACTTAACAAACAGAGTGTTTTCAAACTGCTCTATGAAAAGGAAGGTTAAACTCTGTGAGTTGAACACACCCATTACAAAGTAGTTTCTGAGAATGATTCTGTGTAGTTTTGAAACGGGGTTATTTCAATTTCTAAGATTGGCCTCAAATCGCAGGAAATCTCCACTTGCAATTTCCACAAAAAGAGTGTTTCAAAACTGATCTTTCTAAAGGAAGGTTTAACTCTGTGAGTTGAACACACACCACACAAAGAAGTTACTGAGAATTCTTCTTTCTTGCAGTATATGAAGAAATCCCGTTTCCAACGAAGGCCACAAACAGGTCAAAATATCCACTTGCAGAGTTAACAAACAGAGCGTTTCCAAACTGCTCTATGAAAAGAAAGGTTAAACTCTGTGAGTTGAACACATCCAGTACAAAGTAGTTTCTGAGAATGATTCTGTCTAGTTTTTAAACGAGGATATTGCCATTTCTTAGATTGGCCTCAAATCTCTTGAAATCTCCACTTGCAAATTCCACAAAAAGAGTGTTTCAAAACTGCTCTGTCTAAAGGAACGTTCAGCTCTGTGAGTTGAATACAAACAACGCAAAGAAGTTACTGAGAATTCTTCTGTCTAGCATTTTATGAAGAAATCCCGTTTCCAACGAAGGCCTCAACGAGGTCTAAATATCCACTTGCAGACTTAACAAACAGAGTGTTTTCAAACTGCTCTATGAAAAGGAAGGTTAAACTCTGTGAGTTGAACACACCCATTACAAAGTAGTTTCTGAGAATGATTCTGTGTAGTTTTGAAACGGGGTTATTTCAATTTCTAAGATTGGCCTCAAATCGCAGGAAATCTCCACTTGCAATTTCCACAAAAAGAGTGTTTGAAAACTGATCTTTCTAAAGGAAGGTTTAACTCTGTGAGTTGAACACACACCACACAAAGAAGTTACTGAGAATTCTTCTTTCTTGCAGTATATGAAGAAATCCCGTTTCCAACGAAGGCCACAAAGAGGTCTAAATATCCACTTGCAGACTTAAGAAACAGAGTGTTTCCAAACTGCTCTATGAAAAGAAAGGTTAAACTCTGTGAGTTGAACACATCCAGTACAAAGTAGTTTCTGAGAATGATTCTGTCTAGTTTTTAAACGAGGATATTGCCATTTCTAAGATTGGCCTCAAATCTCTTGAAATCTCCACTTGCAAATTCGACAAAAAGAGTGTTTCAAAACTGCTCTGTCTAAAGGAACGTTCAGCTCTGTGAGTTGAATACAAACAATGCAAAGAAGTTACTGAGAATTCTTCTGTCTAGCATTTTATGAAGAAATCCCATTTCCAACGAAGGCCTCAACCAGGTCTAAATATCCACTTGCAGACTTAACAAACAGAGTGTTTTCAAACTGCTCTGTGAAAAGGGTGGTTAAACTCTGTGAGTTGAACACACCCATTACAAAGTAGTTTCTGAGAATGATTCTGTGTAGCTTTGAAACGGGGTTCTTTCAATTTCTAAGATTGGCCTCAAATCGCAGGAAATCTCCACTTGCAATTTCCACAAAAAGAGTGTTTCAAAACTGATCTTTCTAAAGGAAGGTTTAACTCTGTGAGTTGAACACACACCACACAAAGAAGTTACTGAGAATTCTTCTTTCTTGCAGTATATGAAGAAATCCCGTTTCCAACGAAGGCCACAAACAGGACTAAATATCCACTTGCAGACTTAACAAACAGAGTGTTTCCAAACTGCTCTATGAAAAGAAAGGTTAAACTCTGTGAGTTGAACACATCCAGTACAAAGTAGTTTCTGAGAATGATTCTGTCTAGTTTTTAAACGAGGATATTGCCATTTCTAAGATTGCCCTCAAATCTCTTGAAATCTCCACTTGCAAATTCCACAAAAAGAGTGTTTCAAAACTGCTCTGTCTAAAGGAACGTTCAGCTCTCTGAGTTGAATAGAAACAATGCAAAGAATTACTGAGAATTCTTCTGTCTAGCATTTTATGAAGAAATCCCATTTCCAACGAAGGCCTCAACCAGGTCTAAATATCCACTTGCAGACTTAACAAACAGGGTGTTTTCAAACTGCTCTATGAAAAGGAAGGTTAAACTCTGTGAGTTGAAGACACCCATTACAAAGTAGTTTCTGAGAATGATTCTGTGTAGTTTTGAAACGGGGTTCTTTCAATTTCTAAGATTGGCCTCAAATCGCAGGAAATATACACTTGCAATTTCCACAAAAAGAGTGTTTCAAAACTGATCTTTCTAAAGGAAGGTTTAACTCTGTGAGTTGAACACACACCACACAAAGAAGTTACTGAGAATTCTTCTTTCTTGCAGTATATGAAGAAATCCCGTTTCCAACGAAGGCCACAAAGAGGTCTAAATATCCACTTGCAGACTTAACAAACAGAGTGTTTCCAAACTGCTCTATGAAAAGAAAGGTTAAACTCTGTGAGTTGAACACCTCCAGTACAAAGTAGTTTCTGAGAATGATTCTGTCTAGTTTTTAAACGAGGATATTGCCATTTCTAAGATTGGCGTCAAATCTCTTGAAATCTCCACTTGCAAATTCCACAAAAAGAGTGTTTCAAAACTGCTCTGTCTAAAGGAACGTTCAGCTCTGTGAGTTGAATACAAACAACGCAAAGAAGTTACTGAGAATTCTTCTGTCTAGCATTCTATGAAGAAATCCCGTTTCCAACGAAGGCCTCAACCAGGTCTAATTATCCACTTGCAGACTTAACAAACAGAGTGTTTTCAAACTGCTCTATGAAAAGAAAGGTTAAACTCTGTGAGTTGAACACACCCATTACAAAGTAGTTTCTGAGAATGATTCTGTGTAGTTTTGAAACGGGGTTCTTTCAATTTCTAAGATTGGCCTCAAATCGCAGGAAATCTCCACTTGCAATTTCCACAAAAAGAGTGTTTCAAAACTGATCTTTCTAAAGGAAGGTTTAACTCTGTGAGTTGAACACACACCACACAAAGAAGTTACTGAGAATTCTTCTTTCTTGCAGTATATGAAGAAATCCCGTTTCCAACGAAGGCCACAAACAGGTCAAAATATCCACTTGCAGAGTTAACAAACAGAGCGTTTCCAAACTGCTCTATGAAAAGAAAGGTTAAACTCTGTGAGTTGAACACATCCAGTACAAAGTAGTTTCTGAGAATGATTCTGTCTAGTTTTTAAACGAGGATATTGCCATTTCTAAGATTGGCCTCAAATCTCTTGAAATCTCCACTTGCAAATTCCACAAAAAGAGTGTTTCAAAACTGCTCTGTCTAAAGGAACGTTCAGCTCTGTGAGTTGAATACAAACAACGCAAAGAAGTTACTGAGAATTCTTCTGTCTAGCATTCTATGAAGAAATCCCGTTTCCAACGAAGGCCTCAACGAGGTCTAAATATCCACTTGCAGACTTAACAAACAGAGTGTTTTCAAACTGCTCTATGAAAAGGAAGGTTAAACTCTGTGAGTTGAACACACCCATTACAAAGTAGTTTCTGAGAATGATTCTGTGTAGTTTTGAAACGGGGTTATTTCAATTTCTAAGATTGGCCTCAAATCGCAGGAAATCTCCACTTGCAATTTCCACAAAAAGAGTGTTTGAAAACTGATCTTTCTAAAGGAAGGTTTAACTCTGTGAGTTGAACACACACCACACAAAGAAGTTACTGAGAATTCTTCTTTCTTGCAGTATATGAAGAAATCCCGTTTCCAACGAAGGCCACAAAGAGGTCTAAATATCCACTTGCAGACTTAAGAAACAGAGTGTTTCCAAACTGCTCTATGAAAAGAAAGGTTAAACTCTGTGAGTTGAACACATCCAGTACAAAGTAGTTTCTGAGAATGATTCTGTCTAGTTTTTAAACGAGGATATTGCCATTTCTAAGATTGGCCTCAAATCTCTTGAAATCTCCACTTGCAAATTCGACAAAAAGAGTGTTTCAAAACTGCTCTGTCTAAAGGAACGTTCAGCTCTGTGAGTTGAATACAAACAATGCAAAGAAGTTACTGAGAATTCTTCTGTCTAGCATTTTATGAAGAAATCCCATTTCCAACGAAGGCCTCAACCAGGTCTAAATATCCACTTGCAGACTTAACAAACAGAGTGTTTTCAAACTGCTCTGTGAAAAGGGTGGTTAAACTCTGTGAGTTGAACACACCCATTACAAAGTAGTTTCTGAGAATGATTCTGTGTAGCTTTGAAACGGGGTTCTTTCAATTTCTAAGATTGGCCTCAAATCGCAGGAAATCTCCACTTGCAATTTCCACAAAAAGAGTGTTTCAAAACTGATCTTTCTAAAGGAAGGTTTAACTCTGTGAGTTGAACACACACCACACAAAGAAGTTACTGAGAATTCTTCTTTCTTGCAGTATATGAAGAAATCCCGTTTCCAACGAAGGCCACAAACAGGACTAAATATCCACTTGCAGACTTAACAAAAAGTGTTTCCAAACTGCTCTATGAAAAGAAAGGTTAAACTCTGTGAGTTGAACACATCCAGTACAAAGTAGTTTCTGAGAATGATTCTGTCTAGTTTTTAAACGAGGATATTGCCATTTCTAAGATTGCCCTCAAATCTCTTGAAATCTCCACTTGCAAATTCCACAAAAAGAGTGTTTCAAAACTGCTCTGTCTAAAGGAACGTTCAGCTCTCTGAGTTGAATAGAAACAATGCAAAGAATTACTGAGAATTCTTCTGTCTAGCATTTTATGAAGAAATCCCGTTTCCAACGAAGGCCTCAACCAGGTCTAAATATCCACTTGCAGACTTAACAAACAGGGTGTTTTCAAACTGCTCTATGAAAAGGAAGGTTAAACTCTGTGAGTTGAAGACACCCATTACAAAGTAGTTTCTGAGAATGATTCTGTGTAGTTTTGAAACGGGGTTCTTTCAATTTCTAAGATTGGCCTCAAATCGCAGGAAATATACACTTGCAATTTCCACAAAAAGAGTGTTTCAAAACTGATCTTTCTAAAGGAAGGTTTAACTCTGTGAGTTGAACACACACCACACAAAGAAGTTACTGAGAATTCTTCTTTCTTGCAGTATATGAAGAAATCCCGTTTCCAACGAAGGCCACAAAGAGGTCTAAATATCCACTTGCAGACTTAACAAACAGAGTGTTTCCAAACTGCTCTATGAAAAGAAAGGTTAAACTCTGTGAGTTGAACACCTCCAGTACAAAGTAGTTTCTGAGAATGATTCTGTCTAGTTTTTAAACGAGGATATTGCCATTTCTAAGATTGGCGTCAAATCTCTTGAAATCTCCACTTGCAAATTCCACAAAAAGAGTGTTTCAAAACTGCTCTGTCTAAAGGAACGTTCAGCTCTGTGAGTTGAATACAAACAACGCAAAGAAGTTACTGAGAATTCTTCTGTCTAGCATTCTATGAAAAAATCCCGTTTCCAACGAAGGCCTCAACCAGGTCTAAATATCCACTTGCAGACTTAACAAACAGAGTGTTTTCAAACTGCTCTATGAAAAGGAAGGTTAAACTCTGTGAGTTGAAGACACCCATTACAAAGTAGTTTCTGAGAATGATTCTGTGTAGTTTTGAAACGGGGTTATTTCAATTTCTAAGATTGGCCTCAAATCGCAGGAAATCTCCACTTGCAATTTCCACAAAAAGAGTGTTTCAAAACTGATCTTTCTAAAGGAAGGTTTAACTCTGTGAGTTGAACACACACCACACAAAGAAGTTACTGAGAATTCTTCTTTCTTGCAGTATATGAAGAAATCCCGTTTCCAACGAAGGCCACAAAGAGGTCTAAATATCCACTTGCAGACTTAACAAACAGAGTGTTTCCAAACTGCTCTATGAAAAGAAAGGTTAAACTCTGTGAGTTGAACACCTCCAGTACAAAGTAGTTTCTGAGAATGATTCTGTCTAGTTTTTAAACGAGGATATTGCCATTTCTAAGATTGGCCTCAAATCTCTTGAAATCTCCACTTGCAAATTCCACAAAAAGAGTGTTTCAAAACTGCTCTGTCTAAAGGAACGTTCAGCTCTGTGAGTTGAATACAAACAACGCAAAGAAGTTACTGAGAATTCTTCTGTCTAGCATTCTATGAAGAAATCCCGTTTCCAACGAAGGCCTCAACCAGGTCTAATTATCCACTTGCAGACTTAACAAACAGAGTGTTTTCAAACTGCTCTATGAAAAGAAAGGTTAAACTCTGTGAGTTGAACACACCCATTACAAAGTAGTTTCTGAGAATGATTCTGTGTAGTTTTGAAACGGGGTTCTTTCAATTTCTAAGATTGGCCTCAAATCGCAGGAAATCTCCACTTGCAATTTCCACAAAAAGAGTGTTTCAAAACTGATCTTTCTAAAGGAAGGTTTAACTCTGTGAGTTGAACACACACCACACAAAGAAGTTACTGAGAATTCTTCTTTCTTGCAGTATATGAAGAAATCCCGTTTCCAACGAAGGCCACAAACAGGTCAAAATATCCACTTGCAGAGTTAACAAACAGAGCGTTTCCAAACTGCTCTATGAAAAGAAAGGTTAAACTCTGTGAGTTGAACACATCCAGTACAAAGTAGTTTCTGAGAATGATTCTGTCTAGTTTTTAAACGAGGATATTGCCATTTCTAAGATTGGCCTCAAATCTCTTGAAATCTCCACTTGCAAATTCCACAAAAAGAGTGTTTCAAAACTGCTCTGTCTAAAGGAACGTTCAGCTCTGTGAGTTGAATACAAACAACGCAAAGAAGTTACTGAGAATTCTTCTGTCTAGCATTCTATGAAGAAATCCCGTTTCCAACGAAGGCCTCAACGAGGTCTAAATATCCACTTGCAGACTTAACAAACAGAGTGTTTTCAAACTGCTCTATGAAAAGGAAGGTTAAACTCTGTGAGTTGAACACACCCATTACAAAGTAGTTTCTGAGAATGATTCTGTGTAGTTTTGAAACGGGGTTATTTCAATTTCTAAGATTGGCCTCAAATCGCAGGAAATCTCCACTTGCAATTTCCACAAAAAGAGTGTTTGAAAACTGATCTTTCTAAAGGAAGGTTTAACTCTGTGAGTTGAACACACACCACACAAAGAAGTTACTGAGAATTCTTCTTTCTTGCAGTATATGAAGAAATCCCGTTTCCAACGAAGGCCACAAAGAGGTCTAAATATCCACTTGCAGACTTAAGAAACAGAGTGTTTCCAAACTGCTCTATGAAAAGAAAGGTTAAACTCTGTGAGTTGAACACATCCAGTACAAAGTAGTTTCTGAGAATGATTCTGTCTAGTTTTTAAACGAGGATATTGCCATTTCTAAGATTGGCCTCAAATCTCTTGAAATCTCCACTTGCAAATTCGACAAAAAGAGTGTTTCAAAACTGCTCTGTCTAAAGGAACGTTCAGCTCTGTGAGTTGAATACAAACAATGCAAAGAAGTTACTGAGAATTCTTCTGTCTAGCATTTTATGAAGAAATCCCATTTCCAACGAAGGCCTCAACCAGGTCTAAATATCCACTTGCAGACTTAACAAACAGAGTGTTTTCAAACTGCTCTGTGAAAAGGGTGGTTAAACTCTGTGAGTTGAACACACCCATTACAAAGTAGTTTCTGAGAATGATTCTGTGTAGCTTTGAAACGGGGTTCTTTCAATTTCTAAGATTGGCCTCAAATCGCAGGAAATCTCCACTTGCAATTTCCACAAAAAGAGTGTTTCAAAACTGATCTTTCTAAAGGAAGGTTTAACTCTGTGAGTTGAACACACACCACACAAAGAAGTTACTGAGAATTCTTCTTTCTTGCAGTATATGAAGAAATCCCGTTTCCAACGAAGGCCACAAAGAGGTCTAAATATCCACTTGCAGACTTAACAAAAAGTGTTTCCAAACTGCTCTATGAAAAGAAAGGTTAAACTCTGTGAGTTGAACACATCCAGTACAAAGTAGTTTCTGAGAATGATTCTGTCTAGTTTTTAAACGAGGATATTGCCATTTCTAAGATTGCCCTCAAATCTCTTGAAATCTCCACTTGCAAATTCCACAAAAAGAGTGTTTCAAAACTGCTCTGTCTAAAGGAACGTTCAGCTCTCTGAGTTGAATAGAAACAATGCAAAGAATTACTGAGAATTCTTCTGTCTAGCATTTTATGAAGAAATCCCGTTTCCAACGAAGGCCTCAACCAGGTCTAAATATCCACTTGCAGACTTAACAAACAGGGTGTTTTCAAACTGCTCTATGAAAAGGAAGGTTAAACTCTGTGAGTTGAAGACACCCATTACAAAGTAGTTTCTGAGAATGATTCTGTGTAGTTTTGAAACGGGGTTCTTTCAATTTCTAAGATTGGCCTCAAATCGCAGGAAATATACACTTGCAATTTCCACAAAAAGAGTGTTTCAAAACTGATCTTTCTAAAGGAAGGTTTAACTCTGTGAGTTGAACACACACCACACAAAGAAGTTACTGAGAATTCTTCTTTCTTGCAGTATATGAAGAAATCCCGTTTCCAACGAAGGCCACAAAGAGGTCTAAATATCCACTTGCAGACTTAAGAAACAGAGTGTTTCCAAACTGCTCTATGAAAAGAAAGGTTAAACTCTGTGAGTTGAACACCTCCAGTACAAAGTAGTTTCTGAGAATGATTCTGTCTAGTTTTTAAACGAGGATATTGCCATTTCTAAGATTGGCGTCAAATCTCTTGAAATCTCCACTTGCAAATTCCACAAAAAGAGTGTTTCAAAACTGCTCTGTCTAAAGGAACGTTCAGCTCTGTGAGTTGAATACAAACAACGCAAAGAAGTTACTGAGAATTCTTCTGTCTAGCATTCTATGAAAAAAACCCGTTTCCAACGAAGGCCTCAACCAGGTCTAAATATCCACTTGCAGACTTAACAAACAGAGTGTTTTCAAACTGCTCTATGAAAAGGAAGGTTAAACTCTGTGAGTTGAACACACCCATTACAAAGTAGTTTCTGAGAATGATTCTGTGTAGTTTTGAAACGGGGTTATTTCAATTTCTAAGATTGGCCTCAAATCGCAGGAAATCTCCACTTGCAATTTCCACAAAAAGAGTGTTTCAAAACTGATCTTTCTAAAGGAAGGTTTAACTCTGTGAGTTGAACACACACCACACAAAGAAGTTACTGAGAATTCTTCTTTCTTGCAGTATATGAAGAAATCCCGTTTCCAACGAAGGCCACAAAGAGGTCTAAATATCCACTTGCAGACTTAACAAACAGAGTGTTTCCAAACTGCTCTATGAAAAGAAAGGTTAAACTCTGTGAGTTGAACACCTCCAGTACAAAGTAGTTTCTGAGAATGATTCTGTCTAGTTTTTAAACGAGGATATTGCCATTTCTAAGATTGGCCTCAAATCTCTTGAAATCTCCACTTGCAAATTCCACAAAAAGAGTGTTTCAAAACTGCTCTGTCTAAAGGAACGTTCAGCTCTGTGAGTTGAATACAAACAACGCAAAGAAGTTACTGAGAATTCTTCTGTCTAGCATTCTATGAAGAAATCCCGTTTCCAACGAAGGCCTCAACCAGGTCTAATTATCCACTTGCAGACTTAACAAACAGAGTGTTTTCAAACTGCTCTATGAAAAGAAAGGTTAAACTCTGTGAGTTGAACACACCCATTACAAAGTAGTTTCTGAGAATGATTCTGTGTAGTTTTGAAACGGGGTTCTTTCAATTTCTAAGATTGGCCTCAAATCGCAGGAAATCTCCACTTGCAATTTCCACAAAAAGAGTGTTTCAAAACTGATCTTTCTAAAGGAAGGTTTAACTCTGTGAGTTGAACACACACCACACAAAGAAGTTACTGAGAATTCTTCTTTCTTGCAGTATATGAAGAAATCCCGTTTCCAACGAAGGCCACAAAGAGGTCAAAATATCCACTTGCAGACTTAACAAACAGAGTGTTTCCAAACTGCTCTATGAAAAGAAAGGTTAAACTCTGTGAGTTGAACACATCCAGTACAAAGTAGTTTCTGAGAATGATTCTGTCTAGTTTTTAAACGAGGATATTGCCATTTCTAAGATTGGCCTCAAATCTCTTGAAATCTCCACTTGCAAATTCCACAAAAAGAGTGTTTCAAAACTGCTCTGTCTAAAGGAACGTTCAGCTCTGTGAGTTGAATACAAACAACGCAAAGAAGTTACTGAGAATTCTTCTGTCTAGCATTCTATGAAGAAATCCCGTTTCCAACGAAGGCCTCAACGAGGTCTAAATATCCACTTGCAGACTTAACAAACAGAGTGTTTTCAAACTGCTCTATGAAAAGGAAGGTTAAACTCTGTGAGTTGAACACACCCATTACAAAGTAGTTTCTGAGAATGATTCTGTGTAGTTTTGAAACGGGGTTCTTTCAATTTCTAAGATTGGCCTCAAATCGCAGGAAATCTCCACTTGCAATTTCCACAAAAAGAGTGTTTCAAAACTGATCTTTCTAAAGGAAGGTTTAACTCTGTGAGTTGAACACACACCACACAAAGAAGTTACTGAGAATTCTTCTTTCTTGCAGTATATGAAGAAATCCCGTTTCCAACGAAGGCCACAAACAGGTCTAAATATCCACTTGCAGACTTAACAAAAAGAGTGTTTCCAAACTGCTCTATGAAAAGAAAGGTTAAACTCTGTGAGTTGAACACCTCCAGTACAAAGTAGTTTCTGAGAATGATTCTGTCTAGTTTTTAACGAGGATATTGCCATTTCTAAGATTGGCCTCAAATCTCTTGAAATCTCCACTTGCAAATTCCACAAAAAGAGTGTTTCAAAACTGCTCTGTCTAAAGGAACGTTCAGCTCTGTGAGTTGAATACAAACAACGCAAAGAAGTTACTGAGAATTCTTCTGTCTAGCATTCTATGAAGAAATCCCGTTTCCAACGAAGGCCTCAACCAGGTCTAAATATCCACTTGCAGACTTAACAAACAGAGTGTTTTCAAACTGCTCTATGAAAAGAAAGGTTAAACTCTGTGAGTTGAACACACCCATTACAAAGTAGTTTCTGAGAATGATTCTGTGTAGTTTTGAAACGGGGTTCTTTCAATTTCTAAGATTGGCCTCAAATCGCAGGAAATCTCCACTTGCAATTTCCACAAAAAGAGTGTTTCAAAACTGATCTTTCTAAAGGAAGGTTTAACTCTGTGAGTTGAACACACACCACTAAAAGAAGTTGCTGAGAATTCTTCTTTCTTGCAGTATATGAAGAAATCCCGTTTCCAACGAAGGCCACAAACAGGTCAAAATATCCACTTGCAGACTTAACAAACAGAGTGTTTCCAAACTGCTCTATGAAAAGAAAGGTTAAACTCTGTGAGTTGAACACATCCAGTACAAAGTAGTTTCTGAGAATGATTCTGTCTAGTTTTAAAACGAGGATATTGCCATTTCTAAGATTGGCCTCATATCTCTTGAAATCTCCACTTGCAAATTCCAGAAAAAGAGTGTTTCAAACTGCTCTGTCTAAAGGAACGTTCAACTCTGTGAGTTGAATACAAACAACGCAAAGAATTTACTGAGAATTCTTCTGTCTAGCATTCTATGAAGAAATCCCGTTTCCATCGAAGGCCTCAACCAGGTCTAAATATCCACTTGCAGACTTAACAAACAGAGTGTTTTCAAACTGCTCTATGAAAAGAAAGGTTAAACTCTGTGAGTTGAACACACCCATTACAAAGTAGTTTCTGAGAATGATTCTGTGTAGTTTTGAAACGGGGTTCTTTCAATTTCTAAGATTGGCCTCAAATCGCAGGAAATCTCCCCTTGCAATTTCCACAAAAAGAGTGTTTCAAAACTGATCTTTCTAAAGGAAGGTTTAACTCTGTGAGTTGAACACACACCACACAAAGAAGTTACTGAGAATTCTTCTTTCTTGCAGTATATGAAGAAATCCCGTTTCCAACGAAGGCCACAAAGAGGTCTAAATATCCACTTGCAGACTTAACAAACAGAGTGTTTCCAAACTGCTCTATGAAAAGAAAGGTTAAACTCTGTGAGTTGAACACATCCAGTACAAGGTAGTTTCTGAGAATGATTCTGTCTAGTTTTTAAACGAGGATATTGCCATTTCTAAGATTGGCCTCAAATCTCTTGAAATCACCACTTGCAAATTCCACAAAAAGAGTGTTTCAAAACTGCTCTGTCTAAAGGAACGTTCAGCTCTGTGAGTTGAATACAAACAACGCAAAGAAGTTGCTGAGAATTCTTCTGTCTAGCATTCTATGAAGAAATCCCATTTCCAACGAAGGCCTCAACCAGGTCTAAATATCCACTTGCAGACTTAACAAACAGAGTGTTTTCAAACTGCTCTGTGAAAAGAAAGGTTAAACTCTGTGAGTTGAACACACCCATTACAAAGTAGTTTCTGAGAATGATTCTGTGTAGTTTTGAAACGGGGTTATTTCAATTTCTAAGATTGGCCTCAAATCGCAGGAAATCTCCACTTGCAATTTCCACAAAAAGAGTGTTTCAAAACTGATCTTTCTAAAGGAAGGTTTAACTCTGTGAGTTGAACACACACCACACAAAGAAGTTACTGAGAATTCTTCTTTCTTGCAGTATATGAAGAAATCCCGTTTCCAACGAAGGCCACAAAGAGGTCTAAATATCCACTTGCAGACTTAACAAACAGAGTGTTTCCAAACTGCTCTATGAAAAGAAAGGTTAAACTCTGTGAGTTGAACACATCCAGTACAAAGTAGTTTCTGAGAATGATTCTGTCTAGTTTTTAAACGAGGATATTGCCATTTCTAAGATTGGCCTCAAATCTCTTGAAATCTCCACTTGCAAATTCCTCAAAAAGAGTGTTTCAAAACTGCTCTGTCTAAAGGAACGTTCAGCTCTGTGAGTTGAATACAAACAACGCAAAGAAGTTACTGAGAATTCTTCTGTCTAGCATTCTATGAAGAAATCCCGTTTCCAACGAAGGCCTCAACCAGGTCTAAATATCCACTTGCAGACTTAACAAACAGAGTGTTTTCAAACTGCTCTATGAAAAGGAAGGTTAAACTCTGTGAGTTGAAGACACCCATTACAAAGTAGTTTCTGAGAATGATTCTGTGTAGTTTTGAAACGGGGTTATTTCAATTTCTAAGATTGGCCTCAAATCGCAGGAAATCTCCACTTGCAATTTCCACAAAAAGAGTGTTTCAAAACTGATCTTTCTAAAGGAAGGTTTAACTCTGTGAGTTGAACACACACCACACAAAGAAGTTACTGAGAATTCTTCTTTCTTGCAGTATATGAAGAAATCCCGTTTCCAACGAAGGCCACAAAGAGGTCTAAATATCCACTTGCAGACTTAACAAACAGAGTGTTTCCAAACTGCTCTATGAAAAGAAAGGTTAAACTCTGTGAGTTGAACACCTCCAGTACAAAGTAGTTTCTGAGAATGATTCTGTCTAGTTTTTAAACGAGGATATTGCCATTTCTAAGATTGGCCTCAAATCTCTTGAAGTCTCCACTTGCAAATTCCACAAAAAGAGTGTTTCAAAACTGCTCTGTCTAAAGGAACGTTCAGCTCTGTGAGTTGAATACAAACAACGCAAAGAAGTTACTGAGAATTCTTCTGTCTAGCATTCTATGAAGAAATCCCGTTTCCAACGAAGGCCTCAACCAGGTCTAAATATCCACTTGCAGACTTAACAAACAGAGTGTTTTCAAACTGCTCTATGAAAAGAAAGGTTAAACTCTGTGAGTTGAACACACCCATTACAAAGTAGTTTCTGAGAATGATTCTGTGTAGTTTTGAAACGGGGTTCTTTCAATTTCTAAGATTGGCCTCAAATCGCAGGAAATCTCCACTTGCAATTTCCACAAAAAGAGTGTTTCAAAACTGATCTTTCTAAAGGAAGGTTTAACTCTGTGAGTTGAACACACACCACAAAAAGAAGTTGCTGAGAATTCTTCTTTCTTGCAGTATATGAAGAAATCCCGTTTCCAACGAAGGCCACAAAGAGGTCTAAATATCCACTTGCAGACTTAACAAACAGAGTGTTTCCAAACTGCTCTATGAAAAGAAAGGTTAAACTCTGTGAGTTGAACACATCCAGTACAAAGTAGTTTCTGAGAATGATTCTGTCTAGTTTTAAAACGAGGATATTGCCATTTCTAAGATTGGCCTCATATCTCTTGAAATCTCCACTTGCAAATTCCAGAAAAAGAGTGTTTCAAACTGCTCTGTCTAAAGGAACGTTCAACTCTGTGAGTTGAATACAAACAACGCAAAGAATTTACTGAGAATTCTTCTGTCTAGCATTCTATGAAGAAATCCCGTTTCCATCGAAGGCCTCAACCAGGTCTAAATATCCACTTGCAGACTTAACAAACAGAGTGTTTTCAAACTGCTCTATGAAAAGAAAGGTTAAACTCTGTGAGTTGAACACACCCATTACAAAGTAGTTTCTGAGAATGATTCTGTGTAGTTTTGAAACGGGGTTCTTTCAATTTCTAAGATTGGCCTCAAATCGCAGGAAATCTCCCCTTGCAATTTCCACAAAAAGAGTGTTTCAAAACTGATCTTTCTAAAGGAAGGTTTAACTCTGTGAGTTGAACACACACCACACAAAGAAGTTACTGAGAATTCTTCTTTCTTGCAGTATATGAAGAAATCCCGTTTCCAACGAAGGCCACAAAGAGGTCTAAATATCCACTTGCAGACTTAAGAAACAGAGTGTTTCCAAACTGCTCTATGAAAAGAAAGGTTAAACTCTGTGAGTTGAACACATCCAGTACAAGGTAGTTTCTGAGAATGATTCTGTCTAGTTTTTAAACGAGGATATTGCCATTTCTAAGATTGGCCTCAAATCTCTTGAAATCTCCACTTGCAAATTCCACAAAAAGAGTGTTTCAAAACTGCTCTGTCTAAAGGAACGTTCAGCTCTGTGAGTTGAATACAAACAACGCAAAGAAGTTGCTGAGAATTCTTCTGTCTAGCATTCTATGAAGAAATCCCTTTTCCAACGAAGGCCTCAACCAGGTCTAAATATCCACTTGCAGACTTAACAAACAGAGTGTTTTCAAACTGCTCTGTGAAAAGAAAGGTTAAACTCTGTGAGTTGAACACACCCATTACAAAGTAGTTTCTGAGAATGATTCTGTGTAGTTTTGAAACGGGGTTATTTCAATTTCTAAGATTGGCCTCAAATCGCAGGAAATCTCCACTTGCAATTTCCACAAAAAGAGTGTTTCAAAACTGATCTTTCTAAAGGAAGGTTTAACTCTGTGAGTTGAACACACACCACACAAAGAAGTTACTGAGAATTCTTCTTTCTTGCAGTATATGAAGAAATCCCGTTTCCAACGAAGGCCACAAAGAGGTCTAAATATCCACTTGCAGACTTAACAAACAGAGTGTTTCCAAACTGCTCTATGAAAAGAAAGGTTAAACTCTGTGAGTTGAACACATCCAGTACAAAGTAGTTTCTGAGAATGATTCTGTCTAGTTTTTAAACGAGGATATTGCCATTTCTAAGATTGGCCTCAAATCTCTTGAAATCTCCACTTGCAAATTCCTCAAAAAGAGTGTTTCAAAACTGCTCTGTCTAAAGGAACGTTCAGCTCTGTGAGTTGAATACAAACAACGCAAAGAAGTTACTGAGAATTCTTCTGTCTAGCATTCTATGAAGAAATCCCGTTTCCAACGAAGGCCTCAACCAGGTCTAAATATCCACTTGCAGACTTAACAAACAGAGTGTTTTCAAACTGCTCTATGAAAAGGAAGGTTAAACTCTGTGAGTTGAAGACACCCATTACAAAGTAGTTTCTGAGAATGATTCTGTGTAGTTTTGAAACGGGGTTATTTCAATTTCTAAGATTGGCCTCAAATCGCAGGAAATCTCCACTTGCAATTTCCACAAAAAGAGTGTTTCAAAACTGATCTTTCTAAAGGAAGGTTTAACTCTGTGAGTTGAACACACACCACACAAAGAAGTTACTGAGAATTCTTCTTTCTTGCAGTATATGAAGAAATCCCGTTTCCAACGAAGGCCACAAAGAGGTCTAAATATCCACTTGCAGACTTAACAAACAGAGTGTTTCCAAACTGCTCTATGAAAAGAAAGGTTAAACTCTGTGAGTTGAACACCTCCAGTACAAAGTAGTTTCTGAGAATGATTCTGTCTAGTTTTTAAACGAGGATATTGCCATTTCTAAGATTGGCCTCAAATCTCTTGAAGTCTCCACTTGCAAATTCCACAAAAAGAGTGTTTCAAAACTGCTCTGTCTAAAGGAACGTTCAGCTCTGTGAGTTGAATACAAACAACGCAAAGAAGTTACTGAGAATTCTTCTGTCTAGCATTCTATGAAGAAATCCCGTTTCCAACGAAGGCCTCAACCAGGTCTAAATATCCACTTGCAGACTTAACAAACAGAGTGTTTTCAAACTGCTCTATGAAAAGAAAGGTTAAACTCTGTGAGTTGAACACACCCATTACAAAGTAGTTTCTGAGAATGATTCTGTGTAGTTTTGAAACGGGGTTCTTTCAATTTCTAAGATTGGCCTCAAATCGCAGGAAATCTCCACTTGCAATTTCCACAAAAAGAGTGTTTCAAAACTGATCTTTCTAAAGGAAGGTTTAACTCTGTGAGTTGAACACACACCACACAAAGAAGTTGCTGAGAATTCTTCTTTCTTGCAGTATATGAAGAAATCCCGTTTCCAACGAAGGCCACAAACAGGTCAAAATATCCACTTGCAGACTTAACAAACAGAGTGTTTCCAAACTGCTCTATGAAAAGAAAGGTTAAACTCTGTGAGTTGAACACATCCAGTACAAAGTAGTTTCTGAGAATGATTCTGTCTAGTTTTTAAACGAGGATATTGCCATTTCTAAGATTGGCCTCAAATCTCTTGAAATCTCCACTTGCAAATTCCACAAAAAGAGTGTTTCAAAACTGCTCTGTCTAAAGGAACTTTCAGCTCTGTGAGTTGAATACAAACAACGCAAAGAAGTTACTGAGAATTCTTCTGTCTAGCATTCTATGAAGAAATCCCGTTTCCAACGAAGGCCTCAACCAGGTCTAAATATCCACTTGCAGACTTAACAAACAGAGTGTTTTCAAACTGCTCTATGAAAAGAAAGGTTAAACTCTGTGAGTTGAACACACCCATTACAAAGTAGTTTCTGAGAATGATTCTGTGTAGTTTTGAAACGGGGTTATTTCAATTTCTAAGATTGGCCTCAAATCGCAGGAAATCTCCACTTGCAATTTCCACAAAAAGAGTGTTTCAAAACTGATCTTTCTAAAGGAAGGTTTAACTCTGTGAGTTGAACACACACCACACAAAGAAGTTACTGAGAATTCTTCTTTCTTGCAGTATATGAAGAAATCCCCTTTCCAACGAAGGCCACAAAGAGGTCTAAATATCCACTTGCAGACTTAACAAACAGAGTGTTTCCAAACTGCTCTATGAAAAGAAAGGTTAAACTCTGTGAGTTGAACACATCCAGTACAAAGTAGTTTCTTAGAATGATTCTGTCTAGTTTTAAAACGAGGATATTGCCATTTCTAAGATTGGCCTCAAATCTCTTGAAATCTCCACTTGCAAATTCCACAAAAAGAGTGTTTCAAACTGCTCTGTCTAAAGGAACGTTCAGCTCTGTGAGTTGAATACAAACAACGCAAAGAAGTTACTGAGAATTCTTCTGTCTAGCATTCTATGAAGAAATCCCGTTTCCATCGAAGGCCTCAACCAGGTCTAAATATCCACTTGCAGACTTAACAAACAGAGTGTTTTCAAACTGCTCTATGAAAAGAAAGGTTAAACTCTGTGAGTTGAACACACCCATTACAAAGTAGTTTCTGAGAATGATTCTGTGTAGTTTTGAAACGGGGTTCTTTCAATTTCTAAGATTGGCCTCAAATCGCAGGAAATCTCCACTTGCAATTTCCACAAAAAGAGTGTTTCAAAACTGATCTTTCTAAAGGAAGGTTTAACTCTGTGTGTTGAACACACACCACACAAAGAAGTTACTGAGAATTCTTCTTTCTTGCAGTATATGAAGAAATCCCGTTTCCAACGAAGGCCACAAAGAGGTTTAAATATCCACTTGCAGACTTAAGAAACAGAGTGTTTCCAAACTGCTCTATGAAAAGAAAGGTTAAACTCTGTGAGTTGAACACATCCAGTACAAGGTAGTTTCTGAGAATGATTCTGTCTAGTTTTTAAACGAGGATATTGCCATTTCTAAGATTGGCCTCAAATCTCTTGAAATCTCCACTTGCAAATTCCACAAAAAGAGTGTTTCAAAACTGCTCTGTCTAAAGGAACTTTCAGCTCTGTGAGTTGAATACAAACAACGCAAAGAAGTTACTGAGAATTCTTCTGTCTAGCATTCTATGAAGAAATCCCGTTTCCAACGAAGGCCTCAACCAGGTCTAAATATCCACTTGCAGACTTAACAAACAGAGTGTTTTCAAACTGCTCTATGAAAAGAAAGGTTAAACTCTGTGAGTTGAACACACCCATTACAAAGTAGTTTCTGAGAATGATTCTGTGTAGTTTTGAAACGGGGTTATTTCAATTTCTAAGATTGGCCTCAAATCGCAGGAAATCTCCACTTGCAATTTCCACAAAAAGAGTGTTTCAAAACTGATCTTTCTAAAGGAAGGTTTAACTCTGTGAGTTGAACACACACCACACAAAGAAGTTACTGAGAATTCTTCTTTCTTGCAGTATATGAAGAAATCCCCTTTCCAACGAAGGCCACAAAGAGGTCTAAATATCCACTTGCAGACTTAACAAACAGAGTGTTTCCAAACTGCTCTATGAAAAGAAAGGTTAAACTCTGTGAGTTGAACACATCCAGTACAAAGTAGTTTCTTAGAATGATTCTGTCTAGTTTTAAAACGAGGATATTGCCATTTCTAAGATTGGCCTCAAATCTCTTGAAATCTCCACTTGCAAATTCCACAAAAAGAGTGTTTCAAACTGCTCTGTCTAAAGGAACGTTCAGCTCTGTGAGTTGAATACAAACAACGCAAAGAAGTTACTGAGAATTCTTCTGTCTAGCATTCTATGAAGAAATCCCGTTTCCATCGAAGGCCTCAACCAGGTCTAAATATCCACTTGCAGACTTAACAAACAGAGTGTTTTCAAACTGCTCTATGAAAAGAAAGGTTAAACTCTGTGAGTTGAACACACCCATTACAAAGTAGTTTCTGAGAATGATTCTGTGTAGTTTTGAAACGGGGTTCTTTCAATTTCTAAGATTGGCCTCAAATCGCAGGAAATCTCCACTTGCAATTTCCACAAAAAGAGTGTTTCAAAACTGATCTTTCTAAAGGAAGGTTTAACTCTGTGTGTTGAACACACACCACACAAAGAAGTTACTGAGAATTCTTCTTTCTTGCAGTATATGAAGAAATCCCGTTTCCAACGAAGGCCACAAAGAGGTTTAAATATCCACTTGCAGACTTAAGAAACAGAGTGTTTCCAAACTGCTCTATGAAAAGAAAGGTTAAACTCTGTGAGTTGAACACATCCAGTACAAGGTAGTTTCTGAGAATGATTCTGTCTAGTTTTTAAACGAGGATATTGCCATTTCTAAGATTGGCCTCAAATCTCTTGAAATCTCCACTTGCAAATTCCACAAAAAGAGTGTTTCAAAACTGCTCTGTCTAAAGGAACGTTCAGCTCTGTGAGTTGAATACAAACAACGCAAAGAAGTTACTGAGAATTCTTCTGTCTAGCATTCTATGAAGAAATCCCGTTTCCAACGAAGGCCTCAACCAGGTCTAAATATCCACTTGCAGACTTAACAAACAGAGTGTTTTCAAACTGCTCTATGAAAAGGAAGGTTAAAGTCTGTGAGTTGAACACACCCATTACAAAGTAGTTTCTGAGAATGATTCTGTGTAGTTTTGAAACGGGGTTATTTCAATTTCTAAGATTGGCCTCAAATCGCAGGAAATCTCCACTTGCAATTTCCACAAAAAGAGTGTTTCAAAACTGATCTTTCTAAAGGAAGGTTTAACTCTGTGAGTTGAACACACACCACACAAAGAAGTTACTGAGAATTCTTCTTTCTTGCAGTATATGAAGAAATCCCGTTTCCAACGAAGGCCACAAAGAGGTCAAAATATCCACTTGCAGAGTTAACAAACAGAGCGTTTCCAAACTGCTCTATGAAAAGAAAGGTTAAACTCTGTGAGTTGAACACATCCAGTACAAAGTAGTTTCTGAGAATGATTCTGTCTAGTTTTTAAACGAGGATATTGCCATTTCTAAGATTGGCCTCAAATCTCTTGAAATCTCCACTTGCAAATTCCACAAAAAGAGTGTTTCAAAACTGCTCTGTCTAAAGGAACGTTCAGCTCTGTGAGTTGAATACAAACAACGCAAAGAAGTTACTGAGAATTCTTCTGTCTAGCATTCTATGAAGAAATCCCGTTTCCAACGAAGGCCTCAACGAGGTCTAAATATCCACTTGCAGACTTAACAAACAGAGTGTTTTCAAACTGCTCTATGAAAAGGAAGGTTAAACTCTGTGAGTTGAACACACCCATTACAAAGTAGTTTCTGAGAATGATTCTGTGTAGTTTTGAAACGGGGTTCTTTCAATTTCTAAGATTGGCCTCAAATCGCAGGAAATCTCCACTTGCAATTTCCACAAAAAGAGTGTTTCAAAACTGATCTTTCTAAAGGAAGGTTTAACTCTGTGAGTTGAACACACACCACACAAAGAAGTTACTGAGAATTCTTCTTTCTTGCAGTATATGAAGAAATCCCGTTTCCAACGAAGGCCACAAACAGGTCTAAATATCCACTTGCAGACTTAACAAAAAGAGTGTTTCCAAACTGCTCTATGAAAAGAAAGGTTAAACTCTGTGAGTTGAACACCTCCAGTACAAAGTAGTTTCTGAGAATGATTCTGTCTAGTTTTTAACGAGGATATTGCCATTTCTAAGATTGGCCTCAAATCTCTTGAAATCTCCACTTGCAAATTCCACAAAAAGAGTGTTTCAAAACTGCTCTGTCTAAAGGAACGTTCAGCTCTGTGAGTTGAATACAAACAACGCAAAGAAGTTACTGAGAATTCTTCTGTCTAGCATTCTATGAAGAAATCCCGTTTCCAACGAAGGCCTCAACCAGGTCTAAATATCCACTTGCAGACTTAACAAACAGAGTGTTTTCAAACTGCTCTATGAAAAGAAAGGTTAAACTCTGTGAGTTGAACACACCCATTACAAAGTAGTTTCTGAGAATGATTCTGTGTAGTTTTGAAACGGGGTTCTTTCAATTTCTAAGATTGGCCTCAAATCGCAGGAAATCTCCACTTGCAATTTCCACAAAAAGAGTGTTTCAAAACTGATCTTTCTAAAGGAAGGTTTAACTCTGTGAGTTGAACACACACCACAAAAAGAAGTTGCTGAGAATTCTTCTTTCTTGCAGTATATGAAGAAATCCCGTTTCCAACGAAGGCCACAAACAGGTCAAAATATCCACTTGCAGACTTAACAAACAGAGTGTTTCCAAACTGCTCTATGAAAAGAAAGGTTAAACTCTGTGAGTTGAACACATCCAGTACAAAGTAGTTTCTGAGAATGATTCTGTCTAGTTTTAAAACGAGGATATTGCCATTTCTAAGATTGGCCTCATATCTCTTGAAATCTCCACTTGCAAATTCCAGAAAAAGAGTGTTTCAAACTGCTCTGTCTAAAGGAACGTTCAACTCTGTGAGTTGAATACAAACAACGCAAAGAAGTTACTGAGAATTCTTCTGTCTAGCATTCTATGAAGAAATCCCGTTTCCATCGAAGGCCTCAACCAGGTCTAAATATCCACTTGCAGACTTAACAAACAGAGTGTTTTCAAACTGCTCTATGAAAAGAAAGGTTAAACTCTGTGAGTTGAACACACCCATTACAAAGTAGTTTCTGAGAATGATTCTGTGTAGTTTTGAAACGGGGTTCTTTCAATTTCTAAGATTGGCCTCAAATCGCAGGAAATCTCCCCTTGCAATTTCCACAAAAAGAGTGTTTCAAAACTGATCTTTCTAAAGGAAGGTTTAACTCTGTGAGTTGAACACACACCACACAAAGAAGTTACTGAGAATTCTTCTTTCTTGCAGTATATGAAGAAATCCCGTTTCCAACGAAGGCCACAAAGAGGTCTAAATATCCACTTGCAGACTTAAGAAACAGAGTGTTTCCAAACTGCTCTATGAAAAGAAAGGTTAAACTCTGTGAGTTGAACACATCCAGTACAAGGTAGTTTCTGAGAATGATTCTGTCTAGTTTTTAAACGAGGATATTGCCATTTCTAAGATTGGCCTCAAATCTCTTGAAATCTCCACTTGCAAATTCCACAAAAAGAGTGTTTCAAAACTGCTCTGTCTAAAGGAACGTTCAGCTCTGTGAGTTGAATACAAACAACGCAAAGAAGTTGCTGAGAATTCTTCTGTCTAGCATTCTATGAAGAAATCCCGTTTCCAACGAAGGCCTCAACCAGGTCTAAATATCCACTTGCAGACTTAACAAACAGAGTGTTTTCAAACTGCTCTGTGAAAAGAAAGGTTAAACTCTGTGAGTTGAACACACCCATTACAAAGTAGTTTCTGAGAATGATTCTGTGTAGTTTTGAAACGGGGTTATTTCAATTTCTAAGATTGGCCTCAAATCGCAGGAAATCTCCACTTGCAATTTCCACAAAAAGAGTGTTTCAAAACTGATCTTTCTAAAGGAAGGTTTAACTCTGTGAGTTGAACACACACCACACAAAGAAGTTACTGAGAATTCTTCTTTCTTGCAGTATATGAAGAAATCCCGTTTCCAACGAAGGCCACAAAGAGGTCTAAATATCCACTTGCAGACTTAACAAACAGAGTGTTTCCAAACTGCTCTATGAAAAGAAAGGTTAAACTCTGTGAGTTGAACACATCCAGTACAAAGTAGTTTCTGAGAATGATTCTGTCTAGTTTTTAAACGAGGATATTGCCATTTCTAAGATTGGCCTCAAATCTCTTGAAATCTCCACTTGCAAATTCCTCAAAAAGAGTGTTTCAAAACTGCTCTGTCTAAAGGAACGTTCAGCTCTGTGAGTTGAATACAAACAACGCAAAGAAGTTACTGAGAATTCTTCTGTCTAGCATTCTATGAAGAAATCCCGTTTCCAACGAAGGCCTCAACCAGGTCTAAATATCCACTTGCAGACTTAACAAACAGAGTGTTTTCAAACTGCTCTATGAAAAGGAAGGTTAAACTCTGTGAGTTGAAGACACCCATTACAAAGTAGTTTCTGAGAATGATTCTGTGTAGTTTTGAAACGGGGTTATTTCAATTTCTAAGATTGGCCTCAAATCGCAGGAAATCTCCACTTGCAATTTCCACAAAAAGAGTGTTTCAAAACTGATCTTTCTAAAGGAAGGTTTAACTCTGTGAGTTGAACACACACCACACAAAGAAGTTACTGAGAATTCTTCTTTCTTGCAGTATATGAAGAAATCCCGTTTCCAACGAAGGCCACAAAGAGGTCTAAATATCCACTTGCAGACTTAACAAACAGAGTGTTTCCAAACTGCTCTATGAAAAGAAAGGTTAAACTCTGTGAGTTGAACACCTCCAGTACAAAGTAGTTTCTGAGAATGATTCTGTCTAGTTTTTAAACGAGGATATTGCCATTTCTAAGATTGGCCTCAAATCTCTTGAAGTCTCCACTTGCAAATTCCACAAAAAGAGTGTTTCAAAACTGCTCTGTCTAAAGGAACGTTCAGCTCTGTGAGTTGAATACAAACAACGCAAAGAAGTTACTGAGAATTCTTCTGTCTAGCATTCTATGAAGAAATCCCGTTTCCAACGAAGGCCTCAACCAGGTCTAAATATCCACTTGCAGACTTAACAAACAGAGTGTTTTCAAACTGCTCTATGAAAAGAAAGGTTAAACTCTGTGAGTTGAACACACCCATTACAAAGTAGTTTCTGAGAATGATTCTGTGTAGTTTTGAAACGGGGTTCTTTCAATTTCTAAGATTGGCCTCAAATCGCAGGAAATCTCCACTTGCAATTTCCACAAAAAGAGTGTTTCAAAACTGATCTTTCTAAAGGAAGGTTTAACTCTGTGAGTTGAACACACACCACACAAAGAAGTTGCTGAGAATTCTTCTTTCTTGCAGTATATGAAGAAATCCCGTTTCCAACGAAGGCCACAAACAGGTCAAAATATCCACTTGCAGAGTTAACAAACAGAGTGTTTCCAAACTGCTCTATGAAAAGAAAGGTTAAACTCTGTGAGTTGAACACATCCAGTACAAAGTAGTTTCTGAGAATGATTCTGTCTAGTTTTTAAACGAGGATATTGCCATTTCTAAGATTGGCCTCAAATCTCTTGAAATCTCCACTTGCAAATTCCACAAAAAGAGTGTTTCAAAACTGCTCTGTCTAAAGGAACTTTCAGCTCTGTGAGTTGAATACAAACAACGCAAAGAAGTTACTGAGAATTCTTCTGTCTAGCATTCTATGAAGAAATCCCGTTTCCAACGAAGGCCTCAACCAGGTCTAAATATCCACTTGCAGACTTAACAAACAGAGTGTTTTCAAACTGCTCTATGAAAAGAAAGGTTAAACTCTGTGAGTTGAACACACCCATTACAAAGTAGTTTCTGAGAATGATTCTGTGTAGTTTTGAAACGGGGTTATTTCAATTTCTAAGATTGGCCTCAAATCGCAGGAAATCTCCACTTGCAATTTCCACAAAAAGAGTGTTTCAAAACTGATCTTTCTAAAGGAAGGTTTAACTCTGTGAGTTGAACACACACCACACAAAGAAGTTACTGAGAATTCTTCTTTCTTGCAGTATATGAAGAAATCCCCTTTCCAACGAAGGCCACAAAGAGGTCTAAATATCCACTTGCAGACTTAACAAACAGAGTGTTTCCAAACTGCTCTATGAAAAGAAAGGTTAAACTCTGTGAGTTGAACACATCCAGTACAAAGTAGTTTCTTAGAATGATTCTGTCTAGTTTTAAAACGAGGATATTGCCATTTCTAAGATTGGCCTCAAATCTCTTGAAATCTCCACTTGCAAATTCCACAAAAAGAGTGTTTCAAACTGCTCTGTCTAAAGGAACGTTCAGCTCTGTGAGTTGAATACAAACAACGCAAAGAAGTTACTGAGAATTCTTCTGTCTAGCATTCTATGAAGAAATCCCTTTTCCATCGAAGGCCTCAACCAGGTCTAAATATCCACTTGCAGACTTAACAAACAGAGTGTTTTCAAACTGCTCTATGAAAAGAAAGGTTAAACTCTGTGAGTTGAACACACCCATTACAAAGTAGTTTCTGAGAATGATTCTGTGTAGTTTTGAAACGGGGTTCTTTCAATTTCTAAGATTGGCCTCAAATCGCAGGAAATCTCCACTTGCAATTTCCACAAAAAGAGTGTTTCAAAACTGATCTTTCTAAAGGAAGGTTTAACTCTGTGTGTTGAACACACACCACACAAAGAAGTTACTGAGAATTCTTCTTTCTTGCAGTATATGAAGAAATCCCGTTTCCAACGAAGGCCACAAAGAGGTCTAAATATCCACTTGCAGACTTAAGAAACAGAGTGTTTCCAAACTGCTCTATGAAAAGAAAGGTTAAACTCTGTGAGTTGAACACATCCAGTACAAGGTAGTTTCTGAGAATGATTCTGTCTAGTTTTTAAACGAGGATATTGCCATTTCTAAGATTGGCCTCAAATCTCTTGAAATCTCCACTTGCAAATTCCACAAAAAGAGTGTTTCAAAACTGCTCTGTCTAAAGGAACGTTCAGCTCTGTGAGTTGAATACAAACAACGCAAAGAAGTTACTGAGAATTCTTCTGTCTAGCATTCTATGAAGAAATCCCGTTTCCAACGAAGGCCTCAACCAGGTCTATATATCCACTTGCAGACTTAACAAACAGAGTGTTTTCAAACTGCTCTATGAAAAGGAAGGTTAAAGTCTGTGAGTTGAACACACCCATTACAAAATAGTTTCTGAGAATGATTCTGTGTAGTTTTGAAACGGGGTTATTTCAATTTCTAAGATTGGCCTCAAATCGCAGGAAATCTCCACTTGCAATTTCCACAAAAAGAGTGTTTCAAAACTGATCTTTCTAAAGGAAGGTTTAACTCTGTGAGTTGAACACACACCACACAAAGAAGTTACTGAGAATTCTTCTTTCTTGCAGTATATGAAGAAATCCCGTTTCCAACGAAGGCCACAAAGAGGTCAAAATATCCACTTGCAGAGTTAACAAACAGAGCGTTTCCAAACTGCTCTATGAAAAGAAAGGTTAAACTCTGTGAGTTGAACACATCCAGTACAAAGTAGTTTCTGAGAATGATTCTGTCTAGTTTTTAAACGAGGATATTGCCATTTCTAAGATTGGCCTCAAATCTCTTGAAATCTCCACTTGCAAATTCCACAAAAAGAGTGTTTCAAAACTGCTCTGTCTAAAGGAACGTTCAGCTCTGTGAGTTGAATACAAACAACGCAAAGAAGTTACTGAGAATTCTTCTGTCTAGCATTCTATGAAGAAATCCCGTTTCCAACGAAGGCCTCAACGAGGTCTAAATATCCACTTGCAGACTTAACAAACAGAGTGTTTTCAAACTGCTCTATGAAAAGGAAGGTTAAACTCTGTGAGTTGAACACACCCATTACAAAGTAGTTTCTGAGAATGATTCTGTGTAGTTTTGAAACGGGGTTCTTTCAATTTCTAAGATTGGCCTCAAATCGCAGGAAATCTCCACTTGCAATTTCCACACAAAGAGTGTTTCAAAACTGATCTTTCTAAAGGAATGTTTATCTCTGTGAGTTGAACACACACCACACAAAGAAGTTACTGAGAATTCTTCTTTCTTGCAGTATATGAAGAAATCCCGTTTCCAACGAAGGCCACAAAGAGGTCTAAATATCCACTTGCCGACTTAACAAACACAGTGTTTCCAAACTGCTCTATGAAAAGAAAGGTTAAACTCTGTGAGTTGAACACATCCAGTACAAAGTAGTTTCTGAGAATGATTCTGTCTAGTTTTTAAACGAGGATATTGCCATTTCTAAGATTGGCCTCAAATCTCTTGAAATCTCCACTTGCAAATTCCACAAAAAGAGTGTTTCAAAACTGCTCTGTCTAAAGGAACGTTCAGCTCTGTGAGTTGAATACAAACAACGCAAAGAAGTTACTGAGAATTCTTCTGTCTAGCATTCTATGAAGAAATCCCGTTTCCAACGAAGGCCTCAACCAGGTCTAAATATCCACTTGCAGACTTAACAAACAGAGTGTTTTCAAACTGCTCTATGAAAAGGAAGGTTAAACTCTGTGAGTTGAAGACACCCATTACAAAGTAGTTTCTGAGAATGATTCTGTGTAGTTTTGAAACGGGGTTCTTTCAATTTCTAAGATTGGCCTCAAATCGCAGGAAATCTCCACTTGCAATTTCCACAAAAAGAGTGTTTGAAAACTGATCTTTCTAAAGGAAGGTTTAACTCTGTGAGTTGAACACACACCACACAAAGAAGTTACTGAGAATTCTTCTTTCTTGCAGTATATGAAGAAATCCCGTTTCCAACGAAGGCCACAAAGAGGTCTAAATATCCACTTGCAGACTTAAGAAACAGAGTGTTTCCAAACTGCTCTATGAAAAGAAAGGTTAAACTCTGTGAGTTGAACACATCCAGTACAAAGTAGTTTCTGAGAATGATTCTGTCTAGTTTTTAAACGAGGATATTGCCATTTCTAAGATTGCCCTCAAATCTCTTGAAATCTCCACTTGCAAATTCCACAAAAAGAGTGTTTCAAAACTGCTCTGTCTAAAGGAACGTTCAGCTCTGTGAGTTGAATAGAAACAATGCAAAGAATTACTGAGAATTCTTCTGTCTAGCATTTTATGAAGAAATCCCGTTTCCAACGAAGGCCTCAACCAGGTCTAAATATCCACTTGCAGACTTAACAAACAGAGTGTTTTCAAACTGCTCTATGAAAAGGAAGGTTAAACTCTGTGAGTTGAAGACACCCATTACAAAGTAGTTTCTGAGAATGATTCTGTGTAGTTTTGAAACGGGGTTCTTTCAATTTCTAAGATTGGCCTCAAATCGCAGGAAATCTCCACTTGCAATTTCCACAAAAAGAGTGTTTCAAAACTGATCTTTCTAAAGGAAGGTTTAACTCTGTGAGTTGAACACACACCACACAAAGAAGTTACTGAGAATTCTTCTTTCTTGCAGTATATGAAGAAATCCCGTTTCCAACGAAGGCCACAAAGAGGTCAAAATATCCACTTGCAGAGTTAACAAACAGAGCGTTTCCAAACTGCTCTATGAAAAGAAAGGTTAAACTCTGTGAGTTGAACACATCCAGTACAAAGTAGTTTCTGAGAATGATTCTGTCTAGTTTTTAAACGAGGATATTGCCATTTCTAAGATTGGCCTCAAATCTCTTGAAATCTCCACTTGCAAATTCCACAAAAAGAGTGTTTCAAAACTGCTCTGTCTAAAGGAACGTTCAGCTCTGTGAGTTGAATACAAACAACGCAAAGAAGTTACTGAGAATTCTTCTGTCTAGCATTCTATAAAGAAATCCCGTTTCCAACGAAGGCCTCAACGAGGTCTAAATATCCACTTGCAGACTTAACAAACAGAGTGTTTTCAAACTGCTCTATGAAAAGGAAGGTTAAACTCTGTGAGTTGAACACACCCATTACAAAGTAGTTTCTGAGAATGATTCTGTGTAGTTTTGAAACGGGGTTCTTTCAATTTCTAAGATTGGCCTCAAATCGCAGGAAATCTCCACTTGCAATTTCCACACAAAGAGTGTTTCAAAACTGATCTTTCTAAAGGAATGTTTATCTCTGTGAGTTGAACACACACCACACAAAGAAGTTACTGAGAATTCTTCTTTCTTGCAGTATATGAAGAAATCCCGTTTCCAACGAAGGCCACAAAGAGGTCTAAATATCCACTTGCCGACTTAACAAACACAGTGTTTCCAAACTGCTCTATGAAAAGAAAGGTTAAACTCTGTGAGTTGAACACATCCAGTACAAAGTAGTTTCTGAGAATGATTCTGTCTAGTTTTTAAACGAGGATATTGCCATTTCTAAGATTGGCCTCAAATCTCTTGAAATCTCCACTTGCAAATTCCACAAAAAGAGTGTTTCAAAACTGCTCTGTCTAAAGGAACGTTCAGCTCTGTGAGTTGAATACAAACAACGCAAAGAAGTTACTGAGAATTCTTCTGTCTAGCATTCTATGAAGAAATCCCGTTTCCAACGAAGGCCTCAACCAGGTCTAAATATCCACTTGCAGACTTAACAAACAGAGTGTTTTCAAACTGCTCTATGAAAAGGAAGGTTAAACTCTGTGAGTTGAAGACACCCATTACAAAGTAGTTTCTGAGAATGATTCTGTGTAGTTTTGAAACGGGGTTCTTTCAATTTCTAAGATTGGCCTCAAATCGCAGGAAATCTCCACTTGCAATTTCCACAAAAAGAGTGTTTGAAAACTGATCTTTCTAAAGGAAGGTTTAACTCTGTGAGTTGAACACACACCACACAAAGAAGTTACTGAGAATTCTTCTTTCTTGCAGTATATGAAGAAATCCCGTTTCCAACGAAGGCCACAAAGAGGTCTAAATATCCACTTGCAGACTTAAGAAACAGAGTGTTTCCAAACTGCTCTATGAAAAGAAAGGTTAAACTCTGTGAGTTGAACACATCCAGTACAAAGTAGTTTCTGAGAATGATTCTGTCTAGTTTTTAAACGAGGATATTGCCATTTCTAAGATTGCCCTCAAATCTCTTGAAATCTCCACTTGCAAATTCCACAAAAAGAGTGTTTCAAAACTGCTCTGTCTAAAGGAACGTTCAGCTCTGTGAGTTGAATAGAAACAATGCAAAGAATTACTGAGAATTCTTCTGTCTAGCATTTTATGAAGAAATCCCGTTTCCAACGAAGGCCTCAACCAGGTCTAAATATCCACTTGCAGACTTAACAAACAGAGTGTTTTCAAACTGCTCTATGAAAAGGAAGGTTAAACTCTGTGAGTTGAAGACACCCATTACAAAGTAGTTTCTGAGAATGATTCTGTGTAGTTTTGAAACGGGGTTCTTTCAATTTCTAAGATTGGCCTCAAATCGCAGGAAATCTCCACTTGCAATTTCCACAAAAAGAGTGTTTCAAAACTGATCTTTCTAAAGGAAGGTTTAACTCTGTGAGTTGAACACACACCACACAAAGAAGTTACTGAGAATTCTTCTTTCTTGCAGTATATGAAGAAATCCCGTTTCCAACGAAGGCCACAAAGAGGTCTAAATATCCACTTGCAGACTTAACAAACAGAGTGTTTCCAAACTGCTCTATGAAAAGAAAGGTTAAACTCTGTGAGTTGAACACCTCCAGTACAAAGTAGTTTCTGAGAATGATTCTGTCTAGTTTTTAAACGAGGATATTGCCATTTCTAAGATTGGCCTCAAATCTCTTGAAATCTCCACTGGCAAATTCCACAAAAAGAGTGTTTCAAAACTGCTCTGTCTAAAGGAACGTTCAGCTCTGTGAGTTGAATACAAACAACGCAAAGAAGTTACTGAGAATTCTTCTGTCTAGCATTCTATGAAGAAATCCCGTTTCCAACGAAGGCCTCAACGAGGTCTAAATATCCACTTGCAGACTTAACAAACAGAGTGTTTTCAAACTGCTCTATGAAAAGGAAGGTTAAACTCTGTGAGTTGAACACACCCATTACAAAGTAGTTTCTGAGAATGATTCTGTGTAGTTTTGAAACGGGGTTCTTTCAATTTCTAAGATTGGCCTCAAATCGCAGGAAATCTCCACTTGCAATTTCCACAAAAAGAGTGTTTGAAAACTGATCTTTCTAAAGGAAGGTTTAACTCTGTGAGTTGAACACACACCACACAAAGAAGTTACTGAGAATTCTTCTTTCTTGCAGTATATGAAGAAATCCCGTTTCCAACGAAGGCCACAAAGAGGTCTAAATATCCACTTGCAGACTTAAGAAACAGAGTGTTTCCAAACTGCTCTATGAAAAGAAAGGTTAAACTCTGTGAGTTGAACACATCCAGTACAAAGTAGTTTCTGAGAATGATTCTGTCTAGTTTTTAAACGAGGATATTGCCATTTCTAAGATTGGCCTCAAATCTCTTGAAATCTCCACTTGCAAATTCCACAAAAAGAGTGTTTCAAAACTGCTCTGTCTAAAGGAACGTTCAGCTCTGTGAGTTGAATACAAACAATGCAAAGAAGTTACTGAGAATTCTTCTGTCTAGCATTTTATGAAGAAATCCCATTTTCCAACGAAGGCCTCAACCAGGTCTAAATATCCACTTGCAGACTTAACAAACAGAGTGTTTTCAAACTGCTCTATGAAAAGGAAGGTTAAACTCTGTGAGTTGAACACACCCATTACAAAGTAGTTTCTGAGAATGATTCTGTGTAGTTTTGAAACGGGGTTCTTTCAATTTCTAAGATTGGCCTCAAATCTCAGGAAATCTCCACTTGCAATTTCCACAAAAAGAGTGTTTCAAAACTGATCTTTCTAAAGGAAGGTTTAACTCTGTGAGTTGAACACACACCACACAAAGAAGTTACTGAGAATTCTTCTTTCTTGCAGTATATGAAGAAATCCCGTTTCCAACGAAGGCCACAAAGAGGTCTAAATATCCACTTGCAGACTTAAGAAACAGAGTGTTTCCAAACTGCTCTATGAAAAGAAAGGTTAAACACTGTGAGTTGAACACATCCAGTACAAAGTAGTTTCTGAGAATGATTCTGTCTAGTTTTTAAACGAGGATATTGCCATTTCTAAGATTGCCCTCAAATCTCTTGAAATCTCCACTTGCAAATTCCACAAAAAGAGTGTTTCAAAACTGCTCTGTCTAAAGGAACGTTCAGCTCTGTGAGTTGAATAGAAACAATGCAAAGAATTACTGAGAATTCTTCTGTCTAGCATTTTATGAAGAAATCCCGTTTCCAACGAAGGCCTCAACCAGGTCTAAATATCCACTTGCAGACTTAACAAACAGAGTGTTTTCAAACTGCTCTATGAAAAGGAAGGTTAAACTCTGTGAGTTGAAGACACCCATTACAAAGTAGTTTCTGAGAATGATTCTGTGTAGTTTTGAAACGGGGTTCTTTCAATTTCTAAGATTGGCCTCAAATCGCAGGAAATCTCCACTTGCAATTTCCACAAAAAGAGTGTTTCAAAACTGATCTTTCTAAAGGAAGGTTTAACTCTGTGAGTTGAACACACACCACACAAAGAAGTTACTGAGAATTCTTCTTTCTTGCAGTATATGAAGAAATCCCGTTTCCAACGAAGGCCACAAAGAGGTCTAAATATCCACTTGCAGACTTAACAAACAGAGTGTTTCCAAACTGCTCTATGAAAAGAAAGGTTAAACTCTGTGAGTTGAACACATCCAGTACAAAGTAGTTTCTGAGAATGATTCTGTCTAGTTTTTAAACGAGGATATTGCCATTTCTAAGATTGGCCTCAAATCTCTTGAAATCTCCACTTGCAAATTCCACAAAAAGAGTGTTTCAAAACTGCTCTGTCTAAAGGAACGTTCAGCTCTGTGAGTTGAATACAAACAATGCAAAGAAGTTACTGAGAATTCTTCTGTCTAGCATTTTATGAAGAAATCCCATTTCCAACGAAGGCCTCAACCAGGTCTAAATATCCACTTGCAGACTTAACAAACAGAGTGTTTTCAAACTGCTCTGTGAAAAGGGTGGTTAAACTCTGTGAGTTGAACACACCCATTACAAAGTAGTTTCTGAGAATGATTCTGTGTAGCTTTGAAACGGGGTTCTTTCAATTTCTAAGATTGGCCTCAAATCGCAGGAAATCTCCACTTGCAATTTCCACAAAAAGAGTGTTTCAAAACTGATCTTTCTTAAGGAAGGTTTAACTCTGTGAGTTGAACACACACCACACAAAGAAGTTACTGAGAATTCTTCTTTCTTGCAGTATATGAAGAAATCCCGTTTCCAACGAAGGCCACAAACAGGTCAAAATATCCACTTGCAGAGTTAACAAACAGAGCGTTTCCAAACTGCTCTATGAAAAGAAAGGTTAAACTCTGTGAGTTGAACACATCCAGTACAAAGTAGTTTCTGAGAATGATTCTGTCTAGTTTTTAAACGAGGATATTGCCATTTCTAAGATTGCCCTCAAATCTCTTGAAATCTCCACTTGCAAATTCCACAAAAAGAGTGTTTCAAAACTGCTCTGTCTAAAGGAACGTTCAGCTCTGTGAGTTGAATAGAAACAATGCAAAGAATTACTGAGAATTCTTCTGTCTAGCATTTTATGAAGAAATCCCGTTTCCAACGAAGGCCTCAACCAGGTCTAAATATCCACTTGCAGACTTAACAAACAGAGTGTTTTCAAACTGCTCTATGAAAAGGAAGGTTAAACTCTGTGAGTTGAAGACACCCATTACAAAGTAGTTTCTGAGAATGATTCTGTGTAGTTTTGAAACGGGGTTCTTTCAATTTCTAAGATTGGCCTCAAATCGCAGGAAATCTCCACTTGCAATTTCCACAAAAAGAGTGTTTCAAAACTGATCTTTCTAAAGGAAGGTTTAACTCTGTGAGTTGAACACACACCACACAAAGAAGTTACTGAGAATTCTTCTTTCTTGCAGTATATGAAGAAATCCCGTTTCCAACGAAGGCCACAAAGAGGTCTAAATATCCACTTGCAGACTTAACAAACAGAGTGTTTCCAAACTGCTCTATGAAAAGAAAGGTTAAACTCTGTGAGTTGAACACCTCCAGTACAAAGTAGTTTCTGAGAATGATTCTGTCTAGTTTTTAAACGAGGATATTGCCATTTCTAAGATTGGCCTCAAATCTGTTGAAATCTCCACTGGCAAATTCCACAAAAAGAGTGTTTCAAAACTGCTCTGTCTAAAGGAACGTTCAGCTCTGTGAGTTGAATACAAACAACGCAAAGAAGTTACTGAGAATTCTTCTGTCTAGCATTCTATAAAGAAATCCCGTTTCCAACGAAGGCCTCAACCAGGTCTAAATATCCACTTGCAGACTTAACAAACAGAGTGTTTTCAAACTGCTCTATGAAAAGGAAGGTTAAACTCTGTGAGTTGAAGACACGCATTACAAAGTAGTTTCTGAGAATGATTCTGTGTAGTTTTGAAACGGGGTTATTTCAATTTCTAAGATTGGCCTCAAATCGCAGGAAATCTCCACTTGCAATTTCCACAAAAAGAGTGTTTCAAAACTGATCTTTCTAAAGGAAGGTTTAACTCTGTGAGTTGAACACACACCACACAAAGAAGTTACTGAGAATTCTTCTTTCTTGCAGTATATGAAGAAATCCCGTTTCCAACGAAGGCCACAAACAGGTCAAAATATCCACTTGCAGAGTTAACAAACAGAGCGTTTCCAAACTGCTCTATGAAAAGAAAGGTTAAACTCTGTGAGTTGAACACATCCAGTACAAAGTAGTTTCTGAGAATGATTCTGTCTAGTTTTTAAACGAGGATATTGCCATTTCTAAGATTGGCCTCAAATCTCTTGAAATCTCCACTTGCAAATTCCACAAAAAGAGTGTTTCAAAACTGCTCTGTCTAAAGGAACGTTCAGCTCTGTGAGTTGAATACAAACAACGCAAAGAAGTTACTGAGAATTCTTCTGTCTAGCATTCTATGAAGAAATCCCGTTTCCAACGAAGGCCTCAACGAGGTCTAAATATCCACTTGCAGACTTAACAAACAGAGTGTTTTCAAACTGCTCTATGAAAAGGAAGGTTAAACTCTGTGAGTTGAACACACCCATTACAAAGTAGTTTCTGAGAATGATTCTGTGTAGTTTTGAAACGGGGTTATTTCAATTTCTAAGATTGGCCTCAAATCGCAGGAAATCTCCACTTGCAATTTCCACAAAAAGAGTGTTTGAAAACTGATCTTTCTAAAGGAAGGTTTAACTCTGTGAGTTGAACACACACCACACAAAGAAGTTACTGAGAATTCTTCTTTCTTGCAGTATATGAAGAAATCCCGTTTCCAACGAAGGCCACAAAGAGGTCTAAATATCCACTTGCAGACTTAAGAAACAGAGTGTTTCCAAACTGCTCTATGAAAAGAAAGGTTAAACTCTGTGAGTTGAACACATCCAGTACAAAGTAGTTTCTGAGAATGATTCTGTCTAGTTTTTAAACGAGGATATTGCCATTTCTAAGATTGGCCTCAAATCTCTTGAAATCTCCACTTGCAAATTCCACAAAAAGAGTGTTTCAAAACTGCTCTGTCTAAAGGAACGTTCAGCTCTGTGAGTTGAATACAAACAATGCAAAGAAGTTACTGAGAATTCTTCTGTCTAGCATTTTATGAAGAAATCCCATTTCCAACGAAGGCCTCAACCAGGTCTAAATATCCACTTGCAGACTTAACAAACAGAGTGTTTTCAAACTGCTCTGTGGAAAGGGTGGTTAAACTCTGTGAGTTGAACACACCCATTACAAAGTAGTTTCTGAGAATGATTCTGTGTAGCTTTGAAACGGGGTTCTTTCAATTTCTAAGATTGGCCTCAAATCGCAGGAAATCTCCACTTGCAATTTCCACAAAAAGAGTGTTTCAAAACTGATCTTTCTTAAGGAAGGTTTAACTCTGTGAGTTGAACACACACCACACAAAGAAGTTACTGAGAATTCTTCTTTCTTGCAGTATATGAAGAAATCCCGTTTCCAACGAAGGCCACAAACAGGTCAAAATATCCACTTGCAGAGTTAACAAACAGAGCGTTTCCAAACTGCTCTATGAAAAGAAAGGTTAAACTCTGTGAGTTGAACACATCCAGTACAAAGTAGTTTCTGAGAATGATTCTGTCTAGTTTTTAAACGAGGATATTGCCATTTCTAAGATTGCCCTCAAATCTCTTGAAATCTCCACTTGCAAATTCCACAAAAAGAGTGTTTCAAAACTGCTCTGTCTAAAGGAACGTTCAGCTCTGTGAGTTGAATAGAAACAATGCAAAGAATTACTGAGAATTCTTCTGTCTAGCATTTTATGAAGAAATCCCGTTTCCAACGAAGGCCTCAACCAGGTCTAAATATCCACTTGCAGACTTAACAAACAGAGTGTTTTCAAACTGCTCTATGAAAAGGAAGGTTAAACTCTGTGAGTTGAAGACACCCATTACAAAGTAGTTTCTGAGAATGATTCTGTGTAGTTTTGAAACGGGGTTCTTTCAATTTCTAAGATTGGCCTCAAATCGCAGGAAATCTACACTTGCAATTTCCACAAAAAGAGTGTTTCAAAACTGATCTTTCTAAAGGAAGGTTTAACTCTGTGAGTTGAACACACACCACACAAAGAAGTTACTGAGAATTCTTCTTTCTTGCAGTATATGAAGAAATCCCGTTTCCAACGAAGGCCACAAAGAGGTCTAAATATCCACTTGCAGACTTAACAAACAGAGTGTTTCCAAACTGCTCTATGAAAAGAAAGGTTAAACTCTGTGAGTTGAACACCTCCAGTACAAAGTAGTTTCTGAGAATGATTCTGTCTAGTTTTTAAACGAGGATATTGCCATTTCTAAGATTGGCCTCAAATCTCTTGAAATCTCCACTTGCAAATTCCACAAAAAGAGTGTTTCAAAACTGCTCTGTCTAAAGGAACGTTCAGCTCTGTGAGTTGAATACAAACAACGCAAAGAAGTTACTGAGAATTCTTCTGTCTAGCATTCTATGAAAAAATCCCGTTTCCAACGAAGGCCTCAACCAGGTCTAAATATCCACTTGCAGACTTAACAAACAGAGTGTTTTCAAACTGCTCTATGAAAAGGAAGGTTAAACTCTGTGAGTTGAAGACACCCATTACAAAGTAGTTTCTGAGAATGATTCTGTGTAGTTTTGAAACGGGGTTATTTCAATTTCTAAGATTGGCCTCAAATCGCAGGAAATCTCCACTTGCAATTTCCACAAAAAGAGTGTTTCAAAACTGATCTTTCTAAAGGAAGGTTTAACTCTGTGAGTTGAACACACACCACACAAAGAAGTTACTGAGAATTCTTCTTTCTTGCAGTATATGAAGAAATCCCGTTTCCAACGAAGGCCACAAACAGGACTAAATATCCACTTGCAGACTTAACAAAAAGTGTTTCCAAACTGCTCTATGAAAAGAAAGGTTAAACTCTGTGAGTTGAACACATCCAGTACAAAGTAGTTTCTGAGAATGATTCTGTCTAGTTTTTAAACGAGGATATTGCCTTTTCTAAGATTGCCCTCAAATCTCTTGAAATCTCCACTTGCAAATTCGACAAAAAGAGTGTTTCAAAACTGCTCTGTCTAAAGGAACGTTCAGCTCTGTGAGTTGAATAGAAACAATGCAAAGAATTACTGAGAATTCTTCTGTCTAGCATTTTATGAAGAAATCCCGTTTCCAACGAAGGCCTCAACCAGGTCTAAATATCCACTTGCAGACTTAACAAACAGAGTGTTTTCAAACTGCTCTATGAAAAGGAAGGTTAAACTCTGTGAGTTGAAGACACCCATTACAAAGTAGTTTCTGAGAATGATTCTGTGTAGTTTTGAAACGGGGTTCTTTCAATTTCTAAGATTGGCCTCAAATCGCAGGAAATCTCCACTTGCAATTTCCACAAAAAGAGTGTTTCAAAACTGATCTTTCTAAAGGAAGGTTTAACTCTGTGAGTTGAACACACACCACACAAAGAAGTTACTGAGAATTCTTCTTTCTTGCAGTATATGAAGAAATCCCGTTTCCAACGAAGGCCACAAAGAGGTCTAAATATCCACTTGCAGACTTAACAAACAGAGTGTTTCCAAACTGCTCTATGAAAAGAAAGGTTAAACTCTGTGAGTTGAACACCTCCAGTACAAAGTAGTTTCTGAGAATGATTCTGTCTAGTTTTTAAACGAGGATATTGCCATTTCTAAGATTGGCCTCAAATCTCTTGAAATCTCCACTGGCAAATTCCACAAAAAGAGTGTTTCAAAACTGCTCTGTCTAAAGGAACGTTCAGCTCTGTGAGTTGAATACAAACAACGCAAAGAAGTTACTGAGAATTCTTCTGTCTAGCATTCTATAAAGAAATCCCGTTTCCAACGAAGGCCTCAACCAGGTCTAAATATCCACTTGCAGACTTAACAAACAGAGTGTTTTCAAACTGCTCTATGAAAAGGAAGGTTAAACTCTGTGAGTTGAAGACACGCATTACAAAGTAGTTTCTGAGAATGATTCTGTGTAGTTTTGAAACGGGGTTATTTCAATTTCTAAGATTGGCCTCAAATCGCAGGAAATCTCCACTTGCAATTTCCACAAAAAGAGTGTTTCAAAACTGATCTTTCTAAAGGAAGGTTTAACTCTGTGAGTTGAACACACACCACACAAAGAAGTTACTGAGAATTCTTCTTTCTTGCAGTATATGAAGAAATCCCGTTTCCAACGAAGGCCACAAACAGGTCAAAATATCCACTTGCAGAGTTAACAAACAGAGCGTTTCCAAACTGCTCTATGAAAAGAAAGGTTAAACTCTGTGAGTTGAACACATCCAGTACAAAGTAGTTTCTGAGAATGATTCTGTCTAGTTTTTAAACGAGGATATTGCCATTTCTAAGATTGGCCTCAAATCTCTTGAAATCTCCACTTGCAAATTCCACAAAAAGAGTGTTTCAAAACTGCTCTGTCTAAAGGAACGTTCAGCTCTGTGAGTTGAATACAAACAACGCAAAGAAGTTACTGAGAATTCTTCTGTCTAGCATTCTATGAAAAAATCCCGTTTCCAACGAAGGCCTCAACCAGGTCTAAATATCCACTTGCAGACTTAACAAACAGAGTGTTTTCAAACTGCTCTATGAAAAGGAAGGTTAAACTCTGTGAGTTGAAGACACCCATTACAAAGTAGTTTCTGAGAATGATTCTGTGTAGTTTTGAAACGGGGTTATTTCAATTTCTAAGATTGGCCTCAAATCGCAGGAAATCTCCACTTGCAATTTCCACAAAAAGAGTGTTTCAAAACTGATCTTTCTAAAGGAAGGTTTAACTCTGTGAGTTGAACACACACCACACAAAGAAGTTACTGAGAATTCTTCTTTCTTGCAGTATATGAAGAAATCCCGTTTCCAACGAAGGCCACAAACAGGACTAAATATCCACTTGCAGACTTAACAAAAAGTGTTTCCAAACTGCTCTATGAAAAGAAAGGTTAAACTCTGTGAGTTGAACACATCCAGTACAAAGTAGTTTCTGAGAATGATTCTGTCTAGTTTTTAAACGAGGATATTGCCATTTCTAAGATTGCCCTCAAATCTCTTGAAATCTCCACTGGCAAATTCCACAAAAAGAGTGTTTCAAAACTGCTCTGTCTAAAGGAACGTTCAGCTCTGTGAGTTGAATAGAAACAATGCAAAGAATTACTGAGAATTCTTCTGTCTAGCATTTTATGAAGAAATCCCGTTTCCAACGAAGGCCTCAACCAGGTCTAAATATCCACTTGCAGACTTAACAAACAGAGTGTTTTCAAACTGCTCTATGAAAAGGAAGGTTAAACTCTGTGAGTTGAAGACACCCATTACAAAGTAGTTTCTGAGAATGATTCTGTGTAGTTTTGAAACGGGGTTCTTTCAATTTCTAAGATTGGCCTCAAATCGCAGGAAATCTACACTTGCAATTTCCACAAAAAGAGTGTTTCAAAACTGATCTTTCTAAAGGAAGGTTTAACTCTGTGAGTTGAACACACACCACACAAAGAAGTTACTGAGAATTCTTCTTTCTTGCAGTATATGAAGAAATCCCGTTTCCAACGAAGGCCACAAAGAGGTCTAAATATCCACTTGCAGACTTAACAAACAGAGTGTTTCCAAACTGCTCTATGAAAAGAAAGGTTAAACTCTGTGAGTTGAACACCTCCAGTACAAAGTAGTTTCTGAGAATGATTCTGTCTAGTTTTTAAACGAGGATATTGCCATTTCTAAGATTGGCCTCAAATCTCTTGAAATCTCCACTGGCAAATTCCACAAAAAGAGTGTTTCAAAACTGCTCTGTCTAAAGGAACGTTCAGCTCTGTGAGTTGAATACAAACAACGCAAAGAAGTTACTGAGAATTCTTCTGTCTAGCATTCTATAAAGAAATCCCGTTTCCAACGAAGGCCTCAACCAGGTCTAAATATCCACTTGCAGACTTAACAAACAGAGTGTTTTCAAACTGCTCTGTGAAAAGGGTGGTTAAACTCTGTGAGTTGAAGACACCCATTACAAAGTAGTTTCTGAGAATGATTCTGTGTAGTTTTGAAACGGGGTTCTTTCAATTTCTAAGATTGGCCTCAAATCGCAGGAAATCTCCACTTGCAATTTCCACAAAAAGAGTGTTTCAAAACTGATCTTTCTAAAGGAAGGTTTAACTCTGTGAGTTGAACACACACCACACAAAGAAGTTACTGAGAATTCTTCTTTCTTGCAGTATATGAAGAAATCCCGTTTCCAACGAAGGCCACAAAGAGGTCTAAATATCCACTTGCAGACTTAACAAACAGAGTGTTTCCAAACTGCTCTATGAAAAGAAAGGTTAAACTCTGTGAGTTGAACACCTCCAGTACAAAGTAGTTTCTGAGAATGATTCTGTCTAGTTTTTAAACGAGGATATTGCCATTTCTAAGATTGGCCTCAAATCTCTTGAAATCTCCACTTGCAAATTCCACAAAAAGAGTGTTTCAAAACTGCTCTGTCTAAAGGAACGTTCAGCTCTGTGAGTTGAATACAAACAACGCAAAGAAGTTACTGAGAATTCTTCTGTCTAGCATTCTATGAAAAAATCCCGTTTCCAACGAAGGCCTCAACCAGGTCTAAATATCCACTTGCAGACTTAACAAACAGAGTGTTTTCAAACTGCTCTATGAAAAGGAAGGTTAAACTCTGTGAGTTGAAGACACCCATTACAAAGTAGTTTCTGAGAATGATTCTGTGTAGTTTTGAAACGGGGTTCTTTCAATTTCTAAGATTGGCCTCAAATCGCAGGAGATCTCCACTTGCAATTTCCACAAAAAGAGTGTTTCAAAACTGATCTTTCTAAAGGAAGGTTTAACTCTGTGAGTTGAACACACACCACACAAAGAAGTTACTGAGAATTCTTCTTTCTTGCAGTATATGAAGAAATCCCGTTTCCAACGAAGGCCACAAACAGGACTAAATATCCACTTGCAGACTTAACAAAAAGTGTTTCCAAACTGCTCTATGAAAAGAAAGGTTAAACTCTGTGAGTTGAACACATCCAGTACAAAGTAGTTTCTGAGAATGATTCTGTCTAGTTTTTAAACGAGGATATTGCCATTTCTAAGATTGCCCTCAAATCTCTTGAAATCTCCACTTGCAAATTCCACAAAAACAGTGTTTCAAAACTGCTCTGTCTAAAGGAACGTTCAGCTCTGTGAGTTGAGTAGAAACAATGCAAAGTATTACTGAGAATTCTTCTGTCTAGCATTTTATGAAGAAATCCCGTTTCCAACGAAGGCCTCAACCAGGTCTAAATATCCACTTGCAGACTTAACAAACAGAGTGTTTTCAAACTGCTCTATGAAAAGGAAGGTTAAACTCTGTGAGTTGAAGACACCCATTACAAAGTAGTTTCTGAGAATGATTCTGTGTAGTTTTGAAACGGGGTTCTTTCAATTTCTAAGATTGGCCTCAAATCGCAGGAAATCTACACTTGCAATTTCCACAAAAAGAGTGTTTCAAAACTGATCTTTCTAAAGGAAGGTTTAACTCTGTGAGTTGAACACACACCACACAAAGAAGTTACTGAGAATTCTTCTTTCTTGCAGTATATGAAGAAATCCCGTTTCCAACGAAGGCCACAAAGAGGTCTAAATATCCACTTGCAGACTTAACAAACAGAGTGTTTCCAAACTGCTCTATGAAAAGAAAGGTTAAACTCTGTGAGTTGAACACCTCCAGTACAAAGTAGTTTCTGAGAATGATTCTGTCTAGTTTTTAAACGAGGATATTGCCATTTCTAAGATTGGCCTCAAATCTCTTGAAATCTCCACTGGCAAATTCCACAAAAAGAGTGTTTCAAAACTGCTCTGTCTAAAGGAACGTTCAGCTCTGTGAGTTGAATACAAACAACGCAAAGAAGTTACTGAGAATTCTTCTGTCTAGCATTCTATAAAGAAATCCCGTTTCCAACGAAGGCCTCAACCAGGTCTAAATATCCACTTGCAGACTTAACAAACAGAGTGTTTTCAAACTGCTCTATGAAAAGGAAGGTTAAAATCTGTGAGTTGAAGACACGCATTACAAAGTAGTTTCTGAGAATGATTCTGTGTAGTTTTGAAACGGGGTTATTTCAATTTCTAAGATTGGCCTCAAATCGCAGGAAATCTCCACTTGCAATTTCCACAAAAAGAGTGTTTCAAAACTGATCTTTCTAAAGGAAGGTTTAACTCTGTGAGTTGAACACACACCACACAAAGAAGTTACTGAGAATTCTTCTTTCTTGCAGTATATGAAGAAATCCCGTTTCCAACGAAGGCCACAAACAGGTCAAAATATCCACTTGCAGAGTTAACAAACAGAGCGTTTCCAAACTGCTCTATGAAAAGAAAGGTTAAACTCTGTGAGTTGAACACATCCAGTACAAAGTAGTTTCTGAGAATGATTCTGTCTAGTTTTTAAACGAGGATATTGCCATTTCTAAGATTGGCCTCAAATCTCTTGAAATCTCCACTTGCAAATTCCACAAAAAGAGTGTTTCAAAACTGCTCTGTCTAAAGGAACGTTCAGCTCTGTGAGTTGAATACAAACAACGCAAAGAAGTTACTGAGAATTCTTCTGTCTAGCATTCTATGAAGAAATCCCGTTTCCAACGAAGGCCTCAACGAGGTCTAAATATCCACTTGCAGACTTAACAAACAGAGTGTTTTCAAACTGCTCTATGAAAAGGAAGGTTAAACTCTGTGAGTTGAACACACCCATTACAAAGTAGTTTCTGAGAATGATTCTGTGTAGTTTTGAAACGGGGTTATTTCAATTTCTAAGATTGGCCTCAAATCGGAGGAAATCTCCACTTGCAATTTCCACAAAAAGAGTGTTTGAAAACTGATCTTTCTAAAGGAAGGTTTAACTCTGTGAGTTGAACACACACCACACAAAGAAGTTACTGAGAATTCTTCTTTCTTGCAGTATATGAAGAAATCCCGTTTCCAACGAAGGCCACAAAGAGGTCTAAATATCCACTTGCAGACTTAAGAAACAGAGTGTTTCCAAACTGCTCTATGAAAAGAAAGGTTAAACTCTGTGAGTTGAACACATCCAGTACAAAGTAGTTTCTGAGAATGATTCTGTCTAGTTTTTAAACGAGGATATTGCCATTTCTAAGATTGGCCTCAAATCTCTTGAAATCTCCACTTGCAAATTCCACAAAAAGAGTGTTTCAAAACTGCTCTGTCTAAAGGAACGTTCAGCTCTGTGAGTTGAATACAAACAATGCAAAGAAGTTACTGAGAATTCTTCTGTCTAGCATTTTATGAAGAAATCCCATTTCCAACGAAGGCCTCAACCAGGTCTAAATATCCACTTGCAGACTTAACAAACAGAGTGTTTTCAAACTGCTCTGTGAAAAGGGTGGTTAAACTCTGTGAGTTGAAGACACCCATTACAAAGTAGTTTCTGAGAATGATTCTGTGTAGTTTTGAAACGGGGTTCTTTCAATTTCTAAGATTGGCCTCAAATCGCAGGAAATCTCCACTTGCAATTTCCACAAAAAGAGTGTTTCAAAACTGATCTTTCTAAAGGAAGGTTTAACTCTGTGAGTTGAACACACACCACACAAAGAAGTTACTGAGAATTCTTCTTTCTTGCAGTATATGAAGAAATCCCGTTTCCAACGAAGGCCACAAAGAGGTCTAAATATCCACTTGCAGACTTAACAAACAGAGTGTTTCCAAACTGCTCTATGAAAAGAAAGGTTAAACTCTGTGAGTTGAACACCTCCAGTACAAAGTAGTTTCTGAGAATGATTCTGTCTAGTTTTTAAACGAGGATATTGCCATTTCTAAGATTGGCCTCAAATCTCTTGAAATCTCCACTTGCAAATTCCACAAAAAGAGTGTTTCAAAACTGCTCTGTCTAAAGGAACGTTCAGCTCTGTGAGTTGAATACAAACAACGCAAAGAAGTTACTGAGAATTCTTCTGTCTAGCATTCTATGAAAAAATCCCGTTTCCAACGAAGGCCTCAACCAGGTCTAAATATCCACTTGCAGACTTAACAAACAGAGTGTTTTCAAACTGCTCTATGAAAAGGAAGGTTAAACTCTGTGAGTTGAAGACACCCATTACAAAGTAGTTTCTGAGAATGATTCTGTGTAGTTTTGAAACGGGGTTATTTCAATTTCTAAGATTGGCCTCAAATCGCAGGAAATTTCCACTTGCAATTTCCACAAAAAGAGTGTTTCAAAACTGATCTTTCTAAAGGAAGGTTTAACTCTGTGAGTTGAACACACACCACACAAAGAAGTTACTGAGAATTCTTCTTTCTTGCAGTATATGAAGAAATCCCGTTTCCAACGAAGGCCACAAACAGGACTAAATATCCACTTGCAGACTTAACAAAAAGTGTTTCCAAACTGCTCTATGAAAAGAAAGGTTAAACTCTGTGAGTTGAACACATCCAGTACAAAGTAGTTTCTGAGAATGATTCTGTCTAGTTTTTAAACGAGGATATTGCCATTTCTAAGATTGCCCTCAAATCTCTTGAAATCTCCACTTGCAAATTCCACAAAAACAGTGTTTCAAAACTGCTCTGTCTAAAGGAACGTTCAGCTCTGTGAGTTGAGTAGAAACAATGCAAAGTATTACTGAGAATTCTTCTGTCTAGCATTTTATGAAGAAATCCCGTTTCCAACGAAGGCCTCAACCAGGTCTAAATATCCACTTGCAGACTTAACAAACAGAGTGTTTTCAAACTGCTCTATGAAAAGGAAGGTTAAACTCTGTGAGTTGAAGACACCCATTACAAAGTAGTTTCTGAGAATGATTCTGTGTAGTTTTGAAACGGGGTTCTTTCAATTTCTAAGATTGGCCTCAAATCGCAGGAAATCTACACTTGCAATTTCCACAAAAAGAGTGTTTCAAAACTGATCTTTCTAAAGGAAGGTTTAACTCTGTGAGTTGAACACACACCACACAAAGAAGTTACTGAGAATTCTTCTTTCTTGCTGTATATGAAGAAATCCCGTTTCCAACGAAGGCCACAAAGAGGTCTAAATATCCACTTGCAGACTTAACAAACAGAGTGTTTCCAAACTGCTCTATGAAAAGAAAGGTTAAACTCTGTGAGTTGAACACCTCCAGTACAAAGTAGTTTCTGAGAATGATTCTGTCTAGTTTTTAAACGAGGATATTGCCATTTCTAAGATTGGCCTCAAATCTCTTGAAATCTCCACTTGCAAATTCCACAAAAAGAGTGTTTCAAAACTGCTCTGTCTAAAGGAACGTTCAGCTCTGTGAGTTGAATACAAACAACGCAAAGAAGTTACTGAGAATTCTTCTGTCTAGCATTCTATGAAAAAATCCCGTTTCCAACGAAGGCCTCAACCAGGTCTAAATATCCACTTGCAGACTTAACAAACAGAGTGTTTTCAAACTGCTCTATGAAAAGGAAGGTTAAACTCTGTGAGTTGAAGACACCCATTACAAAGTAGTTTCTGAGAATGATTCTGTGTAGTTTTGAAACGGGGTTATTTCAATTTCTAAGATTGGCCTCAAATCGCAGGAAATCTCCACTTGCAATTTCCACAAAAAGAGTGTTTCAAAACTGATCTTTCTAAAGGAAGGTTTAACTCTGTGAGTTGAACACACACCACACAAAGAAGTTACTGAGAATTCTTCTTTCTTGCAGTATATGAAGAAATCCCGTTTCCAACGAAGGCCACAAAGAGGTCTAAATATCCACTTGCAGACTTAACAAACAGAGTGTTTCCAAACTGCTCTATGAAAAGAAAGGTTAAACTCTGTGAGTTGAACACCTCCAGTACAAAGTAGTTTCTGAGAATGATTCTGTCTAGTTTTTAAACGAGGATATTGCCATTTCTAAGATTGGCCTCAAATCTCTTGAAATCTCCACTTGCAAATTCCACAAAAAGAGTGTTTCAAAACTGCTCTGTCTAAAGGAACGTTCAGCTCTGTGAGTTGAATACAAACAACGCAAAGAAGTTACTGAGAATTCTTCTGTCTAGCATTCTATGAAGAAATCCCGTTTCCAACGAAGGCCTCAACCAGGTCTAAATATCCACTTGCAGACTTAACAAACAGAGTGTTTTCAAACTGCTCTATAAAAAGAAAGGTTAAACTCTGTGAGTTGAACACACCCATTACAAAGTAGTTTCTGAGAATGATTCTGTGTAGTTTTGAAACGGGGTTCTTTCAATTTCTAAGATTGGCCTCAAATCGCAGGAAATCTCCACTTGCAATTTCCACAAAAAGAGTGTTTCAAAACTGATCTTTCTAAAGGAAGGTTTAACTCTGTGAGTTGAACACACACCACACAAAGAAGTTGCTGAGAATTCTTCTTTCTTGCAGTATATGAAGAAATCCCGTTTCCAACGAAGGCCACAAACAGGTCAAAATATCCACTTGCAGACTTAACAAACAGAGTGTTTCCAAACTGCTCTATTAAAAGAAAGGTTAAACTCTGTGAGTTGAACACATCCAGTACAAAGTAGTTTCTGAGAATGATTCTGTCTAGTTTTAAAACGAGGATATTGCCATTTCTAAGATTGGCCTCAAATCTCTTGAAATCTCCACTTGCAAATTCCACAAAAAGAGTGTTTCAAAACTGCTCTGTCTAAAGGAACGTTCAGCTCTGTGAGTTGAATACAAACAACGCAAAGAAGTTACTGAGAATTCTTCTGTCTAGCATTCTATGAAGAAATCCCGTTTCCAACGAAGGCCTCAACGAGGTCTAAATATCCACTTGCAGACTTAACAAACAGAGTGTTTTCAAACTGCTCTATGAAAAGGAAGGTTAAACTCTGTGAGTTGAACACACCCATTACAAAGCAGTTTCTGAGAATGATTCTGTGTAGTTTTGAAACGGGGTTATTTCAATTTCTAAGATTGGCCTCAAATCGCAGGAAATCTCCACTTGCAATTTCCACAAAAAGAGTGTTTCAAAACTGATCTTTCTAAAGGAAGGTTTAACTCTGTGAGTTGAACACACACCACACAAAGAAGTTACTGAGAATTCTTCTTTCTTGCAGTATATGAAGAAATCCCGTTTCCAACGAAGGCCACAAAGAGGTCTAAATATCCACTTGCAGACTTAACAAACAGAGTGTTTCCAAACTGCTCTATGAAAAGAAAGGTTAAACTCTGTGAGTTGAACACCTCCAGTACAAAGTAGTTTCTGAGAATGATTCTGTCTAGTTTTTAACGAGGATATTGCCATTTCTAAGATTGGCCTCAAATCTCTTGAAATCTCCACTTGCAAATTCCACAAAAAGAGTGTTTCAAAACTGCTCTGTCTAAAGGAACGTTCAGCTCTGTGAGTTGAATACAAACAACGCAAAGAAGTTACTGAGAATTCTTCTGTCTAGCATTCTATGAAGAAATCCCGTTTCCAACGAAGGCCTCAACCAGGTCTAAATATCCACTTGCAGACTTAACAAACAGAGTGTTTTCAAACTGCTCTATGAAAAGAAAGGTTAAACTCTGTGAGTTGAACACACCCATTACAAAGTAGTTTCTGAGAATGATTCTGTGTAGTTTTGAAACGGGGTTCTTTCCATTTCTAAGATTGGCCTCAAATCGCAGGAAATCTCCACTTGCAATTTCCACAAAAAGAGTGTTTCAAAACTGATCTTTCTAAAGGAAGGTTTAACTCTGTGAGTTCAACACACACCACAAAAAGAAGTTGCTGAGAATTCTTCTTTCTTGCAGTATATGAAGAAATCCCGTTTCCAACGAAGGCCACAAACAGGTCAAAATATCCACTTGCAGACTTAACAAACAGAGTGTTTCCAAACTGCTCTATGAAAAGAAAGGTTAAACTCTGTGAGTTGAACACATCCAGTACAAAGTAGTTTCTGAGAATGATTCTGTCTAGTTTTAAAACGAGGATATTGCCATTTCTAAGATTGGCCTCATATCTCTTGAAATCTCCACTTGCAAATTCCAGAAAAAGAGTGTTTCAAAACTGCTCTGTCTAAAGGAACGTTCAACTCTGTGAGTTGAATACAAACAACGCAAAGAAGTTACTGAGAATTCTTCTGTCTAGCATTCTATGAAGAAATCCCGTTTCCATCGAAGGCCTCAACCAGGTCTAAATATCCACTTGCAGACTTAACAAACAGAGTGTTTTCAAACTGCTCTATAAAAAGAAAGGTTAAACTCTGTGAGTTGAACACACCCATTACAAAGTAGTTTCTGAGAATGATTCTGTGTAGTTTTGAAACGGGGTTCTTTCAATTTCTAAGATTGGCCTCAAATCGCAGGAAATCTACACTTGCAATTTCCACAAAAAGAGTGTTTCAAAACTAATCTTTCTAAAGGAAGGTTTAACTCTGTGAGTTGAACACACACCACACAAAGAAGTTACTGAGAATTCTTCTTTCTTGCAGTATATGAAGAAATCCCGTTTCCAACGAAGGCCACAAAGAGGTCTAAATATCCACTTGCAGACTTAAGAAACAGAGTCTTTCCAAACTGCTCTATGAAAAGAAAGGTTAAACTCTGTGAGTTGAACACATCCAGTACAAGGTAGTTTCTGAGAATGATTCTGTCCAGTTTTTAAACTAGGATATTGCCATTTCTAAGATTGGCCTCAAATCTCTTGAAATCTCCACTTGCAAATTCCACAAAAAGAGTGTTTCAAAACTGCTCTGTCTGAAGGAACGTTCAGCTCTGTGAGTTGAATACAAACAACGCAAAGAAGTTGCTGAGAATTCTTCTGTCTAGCATTCTATGAAGAAATCCCGTTTCCAACGAAGGCCTCAACCAGGTCTAAATATCCACTTGCAGACTTAACAAACAGAGTGTTTTCAAACTGCTCTGTGAAAAGAAAGGTTAAACTCTGTGAGTTGAACACACCCATTACAAAGTAGTTTCTGAGAATGATTCTGTGTAGTTTTGAAACGGGGTTATTTCAATTTCTAAGATTGGCCTCAAATCGCAGGAAATCTCCACTTGCAACTTCCACAAAAAGAGTGTTTCAAAACTGATCTTTCTAAAGGAATGTTTATCTCTGTGAGTTGAACACACACCACACAAAGAAGTTACTGAGAATTCTTCTTTCTTGCAGTATATGAAGAAATCCCGTTTCCAACGAAGGCCACAAAGAGGTCTAAATATCCACTTGCAGACTTAACAAACAGAGTGTTTCCAAACTGCTCTATGAAAAGAAAGGTTAAACTCTGTGAGTTGAACACATCCAGTACAAAGTAGTTTCTGAGAATGATTCTGTCTAGTTTTTAAACGAGGATATTGCCATTTCTAAGATTGGCCTAAAATCTCTTGAAATCTCCACTTGCAAATTCCACAAAAAGAGTGTTTCAAAACTGCTCTGTCTAAAGGAACGTTCAGCTCTGTGAGTTGAATACAAACAACGCAAAGAAGTTACTGAGAATTCTTCTGTCTAGCATTCTATGAAGAAATCCCGTTTCCAACGAAGGCCTCAACCAGGTCTAAATATCCACTTGCAGACTTAACAAACAGAGTGTTTTCAAACTGCTCTATGAAAAGGAAGGTTAAACACTGTGAGTTGAACACACCCATTACAAAGTAGTTTCTGAGAATGATTCTGTGTAGTTTTGAAACGGGGTTCTTTCAATTTCTAAGATTGGCCTCAAATCTCAGGAAATCTCCACTTGCAATTTCCACAAAAAGAGTGTTTCAAAACTGATCTTTCTAAAGGAAGGTTTAACTCTGTGAGTTGAACACACACCACACAAAGAAGTTACTGAGAATTCTTCTTTCTTGCAGTATATGAAGAAATCCCGTTTCCAACGAAGGCCACAAAGAGGTCTAAATATCCACTTGCAGACTTAACAAACAGAGTGTTTCCAAACTGCTCTATGAAAAGAAAGGTTAAACACTGTGAGTTGAACACATCCAGTACAAAGTAGTTTCTGAGAATGATTCTGTCTAGTTTTTAAACGAGGATATTGCCATTTCTAAGATTGCCCTCAAATCTCTTGAAATCTCCACTTGCAAATTCCACAAAAAGAGTGTTTCAAAACTGCTCTGTCTAAAGGAACGTTCAGCTCTGTGAGTTGAATAGAAACAATGCAAAGAATTACTGAGAATTCTTCTGTCTAGCATTTTATGAAGAAATCCCGTTTCCAACGAAGGCCTCAACCAGGTCTAAATATCCACTTGCAGACTTAACAAACAGAGTGTTTTCAAACTGCTCTATGAAAAGGAAGGTTAAACTCTGTGAGTTGAAGACACCCATTACAAAGTAGTTTCTGAGAATGATTCTGTGTAGTTTTGAAACGGGGTTCTTTCCATTTCTAAGATTGGCCTCAAATCGCAGGAAATCTCCACTTGCAATTTCCACAAAAAGAGTGTTTCAAAACTGATCTTTCTAAAGGAAGGTTTAACTCTGTGAGTTGAACACACACCACACAAAGAAGTTACTGAGAATTCTTCTTTCTTGCAGTATATGAAGAAATCCCGTTTCCAACGAAGGCCACAAAGAGGTCTAAATATCCACTTGCAGACTTAACAAACAGAGTGTTTCCAAACTGCTCTATGAAAAGAAAGGTTAAACTCTGTGAGTTGAACACCTCCAGTACAAAGTAGTTTCTGAGAATGATTCTGTCTAGTTTTTAACGAGGATATTGCCATTTCTAAGATTGGCCTCAAATCTCTTGAAATCTCCACTTGCAAATTCCACAAAAAGAGTGTTTCAAAACTGCTCTGTCTAAAGGAACGTTCAGCTCTGTGAGTTGAATACAAACAACGCAAAGAAGTTACTGAGAATTCTTCTGTCTAGCATTCTATGAAGAAATCCCGTTTCCAACGAAGGCCTCAACCAGGTCTAAATATCCACTTGCAGACTTAACAAACAGAGTGTTTTCAAACTGCTCTATGAAAAGAAAGGTTAAACTCTGTGAGTTGAACACACCCATTACAAAGTAGTTTCTGAGAATGATTCTGTGTAGTTTTGAAACGGGGTTCTTTCCATTTCTAAGATTGGCCTCAAATCGCAGGAAATCTCCACTTGCAATTTCCACAAAAAGAGTGTTTCAAAACTGATCTTTCTAAAGGAAGGTTTAACTCTGTGAGTTCAACACACACCACAAAAAGAAGTTGCTGAGAATTCTTCTTTCTTGCAGTATATGAAGAAATCCCGTTTCCAACGAAGGCCACAAACAGGTCAAAATATCCACTTGCAGACTTAACAAACAGAGTGTTTCCAAACTGCTCTATGAAAAGAAAGGTTAAACTCTGTGAGTTGAACACATCCAGTACAAAGTAGTTTCTGAGAATGATTCTGTCTAGTTTTAAAACGAGGATATTGCCATTTCTAAGATTGGCCTCATATCTCTTGAAATCTCCACTTGCAAATTCCAGAAAAAGAGTGTTTCAAACTGCTCTGTCTAAAGGAACGTTCAACTCTGTGAGTTGAATACAAACAACGCAAAGAAGTTACTGAGAATTCTTCTGTCTAGCATTCTATGAAGAAATCCCGTTTCCATCGAAGGCCTCAACCAGGTCTAAATATCCACTTGCAGACTTAACAAACAGAGTGTTTTCAAACTGCTCTATAAAAAGAAAGGTTAAACTCTGTGAGTTGAACACACCCATTACAAAGTAGTTTCTGAGAATGATTCTGTGTAGTTTTGAAACGGGGTTCTTTCAATTTCTAAGATTGGCCTCAAATCGCAGGAAATCTACACTTGCAATTTCCACAAAAAGAGTGTTTCAAAACTAATCTTTCTAAAGGAAGGTTTAACTCTGTGAGTTGAACACACACCACACAAAGAAGTTACTGAGAATTCTTCTTTCTTGCAGTATATGAAGAAATCCCGTTTCCAACGAAGGCCACAAAGAGGTCTAAATATCCACTTGCAGACTTAAGAAACAGAGTCTTTCCAAACTGCTCTATGAAAAGAAAGGTTAAACTCTGTGAGTTGAACACATCCAGTACAAGGTAGTTTCTGAGAATGATTCTGTCCAGTTTTTAAACTAGGATATTGCCATTTCTAAGATTGGCCTCAAATCTCTTGAAATCTCCACTTGCAAATTCCACAAAAAGAGTGTTTCAAAACTGCTCTGTCTGAAGGAACGTTCAGCTCTGTGAGTTGAATACAAACAACGCAAAGAAGTTGCTGAGAATTCTTCTGTCTAGCATTCTATGAAGAAATCCCGTTTCCAACGAAGGCCTCAACCAGGTCTAAATATCCACTTGCAGACTTAACAAACAGAGTGTTTTCAAACTGCTCTGTGAAAAGAAAGGTTAAACTCTGTGAGTTGAACACACCCATTACAAAGTAGTTTCTGAGAATGATTCTGTGTAGTTTTGAAACGGGGTTATTTCAATTTCTAAGATTGGCCTCAAATCGCAGGAAATCTCCACTTGCAACTTCCACAAAAAGAGTGTTTCAAAACTGATCTTTCTAAAGGAATGTTTATCTCTGTGAGTTGAACACACACCACACAAAGAAGTTACTGAGAATTCTTCTTTCTTGCAGTATATGAAGAAATCCCGTTTCCAACGAAGGCCACAAAGAGGTCTAAATATCCACTTGCAGACTTAACAAACAGAGTGTTTCCAAACTGCTCTATGAAAAGAAAGGTTAAACTCTGTGAGTTGAACACATCCAGTACAAAGTAGTTTCTGAGAATGATTCTGTCTAGTTTTTAAACGAGGATATTGCCATTTCTAAGATTGGCCTCAAATCTCTTGAAATCTCCACTTGCAAATTCCACAAAAAGAGTGTTTCAAAACTGCTCTGTCTAAAGGAACGTTCAGCTCTGTGAGTTGAATACAAACAACGCAAAGAAGTTACTGAGAATTCTTCTGTCTAGCATTCTATGAAGAAATCCCGTTTCCAACGAAGGCCTCAACCAGGTCTAAATATCCACTTGCAGACTTAACAAACAGAGTGTTTTCAAACTGCTCTATGAAAAGGAAGGTTAAACTCTGTGAGTTGAACACACCCATTACAAAGTAGTTTCTGAGAATGATTCTGTGTAGTTTTGAAACGGGGTTCTTTCAATTTCTAAGATTGGCCTCAAATCTCAGGAAATCTCCACTTGCAATTTCCACAAAAAGAGTGTTTCAAAACTGATCTTTCTAAAGGAAGGTTTAACTCTGTGAGTTGAACACACACCACACAAAGAAGTTACTGAGAATTCTTCTTTCTTGCAGTATATGAAGAAATCCCGTTTCCAACGAAGGCCACAAAGAGGTCTAAATATCCACTTGCAGACTTAACAAACAGAGTGTTTCCAAACTGCTCTATGAAAAGAAAGGTTAAACACTGTGAGTTGAACACATCCAGTACAAAGTAGTTTCTGAGAATGATTCTGTCTAGTTTTTAAACGAGGATATTGCCATTTCTAAGATTGCCCTCAAATCTCTTGAAATCTCCACTTGCAAATTCCACAAAAAGAGTGTTTCAAAACTGCTCTGTCTAAAGGAACGTTCAGCTCTGTGAGTTGAATAGAAACAATGCAAAGAATTACTGAGAATTCTTCTGTCTAGCATTTTATGAAGAAATCCCGTTTCCAACGAAGGCCTCAACCAGGTCTAAATATCCACTTGCAGACTTAACAAACAGAGTGTTTTCAAACTGCTCTATGAAAAGGAAGGTTAAACTCTGTGAGTTGAAGACACCCATTACAAAGTAGTTTCTGAGAATGATTCTGTGTAGTTTTGAAACGGGGTTCTTTCCATTTCTAAGATTGGCCTCAAATCGCAGGAAATCTCCACTTGCAATTTCCACAAAAAGAGTGTTTCAAAACTGATCTTTCTAAAGGAAGGTTTAACTCTGTGAGTTGAACACACACCACACAAACAAGTTACTGAGAATTCTTCTTTCTTGCAGTATATGAAGAAATCCCGTTTCCAACGAAGGCCACAAAGAGGTCTAAATATCCACTTGCAGACTTAACAAACAGAGTGTTTCCAAACTGCTCTATGAAAAGAAAGGTTAAACTCTGTGAGTTGAACACCTCCAGTACAAAGTAGTTTCTGAGAATGATTCTGTCTAGTTTTTAAACGAGGATATCGCCATTTCTAAGATTGGCCTCAAATCTCTTGAAATCTCCACTTGCAAATTCCACAAAAAGAGTGTTTCAAAACTGCTCTGTCTAAAGGAACGTTCAGCTCTGTGAGTTGAATACAAACAACGCAAAGAAGTTACTGAGAATTCTTCTGTCTAGCATTCTATGAAGAAATCCCGTTTCCAACGAAGGCCTCAACCAGGTCTAAATATCCACTTGCAGACATAACAAACAGAGTGTTTTCAAACTGCTCTATGAAAAGGAAGGTTAAACTCTGTGAGTTGAAGACACGCATTACAAAGTAGTTTCTGAGAATGATTCTGTGTAGTTTTGAAACGGGGTTATTTCAATTTCTAAGATTGGCCTCAAATCGCAGGAAATCTCCACTTGCAATTTCCACAAAAAGAGTGTTTCAAAACTGATCTTTCTAAAGGAAGGTTTAACTCTGTGAGTTGAACACACACCACACAAAGAAGTTACTGAGAATTCTTCTTTCTTGCAGTATATGAAGAAATCCCGTTTCCAACGAAGGCCACAAAGAGGTCTAAATATCCACTTGCAGACTTAACAAACAGAGTGTTTCCAAACTGCTCTATGAAAAGAAAGGTTAAACTCTGTGAGTTGAACACATCCAGTACAAAGTAGTTTCTGAGAATGATTCTGTCTAGTTTTTAAACGAGGATATTGCCATTTCTAAGATTGGCCTCAAATCTCTTGAAATCTCCACTTGCAAATTCCACAAAAAGAGTGTTTCAAAACTGCTCTGTCTAAAGGAACGTTCAGCTCTGTGAGTTGAATACAAACAACGCAAAGAAGTTACTGAGAATTCTTCTGTCTAGCATTCTATGAAGAAATCCCGTTTCCAACGAAGGCCTCAACCAGGTCTAAATATCCACTTGCAGACTTAACAAACAGAGTGTTTTCAAACTGCTCTATGAAAAGGAAGGTTAAACTCTGTGAGTTGAACACACCCATTACAAAGTAGTTTCTGAGAATGATTCTGTGTAGTTTTGAAACGGGGTTCTTTCAATTTCTAAGATTGGCCTCAAATCTCAGGAAATCTCCACTTGCAATTTCCACAAAAAGAGTGTTTCAAAACTGATCTTTCTAAAGGAAGGTTTAACTCTGTGAGTTGAACACACACCACACAAAGAAGTTACTGAGAATTCTTCTTTCTTGCAGTATATGAAGAAATCCCGTTTCCAACGAAGGCCACAAAGAGGTCTAAATATCCACTTGCAGACTTAACAAACAGAGTGTTTCCAAACTGCTCTATGAAAAGAAAGGTTAAACACTGTGAGTTGAACACATCCAGTACAAAGTAGTTTCTGAGAATGATTCTGTCTAGTTTTTAAACGAGGATATTGCCATTTCTAAGATTGCCCTCAAATCTCTTGAAATCTCCACTTGCAAATTCCACAAAAAGAGTGTTTCAAAACTGCTCTGTCTAAAGGAACGTTCAGCTCTGTGAGTTGAATAGAAACAATGCAAAGAATTACTGAGAATTCTTCTGTCTAGCATTTTATGAAGAAATCCCGTTTCCAACGAAGGCCTCAACCAGGTCTAAATATCCACTTGCAGACTTAACAAACAGAGTGTTTTCAAACTGCTCTATGAAAAGGAAGGTTAAACTCTGTGAGTTGAAGACACCCATTACAAAGTAGTTTCTGAGAATGATTCTGTGTAGTTTTGAAACGGGGTTCTTTCCATTTCTAAGATTGGCCTCAAATCGCAGGAAATCTCCACTTGCAATTTCCACAAAAAGAGTGTTTCAAAACTGATCTTTCTAAAGGAAGGTTTAACTCTGTGAGTTGAACACACACCACACAAAGAAGTTACTGAGAATTCTTCTTTCTTGCAGTATATGAAGAAATCCCGTTTCCAACGAAGGCCACAAAGAGGTCTAAATATCCACTTGCAGACTTAACAAACAGAGTGTTTCCAAACTGCTCTATGAAAAGAAAGGTTAAACTCTGTGAGTTGAACACCTCCAGTACAAAGTAGTTTCTGAGAATGATTCTGTCTAGTTTTTAAACGAGGATATCGCCATTTCTAAGATTGGCCTCAAATCTCTTGAAATCTCCACTTGCAAATTCCACAAAAAGAGTGTTTCAAAACTGCTCTGTCTAAAGGAACGTTCAGCTCTGTGAGTTGAATACAAACAACGCAAAGAAGTTACTGAGAATTCTTCTGTCTAGCATTCTATGAAGAAATCCCGTTTCCAACGAAGGCCTCAACCAGGTCTAAATATCCACTTGCAGACATAACAAACAGAGTGTTTTCAAACTGCTCTATGAAAAGGAAGGTTAAACTCTGTGAGTTGAAGACACGCATTACAAAGTAGTTTCTGAGAATGATTCTGTGTAGTTTTGAAACGGGGTTATTTCAATTTCTAAGATTGGCCTCAAATCGCAGGAAATCTCCACTTGCAATTTCCACAAAAAGAGTGTTTCAAAACTGATCTTTCTAAAGGAAGGTTTAACTCTGTGAGTTCAACACACACCACAAAAAGAAGTTGCTGAGAATTCTTCTTTCTTGCAGTATATGAAGAAATCCCGTTTCCAACGAAGGCCACAAACAGGTCAAAATATCCACTTGCAGACTTAACAAACAGAGTGTTTCCAAACTGCTCTATGAAAAGAAAGGTTAAACTCTGTGAGTTGAACACATCCAGTACAAAGTAGTTTCTGAGAATGATTCTGTCTAGTTTTAAAACGAGGATATTGCCATTTCTAAGATTGGCCTCATATCTCTTGAAATCTCCACTTGCAAATTCCAGAAAAAGAGTGTTTCAAACTGCTCTGTCTAAAGGAACGTTCAACTCTGTGAGTTGAATACAAACAACGCAAAGAAGTTACTGAGAATTCTTCTGTCTAGCATTCTATGAAGAAATCCCGTTTCCATCGAAGGCCTCAACCAGGTCTAAATATCCACTTGCAGACTTAACAAACAGAGTGTTTTCAAACTGCTCTATAAAAAGAAAGGTTAAACTCTGTGAGTTGAACACACCCATTACAAAGTAGTTTCTGAGAATGATTCTGTGTAGTTTTGAAACGGGGTTCTTTCAATTTCTAAGATTGGCCTCAAATCGCAGGAAATCTACACTTGCAATTTCCACAAAAAGAGTGTTTCAAAACTAATCTTTCTAAAGGAAGGTTTAACTCTGTGAGTTGAACACACACCACACAAAGAAGTTACTGAGAATTCTTCTTTCTTGCAGTATATGAAGAAATCCCGTTTCCAACGAAGGCCACAAAGAGGTCTAAATCTCCACTTGCAGACTTAAGAAACAGAGTCTTTCCAAACTGCTCTATGAAAAGAAAGGTTAAACTCTGTGAGTTGAACACATCCAGTACAAGGTAGTTTCTGAGAATGATTCTGTCCAGTTTTTAAACTAGGATATTGCCATTTCTAAGATTGGCCTCAAATCTCTTGAAATCTCCACTTGCAAATTCCACAAAAAGAGTGTTTCAAAACTGCTCTGTCTGAAGGAACGTTCAGCTCTGTGAGTTGAATACAAACAACGCAAAGAAGTTGCTGAGAATTCTTCTGTCTAGCATTCTATGAAGAAATCCCGTTTCCAACGAAGGCCTCAACCAGGTCTAAATATCCACTTGCAGACTTAACAAACAGAGTGTTTTCAAACTGCTCTGTGAAAAGAAAGGTTAAACTCTGTGAGTTGAACACACCCATTACAAAGTAGTTTCTGAGAATGATTCTGTGTAGTTTTGAAACGGGGTTATTTCAATTTCTAAGATTGGCCTCAAATCGCAGGAAATCTCCACTTGCAACTTCCACAAAAAGAGTGTTTCAAAACTGATCTTTCTAAAGGAATGTTTATCTCTGTGAGTTGAACACACACCACACAAAGAAGTTACTGAGAATTCTTCTTTCTTGCAGTATATGAAGAAATCCCGTTTCCAACGAAGGCCACAAAGAGGTCTAAATATCCACTTGCAGACTTAACAAACAGAGTGTTTCCAAACTGCTCTATGAAAAGAAAGGTTAAACTCTGTGAGTTGAACACATCCAGTACAAAGTAGTTTCTGAGAATGATTCTGTCTAGTTTTTAAACGAGGATATTGCCATTTCTAAGATTGGCCTAAAATCTCTTGAAATCTCCACTTGCAAATTCCACAAAAAGAGTGTTTCAAAACTGCTCTGTCTAAAGGAACGTTCAGCTCTGTGAGTTGAATACAAACAACGCAAAGAAGTTACTGAGAATTCTTCTGTCTAGCATTCTATGAAGAAATCCCGTTTCCAACGAAGGCCTCAACCAGGTCTAAATATCCACTTGCAGACTTAACAAACAGAGTGTTTTCAAACTGCTCTATGAAAAGGAAGGTTAAACACTGTGAGTTGAACACACCCATTACAAAGTAGTTTCTGAGAATGATTCTGTGTAGTTTTGAAACGGGGTTCTTTCAATTTCTAAGATTGGCCTCAAATCTCAGGAAATCTCCACTTGCAATTTCCACAAAAAGAGTGTTTCAAAACTGATCTTTCTAAAGGAAGGTTTAACTCTGTGAGTTGAACACACACCACACAAAGAAGTTACTGAGAATTCTTCTTTCTTGCAGTATATGAAGAAATCCCGTTTCCAACGAAGGCCACAAAGAGGTCTAAATATCCACTTGCAGACTTAACAAACAGAGTGTTTCCAAACTGCTCTATGAAAAGAAAGGTTAAACACTGTGAGTTGAACACATCCAGTACAAAGTAGTTTCTGAGAATGATTCTGTCTAGTTTTTAAACGAGGATATTGCCATTTCTAAGATTGCCCTCAAATCTCTTGAAATCTCCACTTGCAAATTCCACAAAAAGAGTGTTTCAAAACTGCTCTGTCTAAAGGAACGTTCAGCTCTGTGAGTTGAATAGAAACAATGCAAAGAATTACTGAGAATTCTTCTGTCTAGCATTTTATGAAGAAATCCCGTTTCCAACGAAGGCCTCAACCAGGTCTAAATATCCACTTGCAGACTTAACAAACAGAGTGTTTTCAAACTGCTCTATGAAAAGGAAGGTTAAACTCTGTGAGTTGAAGACACCCATTACAAAGTAGTTTCTGAGAATGATTCTGTGTAGTTTTGAAACGGGGTTCTTTCCATTTCTAAGATTGGCCTCAAATCGCAGGAAATCTCCACTTGCAATTTCCACAAAAAGAGTGTTTCAAAACTGATCTTTCTAAAGGAAGGTTTAACTCTGTGAGTTGAACACACACCACACAAAGAAGTTACTGAGAATTCTTCTTTCTTGCAGTATATGAAGAAATCCCGTTTCCAACGAAGGCCACAAAGAGGTCTAAATATCCACTTGCAGACTTAACAAACAGAGTGTTTCCAAACTGCTCTATGAAAAGAAAGGTTAAACTCTGTGAGTTGAACACCTCCAGTACAAAGTAGTTTCTGAGAATGATTCTGTCTAGTTTTTAACGAGGATATTGCCATTTCTAAGATTGGCCTCAAATCTCTTGAAATCTCCACTTGCAAATTCCACAAAAAGAGTGTTTCAAAACTGCTCTGTCTAAAGGAACGTTCAGCTCTGTGAGTTGAATACAAACAACGCAAAGAAGTTACTGAGAATTCTTCTGTCTAGCATTCTATGAAGAAATCCCGTTTCCAACGAAGGCCTCAACCAGGTCTAAATATCCACTTGCAGACTTAACAAACAGAGTGTTTTCAAACTGCTCTATGAAAAGAAAGGTTAAACTCTGTGAGTTGAACACACCCATTACAAAGTAGTTTCTGAGAATGATTCTGTGTAGTTTTGAAACGGGGTTCTTTCCATTTCTAAGATTGGCCTCAAATCGCAGGAAATCTCCACTTGCAATTTCCACAAAAAGAGTGTTTCAAAACTGATCTTTCTAAAGGAAGGTTTAACTCTGTGAGTTCAACACACACCACAAAAAGAAGTTGCTGAGAATTCTTCTTTCTTGCAGTATATGAAGAAATCCCGTTTCCAACGAAGGCCACAAACAGGTCAAAATATCCACTTGCAGACTTAACAAACAGAGTGTTTCCAAACTGCTCTATGAAAAGAAAGGTTAAACTCTGTGAGTTGAACACATCCAGTACAAAGTAGTTTCTGAGAATGATTCTGTCTAGTTTTAAAACGAGGATATTGCCATTTCTAAGATTGGCCTCATATCTCTTGAAATCTCCACTTGCAAATTCCAGAAAAAGAGTGTTTCAAACTGCTCTGTCTAAAGGAACGTTCAACTCTGTGAGTTGAATACAAACAACGCAAAGAAGTTACTGAGAATTCTTCTGTCTAGCATTCTATGAAGAAATCCCGTTTCCATCGAAGGCCTCAACCAGGTCTAAATATCCACTTGCAGACTTAACAAACAGAGTGTTTTCAAACTGCTCTATAAAAAGAAAGGTTAAACTCTGTGAGTTGAACACACCCATTACAAAGTAGTTTCTGAGAATGATTCTGTGTAGTTTTGAAACGGGGTTCTTTCAATTTCTAAGATTGGCCTCAAATCGCAGGAAATCTACACTTGCAATTTCCACAAAAAGAGTGTTTCAAAACTAATCTTTCTAAAGGAAGGTTTAACTCTGTGAGTTGAACACACACCACACAAAGAAGTTACTGAGAATTCTTCTTTCTTGCAGTATATGAAGAAATCCCGTTTCCAACGAAGGCCACAAAGAGGTCTAAATATCCACTTGCAGACTTAAGAAACAGAGTCTTTCCAAACTGCTCTATGAAAAGAAAGGTTAAACTCTGTGAGTTGAACACATCCAGTACAAGGTAGTTTCTGAGAATGATTCTGTCCAGTTTTTAAACTAGGATATTGCCATTTCTAAGATTGGCCTCAAATCTCTTGAAATCTCCACTTGCAAATTCCACAAAAAGAGTGTTTCAAAACTGCTCTGTCTGAAGGAACGTTCAGCTCTGTGAGTTGAATACAAACAACGCAAAGAAGTTGCTGAGAATTCTTCTGTCTAGCATTCTATGAAGAAATCCCGTTTCCAACGAAGGCCTCAACCAGGTCTAAATATCCACTTGCAGACTTAACAAACAGAGTGTTTTCAAACTGCTCTGTGAAAAGAAAGGTTAAACTCTGTGAGTTGAACACACCCATTACAAAGTAGTTTCTGAGAATGATTCTGTGTAGTTTTGAAACGGGGTTATTTCAATTTCTAAGATTGGCCTCAAATCGCAGGAAATCTCCACTTGCAACTTCCACAAAAAGAGTGTTTCAAAACTGATCTTTCTAAAGGAATGTTTATCTCTGTGAGTTGAACACACACCACACAAAGAAGTTACTGAGAATTCTTCTTTCTTGCAGTATATGAAGAAATCCCGTTTCCAACGAAGGCCACAAAGAGGTCTAAATATCCACTTGCAGACTTAACAAACAGAGTGTTTCCAAACTGCTCTATGAAAAGAAAGGTTAAACTCTGTGAGTTGAACACATCCAGTACAAAGTAGTTTCTGAGAATGATTCTGTCTAGTTTTTAACGAGGATATTGCCATTTCTAAGATTGGCCTCAAATCTCTTGAAATCTCCACTTGCAAATTCCACAAAAAGAGTGTTTCAAAACTGCTCTGTCTAAAGGAACGTTCAGCTCTGTGAGTTGAATACAAACAACGCAAAGAAGTTACTGAGAATTCTTCTGTCTAGCATTCTATGAAGAAATCCCGTTTCCAACGAAGGCCTCAACCAGGTCTAAATATCCACTTGCAGACTTAACAAACAGAGTGTTTTCAAACTGCTCTATGAAAAGAAAGGTTAAACTCTGTGAGTTGAACACACCCATTACAAAGTAGTTTCTGAGAATGATTCTGTGTAGTTTTGAAACGGGGTTCTTTCCATTTCTAAGATTGGCCTCAAATCGCAGGAAATCTCCACTTGCAATTTCCACAAAAAGAGTGTTTCAAAACTGATCTTTCTAAAGGAAGGTTTAACTCTGTGAGTTCAACACACACCACAAAAAGAAGTTGCTGAGAATTCTTCTTTCTTGCAGTATATGAAGAAATCCCGTTTCCAACGAAGGCCACAAACAGGTCAAAATATCCACTTGCAGACTTAACAAACAGAGTGTTTCCAAACTGCTCTATGAAAAGAAAGGTTAAACTCTGTGAGTTGAACACATCCAGTACAAAGTAGTTTCTGAGAATGATTCTGTCTAGTTTTAAAACGAGGATATTGCCATTTCTAAGATTGGCCTCATATCTCTTGAAATCTCCACTTGCAAATTCCAGAAAAAGAGTGTGTCAAACTGCTCTGTCTAAAGGAACGTTCAACTCTGTGAGTTGAATACAAACAACGCAAAGAAGTTACTGAGAATTCTTCTGTCTAGCATTCTATGAAGAAATCCCGTTTCCATCGAAGGCCTCAACCAGGTCTAAATATCCACTTGCAGACTTAACAAACAGAGTGTTTTCAAACTGCTCTATAAAAAGAAAGGTTAAACTCTGTGAGTTGAACACACCCATTACAAAGTAGTTTCTGAGAATGATTCTGTGTAGTTTTGAAACGGGGTTCTTTCAATTTCTAAGATTGGCCTCAAATCGCAGGAAATCTACACTTGCAATTTCCACAAAAAGAGTGTTTCAAAACTAATCTTTCTAAAGGAAGGTTTAACTCTGTGAGTTGAACACACACCACACAAAGAAGTTACTGAGAATTCTTCTTTCTTGCAGTATATGAAGAAATCCCGTTTCCAACGAAGGCCACAAAGAGGTCTAAATATCCACTTGCAGACTTAAGAAACAGAGTCTTTCCAAACTGCTCTATGAAAAGAAAGGTTAAACTCTGTGAGTTGAACACATCCAGTACAAGGTAGTTTCTGAGAATGATTCTGTCCAGTTTTTAAACTAGGATATTGCCATTTCTAAGATTGGCCTCAAATCTCTTGAAATCTCCACTTGCAAATTCCACAAAAAGAGTGTTTCAAAACTGCTCTGTCTGAAGGAACGTTCAGCTCTGTGAGTTGAATACAAACAACGCAAAGAAGTTGCTGAGAATTCTTCTGTCTAGCATTCTATGAAGAAATCCCGTTTCCAACGAAGGCCTCAACCAGGTCTAAATATCCACTTGCAGACTTAACAAACAGAGTGTTTTCAAACTGCTCTGTGAAAAGAAAGGTTAAACTCTGTGAGTTGAACACACCCATTACAAAGTAGTTTCTGAGAATGATTCTGTGTAGTTTTGAAACGGGGTTATTTCAATTTCTAAGATTGGCCTCAAATCGCAGGAAATCTCCACTTGCAACTTCCACAAAAAGAGTGTTTCAAAACTGATCTTTCTAAAGGAATGTTTATCTCTGTGAGTTGAACACACACCACACAAAGAAGTTACTGAGAATTCTTCTTTCTTGCAGTATATGAAGAAATCCCGTTTCCAACGAAGGCCACAAAGAGGTCTAAATATCCACTTGCAGACTTAACAAACAGAGTGTTTCCAAACTGCTCTATGAAAAGAAAGGTTAAACTCTGTGAGTTGAACACATCCAGTACAAAGTAGTTTCTGAGAATGATTCTGTCTAGTTTTTAAACGAGGATATTGCCATTTCTAAGATTGGCCTCAAATCTCTTGAAATCTCCACTTGCAAATTCCACAAAAAGAGTGTTTCAAAACTGCTCTGTCTAAAGGAACGTTCAGCTCTGTGAGTTGAATACAAACAACGCAAAGAAGTTACTGAGAATTCTTCTGTCTAGCATTCTATGAAGAAATCCCGTTTCCAACGAAGGCCTCAACGAGGTCTAAATATCCACTTGCAGACTTAACAAACAGAGTGTTTTCAAACTGCTCTATGAAAAGGAAGGTTAAACTCTGTGAGTTGAACACACCCATTACAAAGTAGTTTCTGAGAATGATTCTGTGTAGTTTTGAAACGGGGTTCTTTCAATTTCTAAGATTGGCCTCAAATCTCAGGAAATCTCCACTTGCAATTTCCACAAAAAGAGTGTTTCAAAACTGATCTTTCTAAAGGAAGGTTTAACTCTGTGAGTTGAACACACACCACACAAAGAAGTTACTGAGAATTCTTCTTTCTTGCAGTATATGAAGAAATCCCGTTTCCAACGAAGGCCACAAAGAGGTCTAAATATCCACTTGCAGACTTAACAAACAGAGTGTTTCCAAACTGCTCTATGAAAAGAAAGGTTAAACACTGTGAGTTGAACACATCCAGTACAAAGTAGTTTCTGAGAATGATTCTGTCTAGTTTTTAAACGAGGATATTGCCATTTCTAAGATTGCCCTCAAATCTCTTGAAATCTCCACTTGCAAATTCCACAAAAAGAGTGTTTCAAAACTGCTCTGTCTAAAGGAACGTTCAGCTCTGTGAGTTGAATAGAAACAATGCAAAGAATTACTGAGAATTCTTCTGTCTAGCATTTTATGAAGAAATCCCGTTTCCAACGAAGGCCTCAACCAGGTCTAAATATCCACTTGCAGACTTAACAAACAGAGTGTTTTCAAACTGCTCTATGAAAAGGAAGGTTAAACTCTGTGAGTTGAAGACACCCATTACAAAGTAGTTTCTGAGAATGATTCTGTGTAGTTTTGAAACGGGGTTCTTTCCATTTCTAAGATTGGCCTCAAATCGCAGGAAATCTCCACTTGCAATTTCCACAAAAAGAGTGTTTCAAAACTGATCTTTCTAAAGGAAGGTTTAACTCTGTGAGTTGAACACACACCACACAAAGAAGTTACTGAGAATTCTTCTTTCTTGCAGTATATGAAGAAATCCCGTTTCCAACGAAGGCCACAAAGAGGTCTAAATATCCACTTGCAGACTTAACAAACAGAGTGTTTCCAAACTGCTCTATGAAAAGAAAGGTTAAACTCTGTGAGTTGAACACCTCCAGTACAAAGTAGTTTCTGAGAATGATTCTGTCTAGTTTTTAAACGAGGATATCGCCATTTCTAAGATTGGCCTAAAATCTCTTGAAATCTCCACTTGCAAATTCCACAAAAAGAGTGTTTCAAAACTGCTCTGTCTAAAGGAACGTTCAGCTCTGTGAGTTGAATACAAACAACGCAAAGAAGTTACTGAGAATTCTTCTGTCTAGCATTCTATGAAGAAATCCCGTTTCCAACGAAGGCCTCAACCAGGTCTAAATATCCACTTGCAGACTTAACAAACAGAGTGTTTTCAAACTGCTCTATGAAAAGGAAGGTTAAACTCTGTGAGTTGAAGACACGCATTACAAAGTAGTTTCTGAGAATGATTCTGTGTAGTTTTGAAACGGGGTTATTTCAATTTCTAAGATTGGCCTCAAATCGCAGGAAATCTCCACTTGCAATTTCCACAAAAAGAGTGTTTCAAAACTGATCTTTCTAAAGGAAGGTTTAACTCTGTGAGTTGAACACACACCACACAAAGAAGTTACTGAGAATTCTTCTTTCTTGCAGTATATGAAGAAATCCCGTTTCCAACGAAGGCCACAAAGAGGTCTAAATATCCACTTGCAGACTTAAGAAACAGAGTCTTTCCAAACTGCTCTATGAAAAGAAAGGTTAAACTCTGTGAGTTGAACACATCCAGTACAAGGTAGTTTCTGAGAATGATTCTGTCCAGTTTTTAAACTAGGATATTGCCATTTCTAAGATTGGCCTCAAATCTCTTGAAATCTCCACTTGCAAATTCCACAAAAAGAGTGTTTCAAAACTGCTCTGTCTGAAGGAACGTTCAGCTCTGTGAGTTGAATACAAACAACGCAAAGAAGTTGCTGAGAATTCTTCTGTCTAGCATTCTATGAAGAAATCCCGTTTCCAACGAAGGCCTCAACCAGGTCTAAATATCCACTTGCAGACTTAACAAACAGAGTGTTTTCAAACTGCTCTGTGAAAAGAAAGGTTAAACACTGTGAGTTGAACACACCCATTACAAAGTAGTTTCTGAGAATGATTCTGTGTAGTTTTGAAACGGGGTTATTTCAATTTCTAAGATTGGCCTCAAATCGCAGGAAATCTCCACTTGCAATTTCCACAAAAAGAGTGTTTCAAAACTGATCTTTCTAAAGGAAGTTTTAACTCTGTGAGTTGAACACACACCACACAAAGAAGTTACTGAGAGTTCTTCTTTCTTGCAGTATATGAAGAAATCCCGTTTCCAACGAAGGCCACAAACAGGTCTAAATATCCACTTGCAGACTTAACAAACAGAGTGTTTCCAAACTGCTCTATGAAAAGAAAGGTTAAACTCTGTGAGTTGAACACATCCAGTACAAAGTAGTTTCTGAGAATGATTCTGTCTAGTTTTTAAACGAGGATATTGCCATTTCTAAGATTGGCCTCAAATCTCTTGAAATCTCCACTTGCAAAATCCACAAAAAGAGTGTTTCAAAACTGCTCTGTCTAAAGGAACGTTCAGCTCTGTGAGTTGAATACAAACAACGAGAAGAAGTTACTGAGAATTCTTCTGTCAGGCATTCTATGAAGAAATCCCGTTTCCAACGAAGGCCTCAACCAGGTCTAAATATCCAATTGCAGACTTAACAAACAGAGTGTTTTCAAACTGCTCTATGCAAAGAAAGGTTAAACTCTGTGAGTTGAACACACCCATTACAAAGTAGTTTCTGAGAATGATTCTGTGTAGTTTTGAAACGGGGTTATTTCAATTTCTAAGATTGGCCTCAAATCGCAGGAAATCTCCACTTGCAACTTCCACAAAAAGAGTGTTTCAAAACTGATCTTTCTAAAGGAATGTTTATCTCTGTGAGTTGAACACACACCACACAAAGAAGTTACTGAGAATTCTTCTTTCTTGCAGTATATGAAGAAATCCCGTTTCCAACGAAGGCCACAAAGAGGTCTAAATATCCACTTGCAGACTTAACAAACAGAGTGTTTCCAAACTGCTCTATGAAAAGAAAGGTTAAACTCTGTGAGTTGAACACCTCCAGTACAAAGTAGTTTCTGAGAATGATTCTGTCTAGTTTTTAAACGAGGATATCGCCATTTCTAAGATTGGCCTAAAATCTCTTGAAATCTCCACTTGCAAATTCCACAAAAAGAGTGTTTCAAAACTGCTCTGTCTAAAGGAACGTTCAGCTCTGTGAGTTGAATACAAACAACGCAAAGAAGTTACTGAGAATTCTTCTGTCTAGCATTCTATGAAGAAATCCCGTTTCCAACGAAGGCCTCAACCAGGTCTAAATATCCACTTGCAGACATAACAAACAGAGTGTTTTCAAACTGCTCTATGAAAAGGAAGGTTAAACTCTGTGAGTTGAAGACACGCATTACAAAGTAGTTTCTGAGAATGATTCTGTGTAGTTTTGAAACGGGGTTATTTCAATTTCTAAGATTGGCCTCAAATCGCAGGAAATCTCCACTTGCAATTTCCACAAAAAGAGTGTTTCAAAACTGATCTTTCTAAAGGAAGGTTTAACTCTGTGAGTTGAACACACACCACACAAAGAAGTTACTGAGAATTCTTCTTTCTTGCAGTATATGAAGAAATCCCGTTTCCAACGAAGGCCACAAAGAGGTCTAAATATCCACTTGCAGACTTAAGAAACAGAGTCTTTCCAAACTGCTCTATGAAAAGAAAGGTTAAACTCTGTGAGTTGAACACATCCAGTACAAGGTAGTTTCTGAGAATGATTCTGTCCAGTTTTTAAACTAGGATATTGCCATTTCTAAGATTGGCCTCAAATCTCTTGAAATCTCCACTTGCAAATTCCACAAAAAGAGTGTTTCAAAACTGCTCTGTCTGAAGGAACGTTCAGCTCTGTGAGTTGAATACAAACAACGCAAAGAAGTTGCTGAGAATTCTTCTGTCTAGCATTCTATGAAGAAATCCCGTTTCCAACGAAGGCCTCAACCAGGTCTAAATATCCACTTGCAGACTTAACAAACAGAGTGTTTTCAAACTGCTCTGTGAAAAGAAAGGTTAAACACTGTGAGTTGAACACACCCATTACAAAGTAGTTTCTGAGAATGATTCTGTGTAGTTTTGAAACGGGGTTATTTCAATTTCTAAGATTGGCCTCAAATCGCAGGAAATCTCCACTTGCAATTTCCACAAAAAGAGTGTTTCAAAACTGATCTTTCTAAAGGAAGGTTTAACTCTGTGAGTTGAACACACACCACACAAAGAAGTTACTGAGAGTTCTTCTTTCTTGCAGTATATGAAGAAATCCCGTTTCCAACGAAGGCCACAAACAGGTCTAAATATCCACTTGCAGACTTAACAAACAGAGTGTTTCCAAACTGCTCTATGAAAAGAAAGGTTAAACTCTGTGAGTTGAACACATCCAGTACAAAGTAGTTTCTGAGAATGATTCTGTCTAGTTTTTAAACGAGGATATTGCCATTTCTAAGATTGGCCTCAAATCTCTTGAAATCTCCACTTGCAAAATCCACAAAAAGAGTGTTTCAAAACTGCTCTGTCTAAAGGAACGTTCAGCTCTGTGAGTTGAATACAAACAACGAGAAGAAGTTACTGAGAATTCTTCTGTCAGGCATTCTATGAAGAAATCCCGTTTCCAACGAAGGCCTCAACCAGGTCTAAATATCCAATTGCAGACTTAACAAACAGAGTGTTTTCAAACTGCTCTATGCAAAGAAAGGTTAAACTCTGTGAGTTGAACACACCCATTACAAAGTAGTTTCTGAGAATGATTCTGTGTAGTTTTGAAACGGGGTTATTTCAATTTCTAAGATTGGCCTCAAATCGCAGGAAATCTCCACTTGCAACTTCCACAAAAAGAGTGTTTCAAAACTGATCTTTCTAAAGGAATGTTTATCTCTGTGAGTTGAACACACACCACACAAAGAAGTTACTGAGAATTCTTCTTTCTTGCAGTATATGAAGAAATCCCGTTTCCAACGAAGGCCACAAAGAGGTCTAAATATCCACTTGCAGACTTAACAAACAGAGTGTTTCCAAACTGCTCTATGAAAAGAAAGGTTAAACTCTGTGAGTTGAACACCTCCAGTACAAAGTAGTTTCTGAGAATGATTCTGTCTAGTTTTTAAACGAGGATATCGCCATTTCTAAGATTGGCCTAAAATCTCTTGAAATCTCCACTTGCAAATTCCACAAAAAGAGTGTTTCAAAACTGCTCTGTCTAAAGGAACGTTCAGCTCTGTGAGTTGAATACAAACAACGCAAAGAAGTTACTGAGAATTCTTCTGTCTAGCATTCTATGAAGAAATCCCGTTTCCAACGAAGGCCTCAACCAGGTCTAAATATCCACTTGCAGACATAACAAACAGAGTGTTTTCAAACTGCTCTATGAAAAGGAAGGTTAAACTCTGTGAGTTGAAGACACGCATTACAAAGTAGTTTCTGAGAATGATTCTGTGTAGTTTTGAAACGGGGTTATTTCAATTTCTAAGATTGGCCTCAAATCGCAGGAAATCTCCACTTGCAATTTCCACAAAAAGAGTGTTTCAAAACTGATCTTTCTAAAGGAAGGTTTAACTCTGTGAGTTGAACACACACCACACAAAGAAGTTACTGAGAATTCTTCTTTCTTGCAGTATATGAAGAAATCCCGTTTCCAACGAAGGCCACAAAGAGGTCTAAATATCCACTTGCAGACTTAACAAACAGAGTGTTTCCAAACTGCTCTATGAAAAGAAAGGTTAAACTCTGTGAGTTGAACACATCCAGTACAAAGTAGTTTCTGAGAATGATTCTGTCTAGTTTTTAAACGAGGATATTGCCATTTCTAAGATTGCCCTCAAATCTCTTGAAATCTCCACTTGCAAATTCCACAAAAAGAGTGTTTCAAAACTGCTCTGTCTAAAGGAACGTTCAGCTCTGTGAGTTGAATAGAAACAATGCAAAGAATTACTGAGAATTCTTCTGTCTAGCATTTTATGAAGAAATCCCGTTTCCAACGAAGGCCTCAACCAGGTCTAAATATCCACTTGCAGACTTAACAAACAGAGTGTTTTCAAACTGCTCTATGAAAAGGAAGGTTAAACTCTGTGAGTTGAAGACACCCATTACAAAGTAGTTTCTGAGAATGATTCTGTGTAGTTTTGAAACGGGGTTCTTTCCATTTCTAAGATTGGCCTCAAATCGCAGGAAATCTCCACTTGCAATTTCCACAAAAAGAGTGTTTCAAAACTGATCTTTCTAAAGGAAGGTTTAACTCTGTGAGTTGAACACACACCACACAAAGAAGTTACTGAGAATTCTTCTTTCTTGCAGTATATGAAGAAATCCCGTTTCCAACGAAGGCCACAAAGAGGTCTAAATATCCACTTGCAGACTTAACAAACAGAGTGTTTCCAAACTGCTCTATGAAAAGAAAGGTTAAACTCTGTGAGTTGAACACCTCCAGTACAAAGTAGTTTCTGAGAATGATTCTGTCTAGTTTTTAAACGAGGATATCGCCATTTCTAAGATTGGCCTCAAATCTCTTGAAATCTCCACTTGCAAATTCCACAAAAAGAGTGTTTCAAAACTGCTCTGTCTAAAGGAACGTTCAGCTCTGTGAGTTGAATACAAACAACGCAAAGAAGTTACTGAGAATTCTTCTGTCTAGCATTCTATGAAGAAATCCCGTTTCCAACGAAGGCCTCAACCAGGTCTAAATATCCACTTGCAGACATAACAAACAGAGTGTTTTCAAACTGCTCTATGAAAAGGAAGGTTAAACTCTGTGAGTTGAAGACACGCATTACAAAGTAGTTTCTGAGAATGATTCTGTGTAGTTTTGAAACGGGGTTATTTCAATTTCTAAGATTGGCCTCAAATCGCAGGAAATCTCCACTTGCAATTTCCACAAAAAGAGTGTTTCAAAACTGATCTTTCTAAAGGAAGGTTTAACTCTGTGAGTTGAACACACACCACACAAAGAAGTTACTGAGAATTCTTCTTTCTTGCAGTATATGAAGAAATCCCGTTTCCAACGAAGGCCACAAAGAGGTCTAAATATCCACTTGCAGACTTAACAAACAGAGTGTTTCCAAACTGCTCTATGAAAAGAAAGGTTAAACTCTGTGAGTTGAACACCTCCAGTACAAAGTAGTTTCTGAGAATGATTCTGTCTAGTTTTTAAACGAGGATATCGCCATTTCTAAGATTGGCCTCAAATCTCTTGAAATCTCCACTTGCAAATTCCACAAAAAGAGTGTTTCAAAACTGCTCTGTCTAAAGGAACGTTCAGCTCTGTGAGTTGAATACAAACAACGCAAAGAAGTTACTGAGAATTCTTCTGTCTAGCATTCTATGAAGAAATCCCGTTTCCAACGAAGGCCTCAACCAGGTCTAAATATCCACTTGCAGACATAACAAACAGAGTGTTTTCAAACTGCTCTATGAAAAGGAAGGTTAAACTCTGTGAGTTGAAGACACGCATTACAAAGTAGTTTCTGAGAATGATTCTGTGTAGTTTTGAAACGGGGTTATTTCAATTTCTAAGATTGGCCTCAAATCGCAGGAAATCTCCACTTGCAATTTCCACAAAAAGAGTGTTTCAAAACTGATCTTTCTAAAGGAAGGTTTAACTCTGTGAGTTGAACACACACCACACAAAGAAGTTACTGAGAATTCTTCTTTCTTGCAGTATATGAAGAAATCCCGTTTCCAACGAAGGCCACAAAGAGGTCTAAATATCCACTTGCAGACTTAAGAAACAGAGTCTTTCCAAACTGCTCTATGAAAAGAAAGGTTAAACTCTGTGAGTTGAACACATCCAGTACAAGGTAGTTTCTGAGAATGATTCTGTCCAGTTTTTAAACTAGGATATTGCCATTTCTAAGATTGGCCTCAAATCTCTTGAAATCTCCACTTGCAAATTCCACAAAAAGAGTGTTTCAAAACTGCTCTGTCTGAAGGAACGTTCAGCTCTGTGAGTTGAATACAAACAACGCAAAGAAGTTGCTGAGAATTCTTCTGTCTAGCATTCTATGAAGAAATCCCGTTTCCAACGAAGGCCTCAACCAGGTCTAAATATCCACTTGCAGACTTAACAAACAGAGTGTTTTCAAACTGCTCTGTGAAAAGAAAGGTTAAACACTGTGAGTTGAACACACCCATTACAAAGTAGTTTCTGAGAATGATTCTGTGTAGTTTTGAAACGGGGTTATTTCAATTTCTAAGATTGGCCTCAAATCGCAGGAAATCTCCACTTGCAATTTCCACAAAAAGAGTGTTTCAAAACTGATCTTTCTAAAGGAAGGTTTAACTCTGTGAGTTGAACACACACCACACAAAGAAGTTACTGAGAGTTCTTCTTTCTTGCAGTATATGAAGAAATCCCGTTTCCAACGAAGGCCACAAACAGGTCTAAATATCCACTTGCAGACTTAACAAACAGAGTGTTTCCAAACTGCTCTATGAAAAGAAAGGTTAAACTCTGTGAGTTGAACACATCCAGTACAAAGTAGTTTCTGAGAATGATTCTGTCTAGTTTTTAAACGAGGATATTGCCATTTCTAAGATTGGCCTCAAATCTCTTGAAATCTCCACTTGCAAAATCCACAAAAAGAGTGTTTCAAAACTGCTCTGTCTAAAGGAACGTTCAGCTCTGTGAGTTGAATACAAACAACGAGAAGAAGTTACTGAGAATTCTTCTGTCAGGCATTCTATGAAGAAATCCCGTTTCCAACGAAGGCCTCAACCAGGTCTAAATATCCAATTGCAGACTTAACAAACAGAGTGTTTTCAAACTGCTCTATGCAAAGAAAGGTTAAACTCTGTGAGTTGAACACACCCATTACAAAGTAGTTTCTGAGAATGATTCTGTGTAGTTTTGAAACGGGGTTATTTCAATTTCTAAGATTGGCCTCAAATCGCAGGAAATCTCCACTTGCAACTTCCACAAAAAGAGTGTTTCAAAACTGATCTTTCTAAAGGAATGTTTATCTCTGTGAGTTGAACACACACCACACAAAGAAGTTACTGAGAATTCTTCTTTCTTGCAGTATATGAAGAAATCCCGTTTCCAACGAAGGCCACAAAGAGGTCTAAATATCCACTTGCAGACTTAACAAACAGAGTGTTTCCAAACTGCTCTATGAAAAGAAAGGTTAAACTCTGTGAGTTGAACACCTCCAGTACAAAGTAGTTTCTGAGAATGATTCTGTCTAGTTTTTAAACGAGGATATCGCCATTTCTAAGATTGGCCTCAAATCTCTTGAAATCTCCACTTGCAAATTCCACAAAAAGAGTGTTTCAAAACTGCTCTGTCTAAAGGAACGTTCAGCTCTGTGAGTTGAATACAAACAACGCAAAGAAGTTACTGAGAATTCTTCTGTCTAGCATTCTATGAAGAAATCCCGTTTCCAACGAAGGCCTCAACCAGGTCTAAATATCCACTTGCAGACATAACAAACAGAGTGTTTTCAAACTGCTCTATGAAAAGGAAGGTTAAACTCTGTGAGTTGAAGACACGCATTACAAAGTAGTTTCTGAGAATGATTCTGTGTAGTTTTGAAACGGGGTTATTTCAATTTCTAAGATTGGCCTCAAATCGCAGGAAATCTCCACTTGCAATTTCCACAAAAAGAGTGTTTCAAAACTGATCTTTCTAAAGGAAGGTTTAACTCTGTGAGTTGAACACACACCACACAAAGAAGTTACTGAGAATTCTTCTTTCTTGCAGTATATGAAGAAATCCCGTTTCCAACGAAGGCCACAAAGAGGTCTAAATATCCACTTGCAGACTTAACAAACAGAGTGTTTCCAAACTGCTCTATGAAAAGAAAGGTTAAACTCTGTGAGTTGAACACCTCCCGTACAAAGTAGTTTCTGAGAATGATTCTGTCTAGTTTTTAAACGAGGATATTGCCATTTCTAAGATTGGCCTCAAATCTCTTGAAATCTCCACTTGCAAATTCCACAAAAAGAGTGTTTCAAAACTGCTCTGTCTAAAGGAACGTTCAGCTCTGTGAGTTGAATACAAACAACGCAAAGAAGTTACTGAGAATTCTTCTGTCTAGCATTCTATGAAGAAATCCCGTTTCCAACGAAGGCCTCAACCAGGTCTAAATATCCACTTGCAGGCTTAACAAACAGAGTGTTTTCAAACTGCTCTATGAAAAGGAAGGTTAAACTCTGTGAGTTGAACACACCCATTACAAAGTAGTTTCTGAGAATGATTCTGTGTAGTTTTGAAACGGGGTTATTTCAATTTCTAAGATTGGCCTCAAATCGCAGGAAATCTACACTTGCAATTTCCACAAAAAGAGTGTTTCAAAACTGATCTTTCTAAAGGAAGGTTTAACTCTGTGAGTTGAACACACACCACACAAAGAAGTTACTGAGAATTCTTCTTTCTTGCAGTATATGAAGAAATCCCGTTTCCAACGAAGGCCACAAAGAGGTCTAAATATCCACTTGCAGACTTAAGAAACAGAGTCTTTCCAAACTGCTCTATGAAAAGAAAGGTTAAACTCTGTGAGTTGAACACATCCAGTACAAGGTAGTTTCTGAGAATGATTCTGTCCAGTTTTTAAACTAGGATATTGCCATTTCTAAGATTGGCCTCAAATCTCTTGAAATCTCCACTTGCAAATTCCACAAAAAGAGTGTTTCAAAACTGCTCTGTCTGAAGGAACGTTCAGCTCTGTGAGTTGAATACAAACAACGCAAAGAAGTTGCTGAGAATTCTTCTGTCTAGCATTCTATGAAGAAATCCCGTTTCCAACGAAGGCCTCAACCAGGTCTAAATATCCACTTGCAGACTTAACAAACAGAGTGTTTTCAAACTGCTCTGTGAAAAGAAAGGTTAAACTCTGTGAGTTGAACACACCCATTACAAAGTAGTTTCTGAGAATGATTCTGTGTAGTTTTGAAACGGGGTTATTTCAATTTCTAAGATTGGCCTCAAATCGCAGGAAATCTCCACTTGCAATTTCCACAAAAAGAGTGTTTCAAAACTGATCTTTCTAAAGGAAGGTTTAACTCTGTGAGTTGAACACACACCACACAAAGAAGTTACTGAGAGTTCTTCTTTCTTGCAGTATATGAAGAAATCCCGTTTCCAACGAAGGCCACAAACAGGTCTAAATATCCACTTGCAGACTTAACAAACAGAGTGTTTCCAAACTGCTCTATGAAAAGAAAGGTTAAACTCTGTGAGTTGAACACATCCAGTACAAAGTAGTTTCTGAGAATGATTCTGTCTAGTTTTTAAACGAGGATATTGCCATTTCTAAGATTGGCCTCAAATCTCTTGAAATCTCCACTTGCAAAATCCACAAAAAGAGTGTTTCAAAACTGCTCTGTCTAAAGGAACGTTCAGCTCTGTGAGTTGAATACAAACAACGAGAAGAAGTTACTGAGAATTCTTCTGTCAGGCATTCTATGAAGAAATCCCGTTTCCAACGAAGGCCTCAACCAGGTCTAAATATCCACTTGCAGACTTAACAAACAGAGTGTTTTCAAACTGCTCTATGCAAAGAAAGGTTAAACTCTGTGAGTTGAACACACCCATTACAAAGTAGTTTCTGAGAATGATTCTGTGTAGTTTTGAAACGGGGTTATTTCAATTTCTAAGATTGGCCTCAAATCGCAGGAAATCTCCACTTGCAACTTCCACAAAAAGAGTGTTTCAAAACTGATCTTTCTAAAGGAATGTTTATCTCTGTGAGTTGAACACACACCACACAAAGAAGTTACTGAGAATTCTTCTTTCTTGCAGTATATGAAGAAATCCCGTTTCCAACGAAGGCCACAAAGAGGTCTAAATATCCACTTGCAGACTTAACAAACAGAGTGTTTCCAAACTGCTCTATGAAAAGAAAGGTTAAACTCTGTGAGTTGAACACATCCAGTACAAAGTAGTTTCTGAGAATGATTCTGTCTAGTTTTTAAACGAGGATATTGCCATTTCTAAGATTGGCCTCAAATCTCTTGAAATCTCCACTTGCAAATTCCACAAAAAGAGTGTTTCAAAACTGCTCTGTCTAAAGGAACGTTCAGCTCTGTGAGTTGAATACAAACAACGCAAAGAAGTTGCTGAGAATTCTTCTGTCTAGCATTCTATGAAGAAATCCCGTTTCCAACGAAGGCCTCAACCAGGTCTAAATATCCACTTGCAGACTTAACAAACAGAGTGTTTTCAAACTGCTCTATGAAAAGGAAGGTTAAACTCTGTGAGTTGAAGACACCCATTACAAAGTAGTTTCTGAGAATGATTCTGTGTAGTTTTGAAACGGGGTTCTTTCCATTTCTAAGATTGGCCTCAAATCGCAGGAAATCTCCACTTGCAATTTCCACAAAAAGAGTGTTTCAAAACTGATCTTTCTAAAGGAAGGTTTAACTCTGTGAGTTGAACACACACCACACAAAGAAGTTACTGAGAATTCTTCTTTCTTGCAGTATATGAAGAAATCCCGTTTCCAACGAAGGCCACAAAGAGGTCTAAATATCCACTTGCAGACTTAACAAACAGAGTGTTTCCAAACTGCTCTATGAAAAGAAAGGTTAAACTCTGTGAGTTGAACACCTCCAGTACAAAGTAGTTTCTGAGAATGATTCTGTCTAGTTTTTAAACGAGGATATCGCCATTTCTAAGATTGGCCTAAAATCTCTTGAAATCTCCACTTGCAAATTCCACAAAAAGAGTGTTTCAAAACTGCTCTGTCTAAAGGAACGTTCAGCTCTGTGAGTTGAATACAAACAACGCAAAGAAGTTACTGAGAATTCTTCTGTCTAGCATTCTATGAAGAAATCCCGTTTCCAACGAAGGCCTCAACCAGGTCTAAATATCCACTTGCAGACATAACAAACAGAGTGTTTTCAAACTGCTCTATGAAAAGGAAGGTTAAACTCTGTGAGTTGAAGACACGCATTACAAAGTAGTTTCTGAGAATGATTCTGTGTAGTTTTGAAACGGGGTTATTTCAATTTCTAAGATTGGCCTCAAATCGCAGGAAATCTCCACTTGCAATTTCCACAAAAAGAGTGTTTCAAAACTGATCTTTCTAAAGGAAGGTTTAACTCTGTGAGTTGAACACACACCACACAAAGAAGTTACTGAGAATTCTTCTTTCTTGCAGTATATGAAGAAATCCCGTTTCCAACGAAGGCCACAAAGAGGTCTAAATATCCACTTGCAGACTTAAGAAACAGAGTCTTTCCAAACTGCTCTATGAAAAGAAAGGTTAAACTCTGTGAGTTGAACACATCCAGTACAAGGTAGTTTCTGAGAATGATTCTGTCCAGTTTTTAAACTAGGATATTGCCATTTCTAAGATTGGCCTCAAATCTCTTGAAATCTCCACTTGCAAATTCCACAAAAAGAGTGTTTCAAAACTGCTCTGTCTGAAGGAACGTTCAGCTCTGTGAGTTGAATACAAACAACGCAAAGAAGTTGCTGAGAATTCTTCTGTCTAGCATTCTATGAAGAAATCCCGTTTCCAACGAAGGCCTCAACCAGGTCTAAATATCCACTTGCAGACTTAACAAACAGAGTGTTTTCAAACTGCTCTGTGAAAAGAAAGGTTAAACACTGTGAGTTGAACACACCCATTACAAAGTAGTTTCTGAGAATGATTCTGTGTAGTTTTGAAACGGGGTTATTTCAATTTCTAAGATTGGCCTCAAATCGCAGGAAATCTCCACTTGCAATTTCCACAAAAAGAGTGTTTCAAAACTGATCTTTCTAAAGGAAGTTTTAACTCTGTGAGTTGAACACACACCACACAAAGAAGTTACTGAGAGTTCTTCTTTCTTGCAGTATATGAAGAAATCCCGTTTCCAACGAAGGCCACAAACAGGTCTAAATATCCACTTGCAGACTTAACAAACAGAGTGTTTCCAAACTGCTCTATGAAAAGAAAGGTTAAACTCTGTGAGTTGAACACATCCAGTACAAAGTAGTTTCTGAGAATGATTCTGTCTAGTTTTTAAACGAGGATATTGCCATTTCTAAGATTGGCCTCAAATCTCTTGAAATCTCCACTTGCAAAATCCACAAAAAGAGTGTTTCAAAACTGCTCTGTCTAAAGGAACGTTCAGCTCTGTGAGTTGAATACAAACAACGAGAAGAAGTTACTGAGAATTCTTCTGTCAGGCATTCTATGAAGAAATCCCGTTTCCAACGAAGGCCTCAACCAGGTCTAAATATCCAATTGCAGACTTAACAAACAGAGTGTTTTCAAACTGCTCTATGCAAAGAAAGGTTAAACTCTGTGAGTTGAACACACCCATTACAAAGTAGTTTCTGAGAATGATTCTGTGTAGTTTTGAAACGGGGTTATTTCAATTTCTAAGATTGGCCTCAAATCGCAGGAAATCTCCACTTGCAACTTCCACAAAAAGAGTGTTTCAAAACTGATCTTTCTAAAGGAATGTTTATCTCTGTGAGTTGAACACACACCACACAAAGAAGTTACTGAGAATTCTTCTTTCTTGCAGTATATGAAGAAATCCCGTTTCCAACGAAGGCCACAAAGAGGTCTAAATATCCACTTGCAGACTTAACAAACAGAGTGTTTCCAAACTGCTCTATGAAAAGAAAGGTTAAACTCTGTGAGTTGAACACCTCCAGTACAAAGTAGTTTCTGAGAATGATTCTGTCTAGTTTTTAAACGAGGATATCGCCATTTCTAAGATTGGCCTAAAATCTCTTGAAATCTCCACTTGCAAATTCCACAAAAAGAGTGTTTCAAAACTGCTCTGTCTAAAGGAACGTTCAGCTCTGTGAGTTGAATACAAACAACGCAAAGAAGTTACTGAGAATTCTTCTGTCTAGCATTCTATGAAGAAATCCCGTTTCCAACGAAGGCCTCAACCAGGTCTAAATATCCACTTGCAGACATAACAAACAGAGTGTTTTCAAACTGCTCTATGAAAAGGAAGGTTAAACTCTGTGAGTTGAAGACACGCATTACAAAGTAGTTTCTGAGAATGATTCTGTGTAGTTTTGAAACGGGGTTATTTCAATTTCTAAGATTGGCCTCAAATCGCAGGAAATCTCCACTTGCAATTTCCACAAAAAGAGTGTTTCAAAACTGATCTTTCTAAAGGAAGGTTTAACTCTGTGAGTTGAACACACACCACACAAAGAAGTTACTGAGAATTCTTCTTTCTTGCAGTATATGAAGAAATCCCGTTTCCAACGAAGGCCACAAAGAGGTCTAAATATCCACTTGCAGACTTAAGAAACAGAGTCTTTCCAAACTGCTCTATGAAAAGAAAGGTTAAACTCTGTGAGTTGAACACATCCAGTACAAGGTAGTTTCTGAGAATGATTCTGTCCAGTTTTTAAACTAGGATATTGCCATTTCTAAGATTGGCCTCAAATCTCTTGAAATCTCCACTTGCAAATTCCACAAAAAGAGTGTTTCAAAACTGCTCTGTCTGAAGGAACGTTCAGCTCTGTGAGTTGAATACAAACAACGCAAAGAAGTTGCTGAGAATTCTTCTGTCTAGCATTCTATGAAGAAATCCCGTTTCCAACGAAGGCCTCAACCAGGTCTAAATATCCACTTGCAGACTTAACAAACAGAGTGTTTTCAAACTGCTCTGTGAAAAGAAAGGTTAAACACTGTGAGTTGAACACACCCATTACAAAGTAGTTTCTGAGAATGATTCTGTGTAGTTTTGAAACGGGGTTATTTCAATTTCTAAGATTGGCCTCAAATCGCAGGAAATCTCCACTTGCAATTTCCACAAAAAGAGTGTTTCAAAACTGATCTTTCTAAAGGAAGGTTTAACTCTGTGAGTTGAACACACACCACACAAAGAAGTTACTGAGAGTTCTTCTTTCTTGCAGTATATGAAGAAATCCCGTTTCCAACGAAGGCCACAAACAGGTCTAAATATCCACTTGCAGACTTAACAAACAGAGTGTTTCCAAACTGCTCTATGAAAAGAAAGGTTAAACTCTGTGAGTTGAACACATCCAGTACAAAGTAGTTTCTGAGAATGATTCTGTCTAGTTTTTAAACGAGGATATTGCCATTTCTAAGATTGGCCTCAAATCTCTTGAAATCTCCACTTGCAAAATCCACAAAAAGAGTGTTTCAAAACTGCTCTGTCTAAAGGAACGTTCAGCTCTGTGAGTTGAATACAAACAACGAGAAGAAGTTACTGAGAATTCTTCTGTCAGGCATTCTATGAAGAAATCCCGTTTCCAACGAAGGCCTCAACCAGGTCTAAATATCCAATTGCAGACTTAACAAACAGAGTGTTTTCAAACTGCTCTATGCAAAGAAAGGTTAAACTCTGTGAGTTGAACACACCCATTACAAAGTAGTTTCTGAGAATGATTCTGTGTAGTTTTGAAACGGGGTTATTTCAATTTCTAAGATTGGCCTCAAATCGCAGGAAATCTCCACTTGCAACTTCCACAAAAAGAGTGTTTCAAAACTGATCTTTCTAAAGGAATGTTTATCTCTGTGAGTTGAACACACACCACACAAAGAAGTTACTGAGAATTCTTCTTTCTTGCAGTATATGAAGAAATCCCGTTTCCAACGAAGGCCACAAAGAGGTCTAAATATCCACTTGCAGACTTAACAAACAGAGTGTTTCCAAACTGCTCTATGAAAAGAAAGGTTAAACTCTGTGAGTTGAACACCTCCAGTACAAAGTAGTTTCTGAGAATGATTCTGTCTAGTTTTTAAACGAGGATATCGCCATTTCTAAGATTGGCCTAAAATCTCTTGAAATCTCCACTTGCAAATTCCACAAAAAGAGTGTTTCAAAACTGCTCTGTCTAAAGGAACGTTCAGCTCTGTGAGTTGAATACAAACAACGCAAAGAAGTTACTGAGAATTCTTCTGTCTAGCATTCTATGAAGAAATCCCGTTTCCAACGAAGGCCTCAACCAGGTCTAAATATCCACTTGCAGACATAACAAACAGAGTGTTTTCAAACTGCTCTATGAAAAGGAAGGTTAAACTCTGTGAGTTGAAGACACGCATTACAAAGTAGTTTCTGAGAATGATTCTGTGTAGTTTTGAAACGGGGTTATTTCAATTTCTAAGATTGGCCTCAAATCGCAGGAAATCTCCACTTGCAATTTCCACAAAAAGAGTGTTTCAAAACTGATCTTTCTAAAGGAAGGTTTAACTCTGTGAGTTGAACACACACCACACAAAGAAGTTACTGAGAATTCTTCTTTCTTGCAGTATATGAAGAAATCCCGTTTCCAACGAAGGCCACAAAGAGGTCTAAATATCCACTTGCAGACTTAACAAACAGAGTGTTTCCAAACTGCTCTATGAAAAGAAAGGTTAAACTCTGTGAGTTGAACACATCCAGTACAAAGTAGTTTCTGAGAATGATTCTGTCTAGTTTTTAAACGAGGATATTGCCATTTCTAAGATTGCCCTCAAATCTCTTGAAATCTCCACTTGCAAATTCCACAAAAAGAGTGTTTCAAAACTGCTCTGTCTAAAGGAACGTTCAGCTCTGTGAGTTGAATAGAAACAATGCAAAGAATTACTGAGAATTCTTCTGTCTAGCATTTTATGAAGAAATCCCGTTTCCAACGAAGGCCTCAACCAGGTCTAAATATCCACTTGCAGACTTAACAAACAGAGTGTTTTCAAACTGCTCTATGAAAAGGAAGGTTAAACTCTGTGAGTTGAAGACACCCATTACAAAGTAGTTTCTGAGAATGATTCTGTGTAGTTTTGAAACGGGGTTCTTTCCATTTCTAAGATTGGCCTCAAATCGCAGGAAATCTCCACTTGCAATTTCCACAAAAAGAGTGTTTCAAAACTGATCTTTCTAAAGGAAGGTTTAACTCTGTGAGTTGAACACACACCACACAAAGAAGTTACTGAGAATTCTTCTTTCTTGCAGTATATGAAGAAATCCCGTTTCCAACGAAGGCCACAAAGAGGTCTAAATATCCACTTGCAGACTTAACAAACAGAGTGTTTCCAAACTGCTCTATGAAAAGAAAGGTTAAACTCTGTGAGTTGAACACCTCCAGTACAAAGTAGTTTCTGAGAATGATTCTGTCTAGTTTTTAAACGAGGATATCGCCATTTCTAAGATTGGCCTCAAATCTCTTGAAATCTCCACTTGCAAATTCCACAAAAAGAGTGTTTCAAAACTGCTCTGTCTAAAGGAACGTTCAGCTCTGTGAGTTGAATACAAACAACGCAAAGAAGTTACTGAGAATTCTTCTGTCTAGCATTCTATGAAGAAATCCCGTTTCCAACGAAGGCCTCAACCAGGTCTAAATATCCACTTGCAGACATAACAAACAGAGTGTTTTCAAACTGCTCTATGAAAAGGAAGGTTAAACTCTGTGAGTTGAAGACACGCATTACAAAGTAGTTTCTGAGAATGATTCTGTGTAGTTTTGAAACGGGGTTATTTCAATTTCTAAGATTGGCCTCAAATCGCAGGAAATCTCCACTTGCAATTTCCACAAAAAGAGTGTTTCAAAACTGATCTTTCTAAAGGAAGGTTTAACTCTGTGAGTTGAACACACACCACACAAAGAAGTTACTGAGAATTCTTCTTTCTTGCAGTATATGAAGAAATCCCGTTTCCAACGAAGGCCACAAAGAGGTCTAAATATCCACTTGCAGACTTAACAAACAGAGTGTTTCCAAACTGCTCTATGAAAAGAAAGGTTAAACTCTGTGAGTTGAACACCTCCAGTACAAAGTAGTTTCTGAGAATGATTCTGTCTAGTTTTTAAACGAGGATATCGCCATTTCTAAGATTGGCCTCAAATCTCTTGAAATCTCCACTTGCAAATTCCACAAAAAGAGTGTTTCAAAACTGCTCTGTCTAAAGGAACGTTCAGCTCTGTGAGTTGAATACAAACAACGCAAAGAAGTTACTGAGAATTCTTCTGTCTAGCATTCTATGAAGAAATCCCGTTTCCAACGAAGGCCTCAACCAGGTCTAAATATCCACTTGCAGACATAACAAACAGAGTGTTTTCAAACTGCTCTATGAAAAGGAAGGTTAAACTCTGTGAGTTGAAGACACGCATTACAAAGTAGTTTCTGAGAATGATTCTGTGTAGTTTTGAAACGGGGTTATTTCAATTTCTAAGATTGGCCTCAAATCGCAGGAAATCTCCACTTGCAATTTCCACAAAAAGAGTGTTTCAAAACTGATCTTTCTAAAGGAAGGTTTAACTCTGTGAGTTGAACACACACCACACAAAGAAGTTACTGAGAATTCTTCTTTCTTGCAGTATATGAAGAAATCCCGTTTCCAACGAAGGCCACAAAGAGGTCTAAATATCCACTTGCAGACTTAAGAAACAGAGTCTTTCCAAACTGCTCTATGAAAAGAAAGGTTAAACTCTGTGAGTTGAACACATCCAGTACAAGGTAGTTTCTGAGAATGATTCTGTCCAGTTTTTAAACTAGGATATTGCCATTTCTAAGATTGGCCTCAAATCTCTTGAAATCTCCACTTGCAAATTCCACAAAAAGAGTGTTTCAAAACTGCTCTGTCTGAAGGAACGTTCAGCTCTGTGAGTTGAATACAAACAACGCAAAGAAGTTGCTGAGAATTCTTCTGTCTAGCATTCTATGAAGAAATCCCGTTTCCAACGAAGGCCTCAACCAGGTCTAAATATCCACTTGCAGACTTAACAAACAGAGTGTTTTCAAACTGCTCTGTGAAAAGAAAGGTTAAACACTGTGAGTTGAACACACCCATTACAAAGTAGTTTCTGAGAATGATTCTGTGTAGTTTTGAAACGGGGTTATTTCAATTTCTAAGATTGGCCTCAAATCGCAGGAAATCTCCACTTGCAATTTCCACAAAAAGAGTGTTTCAAAACTGATCTTTCTAAAGGAAGGTTTAACTCTGTGAGTTGAACACACACCACACAAAGAAGTTACTGAGAGTTCTTCTTTCTTGCAGTATATGAAGAAATCCCGTTTCCAACGAAGGCCACAAACAGGTCTAAATATCCACTTGCAGACTTAACAAACAGAGTGTTTCCAAACTGCTCTATGAAAAGAAAGGTTAAACTCTGTGAGTTGAACACATCCAGTACAAAGTAGTTTCTGAGAATGATTCTGTCTAGTTTTTAAACGAGGATATTGCCATTTCTAAGATTGGCCTCAAATCTCTTGAAATCTCCACTTGCAAAATCCACAAAAAGAGTGTTTCAAAACTGCTCTGTCTAAAGGAACGTTCAGCTCTGTGAGTTGAATACAAACAACGAGAAGAAGTTACTGAGAATTCTTCTGTCAGGCATTCTATGAAGAAATCCCGTTTCCAACGAAGGCCTCAACCAGGTCTAAATATCCAATTGCAGACTTAACAAACAGAGTGTTTTCAAACTGCTCTATGCAAAGAAAGGTTAAACTCTGTGAGTTGAACACACCCATTACAAAGTAGTTTCTGAGAATGATTCTGTGTAGTTTTGAAACGGGGTTATTTCAATTTCTAAGATTGGCCTCAAATCGCAGGAAATCTCCACTTGCAACTTCCACAAAAAGAGTGTTTCAAAACTGATCTTTCTAAAGGAATGTTTATCTCTGTGAGTTGAACACACACCACACAAAGAAGTTACTGAGAATTCTTCTTTCTTGCAGTATATGAAGAAATCCCGTTTCCAACGAAGGCCACAAAGAGGTCTAAATATCCACTTGCAGACTTAACAAACAGAGTGTTTCCAAACTGCTCTATGAAAAGAAAGGTTAAACTCTGTGAGTTGAACACCTCCAGTACAAAGTAGTTTCTGAGAATGATTCTGTCTAGTTTTTAAACGAGGATATCGCCATTTCTAAGATTGGCCTCAAATCTCTTGAAATCTCCACTTGCAAATTCCACAAAAAGAGTGTTTCAAAACTGCTCTGTCTAAAGGAACGTTCAGCTCTGTGAGTTGAATACAAACAACGCAAAGAAGTTACTGAGAATTCTTCTGTCTAGCATTCTATGAAGAAATCCCGTTTCCAACGAAGGCCTCAACCAGGTCTAAATATCCACTTGCAGACATAACAAACAGAGTGTTTTCAAACTGCTCTATGAAAAGGAAGGTTAAACTCTGTGAGTTGAAGACACGCATTACAAAGTAGTTTCTGAGAATGATTCTGTGTAGTTTTGAAACGGGGTTATTTCAATTTCTAAGATTGGCCTCAAATCGCAGGAAATCTCCACTTGCAATTTCCACAAAAAGAGTGTTTCAAAACTGATCTTTCTAAAGGAAGGTTTAACTCTGTGAGTTGAACACACACCACACAAAGAAGTTACTGAGAATTCTTCTTTCTTGCAGTATATGAAGAAATCCCGTTTCCAACGAAGGCCACAAAGAGGTCTAAATATCCACTTGCAGACTTAACAAACAGAGTGTTTCCAAACTGCTCTATGAAAAGAAAGGTTAAACTCTGTGAGTTGAACACCTCCCGTACAAAGTAGTTTCTGAGAATGATTCTGTCTAGTTTTTAAACGAGGATATTGCCATTTCTAAGATTGGCCTCAAATCTCTTGAAATCTCCACTTGCAAATTCCACAAAAAGAGTGTTTCAAAACTGCTCTGTCTAAAGGAACGTTCAGCTCTGTGAGTTGAATACAAACAACGCAAAGAAGTTACTGAGAATTCTTCTGTCTAGCATTCTATGAAGAAATCCCGTTTCCAACGAAGGCCTCAACCAGGTCTAAATATCCACTTGCAGGCTTAACAAACAGAGTGTTTTCAAACTGCTCTATGAAAAGGAAGGTTAAACTCTGTGAGTTGAACACACCCATTACAAAGTAGTTTCTGAGAATGATTCTGTGTAGTTTTGAAACGGGGTTCTTTCAATTTCTAAGATTGGCCTCAAATCGCAGGAAATCTACACTTGCAATTTCCACAAAAAGAGTGTTTCAAAACTGATCTTTCTAAAGGAAGGTTTAACTCTGTGAGTTGAACACACACCACACAAAGAAGTTACTGAGAATTCTTCTTTCTTGCAGTATATGAAGAAATCCCGTTTCCAACGAAGGCCACAAAGAGGTCTAAATATCCACTTGCAGACTTAAGAAACAGAGTCTTTCCAAACTGCTCTATGAAAAGAAAGGTTAAACTCTGTGAGTTGAACACATCCAGTACAAGGTAGTTTCTGAGAATGATTCTGTCCAGTTTTTAAACTAGGATATTGCCATTTCTAAGATTGGCCTCAAATCTCTTGAAATCTCCACTTGCAAATTCCACAAAAAGAGTGTTTCAAAACTGCTCTGTCTGAAGGAACGTTCAGCTCTGTGAGTTGAATACAAACAACGCAAAGAAGTTGCTGAGAATTCTTCTGTCTAGCATTCTATGAAGAAATCCCGTTTCCAACGAAGGCCTCAACCAGGTCTAAATATCCACTTGCAGACTTAACAAACAGAGTGTTTTCAAACTGCTCTGTGAAAAGAAAGGTTAAACTCTGTGAGTTGAACACACCCATTACAAAGTAGTTTCTGAGAATGATTCTGTGTAGTTTTGAAACGGGGTTATTTCAATTTCTAAGATTGGCCTCAAATCGCAGGAAATCTCCACTTGCAATTTCCACAAAAAGAGTGTTTCAAAACTGATCTTTCTAAAGGAAGGTTTAACTCTGTGAGTTGAACACACACCACACAAAGAAGTTACTGAGAGTTCTTCTTTCTTGCAGTATATGAAGAAATCCCGTTTCCAACGAAGGCCACAAACAGGTCTAAATATCCACTTGCAGACTTAACAAACAGAGTGTTTCCAAACTGCTCTATGAAAAGAAAGGTTAAACTCTGTGAGTTGAACACATCCAGTACAAAGTAGTTTCTGAGAATGATTCTGTCTAGTTTTTAAACGAGGATATTGCCATTTCTAAGATTGGCCTCAAATCTCTTGAAATCTCCACTTGCAAAATCCACAAAAAGAGTGTTTCAAAACTGCTCTGTCTAAAGGAACGTTCAGCTCTGTGAGTTGAATACAAACAACGAGAAGAAGTTACTGAGAATTCTTCTGTCAGGCATTCTATGAAGAAATCCCGTTTCCAACGAAGGCCTCAACCAGGTCTAAATATCCACTTGCAGACTTAACAAACAGAGTGTTTTCAAACTGCTCTATGCAAAGAAAGGTTAAACTCTGTGAGTTGAACACACCCATTACAAAGTAGTTTCTGAGAATGATTCTGTGTAGTTTTGAAACGGGGTTATTTCAATTTCTAAGATTGGCCTCAAATCGCAGGAAATCTCCACTTGCAACTTCCACAAAAAGAGTGTTTCAAAACTGATCTTTCTAAAGGAATGTTTATCTCTGTGAGTTGAACACACACCACACAAAGAAGTTACTGAGAATTCTTCTTTCTTGCAGTATATGAAGAAATCCCGTTTCCAACGAAGGCCACAAAGAGGTCTAAATATCCACTTGCAGACTTAACAAACAGAGTGTTTCCAAACTGCTCTATGAAAAGAAAGGTTAAACTCTGTGAGTTGAACACATCCAGTACAAAGTAGTTTCTGAGAATGATTCTGTCTAGTTTTTAAACCAGGATATTGCCATTTCTAAGATTGGCCTCAAATCTCTTGAAATCTCCACTTGCAAATTCCACAAAAAGAGTGTTTCAAAACTGCTCTGTCTAAAGGAACGTTCAGCTCTGTGAGTTGAATACAAACAACGCAAAGAAGTTGCTGAGAATTCTTCTGTCTAGCATTCTATGAAGAAATCCCGTTTCCAACGAAGGCCTCAACCAGGTCTAAATATCCACTTGCAGACTTAACAAACAGAGTGTTTTCAAACTGCTCTGTGAAAAGAAAGGTTAAACTCTGTGAGTTGAACACACCCATTACAAAGTAGTTTCTGAGAATGATTCTGTGTAGTTTTGAAACGGGGTTATTTCAATTTCTAAGATTGGCCTCAAATCGCAGGAAATCTCCACTTGCAATTTCCACAAAAAGAGTGTTTCAAAACTGATCTTTCTAAAGGAAGGTTTAACTCTGTGAGTTGAACACACACCACACAAAGAAGTTACTGAGAGTTCTTCTTTCTTGCAGTATATGAAGAAATCCCGTTTCCAACGAAGGCCACAAACAGGTCTAAATATCCACTTGCAGACTTAACAAACAGAGTGTTTCCAAACTGCTCTATGAAAAGAAAGGTTAAACTCTGTGAGTTGAACACATCCAGTACAAAGTAGTTTCTGAGAATGATTCTGTCTAGTTTTTAAACGAGGATATTGCCATTTCTAAGATTGGCCTCAAATCTCTTGAAATCTCCACTTGCAAAATCCACAAAAAGAGTGTTTCAAAACTGCTCTGTCTAAAGGAACGTTCAGCTCTGTGAGTTGAATACAAACAACGAGAAGAAGTTACTGAGAATTCTTCTGTCAGGCATTCTATGAAGAAATCCCGTTTCCAACGAAGGCCTCAACCAGGTCTAAATATCCAATTGCAGACTTAACAAACAGAGTGTTTTCAAACTGCTCTATGCAAAGAAAGGTTAAACTCTGTGAGTTGAACACACCCATTACAAAGTAGTTTCTGAGAATGATTCTGTGTAGTTTTGAAACGGGGTTATTTCAATTTCTAAGATTGGCCTCAAATCGCAGGAAATCTCCACTTGCAACTTCCACAAAAAGAGTGTTTCAAAACTGATCTTTCTAAAGGAATGTTTATCTCTGTGAGTTGAACACACACCACACAAAGAAGTTACTGAGAATTCTTCTTTCTTGCAGTATATGAAGAAATCCCGTTTCCAACGAAGGCCACAAAGAGGTCTAAATATCCACTTGCAGACTTAACAAACAGAGTGTTTCCAAACTGCTCTATGAAAAGAAAGGTTAAACTCTGTGAGTTGAACACATCCAGTACAAAGTAGTTTCTGAGAATGATTCTGTCTAGTTTTTAAACGAGGATATTGCCATTTCTAAGATTGGCCTCAAATCTCTTGAAATCTCCACTTGCAAATTCCACAAAAAGAGTGTTTCAAAACTGCTCTGTCTAAAGGAACGTTCAGCTCTGTGAGTTGAATACAAACAACGCAAAGAAGTTACTGAGAATTCTTCTGTCTAGCATTCTATGAAGAAATCCCGTTTCCAACGAAGGCCTCAACCAGGTCTAAATATCCACTTGCAGACTTAACAAACAGAGTGTTTTCAAACTGCTCTATGAAAAGGAAGGTTAAACTCTGTGAGTTGAACACACCCATTACAAAGTAGTTTCTGAGAATGATTCTGTGTAGTTTTGAAACGGGGTTCTTTCAATTTCTAAGATTGGCCTCAAATCTCAGGAAATCTCCACTTGCAATTTCCACAAAAAGAGTGTTTCAAAACTGATCTTTCTAAAGGAAGGTTTAACTCTGTGAGTTGAACACACACCACACAAAGAAGTTACTGAGAATTCTTCTTTCTTGCAGTATATGAAGAAACCCCGTTTCCAACGAAGGCCACAAAGAGGTCTAAATATCCACTTGCAGACTTAACAAACAGAGTGTTTCCAAACTGCTCTATGAAAAGAAAGGTTAAACACTGTGAGTTGAACACATCCAGTACAAAGTAGTTTCTGAGAATGATTCTGTCTAGTTTTTAAACGAGGATATTGCCATTTCTAAGATTGCCCTCAAATCTCTTGAAATCTCCACTTGCAAATTCCACAAAAAGAGTGTTTCAAAACTGCTCTGTCTAAAGGAACGTTCAGCTCTGTGAGTTGAATAGAAACAATGCAAAGAATTACTGAGAATTCTTCTGTCTAGCATTTTATGAAGAAATCCCGTTTCCAACGAAGGCCTCAACCAGGTCTAAATATCCACTTGCAGACTTAACAAACAGAGTGTTTTCAAACTGCTCTATGAAAAGGAAGGTTAAACTCTGTGAGTTGAAGACACCCATTACAAAGTAGTTTCTGAGAATGATTCTGTGTAGTTTTGAAACGGGGTTCTTTCCATTTCTAAGATTGGCCTCAAATCGCAGGAAATCTCCACTTGCAATTTCCACAAAAAGAGTGTTTCAAAACTGATCTTTCTAAAGGAAGGTTTAACTCTGTGAGTTGAACACACACCACACAAAGAAGTTACTGAGAATTCTTCTTTCTTGCAGTATATGAAGAAATCCCGTTTCCAACGAAGGCCACAAAGAGGTCTAAATATCCACTTGCAGACTTAACAAACAGAGTGTTTCCAAACTGCTCTATGAAAAGAAAGGTTAAACTCTGTGAGTTGAACACCTCCAGTACAAAGTAGTTTCTGAGAATGATTCTGTCTAGTTTTTAAACGAGGATATCGCCATTTCTAAGATTGGCCTCAAATCTCTTGAAATCTCCACTTGCAAATTCCACAAAAAGAGTGTTTCAAAACTGCTCTGTCTAAAGGAACGTTCAGCTCTGTGAGTTGAATACAAACAACGCAAAGAAGTTACTGAGAATTCTTCTGTCTAGCATTCTATGAAGAAATCCCGTTTCCAACGAAGGCCTCAACCAGGTCTAAATATCCACTTGCAGACATAACAAACAGAGTGTTTTCAAACTGCTCTATGAAAAGGAAGGTTAAACTCTGTGAGTTGAAGACACGCATTACAAAGTAGTTTCTGAGAATGATTCTGTGTAGTTTTGAAACGGGGTTATTTCAATTTCTAAGATTGGCCTCAAATCGCAGGAAATCTCCACTTGCAACTTCCACAAAAAGAGTGTTTCAAAACTGATCTTTCTAAAGGAATGTTTATCTCTGTGAGTTGAACACACACCACACAAAGAAGTTACTGAGAATTCTTCTTTCTTGCAGTATATGAAGAAATCCCGTTTCCAACGAAGGCCACAAAGAGGTCTAAATATCCACTTGCAGACTTAAGAAACAGAGTGTTTCCAAACTGCTCTATGAAAAGAAAGGTTAAACTCTGTGAGTTGAACACCTCCAGTACAAAGTAGTTTCTGAGAATGATTCTGTCTAGTTTTTAAACGAGGATATCGCCATTTCTAAGATTGGCCTCAAATCTCTTGAAATCTCCACTTGCAAATTCCACAAAAAGAGTGTTTCAAAACTGCTCTGTCTAAAGGAACGTTCAGCTCTGTGAGTTGAATACAAACAACGCAAAGAAGTTACTGAGAATTCTTCTGTCTAGCATTCTTTGAAGAAATCCCGTTTCCAACGAAGGCCTCAACCAGGTCTAAATATCCACTTGCAGACATAACAAACAGAGTGTTTTCAAACTGCTCTATGAAAAGGAAGGTTAAACTCTGTGAGTTGAAGACACGCATTACAAAGTAGTTTCTGAGAATGATTCTGTGTAGTTTTGAAACGGGGTTATTTCAATTTCTAAGATTGGCCTCAAATCGCAGGAAATCTCCACTTGCAATTTCCACAAAAAGAGTGTTTCAAAACTGATCTTTCTAAAGGAAGGTTTAACTCTGTGAGTTGAACACACACCACACAAAGAAGTTACTGAGAATTCTTCTTTCTTGCAGTATATGAAGAAATCCCGTTTCCAACGAAGGCCACAAAGAGGTCTAAATATCCACTTGCAGACTTAACAAACAGAGTGTTTCCAAACTGCTCTATGAAAAGAAAGGTTAAACTCTGTGAGTTGAACACACCCATTACAAAGTAGTTTCTGAGAATGATTCTGTGTAGTTTTGAAACGGGGTTCTTTCAATTTCTAAGATTGGCCTCAAATCGCAGGAAATCTACACTTGCAATTTCCACAAAAAGAGTGTTTCAAAACTGATCTTTCTAAAGGAAGGTTTAACTCTGTGAGTTGAACACACACCACACAAAGAAGTTACTGAGAATTCTTCTTTCTTGCAGTATATGAAGAAATCCCGTTTCCAACGAAGGCCACAAAGAGGTCTAAATATCCACTTGCAGACTTAAGAAACAGAGTCTTTCCAAACTGCTCTATGAAAAGAAAGGTTAAACTCTGTGAGTTGAACACATCCAGTACAAGGTAGTTTCTTAGAATGATTCTGTCCAGTTTCTAAACTAGGATATTGCCATTTCTAAGATTGGCCTCAAATCTCTTGAAATCTCCACTTGCAAATTCCACAAAAAGAGTGTTTCAAAACTGCTCTGTCTGAAGGAACGTTCAGCTCTGTGAGTTGAATACAAACAACGCAAAGAAGTTGCTGAGAATTCTTCTGTCTAGCATTCTATGAAGAAATCCCGTTTCCAACGAAGGCCTCAACCAGGTCTAAATATCCACTTGCAGACTTAACAAACAGAGTGTTTTCAAACTGCTCTGTGAAAAGAAAGGTTAAACTCTGTGAGTTGAACACACCCATTACAAAGTAGTTTCTGAGAATGATTCTGTGTAGTTTTGAAACGGGGTTATTTCAATTTCTAAGATTGGCCTCAAATCGCAGGAAATCTCCACTTGCAATTTCCACAAAAAGAGTGTTTCAAAACTGATCTTTCTAAAGGAAGGTTTAACTCTGTGAGTTGAACACACACCACACAAAGAAGTTACTGAGAGTTCTTCTTTCTTGCAGTATATGAAGAAATCCCGTTTCCAACGAAGGCCACAAACAGGTCTAAATATCCACTTGCAGACTTAACAAACAGAGTGTTTCCAAACTGCTCTATGAAAAGAAAGGTTAAACTCTGTGAGTTGAACACATCCAGTACAAAGTAGTTTCTGAGAATGATTCTGTCTAGTTTTTAAACGAGGATATTGCCATTTCTAAGATTGGCCTCAAATCTCTTGAAATCTCCACTTGCAAAATCCACAAAAAGAGTGTTTCAAAACTGCTCTGTCTAAAGGAACGTTCAGCTCTGTGAGTTGAATACAAACAACGAGAAGAAGTTACTGAGAATTCTTCTGTCAGGCATTCTATGAAGAAATCCCGTTTCCAACGAAGGCCTCAACCAGGTCTAAATATCCAATTGCAGACTTAACAAACAGAGTGTTTTCAAACTGCTCTATGCAAAGAAAGGTTAAACTCTGTGAGTTGAACACACCCATTACAAAGTAGTTTCTGAGAATGATTCTGTGTAGTTTTGAAACGGGGTTATTTCAATTTCTAAGATTGGCCTCAAATCGCAGGAAATCTCCACTTGCAACTTCCACAAAAAGAGTGTTTCAAAACTGATCTTTCTAAAGGAATGTTTATCTCTGTGAGTTGAACACACACCACACAAAGAAGTTACTGAGAATTCTTCTTTCTTGCAGTATATGAAGAAATCCCGTTTCCAACGAAGGCCACAAAGAGGTCTAAATATCCACTTGCAGACTTAACAAACAGAGTGTTTCCAAACTGCTCTATGAAAAGAAAGGTTAAACTCTGTGAGTTGAACACATCCAGTACAAAGTAGTTTCTGAGAATGATTCTGTCTAGTTTTTAAACGAGGATATTGCCATTTCTAAGATTGGCCTCAAATCTCTTGAAATCTCCACTTGCAAATTCCACAAAAAGAGTGTTTCAAAACTGCTCTGTCTAAAGGAACGTTCAGCTCTGTGAGTTGAATACAAACAACGCAAAGAAGTTACTGAGAATTCTTCTGTCTAGCATTCTATGAAGAAATCCCGTTTCCAACGAAGGCCTCAACCAGGTCTAAATATCCACTTGCAGACTTAACAAACAGAGTGTTTTCAAACTGCTCTATGAAAAGGAAGGTTAAACTCTGTGAGTTGAACACACCCATTACAAAGTAGTTTCTGAGAATGATTCTGTGTAGTTTTGAAACGGGGTTCTTTCAATTTCTAAGATTGGCCTCAAATCTCAGGAAATCTCCACTTGCAATTTCCACAAAAAGAGTGTTTCAAAACTGATCTTTCTAAAGGAAGGTTTAACTCTGTGAGTTGAACACACACCACACAAAGAAGTTACTGAGAATTCTTCTTTCTTGCAGTATATGAAGAAATCCCGTTTCCAACGAAGGCCACAAAGAGGTCTAAATATCCACTTGCAGACTTAACAAACAGAGTGTTTCCAAACTGCTCTATGAAAAGAAAGGTTAAACACTGTGAGTTGAACACATCCAGTACAAAGTAGTTTCTGAGAATGATTCTGTCTAGTTTTTAAACGAGGATATTGCCATTTCTAAGATTGCCCTCAAATCTCTTGAAATCTCCACTTGCAAATTCCACAAAAAGAGTGTTTCAAAACTGCTCTGTCTAAAGGAACGTTCAGCTCTGTGAGTTGAATAGAAACAATGCAAAGAATTACTGAGAATTCTTCTGTCTAGCATTTTATGAAGAAATCCCATTTCCAACGAAGGCCTCAACCAGGTCTAAATATCCACTTGCAGACTTAACAAACAGAGTGTTTTCAAACTGCTCTATGAAAAGGAAGGTTAAACTCTGTGAGTTGAAGACACCCATTACAAAGTAGTTTCTGAGAATGATTCTGTGTAGTTTTGAAACGGGGTTCTTTCCATTTCTAAGATTGGCCTCAAATCGCAGGAAATCTCCACTTGCAATTTCCACAAAAAGAGTGTTTCAAAACTGATCTTTCTAAAGGAAGGTTTAACTCTGTGAGTTGAACACACACCACACAAAGAAGTTACTGAGAATTCTTCTTTCTTGCAGTATATGAAGAAATCCCGTTTCCAACGAAGGCCACAAAGAGGTCTAAATATCCACTTGCAGACTTAACAAACAGAGTGTTTCCAAACTGCTCTATGAAAAGAAAGGTTAAACTCTGTGAGTTGAACACCTCCAGTACAAAGTAGTTTCTGAGAATGATTCTGTCTAGTTTTTAAACGAGGATATCGCCATTTCTAAGATTGGCCTCAAATCTCTTGAAATCTCCACTTGCAAATTCCACAAAAAGAGTGTTTCAAAACTGCTCTGTCTAAAGGAACGTTCAGCTCTGTGAGTTGAATACAAACAACGCAAAGAAGTTACTGAGAATTCTTCTGTCTAGCATTCTATGAAGAAATCCCGTTTCCAACGAAGGCCTCAACCAGGTCTAAATATCCACTTGCAGACATAACAAACAGAGTGTTTTCAAACTGCTCTATGAAAAGGAAGGTTAAACTCTGTGAGTTGAAGACACGCATTACAAAGTAGTTTCTGAGAATGATTCTGTGTAGTTTTGAAACGGGGTTATTTCAATTTCTAAGATTGGCCTCAAATCGCAGAAAATCTCCACTTGCAATTTCCACAAAAAGAGTGTTTCAAAACTGATCTTTCTAAAGGAAGGTTTAACTCTGTGAGTTGAACACACACCACACAAAGAAGTTACTGAGAATTCTTCTTTCTTGCAGTATATGAAGAAATCCCGTTTCCAACGAAGGCCACAAAGAGGTCTAAATATCCACTTGCAGACTTAACAAACAGAGTGTTTCCAAACTGCTCTATGAAAAGAAAGGTTAAACTCTGTGAGTTGAACACATCCAGTACAAAGTAGTTTCTGAGAATGATTCTGTCTAGTTTTTAAACGAGGATATTGCCATTTCTAAGATTGGCCTCAAATCTCTTGAAATCTCCACTTGCAAATTCCACAAAAAGAGTGTTTCAAAACTGCTCTGTCTAAAGGAACGTTCAGCTCTGTGAGTTGAATACAAACAACGCAAAGAAGTTATTGAGAATTCTTCTGTCTAGCATTCTATGAAGAAATCCCGTTTCCAACGAAGGCCTCAACCAGTTCTAATTATCCACTTGCAGACTTAACAAACAGAGTGTTTTCAAACTGCTCTATGAAAAGAAAGGTTAAACTCTGTGAGTTGAACACACCCATTACAAAGTAGTTTCTGAGAATGTTCTGTGTAGTTTTGAAACGGGGTTCTTTCAATTTCTAAGATTGGCCTCAAATCGCAGGAAATCTCCACTTGCAATTTCCACAAAAAGAGTGTTTCAAAACTGATCTTTCTAAAGGAAGGTTTAACTCTGTGAGTTGAACACACACCACACAAAGAAGTGACTGAGAATTCTTCTTTCTTGCAGTATATGAAGAAATCCCGTTTCCAACGAAGGCCACAAACAGGTCTAAATATCCACTTGCAGACTTAACAAACAGAGTGTTTCCAAACTGCTCTATGAAAAGAAAGGTTGAACTCTGTGAGTTGAACACATCCAGTACAAAGTAGTTTCTGAGAATGATTCTGTCTAGTTTTAAAACGAGGATATTGCCATTTCTAAGATTGGCCTCAAATCTCTTGAAATCTCCACTTGCAAATTCCACAAAAAGAGTGTTTCAAAACTGCTCTGTCTAAAGGAACGTTCAGCTCTGTGACTTGAATACAAACAACGCAAAGAAGTTACTGAGAATTCTTCTGTCTAGCATTCTATGAAGAAATCCCGTTTCCAACGAAGGCCTCAACCAGGTCTAAATATCCACTTGCAGACTTAACAAACAGAGTGTTTTCAAACTGCTCTATGAAAAGGAAGGTTAAACTCTGTGAGTTGAACACACCCATTACAAAGTAGTTTCTGAGAATGATTCTGTGTAGTTTTGAAACGGGGTTCTTTCAATTTATAAGATTGGCCTCAAATCGCAGGAAATCTCCACTTGCAATTTCCACAAAAAGAGTGTTTCAAAACTGATCTTTCTAAAGGAAGGTTTAACTCTGTGAGTTGAACACACACCACACAAAGAAGTTACTGAGAAGTCTTCTTTCTTGCAGTATATGAAGAAATCCCGTTTCCAACGAAGGCCACAAAGAGGTCTAAATATCCACTTGCAGACTTAACAAACAGAGTGTTTCCAAACTGCTCTATGAAAAGAAAGGTTAAACTCTGTGAGTTGAACACATCCAGTACAAAGTAGTTTCTGAGAATGATTCTGTCTAGTTTTTAAACGAGGATATTGCCATTTCTAAGATTGGCCTCAAATCTCTTGAAATCTCCACTTGCAAATTCCACAAAAAGAGTGTTTCAAAACTGCTCTGTCTAAAGGAACGTTCAGCTCTGTGAGTTGAATACAAACAACGCAAAGAAGTTACTGAGAATTCTTCTGTCTAGCATTCTATGAAGAAATCCCGTTTCCAACGAAGGCCTCAACCAGGTCTAAATATCCACTTGCAGACTTAACAAACAGAGTGTTTTCAAACTGCTCTATGAAAAGGAAGGTTAAACACTGTGAGTTGAACACACCCATTACAAAGTTGTTTCTGAGAATGATTCTGTGTAGTTTTGAAACGGGGTTATTTCAATTTCTAAGATTGGCCTCAAATCGCAGGAAATCTCCACTTGCAATTTCCACAAAAAGAGTGTTTCAAAACTGATCTTTCTAAAGGAAGGTTTAACTCTGTGAGTTGAACACACACCACACAAAGAAGTTACTGAGAATTCTTCTTTCTTGCAGTATATGAATAAATCCCGTTTCCAACGAAGGCCACAAAGAGGTCTAAATATCCACTTGCAGACTTAAGAAACAGAGTGTTTCCAAACTGCTCTATGAAAAGAAAGGTTAAACTCTGTGAGTTGAACACATCCAGTACAAAGTAGTTTCTGAGAATGATTCTGTCTAGTTTTTAAACGAGGATATTGCCATTTCTAAGATTGGCCTCAAATCTCTTGAAATCTCCACTTGCAAATTCCACAAAAAGAGTGTTTCAAAACTGCTCTGTCTAAAGGAACGTTCAGCTCTGTGGGTTGAATACAAACAACGCAAAGAAGTTACTGAGAATTATTCTCTCTAGCATTCTATGAAGAAATCCCGTTTCCAACGAAGGCCTCAACTAGTTCTAATTATCCACTTGCAGACTTAACAAACAGAATGTTTTCAAACTGCTCTATGAAAAGAAAGGTTAAACTCTGTGAGTTGAACACACCCATTACAAAGTAGTTTCTGAGAATGTTCTGTGTAGTTTTGAAACGGGGTTATTTCAATTTCTAAGATTGGCCTCAAGTCGCAGGAAATCTCCACTTGCAATTTCCACAAAAAGAGTGTTTCAAAACTGATCTTTCTAAAGGAAGGTTTAACTCTGTGAGTTGAACACACACCACACAAAGAAGTTACTGAGAATTCTTCTTTCTTGCAGTATATGAAGAAATCCCGTTTCCAACGAAGGACACAAAGAGGTCTAAATATCCACTTGCAGACTTAACAAACAGAGTGTTTCCAAACTGCTCTATGAAAAGAAAGGTTGAACTCTGTGAGTTGAACACATCCAGTACAAAGTAGTTTCTGAGAATGATTCTGTCTAGTTTTTAAACGAGGATATTGCCATTTCTAAGATTGGCCTCAAATCTCTTGAAATCTCCACTTGCAAATTCCACAAAAAGAGTGTTTCAAAACTGCTCTGTCTAAAGGAACGTTCAGCTCTGTGAGTTGAATACAAACAACGCAAAGAAGTTACTGAGAATTCTTCTGTCTAGCATTCTATGAAGAAATCCCGTTTCCAACGAAGGCCTCAACCAGGTCTAAATATCCACTTGCAGACTTAACAAACAGAGTGTTTTCAAACTGCTCTATGAAAAGGAAGGTTAAACTCTGTGAGTTGAACACACCCATTACAAAGTAGTTTCTGAGAATGATTCTGTGTAGTTTTGAAACGGGGTTATTTCAATTTCTAAGATTGGCCTCAAATCGCAGGAAATCTCCACTTGCAATTTCCACAAAAAGAGTGTTTCAAAAGTGATCTTTCTAAAGGAAGGTTTAACTCTGTGAGTTGAACACACACCACACAAAGAAGTTACTGAGAATTCTTCTTTCTTGCAGTATATGAAGAAATCCCGTTTCCAACGAAGGCCACAAAGAGGTCTAAATATCCACTTGCAGACTTAACAAACAGAGTGTTTCCAAACTGCTCTATGAAAAGAAAGGTTAAACTCTGTGAGTTGAACACATCCAGTACAAAGTAGTTTCTGAGAATGATTCTGTCTAGTTTTTAAACGAGGATATTGCCATTTCTAAGATTGGCCTCTAATCTCTTGAAATCTCCACTTGCAAATTCCACAAAAAGAGTGTTTCAAAACTGCTCTGTCTAAAGGAACGTTCAGCTCTGTGAGTTGAATACAAACAACGCAAAGAAGTTACTGAGAATTCTTCTGTCTAGAATTCTATGAAGAAATCCCGTTTCCAACGAAGGCCTCAACCAGGTCTAAATATCCACTTGCAGACTTAACAAACAGAGTGTTTTCAAACTGCTCTATGAAAAGAAAGGTTAAACTCTGTGAGTTGAACACACCCATTACAAAGTAGTTTCTGAGAATGATTCTGTGTAGTTTTGAAACGGGGTTCTTTCAATTTCTAAGATTGACCTCAAATCCAGGAAATCTCCACTTGCAATTTCCACAAAAATAGTGTTTCAAAACTGATCTTTCTAAAGGAAGGTTTACATCTGTGAGTTGAACACACATCACACACAGAAGTTACTGAGAATTCTTCTTTCTTGCAGTATATGAAGAAATCCCGTTTCCAACGAAGGCCACAAAGAGGTCTAAATATCCACTTGCAGACTTAACAAACAGAGTGTTTCCAAACTGCTCTATGAAAAGAAAGGTTGAACTCTGTGAGTTGAACACATCCAGTACAAAGTAGTTTCTGAGAATGATTCTGTCTAGTTTTTAAACGAGGATATTGCCATTTCTAAGATTGGCCTCAAATCTCTTGAAATCTCCACTTGCAAATTCCACAAAAAGAGTGTTTCAAAACTGCTCTGTCTAAAGGAACGTTCAGCTCTGTGAGTTGAATACAAACAACGCAAAGAAGTTACTGAGAATTCTTCTGTCTAGCATTCTTTGAAGAAATCCCGTTTCCAACGAAGGCCTCAACCAGGTCTAAATATCCACTTGCAGACTTAACAAACAGAGTGTTTTCAAACTGCTCTATGAAAAGGAAGGTTAAACTCTGTGAGTTGAACACACCCATTACAAAGTTGTTTCTGAGAATGATTCTGTGTAGTTTTGAAACGGGGTTATTTCAATTTCTAAGATTGGCCTCAAATCGCAGGAAATCTCCACTTGCAATTTCCACAAAAAGAGTGTTTCAAAACTGATCTTTCTAAAGGAAGATTTAACTCTGTGAGTTGAACACACACCACACAAAGAAGTTACTGAGAATTCTTCTTTCTTGCCGTATATGAAGAAATCCCGTTTCCAACGAAGGCCACAAAGAGGTCTAAATATCCACTTGCAGACTTAAGAAACAGAGTGTTTCCAAACTGCTCTATGAAAAGAAAGGTTAAACTCTGTGAGTTGAACACATCCAGTACAAAGTAGTTTCTGAGAATGATTCTGTCTAGTTTTTAAACGAGGATATTGCCATTTCTAAGATTGGCCTCAAATCTCTTGAAATCTCCACTTGCAAATTCCACAAAAAGAGTGTTTCAAAACTGCTCTGTCTAAAGGAACGTTCAGCTCTGTGGGTTGAATACAAACAACGCAAAGAAGTTACTGAGAATTATTCTCTCTAGCATTCTATGAAGAAATCCCGTTTCCAACGAAGGCCTCAACTAGTTCTAATTATCCACTTGCAGACTTAACAAACAGAATGTTTTCAAACTGCTCTATGAAAAGAAAGGTTAAACTCTGTGAGTTGAACACACCCATTACAAAGTAGTTTCTGAGAATGTTCTGTGTAGTTTTGAAACGGGGTTATTTCAATTTCTAAGATTGGCCTCAAGTCGCAGGAAATCTCCACTTGCAATTTCCACAAAAAGAGTGTTTCAAAACTGATCTTTCTAAAGGAAGGTTTAACTCTGTGAGTTGAACACACACCACACAAAGAAGTTACTGAGAATTCTTCTTTCTTGCAGTATATGAAGAAATCCCGTTTCCAACGAAGGACACAAAGAGGTCTAAATATCCACTTGCAGACTTAACAAACAGAGTGTTTCCAAACTGCTCTATGAAAAGAAAGGTTGAACTCTGTGAGTTGAACACATCCAGTACAAAGTAGTTTCTGAGAATGATTCTGTCTAGTTTTTAAACGAGGATATTGCCATTTCTAAGATTGGCCTCAAATCTCTTGAAATCTCCACTTGCAAATTCCACAAAAAGAGTGTTTCAAAACTGCTCTGTCTGAAGGAACGTTCAGCTCTGTGAGTTGAATACAAACAACGCAAAGAAGTTACTGAGAATTCTTCTGTCTAGCATTCTATGAAGAAATCCCGTTTCCAACGAAGGCCTCAACCAGGTCTAAATATCCACTTGCAGACTTAACAAACAGAGTGTTTTCAAACTGCTCTATGAAAAGGAAGGTTAAACTCTGTGAGTTGAACACACCCATTACAAAGTAGTTTCTGAGAATGATTCTGTGTAGTTTTGAAACGGGGTTATTTCAATTTCTAAGATTGGCCTCAAATCGCAGGAAATCTCCACTTGCAATTTCCACAAAAAGAGTGTTTCAAAAGTGATCTTTCTAAAGGAAGGTTTAACTCTGTGAGTTGAACACACACCACACAAAGAAGTTACTGAGAATTCTTCTTTCTTGCAGTATATGAAGAAAACCCGTTTCCAACGAAGGCCACAAAGAGGTCTAAATATCCACTTGCAGACTTAACAAACAGAGTGTTTCCAAACTGCTCTATGAAAAGAAAGGTTAAACTCTGTGAGTTGAACACATCCAGTACAAAGTAGTTTCTGAGAATGATTCTGTCTAGTTTTTAAACGAGGATATTGCCATTTCTAAGATTGGCCTCTAATCTCTTGAAATCTCCACTTGCAAATTCCACAAAAAGAGTGTTTCAAAACTGCTCTGTCTAAAGGAACGTTCAGCTCTGTGAGTTGAATACAAACAACGCAAAGAAGTTACTGAGAATTCTTCTGTCTAGAATTCTATGAAGAAATCCCGTTTCCAACGAAGGCCTCAACCAGGTCTAAATATCCACTTGCAGACTTAACAAACAGAGTGTTTTCAAACTGCTCTATGAAAAGAAAGGTTAAACTCTGTGAGTTGAACACACCCATTACAAAGTAGTTTCTGAGAATGATTCTGTGTAGTTTTGAAACGGGGTTCTTTCAATTTCTAAGATTGGCCTCAAATCCAGGAAATCTCCACTTACAATTTCCACAAAAAGAGTGTTTCAAAACTGATCTTTCTAAAGGAAGGTTTACATCTGTGAGTTGAACACACATCACACACAGAAGTTACTGAGAATTCTTCTTTCTTGCAGTATATGAAGAAATCCCGTTTCCAACGAAGGCCACAAAGAGGTCTAAATATCCACTTGCAGACTTAACAAACAGAGTGTTTCCAAACTGCTCTATGAAAAGAAAGGTTGAACTCTGTGAGTTGAACACATCCAGTACAAAGTAGTTTCTGAGAATGATTCTGTCTAGTTTTTAAACGAGGATATTGCCATTTCTAAGATTGGCCTCAAATCTCTTGAAATCTCCACTTGCAAATTCCACAAAAAGAGTGTTTCAAAACTGCTCTGTCTAAAGGAACGTTCAGCTCTGTGAGTTGAATACAAACAACGCAAAGAAGTTACTGAGAATTCTTCTGTCTAGCATTCTATGAAGAAATCCCGTTTCCAACGAAGGCCTCAACCAGGTCTAAATATCCACTTGCAGACTTAACAAACAGAGTGTTTCCAAACTGCTCTATGAAAAGGAAGGTTAAACTCTGTGAGTTGAACACACCCATTACAAAGTAGTTTCTGAGAATGATTCTGTGTAGTTTTGAAACGGGGTTATTTCAATTTCTAAGATTGGCCTCAAATCGCAGGAAATCTCCACTTGCAATTTCCACAAACAGAGTGTTTCAAAAGTGATCTTTCTAAAGGAAGGTTTAACTCTGTGAGTTGAACACACACCACACAAAGAAGTTACTGAGAATTCTTCTTTCTTGCAGTATATGAAGAAATCCCGTTTCCAACGAAGGCCACAAAGAGGTCTAAATATCCACTTGCAGACTTAACAAACAGAGTGTTTCCAAACTGCTCTATGAAAAGAAAGGTTAAACTCTGTGAGTTGAACACATCCAGTACAAAGTAGTTTCTGAGAATGATTCTGTCTAGTTTTTAAACGAGGATATTGCCATTTCTAAGATTGGCCTCTAATCTCTTGAAATCTCCACTTGCAAATTCCACAAAAAGAGTGTTTCAAAACTGCTCTGTCTAAAGGAACGTTCAGCTCTGTGAGTTGAATACAAACAACGCAAAGAAGTTACTGAGAATTCTTCTGTCTAGAATTCTATGAAGAAATCCCGTTTCCAACGAAGGCCTCAACCAGGTCTAAATATCCACTTGCAGACTTAACAAACAGAGTGTTTTCAAACTGCTCTATGAAAAGAAAGGTTAAACTCTGTGAGTTGAACACACCCATTACAAAGTAGTTTCTGAGAATGATTCTGTGTAGTTTTGAAACGGGGTTCTTTCAATTTCTAAGATTGGCCTCAAATCCAGGAAATCTCCACTTACAATTTCCACAAAAAGAGTGTTTCAAAACTGATCTTTCTAAAGGAAGGTTTACATCTGTGAGTTGAACACACATCACACACAGAAGTTACTGAGAATTCTTCTTTCTTGCAGTATATGAAGAAATCCCGTTTCCAACGAAGGCCACAAAGAGGTCTAAATATCCACTTGCAGACTTAACAAACAGAGTGTTTCCAAACTGCTCTATGAAAAGAAAGGTTGAACTCTGTGAGTTGAACACATCCAGTACAAAGTAGTTTCTGAGAATGATTCTGTCTAGTTTTTAAACGAGGATATTGCCATTTCTAAGATTGGCCTCAAATCTCTTGAAATCTCCACTTGCAAATTCCACAAAAAGAGTGTTTCAAAACTGCTCTGTCTAAAGGAACGTTCAGCTCTGTGAGTTGAATACAAACAACGCAAAGAAGTTACTGAGAATTCTTCTGTCTAGCATTCTATGAAGAAATCCCGTTTCCAACGAAGGCCTCAACCAGGTCTAAATATCCACTTGCAGACTTAACAAACAGAGTGTTTTCAAACTGCTCTATGAAAAGGAAGGTTAAACTCTGTGAGTTGAACACACCCATTACAAAGTAGTTTCTGAGAATGATTCTGTGTAGTTTTGAAACGGGGTTATTTCAATTTCTAAGATTGGCCTCAAATCGCAGGAAATCTCCACTTGCAATTTCCACAAACAGAGTGTTTCAAAAGTGATCTTTCTAAAGGAAGGTTTAACTCTGTGAGTTGAACACACACCACACAAAGAAGTTACTGAGAATTCTTCTTTCTTGCAGTATATGAAGAAATCCCGTTTCCAACGAAGGCCACAAAGAGGTCTAAATATCCACTTGCAGACTTAACAAACAGAGTGTTTCCAAACTGCTCTATGAAAAGAAAGGTTAAACTCTGTGAGTTGAACACATCCAGTACAAAGTAGTTTCTGAGAATGATTCTGTCTAGTTTTTAAACGAGGATATTGCCATTTCTAAGATTGGCCTCAAATCTCTTGAAATCTCCACTTGCAAATTCCACAAAAAGAGTGTTTCAAAACTGCTCTGTCTAAAGGAACGTTCAGCTCTGTGAGTTGAATACAAACAACGCAAAGAAGTTACTGAGAATTCTTCTGTCTAGAATTCTATGAAGAAATCCCGTTTCCAACGAAGGCCTCAACCAGGTCTAAATATCCACTTGCAGACTTAACAAACAGAGTGTTTTCAAACTGCTCTATGAAAAGAAAGGTTAAACTCTGTGAGTTGAACACACCCATTACAAAGTAGTTTCTGAGAATGCTCCTGTGTAGTTTTGAAACGGGGTTCTTTCAATTTCTAAGATTGGCCTCAAATCGCAGGAAATCACCACTTGCAATTTCCACAAAAAGAGTGTTTCAAAACTGATCTTTCTAAAGGAAGGTTTAAATCTGTGAGTTGAACACACATCACACACAGAAGTTACTGAGAATTCTTCTTTCTTGCAGTATATGAAGAAATCCCGTTTCCAACGAAGGCCACAAAGAGGTCTAAATATCCACTTGCAGACTTAACAAACAGAGTGTTTCCAAACAGCTCTATAAAAAGAAAGGTTGAACTCTGTGAGTTGAACACATCCAGTACAAAGTAGTTTCTGAGAATGATTCTGTCTAGTTTTTAAACGAGGATATTGCCACTTCAAAGATTGGCCTCAAATCTCTTGAAATCTCCACTTGCAAATTCCACAAAAAGAGTGTTTCAAAATTGCTCTGTCTAAAGGAACGTTCAGCTCTGTGAGTTGAATACAAACAACGCAAAGAAGTTACTGAGAATTCTTCTGTCTAGCATTCTATGAAGAAATCCCGTTTCCAACGAAGGCCTCAACCAGGTCTAAATATCCACTTGCAGACTTAACAAACAGAGTGTTTTCAAACTGCTCTATGAAAAGAAAGGTTAAACTCTGTGAGTTGAACACACCCCTTACAAAGTAGCTTCTGAGAATGATTCTGTGTAGTTTTGAAACGGGGTTCTTTCAATTTCTAAGATTGGCCTCAAATCGCAGGAAATCTCCACTTGCAATTTCCACAAAAAGAGTGTTTCAAAACTGATCTTTCTAAAGGAAGGTTTAACTCTGTGAGTTGAACACACACCACACAAAGAAGTTACTGAGAATTCTTCTTTCTTGCAGTATATGAAGAAATCCCGTTTCCAACGAAGGCCACAAAGAGGTCTAAATATCCACTTGCAGACTTAAGAAACAGAGTGTTTCCAAACTGCTCTATGAAAAGAAAGGTTAAACTCTGTGAGTTGAACACCTCCAGTACAAAGTAGTTTCTGAGAATGATTCTGTCTAGTTTTTAAACGAGGATATTGCCATTTCTAAGATTGGCCTCAAATCTCTTGAAATCTCCACTTGCAAATTCCACAAAAAGTGTTTCAAAACTGCTCTGTCTAAAGGAACGTTCAGCTCTGTGAGTTGAATACAAACAACGCAAAGAAGTTACTGAGAATTCTTCTGTCTAGCATTCTATGAAGAAATCCCGTTTCCAACGAAGGCCTCAACCAGGTCTAAATATCCACTTGCAGACTTAACAAACAGAGTGTTTTCAAACTGCTCTATGAAAAGAAAGGTTAAACTCTGTGAGTTGAACACACCCATTACAAAGTAGTTTCTGAGAATGATTCTGTGTAGTTTTGAAACGGGGTTCTTTCAATTTCTAAGATTGGTCTCAAATTGCAGGAAATCTCCACTTGCAATTTCCACAAAAAGAGTGTTTCAAAACTGATCTTTCTAAAGGAAGGTTTAACTCTGTGAGTTGAACACACACCACACAAAGAAGTTACTGAGAATTCTTCTTTCTTGCAGTATATGAAGAAATCCCGTTTCCAACGAAGGCCACAAACAGGTCTAAATATCCACTTGCAGACTTAAGAAACAGAGTGTTTCCAAACTGCTCTATGAAAAGTAAGGTTAAACTCTGTGAGTTGAACACATCCAGTACAAAGTAGTTTCTGAGAATGATTCTGTCTAGTTTTTAAACGAGGATATTGCCATTTCTAAGATTGGCCTCAAATCTCTTGAAATCTCCACTTGCAAATTCCACAAAAAGAGTGTTTCAAAACTGCTCTGTCTAAAGGAACGTTCAGCTCTGTGAGTTGAATACAAACAATGCAAAGAAGTTACTGAGAATTCTTCTGTCTAGCATTCTATGAAGAAATCCCATTTCCAACGAAGGCCTCAACCAGGTCTAAATATCCACTTGCAGACTTAACAAACAGAGTGTTTTCAAACTGATCTATGAAAAGAAAGGTTAAACTCTGTGAGTTGAACACACCCATTACAAAGTAGTTTCTGAGAATGATTCTGTGTAGTTTTGAAACGGGGTTCTTTCAATTTCTAAGATTGGCCTCAAATCGCAGGAAATCTCCACTTGCAATTTCCACAAAAAGAGTGTTTCAAAACTGATCTTTCTAAAGGAAGGTTTAACTCTGTGAGTTGAACACACACCACAAAAAGAAGTTGCTGAGAATTCTTCTGTCTTGCAGTATATGAAGAAACCCCGTTTCCAACGAAGGCCACAAACAGGTCAAAATATCCACTTGCAGAGTTAACAAACAGAGCGTTTCCAAACTGCTCTATGAAAAGAAAGGTTAAACTCTGTGAGTTGAACACATCCAGTACAAAGTAGTTTCTGAGAATGATTCTGTCTAGTTTTTAAACGAGGATATTGCCATTTCTAAGATTGGCCTCAAATCTCTTGAAATCTCCACTTGCAAATTCCACAAAAAGAGTGTTTCAAAACTGCTCTGTCTAAAGGAACGTTCAGCTCTGTGAGTTGAATACAAACAACGCAAAGAAGTTACTGAGAATTCTTCTGTCTAGCATTCTATGAAGAAATCCCGTTTCCAACGAAGGCCTCAACCAGGTCTAAATATCCACTTGCAGACTTAACAAACAGAGTGTTTTCAAACTGCTCTATGAAAAGAAAGGTGAAACTCTGTGAGTTGAACACACCCATTACAAAGTAGTTTCTGAGAATGATTCTGTGTAGTTTTGAAACGGGGTTCTTTCAATTTCTAAGATTGGTCTCAAATTGCAGGAAATCTCCACTTGCAATTTCCACAAAAAGAGTGTTTCAAAACTGATCTTTCTAAAGGAAGGTTTAACTCTGTGAGTTGAACACACACCACAAAAAGAAGTTGCTGAGAATTCTTCTTTCTTGCAGTATATGAAGAAACCCCGTTTCCAACGAAGGCCACAAACAGGTCAAAATATCCACTTGCAGAGTTAACAAACACAGCGTTTCCAAACTGCTCTATGAAAAGAAAGGTTAAACTCTGTGAGTTGAACACATCCAGTACAAAGTAGTTTCTGAGAATGATTCTGTCTAGTTTTTAAACGAGGATATTGCCATTTCTAAGATTGGCCTCAAATCTCTTGAAATCTCCACTTGCAAATTCCACAAAAAGAGTGTTTCAAAACTGCTCTGTCTAAAGGAACGTTCAGCTCTGTGAGTTGAATACAAACAACGCAAAGAAGTTACTGAGAATTCTTCTGTCTAGCATTCTATGAAGAAATCCCGTTTCCAACGAAGGCCTCAACGAGGTCTAAATATCCACTTGCAGACTTAACAAACAGAGTGTTTTCAAACTGCTCTATGAAAAGGAAGGTTAAACTCTGTGAGTTGAACACACCCATTACAAAGTAGTTTCTGAGAATGATTCTGTGTAGTTTTGAAACGGGGTTATTTCAATTTCTAAGATTGGCCTCAAATCGCAGGAAATCTCCACTTGCAATTTCCACAAAAAGAGTGTTTCAAAACTGATCTTTCTAAAGGAAGGTTTAACTCTGTGAGTTGAACACACACCACACAAAGAAGTTACTGAGAATTCTTCTTTCTTGCAGTATATGAAGAAATCCCGTTTCCAACGAAGGCCACAAAGAGGTCTAAATATCCACTTGCAGACTTAACAAACAGAGTGTTTCCAAACTGCTCTATGAAAAGAAAGGCTAAACTCTGTGAGTTGAACACATCCAGTACAAAGTAGTTTCTGAGAATGATTCTGTCTAGTTTTTAAACGAGGATATTGCCATTTCTAAGATTGCCCTCAAATCTCTTGAAATCTCCACTTGCAAATTCCACAAAAAGAGTGTTTCAAAACTGCTCTGTCTAAAGGAACGTTCAGCTCTGTGAGTTGAATAGAAACAATGCAAAGAATTACTGAGAATTCTTCTGTCTAGCATTCTATGAAGAAATCCCGTTTCCAACGAAGGCCTCAACCAGGTCTAAATATCCACTTGCAGACTTAACAAACAGAGTGTTTTCAAACTGCTCTATGAAAAGGAAGGTTAAACTCTGTGAGTTGAAGACACCCATTACAAAGTAGTTTCTGAGAATGATTCGGTGTAGTTTTGAAACGGGGTTATTTCAATTTCTAAGATTGGCCTCAAATCGCAGGAAATCTCAACTTGCAATTTCCACAAAAAGAGTGTTTCAAAACTGATCTTTCTAAAGGAAGGTTTAACTCTGTGAGTTGAACACACACCACACAAAGAAGTTACTGAGAATTCTTCTTTCTTGCAGTATATGAAGAAATCCCGTTTCCAACGAAGGCCACAAACAGGTCTAAATATCCACTTGCAGACTTAAGAAACAGAGTGTTTCCAAACTGCTCTATGAAAAGTAAGGTTAAACTCTGTGAGTTGAACACATCCAGTACAAAGTAGTTTCTGAGAATGATTCTGTCTAGTTTTTAAACGAGGATATTGCCATTTCTAAGATTGGCCTCAAATCTCTTGAAATCTCCACTTGCAAATTCCACAAAAAGAGTGTTTCAAAACTGCTCTGTCTAAAGGAACGTTCAGCTCTGTGAGTTGAATACAAACAATGCAAAGAAGTTACTGAGAATTCTTCTGTCTAGCATTCTATGAAGAAATCCCATTTCCAACGAAGGCCTCAACCAGGTCTAAATATCCACTTGCAGACTTAACAAACAGAGTGTTTTCAAACTGCTCTATGAAAAGGAAGGTTAAACTCTGTGAGTTGAAGACACCCATTACAAAGTAGTTTCTGAGAATGATTCGGTGTAGTTTTGAAACGGGGTTATTTCAATTTCTAAGATTGGCCTCAAATCGCAGGAAATCTCCACTTGCAATTTCCACAAAAAGAGTGTTTCAAAACTGATCTTTCTAAAGGAAGGTTTAACTCTGTGAGTTGAACACACACCACACAAAGAAGTTACTGAGAATTCTTCTTTCTTGCAGTATATGAAGAAATCCCGTTTCCAACGAAGGCCACAAACAGGTCTAAATATCCACTTGCAGACTGAAGAAACAGAGTGTTTCCAAACTGCTCTATGAAAAGTAAGGTTAAACTCTGTGAGTTGAACACATCCAGTACAAAGTAGTTTCTGAGAATGATTCTGTCTAGTTTTTAAACGAGGATATTGCCATTTCTAAGATTGGCCTCAAATCTCTTGAAATCTCCACTTGCAAATTCCACAAAAAGAGTGTTTCAAAACTGCTCTGTCTAAAGGAACGTTCAGCTCTGTGAGTTGAATACAAACAATGCAAAGAAGTTACTGAGAATTCTTCTGTCTAGCATTCTATGAAGAAATCCCATTTCCAACGAAGGCCTCAACCAGGTCTAAATATCCACTTGCAGACTTCACAAACAGAGTGTTTTCAAACTGCTCTATGAAAAGAAAGGTTAAACTCTGTGAGTTGAACACACCCATTACAAAGTAGTTTCTGAGAATGATTCTGTGTAGTTTTGAAACGGGGTTCTTTCAATTTCTAAGATTGGCCTCAAATCGCAGGAAATCTCCACTTGCAATTTCCACAAAAAGAGTGTTTCAAAACTGATCTTTCTAAAGGAAGGTTTAACTCTGTGAGTTGAACACACACCACAAAAAGAAGTTGCTGAGAATTCTTCTTTCTTGCAGTATATGAAGAAACCCCGTTTCCAACGAAGGCCACAAACAGGTCAAAATATCCACTTGCAGAGTTAACAAACACAGCGTTTCCAAACTGCTCTATGAAAAGAAAGGTTAAACTCTGTGAGTTGAACACATCCAGTACAAAGTAGTTTCTGAGAATGATTCTGTCTAGTTTTTAAACGAGGATATTGCCATTTCTAAGATTGGCCTCAAATCTCTTGAAATCTCCACTTGCAAATTCCACAAAAAGAGTGTTTCAAAACTGCTCTGTCTAAAGGAACGTTCAGCTCTGTGAGTTGAATACAAACAACGCAAAGAAGTTACTGAGAATTCTTCTGTCTAGCATTCTATGAAGAAATCCCGTTTCCAACGAAGGCCTCAACGAGGTCTAAATATCCACTTGCAGACTTAACAAACAGAGTGTTTTCAAACTGCTCTATGAAAAGGAAGGTTAAACTCTGTGAGTTGAACACACCCATTACAAAGTAGTTTCTGAGAATGATTCTGTGTAGTTTTGAAACGGGGTTATTTCAATTTCTAAGATTGGCCTCAAATCGCAGGAAATCTCCACTTGCAATTTCCACAAAAAGAGTGTTTCAAAACTGATCTTTCTAAAGGAAGGTTTAACTCTGTGAGTTGAACACACACCACACAAAGAAGTTACTGAGAATTCTTCTTTCTTGCAGTATATGAAGAAATCCCGTTTCCAACGAAGGCCACAAAGAGGTCTAAATATCCACTTGCAGACTTAACAAACAGAGTGTTTCCAAACTGCTCTATGAAAAGAAAGGCTAAACTCTGTGAGTTGAACACATCCAGTACAAAGTAGTTTCTGAGAATGATTCTGTCTAGTTTTTAAACGAGGATATTGCCATTTCTAAGATTGCCCTCAAATCTCTTGAAATCTCCACTTGCAAATTCCACAAAAAGAGTGTTTCAAAACTGCTCTGTCTAAAGGAACGTTCAGCTCTGTGAGTTGAATAGAAACAATGCAAAGAATTACTGAGAATTCTTCTGTCTAGCATTTTATGAAGAAATCCCGTTTCCAACGAAGGCCTCAACCAGGTCTAAATATCCACTTGCAGACTTAACAAACAGAGTGTTTTCAAACTGCTCTATGAAAAGGAAGGTTAAACTCTGTGAGTTGAAGACACCCATTACAAAGTAGTTTCTGAGAATGATTCGGTGTAGTTTTGAAACGGGGTTATTTCAATTTCTAAGATTGGCCTCAAATTGCAGGAAATCTCCACTTGCAATTTCCACAAAAAGAGTGTTTCAAAACTGATCTTTCTAAAGGAAGGTTTAACTCTGTGAGTTGAACACACACCACACAAAGAAGTTACTGAGAATTCTTCTTTCTTGCAGTATATGAAGAAATCCCGTTTCCAACGAAGGCCACAAAGAGGTCTAAATATCCACTTGCAGACTTAAGAAACAGAGTGTTTCCAAACTGCTCTATGAAAAGTAAGGTTAAACTCTGTGAGTTGAACACATCCAGTACAAAGTAGTTTCTGAGAATGATTCTGTCTAGTTTTTAAACGAGGATATTGCCATTTCTAAGATTGGCCTCAAATCTCTTGAAATCTCCACTTGCAAATTCCACAAAAAGAGTGTTTCAAAACTGCTCTGTCTAAAGGAACGTTCAGCTCTGTGAGTTGAATACAAACAATGCAAAGAAGTTACTGAGAATTCTTCTGTCTAGCATTCTATGAAGAAATCCCATTTCCAACGAAGGCCTCAACCAGGTCTAAATATCCACTTGCAGACTTAACAAACAGAGTGTTTTCAAACTGCTCTATGAAAAGAAAGGTTAAACTCTGTGAGTTGAACACACCCATTACAAAGTAGTTTCTGAGAATGATTCTGTGTAGTTTTGAAACGGGGTTCTTTCAATTTCTAAGATTGGCCTCAAATCGCAGGAAATCTCCACTTGCAATTTCCACAAAAAGAGTGTTTCAAAACTGATCTTTCTAAAGGAAGGTTTAACTCTGTGAGTTGAACACACACCACACAAAGAAGTTACTGAGAATTCTTCTTTCTTGCAGTATATGAAGAAATCCCGTTTCCAACGAAGGCCACAAAGAGGTCTAAATATCCACTTGCAGACTTAACAAACAGAGTGTTTCCAAACTGCTCTATGAAAAGAAAGGTTAAACTCTGTGAGTTGAACACCTCCAGTACAAAGTAGTTTCTGAGAATGATTCTGTCTAGTTTTTAAACGAGGATATTGCCATTTCTAAGATTGGCCTCAAATCTCTTGAAATCTCCACTTGCAAATTCCACAAAAAGAGTGTTTCAAAACTGCTCTGTCTAAAGGAACGTTCAGCTCTGTGAGTTGAATACAAACAACGCAAAGAAGTTACTGAGAATTCTTCTGTCTAGCATTCTATGAAGAAATCCCGTTTCCAACGAAGGCCTCAACCAGGTCTAAATATCCACTTGCAGACTTAACAAACAGAGTGTTTTCAAACTGCTCTATGAAAAGAAAGGTTAAACTCTGTGAGTTGAACACACCCATTACAAAGTAGTTTCTGAGAATGATTCTGTGTAGTTTTGAAACGGGGTTCTTTCAATTTCTAAGATTGGTCTCAAATTTCAGGAAATCTCCACTTGCAATTTCCACAAAAAGAGTGTTTCAAAACTGATCTTTCTAAAGGAAGGTTTAACTCTGTGAGTTGAACACACACCACACAAAGAAGTTACTGAGAATTCTTCTTTCTTGCAGTATATGAAGAAATCCCGTTTCCAACGAAGGCCACAAACAGGTCTAAATATCCACTTGCAGACTTAAGAAACAGAGTGTTTCCAAACTGCTCTATGAAAAGTAAGGTTAAACTCTGTGAGTTGAACACATCCAGTACAAAGTAGTTTCTGAGAATGATTCTGTCTAGTTTTTAAACGAGGATATTGCCATTTCTAAGATTGGCCTCAAATCTCTTGAAATCTCCACTTGCAAATTCCACAAAAAGAGTGTTTCAAAACTGCTCTGTCTAAAGGAACGTTCAGCTCTGTGAGTTGAATACAAACAATGCAAAGAAGTTACTGAGAATTCTTCTGTCTAGCATTCTATGAAGAAATCCCATTTCCAACGAAGGCCTCAACCAGGTCTAAATATCCACTTGCAGACTTCACAAACAGAGTGTTTTCAAACTGCTCTATGAAAAGAAAGGTTAAACTCTGTGAGTTGAACACACCCATTACAAAGTAGTTTCTGAGAATGATTCTGTGTAGTTTTGAAACGGGGTTATTTCAATTTCTAAGATTGGCCTCAAATCGCAGGAAATCTCCACTTGCAATTTCCACAAAAAGAGTGTTTCAAAACTGATCTTTCTAAAGGAAGGTTTAACTCTGTGAGTTGAACACACACCACAAAAAGAAGTTGCTGAGAATTCTTCTTTCTTGCAGTATATGAAGAAACCCCGTTTCCAACGAAGGCCACAAACAGGTCAAAATATCCACTTGCAGAGTTAACAAACAGAGCGTTTCCAAACTGCTCTATGAAAAGAAAGGTTAAACTCTGTGAGTTGAACACATCCAGTACAAAGTAGTTTCTGAGAATGATTCTGTCTAGTTTTTAAACGAGGATATTGCCATTTCTAAGATTGACCTCAAATCTCTTGAAATCTCCACTTGCAAATTCCACAAAAAGAGTGTTTCAAAACTGCTCTGTCTAAAGGAACGTTCAGCTCTGTGAGTTGAATACAAACAACGCAAAGAAGTTACTGAGAATTCTTCTGTCTAGCATTCTATGAAGAAATCCCGTTTCCAACGAAGGCCTCAACGAGGTCTAAATATCCACTTGCAGACTTAACAAACAGAGTGTTTTCAAACTGCTCTATGAAAAGGAAGGTTAAACTCTGTGAGTTGAACACACCCATTACAAAGTAGTTTCTGAGAATGATTCTGTGTAGTTTTGAAACGGGGTTATTTCAATTTCTAAGATTGGCCTCAAATCGCAGGAAATCTCCACTTGCAATTTCCACAAAAAGAGTGTTTCAAAACTGATCTTTCTAAAGGAAGGTTTAACTCTGTGAGTTGAACACACACCACACAAAGAAGTTACTGAGAATTCTTCTTTCTTGCAGTATATGAAGAAATCCCGTTTCCAACGAAGGCCACAAAGAGGTCTAAATATCCACTTGCAGACTTAAGAAACAGAGTGTTTCCAAACTGCTCTATGAAAAGAAAGGTTAAACTCTGTGAGTTGAACACATCCAGTACAAAGTAGTTTCTGAGAATGATTCTGTCTAGTTTTTAAACGAGGATATTGCCATTTCTAAGATTGCCCTCAAATCTCTTGAAATCTCCACTTGCAAATTCCACAAAAAGAGTGTTTCAAAACTGCTCTGTCTAAAGGAACGTTCAGCTCTGTGAGTTGAATAGAAACAATGCAAAGAATTACTGAGAATTCTTCTGTCTAGCATTTTATGAAGAAATCCCGTTTCCAACGAAGGCCTCAACCAGGTCTAAATATCCACTTGCAGACTTAACAAACAGAGTGTTTTCAAACTGCTCTATGAAAAGGAAGGTTAAACTCTGTGAGTTGAAGACACCCATTACAAAGTAGTTTCTGAGAATGATTCTGTGTAGTTTTGAAACGGGGTTATTTCAATTTCTAAGATTGGCCTCAAATCGCAGGAAATCTCCACTTGCAATTTCCACAAAAAGAGTGTTTCAAAACTGATCTTTCTAAAGGAAGGTTTAACTCTGTGAGTTGAACACACACCACACAAAGAAGTTACTGAGAATTCTTCTTTCTTGCAGTATATGAAGAAATCCCGTTTCCAACGAAGGCCACAAAGAGGTCTAAATATCCACTTGCAGACTTAACAAACAGAGTGTTTCCAAACTGCTCTATGAAAAGAAAGGTTAAACTCTGTGAGTTGAACACCTCCAGTACAAAGTAGTTTCTGAGAATGATTCTGTCTAGTTTTTAAACGAGGATATTGCCATTTCTAAGATTGGCCTCAAATCTCTTGAAATCTCCACTTGCAAATTCCACAAAAAGAGTGTTTCAAAACTGCTCTGTCTAAAGGAACGTTCAGCTCTGTGAGTTGAATAGAAACAATGCAAAGAATTACTGAGAATTCTTCTGTCTAGCATTATATGAAGAAATCCCATTTCCAAAGAAGGCCTCAACCAGGTCTAAATATCCACTTGCAGACTTAACAAACAGAGTGTTTTCAAACTGCTCTGTGAAAAGGGTGGTTAAATTCTGTGAGTTGAACACACCCATTACAAAGTAGTTTCTGAGAATGATTCTGTGTAGTTTTGAAACGGGGTTCTTTCAATTTCTAAGATTGGCCTCAAATCGCAGGAAATCTCCACTTGCAATTTGCACAAAAAGAGTGTTTCAAAACTGATCTTTCTAAAGGAAGGTTTAACTCTGTGAGTTGAACACACACCACACAAAGAAGTTACTGAGAATTCTTCTTTCTTGCAGTATATGAAGAAATCCCGTTTCCAACGAAGGCCACAAACAGGTCTAAATATCCACTTGCAGACTTAACAAACAGTGTTTCCAAACTGCTCTATGAAAAGAAAGGTTAAACTCTGTGAGTTGAACACATCCAGTACAAAGTAGTTTCTGAGAATGATTCTGTCTAGTTTTTAAACGAGGATATTGCCATTTCTAAGATTGGCCTCAAATCTCTTGAAATCTCCACTTGCAAATTCCACAAAAAGAGTGTTTCAAAACTGCTCTGTCTAAAGGAACGTTCAGCTCTGTGAGTTGAATAGAAACAATGCAAAGGATTACTGAGAATTCTTCTGTCTAGCATTTTATGAAGAAATCCCGTTTCCAAAGAAGGCCTCAACCAGGTCTAAATATCCACTTGCAGACTTAACAAACAGAGTGTTTTCAAACTGCTCTATGAAAAGGAAGGTTAAACTCTGTGAGTTGAAGACACCCATTACAAAGTAGTTTCTGAGAATGATTCTGTGTAGTTTTGAAACGGGGTTCTTTCAATTTCTAAGATTGGCCTCAAATCGCAGGAAATCTCCACTTGCAATTTCCACAAAAAGAGTGTTTCAAAACTGATCTTTCTAAAGGAAGGTTTAACTCTGTGAGTTGAACACACACCACACAAAGAAGTTACTGAGAATTCTTCTTTCTTGCAGTATATGAAAAAATCCCGTTTCCAACGAAGGCCACAAACAGGTCTAAATATCCACTTGCAGACTTAAGAAACAGAGTGTTTCCAAACTGCTCTATGAAAAGAAAGGTTAAACTCTGTGAGTTGAACACATCCAGTACAAAGTAGTTTCTGAGAATGATTCTGTCTAGTTTTTAAACGAGGATATTGCCATTTCTAAGATTGGCCTCAAATCTCTTGAAATCTCCACTTGCAAAATCCACAAAAAGAGTGTTTCAAATCTGCTCTGTCTAAAGGAACGTTCAGCTCTGTGAGTTGAATACAAACAACGCGAAGAAGTTACTGAGAATTCTTCTGTCATGCATTCTATGAAGAAATCCCGTTTCCAACGAAGGCCTCAACCAGGTCTAAATATCCAATTGCAGACTTAACAAACAGAGTGTTTTCAAACTGCTCTATGCAAAGAAAGGTTAAACTCTGTGAGTTGAACACACCCATTACAAAGTAGTTTCTGAGAATGATTCTGTGTAGTTTTGAAACGGGGTTATTTCAATTTCTAAGATTGGCCTCAAATCGCAGGAAATCTCCACTTGCAATTTCCACAAAAAGAGTGTTTCAAAACTGATCTTTCTAAAGGAATGTTTATCTCTGTGAGTTGAACACACACCACACAAAGAAGTTACTGAGAATTCTTCTTTCTTGCAGTATATGAAGAAATCCCGTTTCCAACGAAGGCCACAAAGAGGTCTAAATATCCACTTGCAGACTTAACAAACAGAGTGTTTCCAAACTGCTCTATGAAAAGAAAGGTTAAACTCTGTGAGTTGAACACATCCAGTACAAAGTAGTTTCTGAGAATGATTCTGTCTAGTTTTTAAACGAGGATATTGCCATTTCTAAGATTGGCGTCAAATCTCTTGAAATCTCCACTTGCAAATTCCACAAAAAGAGTGTTTCAAAACTGCTCTGTCTAAAGGAACGTTCAGCTCTGTGAGTTGAATACAAACAAGGCAAAGAAGTTACTGAGAATTCTTCTGTCTAGCATTCTATGAAGAATTCCCGTTTCCAACGAAGGCCTCAACCAGGTCTAAATATCCACTTGCAGACTTAACAAACAGAGTGTTTTCAAACTGCTCTATGAAAAGGAAGGTTAAACTCTGTGAGTTGAACACACCCATTACAAAGTAGTTTCTGAGAATGATTCTTTGTAGTTTTGAAACGGGGTTCTTTCAATTTCTAAGATTGGCCTCAAATCGCAGGAAATCTCCACTTGCAATTTCCACAAAAAGAGTGTTTCAAAACTGATCTTTCTAAAGGAAGGTTTAACTCTGTGAGTTGAACACACACCACACAAAGAAGTTACTGAGAATTCTTCTTTCTTGCAGTATATGAAGAAATCCCGTTTCCAACGAAGGCCACAAAGAGGTCTAAATATCCACTTGCAGACTTGAGAAACAGAGTGTTTCCAAACTGCTCTATGAAAAGAAAGGTTAAACTCTGTGAGTTGAACACATCCAGTACAAAGTAGTTTCTGAGAATGATTCTGTCTAGTTTTTAAACGAGGATATTGCCATTTCTAAGATTGGCCTCAAATCTCTTGAAATCTCCACTTGCAAATTCCACAAAAAGAGTGTTTCAAAACTGCTCTGTCTAAAGGAACGTTCAGCTCTGTGAGTTGAATACAAACAACGCAAAGAAGTTACTGAGAATTCTTCTGTCTAGCATTCTATGAAGAAATCCCGTTTCCAACGAAGGCCTCAACCAGGTCTAAATATCCACTTGCAGACTTAACAAACAGAGTGTTTTCAAACTGCTCTATGAAAAGGAAGGTTAAACTCTGTGAGTTGAACACACCCATTACAAAGTAGTTTCTGAGAATGATTCTGTGTAGTTTTGAAACGGGGTTCTTTCAATTTCTAAGATTGGCCTCAAATCTCAGGAAATCTCCACTTGCAATTTCCACAAAAAGAGTGTTTCAAAACTGATCTTTCTAAAGGAAGGTTTAACTCTGTGAGTTGAACACACACCACACAAAGAAGTTACTGAGAATTCTTCTTTCTTGCAGTATATGAAGAAATCCCGTTTCCAACGAAGGCCAGAAAGAGGTCTAAATATCCACTTGCAGACTTAAGAAACAGAGTGTTTCCAAACTGCTCTATGAAAAGAAAGGTTAAACTCTGTGAGTTGAACACATCCAGTACAAAGTAGTTTCTGAGAATGATTCTGCCTAGTTTTTAAACGTGGATATTGCCATTTCTAAGTTTGGCCTCAAATCTCTTGAAGTCTCCATTAGCAAATTCCACAAAAAGAGTGTTTCAAAACTGCTCTGTCTAAAGGAACGTTCAGCTCTGTGAGTTGAATACAAACAATGCAAAGACGTTACTGAGAATTCTTCTGTCTAGAATTTTATGAAGAAATCCCATTTCCAACGAAGGCCTCAACCAGGTCTAAATATCCACTTGCAGACTTAACAAACAGAGTGTTTTCAAACTGCTCTATGAAAAGAAAGGTTAAACTCTGTGAGTTGAACACACCCATTACAAAGTAGTTTCTGAGAATGATTCTGTGTAGTTTTGAAACGGGGTTATTTCAATTTCTAAGATTGGCCTCAAATCGCAGGAAATCTCCACTTGCAATTTCCACAAAAAGAGTGTTTCAAAACTGATCTTTCTAAAGGAAGGTTTAACTCTGTGAGTTGAACACACACCACACAAAGAAGTTACTGAGAATTCTTCTTTCTTGCAGTATATGAAGAAATCCCGTTTCCAACGAAGGCCACAAAGAGGTCTAAATATCCACTTGCAGACTTAAGAAACAGAGTGTTTCCAAACTGTTCTATGAAAAGAAAGGTTAAACTCTGTGAGTTGAACACATCCAGTACAAAGTAGTTTCTGAGAATGATTCTGTCTAGTTTTTAAACGAGGATATTGCCATTTCTAAGATTGGCCTCAAATCTCTTGAAATGTCCACATGCAAATTCCACAAAAAGAGTGTTTCAAAACTGCTCTGTCTAAAGGAACGTTCAGCTCTGTGAGTTGAATACAAACAATGCAAAGACGTTTCTGAGAATTCTTCTGTCTAGCATTTTATGAAGAAATCCCGTTTCCAACGAAGGCCTCAACCAGGTCTAAATATCCACTTGCAGACTTAACAAACAGAGTGTTTTCAAACTGCTCTATGAAAAGGAAGGTTAAACTCTGTGAGTTGAACACACCCATTACAAAGTAGTTTCTGAGAATGATTCTGTGTAGTTTTGAAACGGGGTTTTTTCAATTTCTAAGATTGGCCTCAAATCGCAGGAAATCTCCACTTGCAATTTCCACAAAAAGAGTGTTTCAAAACTGATCTTTCTAAAGGAAGGTTTAACTCTGTGAGTTGAACACACACCACACAAAGAAGTTACTGAGAATTCTTCTTTCTTGCAGTATATGAACAAATCCCGTTTCCAACGAAGGCCACAAAGAGGTCTAAATATCCACTTGCAGACTTAAGAAACAGAGTGTTTCCAAACTGCTCTATGAAAAGAAAGGTTAAACTCTGTGAGTTGAACACATCCAGTACAAAGTAGTTTCTGAGAATGATTCTGTCTAGTTTTTAAACGAGGATATTGCCATTTCTAAGATTGGCCTCAAATCTCTTGAAATCTCCACTTGCAAATTCCACAAAAAGAGTGTTTCAAAACTGCTCTGTCTAAAGGAACGTTCAGCTCTGTGAGTTGAATACAAACAACGCAAAGAAGTTACTGAGAATTCTTCTGTCTAGCATTCTATGAAGAAATCCCGTTTCCAACGAAGGCCTCAACCAGGTCTAAATATCCACTTGCAGACTTAACAAACAGAGTGTTTTCAAACTGCTCTATGAAAAGGAAGGTTAAACTCTGTGAGTTGAACACACCCATTACAAAGTAGTTTCTGAGAATGATTCTGTGTAGTTTTGAAACGGGGTTCTTTCAATTTCTAAGATTGGCCTCAAATCGCAGGAAATCTCCACTTGCAATTTCCACAAAAAGAGTGTTTCAAAACTGATCTTTCTAAAGGAAGGTTTAACTCTGTGAGTTGAACACACACCACACAAAGAAGTTACTGAGAATTCTTCTTTCTTGCAGTATATGAAGAAATCCCGTTTCCAACGAAGGCCAGAAAGAGGTCTAAATATCCACTTGCAGACTTAAGAAACAGAGTGTTTCCAAACTGCTCTATGAAAAGAAAGGTTAAACTCTGTGAGTTGAACACATCCAGTACAAAGTAGTTTCTGAGAATGATTCTGTCTAGTTTTTAAACGTGGATATTGCCATTTCTAAGTTTGGCCTCAATTCTCTTGAAGTCTCCACTAGCAAATTCCACAAAAAGAGTGTTTCAAAACTGCTCTGTCTAAAGGAACGTTCAGCTCTGTGAGTTGAATACAAACAATGCAAAGACGTTACTGAGAATTCTTCTGTCTAGCATTTTATGAAGAAATCCCATTTCCAACGAAGGCCTCAACCAGGTCTAAATATCCACTTGCAGACTTAACAAACAGAGTGTTTTCAAACTGCTCTATGAAAAGAAAGGTTAAACTCTGTGAGTTGAACACACCCATTACAAAGTAGTTTCTGAGAATGATTCTGTGTAGTTTTGAAACGGGGTTATTTCAATTTCTAAGATTGGCCTCAAATCGCAGGAAATCTCCACTTGCAATTTCCACAAAATAGTGTTTCAAAACTGATCTTTCTAAAGGAAGGTTTAACTCTGTGAGTTGAACACACACCACACAAAGAAGTTACTGAGAATTCTTCTTTCTTGCAGTATATGAAGAAATCCCGTTTCCAACGAAGGCCACAAAGAGGTCTAAATATCCACTTGCAGACTTAAGAAACAGAGTGTTTCCAAACTGTTCTATGAAAAGAAAGGTTAAACTCTGTGAGTTGAACACATCCAGTACAAAGTAGTTTCTGAGAATGATTCTGTCTAGTTTTTAAACGAGGATATTGCCATTTCTAAGATTGGCCTCAAATCTCTTGAAATGTCCACATGCAAATTCCACAAAAAGAGTGTTTCAAAACTGCTCTGTCTAAAGGAACGTTCAGCTCTGTGAGTTGAATAGAAACAATGCAAAGAATTACTGAGAATTCTTCTGTCTAGCATTTTATGAAGAAATCCCGTTTCCAACGAAGGCCTCAACCAGGTCTAAATATCCTCTTGCAGACTTAACAAACAGAGTGTTTTCAAACTGCTCTATGAAAAGGAAGGTTAAACTCTGTGAGTTGAAGACACCCATTAGAAAGTAGTTTCTGAGAATGATTCTGTGTAGTTTTGAAACGGGGTTCTTTCAATTTCTAAGATTGGCCTCAAATCGCAGGAAATCTCAACTTGCAATTTCCACAAAAAGAGTGTTTCAAAACTGATCTTTCTAAAGGAAGGTTTAACTCTGTGAGTTGAACACACACCACACAAAGAAGTTACTGAGAATTCTTCTTTCTTGCAGTATATGAAGAAATCCCGTTTCCAACGAAGGCCACAAAGAGGTCTAAATATCCACTTGCAGACTTAACAAACAGAGTGTTTCCAAACTGCTCTATGAAAAGAAAGGTTAAACTCTGTGAGTTGAACACCTCCAGTACAAAGTAGTTTCTGAGAATGATTCTGTCTAGTTTTTAAACGAGGATATTGCCATTTCTAAGATTGGCCTCAAATCTCTTGAAATCTCCACTTGCAAATTCCACAAAAAGAGTGTTTCAAAACTGCTCTGTCTGAAGGAACGTTCAGCTCTGTGAGTTGAATACAAACAACGCAAAGAAGTTACTGAGAATTCTTCTGTCTGGCATTTTATGAAGAAATCCCATTTCCAACGAAGGCCTCAACCAGGTCTAAATATCCACTTGCAGACTTAACAAACAGAGTGTTTTCAACCTGCTCTGTGAAAAGAAAGTTTAAACTCTGTGAGTTGAACACACCCATTACAAAGTAGTTTCTGAGAATGATTCTGTGTAGTTTTGAAACGGGGTTATTTCAATTTCTAAGATTGGCCTCAAATCGCAGGAAATCTCCACTTGCAATTTCCACAAAATAGTGTTTCAAAACTGATCTTTCTAAAGGAAGGTTTAACTCTGTGAGTTGAACACACACCACACAAAGAAGTTACTGAGAATTCTTCTTTCTTGCAGTATATGAAGAAATCCCGTTTCCAACGAAGGCCACAAAGAGGTCTAAATATCCACTTGCAGACTTAAGAAACAGAGTGTTTCCAAACTGTTCTATGAAAAGAAAGGTTAAACTCTGTGAGTTGAACACATCCAGTACAAAGTAGTTTCTGAGAATGATTCTGTCTAGTTTTTAAACGAGGATATTGCCATTTCTAAGATTGGCCTCAAATCTCTTGAAATGTCCACATGCAAATTCCACAAAAAGAGTGTTTCAAAACTGCTCTGTCTAAAGGAACGTTCAGCTCTGTGAGTTGAATAGAAACAATGCAAAGAATTACTGAGAATTCTTCTGTCTAGCATTTTATGAAGAAATCCCGTTTCCAACGAAGGCCTCAACCAGGTCTAAATATCCTCTTGCAGACTTAACAAACAGAGTGTTTTCAAACTGCTCTATGAAAAGGAAGGTTAAACTCTGTGAGTTGAAGACACCCATTAGAAAGTAGTTTCTGAGAATGATTCTGTGTAGTTTTGAAACGGGGTTCTTTCAATTTCTAAGATTGGCCTCAAATCGCAGGAAATCTCCACTTGCAATTTCCACAAAAAGAGTGTTTCAAAACTGATCTTTCTAAAGGAAGGTTTAACTCTGTGAGTTGAACACACACCACACAAAGAAGTTACTGAGAATTCTTCTTTCTTGCAGTATATGAAGAAATCCCGTTTCCAACGAAGGCCACAAAGAGGTCTAAATATCCACTTGCAGACTTAACAAACAGAGTGTTTCCAAACTGCTCTATGAAAAGAAAGGTTAAACTCTGTGAGTTGAACACCTCCAGTACAAAGTAGTTTCTGAGAATGATTCTGTCTAGTTTTTAAACGAGGATATTGCCATTTCTAAGATTGGCCTCAAATCTCTTGAAATCTCCACTTGCAAATTCCACAAAAAGAGTGTTTCAAAACTGCTCTGTCTGAAGGAACGTTCAGCTCTGTGAGTTGAATACAAACAATGCAAAGAAGTTACTGAGAATTCTTCTGTCTGGCATTTTATGAAGAAATCCCATTTCCAACGAAGGCCTCAACCAGGTCTAAATATCCACTTGCAGACTTAACAAACAGAGTGTTTTCAACCTGCTCTGTGAAAAGAAAGTTTAAACTCTGTGAGTTGAACACACCCTTTACAAAGTAGTTTCTGAGAATGATTCTGTGTAGTTTTGAAACGGGGTTATTTCAATTTCTAAGATTGGCCTCAAATCGCAGGAAATCTCCACTTGCAATTTCCACAAAAAGAGTGTTTCAAAACTGATCTTTCTAAAGGAAGGTTTAACTCTGTGAGTTGAACACACACCACACAAAGAAGTTACTGAGAATTCTTCTTTCTTGCAGTATATGAAGAAATCCCGTTTCCAACGAAGGCCACAAAGAGGTCGAATTATCCACTTGCAGACTTAACAAACAGAGTGTTTCCAAACTGCTCTATGAAAAGAAAGGTTAAACTCTGTGAGTTGAACACATCCAGTAAAAAGTAGTTTCTGAGAATGATTCTGTCTAGTTTTTAAACGAGGATATTGCCATTTCTAAGATTGGCCTCAAATCTCTTGAAATCTCCACTTGCAAATTCCACAAAAAGAGTGTTTCAAAACTGCTCTGTCTAAAGGAACGTTCAGCTCTGTGAGTTGAATACAAACAACGCAAAGAAGTTACTGAGAATTCTTCTGTCTAGCATTCTATGAAGAAATCCCGTTTCCAACGAAGGCCTAAACCAGGTCTAAATATCCACTTGCAGACTTAACAAACAGAGTGTTTTCAAACTGCTCTATGAAAAGAAAGGTTAAACTCTGTGAGTTGAACACACCCATTACAAAGTAGTTTCTGAGAATGATTCTGTGTAGTTTTGAAACGGGGTTCTTTCCATTTCTAAGATTGGCCTCAAATCGCAGGAAATCTCCACTTGCAATTTCCACAAAAACAGTGTTTCAAAACTGATCTTTCTAAAGGAAGGTTTAACTCTGTGAGTTGAACACACACCACACAAAGAAGTTACTGAGAATTCTTCTTTCTTGCAGTATATGAAGAAATCCCGTTTCCAACGAAGGCCACAAACAGGTCTAAATATCCACTTGCAGACTTAACAAACAGAGTGTTTCCAAACTGCTCTATGAACAGAAAGGTTAAACTCTGTGAGTTGAACACATCCAGTACAAAGTAGTTTCTGAGAATGATTCTGTCTAGTTTTTAAACGAGGATATTGCCATTTCTAAGATTGGCCTCAAATCTCTTGAAATCTCCACTTGCAAATTCCACAAAAAGAGTGTTTCAAAACTGCTCTGTCTAAAGGAACGTTCAGCTCTGTGAGTTGAATACAAACAACGCAAAGAAGTTACTGAGAATTCTTCTGTCTAGCATTCTATGAAGAAATCCCGTTTCCAACGAAGGCCTCAACCAGGTCTAAATATCCACTTGCAGACTTAACAAACAGAGTGTTTTCAAACTGCTCTATGAAAAGGAAGGTTAAACTCTGTGAGTTGAACACACCCATTACAAAGTAGTTTCTGAGAATGATTCTGTGTAGTTTTGAAACGGGGTTATTTCGATTTGTAAGATTGGCCTCAAATCGCAGGAAATCTCTACTTGCAATTTCCACAAAAAGAGTGTTTCAAAACTGATCTTTCTAAAGGAATGTTTATCTCTGTGAGTTGAACACACACCACACAAAGAATTTACTGAGAATTCTTCTTTCTTGCAGTATATGAAGAAATCCCGTTTCCAACGAAGGCCACAAAGAGGTCTAAATATCCACTTGCAGACTTAACAAACAGAGTGTTTCCAAACTGCTCTATGAAAAGAAAGGTTGAGCACTGTGAGTTGAACACATCCAGTACAAAGTAGTTTCTGAGAATGATTCTGTCTAGTTTTTAAACGAGGATATTGCCGTTTCTAAGATTGCCCTCAAATCTCTTTAAATCTCCACTTGCAAATTCCACAAAAAGAGTGTTTCAAAACTGCTTTGTCTAAAGGAACGTTCAGCTCTGTGAGTTGAATACAAACAACGCAAAGAAGTTACTGAGAATTCTTCTGTCTAGCATTCTATGAAGAAATCCCGTTACCAAAGAAGGCCTCAACCAGGTCAAATATCCACTTGCAGACTTAACAAACAGAGTGTTTTCAAACTGCTCTATGAACAGAAAGGTTAAATTCTGTGAGTTGAACACACCCATTACAAAGTAGTTTCTGAGAATGATTCTGTGTAGTTTTGAAACGGGGTTATTTCAATTTCTAAGATTGGCCTCAAATCGCAGGAAATCTCCACTTGCAATTTCCACAAAAAGAGTGTTTCAAAACTGATCTTTCTAAAGGAAGGTTTAACTCTGTGAGTTGAACACACACCACACAAAGAAGTTACTGAGAATTCTTCTTTCTTGCAGTATATGAAGAAATCCCGTTTCCAACGAAGGCCACAAAGAGGTCTAAATATCCACTTGCAGACTTAACAAACAGAGTGTTTCCAAACTGCTCTATGAAAAGAAAGGTTAAACTCTGTGAGTTGAACACATCCAGTACAAAGTAGTTTCTGAGAATGATTCTGTCTAGTTTTTAAACGAGGATATTGCCATTTCTATGATTGGCCTCAAATCTCTTGAAATCTCCACTTGCAAATTCCACAAAAAGAGTGTTTCAAAACTGCTCTGTCTAAAGGAACGTTCAGCTCTGTGAGTTGAATACAAACAACGCAAAGAAGTTACTGAGAATTCTTCTGTCTATCATTCTATGAAGAAATCCCGTTTCCAACGAAGGCCTTAACCAGGTCTAAATATCCACTTGCAGACTTAACAAACAGAGTGTTTTCAAACTGCTCTATGAAAAGAAAGGTTAAACTCTGTGAGTTGAACACACCCATTACAAAGTAGTTTCTGAGAATGATTCTGTGTGGTTTTGAAACGGGGTTATTTCAATTTCTAAGATTGGCCTCAAATCGCAGGAAATCTCCACTTGCAATTTCCACAAAAAGAGTGTTTCAAAACTGATCTTTCTAAAGGAAGGTTTAACTCTGTGAGTTGAACACACACCACACAAAGAAGTTACTGAGAATTCTTCTTTCTTGCAGTATATGAAGAAATCCCGTTTCCAACGAAGGCCACAAAGAGGTCTAAATATCCACTTGCAGACTTAAGAAACAGAGTGTTTCCAAACTGCTCTATGAAAAGAAAGGTTAAACTCTGTGAGTTGAACACATCCAGTACAAAGTAGTTTCTGAGAATGATTCTGTCTAGTTTTTAAACGAGGATATTGCCATTTCTAAGATTGGCCTCAAATCTCTTGAAATCTCCACTTGCAAATTCCACAAAAAGAGTGTTTCAAAACTGCTCTGTCTAAAGGAACGTTCAGCTCTGTGAGTTGAATACAAACAATGCAAAGAAGTTACTGAGAATTCTTCTGTCTTGCATTTTATGAAGAAATCCCATTTCCAACGAAGGCCTCAACCAGGTCTAAATATCCACTTGCAGACTTAACAAACAGAGTGTTTTCAAACTGCTCTGTGAAAAGAAAGGTTAAACTCTGTGAGTTGAAGACACCCATTACAAAGTAGTTTCTGAGAATGATTCTGTGTAGTTTTGAAACGGGGTTCTTTCAATTTCTAAGATTGGCCTCAAATCGCAGGAAATCTCCACTTGCAATTTCCACAAAAAGAGTGTTTCAAAACTGATCTTTCTAAAGGAAGGTTTAACTCTGTGAGTTGAACACACACCACACAAAGAAGTTACTGAGAATTCTTCTTTCTTGCAGTATATGAAGAAATCCCGTTTCCAACGAAGGCCACAAAGAGGTCTAAATATCCACTTGCAGACTTAAGAAACAGAGTGTTTCCAAACTGCTCTATGAAAAGAAAGGTTAAACTCTGTGAGTTGAACACATCCAGTACAAAGTAGTTTCTGAGAATGATTCTGTCTAGTTTTTAAACGAGGATATTGCCATTTCTAAGATTGGCCTCAAATCTCTTGAAATCTCCACTTGCAAATTCCACAAAAAGAGTGTTTCAAAACTGCTCTGTCTAAAGGAACGTTCAGCTCTGTGAGTTGAATACAAACAACGCAAAGAAGTTACTGAGAATTCTTCTGTCTAGCATTCTATGAAGAAATCCCGTTTCCAACGAAGGCCTCAACCAGGTCTAAATATCCACTTGCAGACTTAACAAACAGAGTGTTTTCAAACTGCTCTATGAAAAGGAAGGTTAAACTCTGTGAGTTGAACACACCCATTACAAAGTAGTTTCTGAGAATGATTCTGTGTAGTTTTGAAACGGGGTTATTTCAATTTCTAAGATTGGCCTCAAATCGCAGGAAATCTCCACTTGCAATTTCCACAAAAAGAGTGTTTCAAAACTGATCTTTCTAAAGGAAGGTTTAACTCTGTGAGTTGAACACACACCACACAAAGAAGTTACTGAGAATTCTTCTTTCTTGCAGTATATGAAGAAATCCCGTTTCCAACGAAGGCCACAAAGAGGTCTAAATATCCACTTGCAGACTTAACAAACAGAGTGTTTCCAAACTGCTCTATGAAAAGAAAGGTTAAACTCTGTGAGTTGAACACATCCAGTACAAAGTAGTTTCTGAGAATGATTCTGTCTAGTTTTTAAACGAGGATATTGCCATTTCTAAGATTGGCCTCAAATCTCTTGAAATCTCCACTTGCAAATTCCACAAAAAGAGTGTTTCAAAACTGCTCTGTCTAAAGGAACGTTCAGCTCTGTGAGTTGAATACAAACAATGCAAAGAAGTTACTGAGAATTCTTCTGTCTTGCATTTTAAGAAGAAATCCCATTTCCAACGAAGGCCTCAACCAGGTCTAAATATCCACTTGCAGACTTAACAAACAGAGTGTTTTCAAACTGCTCTATGAAAAGAAAGGTTAAACTCTGTGAGTTGAACACACCCATTACAAAGTAGTTTCTGAGAATGATTCTGTGTAGTTTTGAAACGGGGTTCTTTCAATTTCTAAGATTGGCCTCAAATCGCAGGAAATCTCCACTTGCAATTTCCACAAAAAGAGTGTTTCAAAACTGATCTTTCTAAAGGAAGGTTTAACTCTGTTAGTTGAACACACACCACACAAAGAAGTTACTGAGAATTCTTCTTTCTTGCAGTATATGAAGAAATCCCGTTTCCAACGAAGGCCACAAAGAGGTCTAAATATCCACTTGCAGACTTAAGAAACAGAGTGTTTCCAAACTGTTCTATGAAAAGAAAGGTTAAACTCTGTGAGTTGAACACATCCAGTACAAAGTAGTTTCTGAGAATGATTCTGTCTAGTTTTTAAACGAGGATATTGCCATTTCTAAGATTGGCCTCAAATCTCTTGAAATGTCCACATGCAAATTCCACAAAAAGAGTGTTTCAAAACTGCTCTGTCTAAAGGAACGTTCAGCTCTGTGAGTTGAATACAAACAATGCAAAGACGTTTCTGAGAATTCTTCTGTCTAGCATTTTATGAAGAAATCCCGTTTCCAACGAAGGCCTCAACCAGGTCTAAATATCCACTTGCAGACTTAACAAACAGAGTGTTTTCAAACTGCTCTATGAAAGGAAAGGTTAAACTCTGTGAGTTGAACACACCCATTACAAAGTAGTTTCTGAGAATGATTCTGTGTAGTTTTGAAACGGGGTTATTTCAATTTCTAAGATTGGCCTCAAATCGCAGGAAATCTCCACTTGCAATTTCCACAAAAAGAGTGTTTCAAAACTGATCTTTCTAAAGGAAGGTTTAACTCTGTGAGTTGAACACACACCACACAAAGAAGTTACTGAGAAGTCTTCTTTCTTGCAGTATATGAAGAAATCCCGTTTCCAACGAAGGCCACAAACAGGACTAAATATCCACTTGCAGACTTAACAAAAAGTGTTTCCAAACTGCTCTATGAAAAGAAAGGTTAAACTCTGTGAGTTGAACACATCCAGTACAAAGTAGTTTCTGAGAATGATTCTGTCTAGTTTTTAAACGAGGATATTGCCATTTCTAAGATTGCCCTCAAATCTCTTGAAATCTCCACTTGCAAATTCCACAAAAAGAGTGTTTCAAAACTGCTCTGTCTAAAGGAACGTTCAGCTCTGTGAGTTGAATAGAAACAATGCAAAGAATTACTGAGAATTCTTCTGTCTAGCATTTTATGAAGAAATCCCGTTTCCAACGAAGGCCTCAACCAGGTCTAAATATCCACTTGCAGACTTAACAAACAGAGTGTTTTCAAACTGCTCTATGAAAAGGAAGGTTAAACTCTGTGAGTTGAAGACACCCATTAGAAAGTAGTTTCTGAGAATGATTCTGTGTAGTTTTGAAACGGGGTTCTTTCAATTTCTAAGATTGGCCTCAAATCGCAGGAAATCTCCACTTGCAATTTCCACAAAAAGAGTGTTTCAAAACTGATCTTTCTAAAGGAAGGTTTAACTCTGTGAGTTGAACACACACCACACAAAGAAGTTACTGAGAATTCTTCTTTCTTGCAGTATATGAAGAAATCCCGTTTCCAACGAAGGCCACAAAGAGGTCTAAATATCCACTTGCAGACTTAACAAACAGAGTGTTTCCAAACTGCTCCATGAAAAGAAAGGTTAAACTCTGTGAGTTGAACACCTCCAGTACAAAGTAGTTTCTGAGAATGATTCTGTCTAGTTTTTAAACGAGGATATTGCCATTTCTAAGATTGGCCTCAAATCTCTTGAAATCTCCACTTGCAAATTCCACAAAAAGAGTGTTTCAAAACTACTCTGTCTAAAGGAACGTTCAGCTCTGTGAGTTGAATACAAACAATGCAAAGAAGTTACTGAGAATTCTTCTGTCTGGCATTTTATGAAGAAATCCCATTTCCAACGAAGGCCTCAACCAGGTCTAAATATCCACTTGCAGACTTAACAAACAGAGTGTTTTCAAACTGCTCTGTGAAAAGAAAGTTTAAACTCTGTGAGTTGAACACACCCATTACAAAGTAGTTTCTGAGAATCATTCTGTGTAGTTTTGAAACGGGGTTATTTCAATTTCTAAGATTGGCCTCAAATCGCAGGAAATCTCCACTTGCAATTTCCACAGAAAGAGTGTTTCAAAACTGATCTTTCTAAAGGAAGGTTTAACTCTGTGAGTTGAACACACACCACACAAAGAAGTTACTGAGAATTCTTCTTTCTTGCAGTATATGAAGAAATCCCGTTTCCAACGAAGGCCACAAAGAGGTCTAAATATCCACTTGCAGACTTAACAAACAGAGTGTTTCCAAACTGCTCTATGAAAAGAAAGGTTAAACTCTGTGAGTTGAACACATCCAGTACAAAGTAGTTTCTGAGAATGATTCTGTCTAGTTTTTAAACGAGGATATTGCCATTTCTAAGATTGGCCTCAAATCTCTTGAAATCTCCACTTGCAAATTCCACAAAAAGAGTGTTTCAAAACTGCTCTGTCTAAAGGAACGTTCAGCTCTGTGAGTTGAATACAAACAACGCAAAGAAGTTACTGAGAATTCTTCTGTCTAGCATTCTATGAAGAAATCCCGTTTCCAACGAAGGCCTCAACCAGGTCTAAATATCCACTTGCAGACTTAACAAACAGAGTGTTTTCAAACTGCTCTATGAAAAGAAAGGTTAAACTCTGTGAGTTGAACACACCCATTACAAAGTAGTTTCTGAGAATGATTCTGTGTAGTTATGAAACGGGGTTATTTCAATTTCTAAGATTGGCCTCAAATCGCAGGAAATCTCCACTTGCAATTTCCACAAAAAGAGTGTTTCAAAACTGATCTTTCTAAAGGAAGGTTTAACTCTGTGAGTTGAACACACACCACACAAAGAAGTTACTGAGAAGTCTTCTTTCTTGCAGTATATGAAGAAATCCCGTTTCCAACGAAGGCCACAAACAGGTCTAAATATCCACTTGCAGACTTAACAAACAGAGTGTTTCCAAACTGCTCTATGAAAAGAAAGGTTAAACTCTGTGAGTTGAACACATCCAGTACAAAGTAGTTTCTGAGAATGATTCTGTCTAGTTTTTAAACGAGGATATTGCCATTTCTAAGATTGGCCTCAAATCTCTTGAAATCTCCACTTGCAAATTCCACAAAAAGAGTGTTTCAAAACTGCTCTGTCTAAAGGAACGTTCAGCTCTGTGAGTTGAATACAAACAACGCAAAGAAGTTACTGAGAATTCTTCTGTCTAGCATTCTATGAAGAAATCCCGTTTCCAACGAAGGCCTTAACCAGGTCTAAATATCCACTTGCAGACTTAACAAACAGAGAGTTTTCAAACTGCTCTATGAAAAGGAAGGTTAAACTCTGTGAGTTGAACACACCCATTACAAAGTAGTTTCTGAGAATGATTCTGTGTAGTTTTGAAACGGGGTTCTTTCCATTTCTAAGATTGGCCTCAAATCGCAGGAAATCTCCACTTGCAATTTCCACAAAAAGAGTGTTTCAAAACTGATCTTTCTAAAGGAAGGTTTAACTCTGTGAGTTGAACACACACCACACAAAGAAGTTACTGAGAATTCTTCTTTCTTGCAGTATATGAAGAAATCCCGTTTCCAACGAAGGCCACAAAGAGGTCTAAATATCCACTTGCAGACTTAAGAAACAGAGTGTTTCCAAACTGCTCTATGAAAAGAAAGGTTAAACTCTGTGAGTTGAACACCTCCAGTACAAAGTAGTTTCTGAGAATGATTCTGTCTAGTTTTTAAACGAGGATATTGCCATTTCTAAGATTGGCCTCAAATCTCTTGAAATCTCCACTTGCAAATTCCACAAAAAGAGTGTTTCAAAACTGCTCTGTCTAAAGGAACGTTCAGCTCTGTGAGTTGAATACAAACAACGCAAAGAAGTTACTGAGAATTCTTCTGTCTAGCATTCTATGAAGAAATCCCGTTTCCAACGAAGGCCTCAACCAGGTCTAAATATCCACTTGCAGACTTAACAAACAGAGTGTTTTCAAACTGCTCTATGAAAAGAAAGGTTAAACTCTGTGAGTTGAACACACCCATTACAAAGTAGTTTCTGAGAATGATTCTGTGTAGTTTTGAAACGGGGTTATTTCCATTTCTAAGATTGGCCTCAAATCGCAGGAAATCTCCACTTGCAATTTCCACAAAAAGAGTGTTTCAAAACTGATCTTTCTAAAGGAAGGTTTAACTCTGTGAGTTGAACACACACCACACAAAGAAGTTACTGAGAATTCTTCTTTCTTGCAGTATATGAAGAAATCCCGTTTCCAACGAAGGCCACAAAGAGGTCGAAATATCCACTTGCAGACTTAACAAACAGAGTGTTTCCAAACTGCTCTATGAAAAGAAAGGTTAAACTCTGTGAGTTGAACACATCCAGTACAAAGTAGTTTCTGAGAATGATTCTGTCTAGTTTTTAAACGAGGATATTGCCATTTCTAAGATTGGCCTCAAATCTCTTGAAATCTCCACTTGCAAATTCCACAAAAAGAGTGTTTCAAAACTGCTCTGTCTAAAGGAACGTTCAGCTCTGTGAGTTGAATACAAACAACGCAAAGAAGTTACTGAGAATTCTTCTGTCTAGCATTCTATGAAGAAATCCCGTTTCCAACGAAGGCCTCAACCAGGTCTAAATATCCACTTGCAGACTTAACAAACAGAGTGTTTTCAAACTGCTCTATGAAAAGAAAGGTTAAACTCTGTGAGTTGAACACACCCATTACAAAGTAGTTTCTGAGAATGATTCTGTGTAGTTATGAAACGGGGTTATTTCAATTTCTAAGATTGGCCTCAAATCGCAGGAAATCTCCACTTGCAATTTCCACAAAAAGAGTGTTTCAAAACTGATCTTTCTAAAGGAAGGTTTAACTCTGTGAGTTGAACACACACCACACAAAGAAGTTACTGAGAAGTCTTCTTTCTTGCAGTATATGAAGAAATCCCGTTTCCAACGACGGCCACAAACAGGACTAAATATCCACTTGCAGACTTAACAAAAAGTGTTTCCAAACTGCTCTATGAAAAGAAAGGTTAAACTCTGTGAGTTGAACACATCCAGTACAAAGTAGTTTCTGAGAATGATTCTGTCTAGTTTTTAAACGAGGATATTGCCATTTCTAAGATTGCCCTCAAATCTCTTGAAATCTCCACTTGCAAATTCCACAAAAAGAGTGTTTCAAAACTGCTCTGTCTAAAGGAACGTTCAGCTCTGTGAGTTGAATAGAAACAATGCAAAGAATTACTGAGAATTCTTCTGTCTAGCATTTTATGAAGAAATCCCGTTTCCAACGAAGGCCTCAACCAGGTCTAAATATCCACTTGCAGACTTAACAAACAGAGTGTTTTCAAACTGCTCTATGAAAAGGAAGGTTAAACTCTGTGAGTTGAAGACACCCATTAGAAAGTAGTTTCTGAGAATGATTCTGTGTAGTTTTGAAACGGGGTTCTTTCAATTTCTAAGATTGGCCTCAAATCGCAGGAAATCTCCACTTGCAATTTCCACAAAAAGAGTGTTTCAAAACTGATCTTTCTAAAGGAAGGTTTAACTCTGTGAGTTGAACACACACCACACAAAGAAGTTACTGAGAATTCTTCTTTCTTGCAGTATATGAAGAAATCCCGTTTCCAACGAAGGCCACAAAGAGGTCTAAATATCCACTTGCAGACTTAACAAACAGAGTGTTTCCAAACTGCTCCATGAAAAGAAAGGTTAAACTCTGTGAGTTGAACACCTCCAGTACAAAGTAGTTTCTGAGAATGATTCTGTCTAGTTTTTAAACGAGGATATTGCCATTTCTAAGATTGGCCTCAAATCTCTTGAAATCTCCACTTGCAAATTCCACAAAAAGAGTGTTTCAAAACTACTCTGTCTAAAGGAACGTTCAGCTCTGTGAGTTGAATACAAACAATGCAAAGAAGTTACTGAGAATTCTTCTGTCTGGCATTTTATGAAGAAATCCCATTTCCAACGAAGGCCTCAACCAGGTCTAAATATCCACTTGCAGACTTAACAAACAGAGTGTTTTCAAACTGCTCTGTGAAAAGAAAGTTTAAACTCTGTGAGTTGAACACACCCATTACAAAGTAGTTTCTGAGAATCATTCTGTGTAGTTTTGAAACGGGGTTATTTCAATTTCTAAGATTGGCCTCAAATCGCAGGAAATCTCCACTTGCAATTTCCACAGAAAGAGTGTTTCAAAACTGATCTTTCTAAAGGAAGGTTTAACTCTGTGAGTTGAACACACACCACACAAAGAAGTTACTGAGAATTCTTCTTTCTTGCAGTATATGAAGAAATCCCGTTTCCAACGAAGGCCACAAAGAGGTCTAAATATCCACTTGCAGACTTAACAAACAGAGTGTTTCCAAACTGCTCTATGAAAAGAAAGGTTAAACTCTGTGAGTTGAACACATCCAGTACAAAGTAGTTTCTGAGAATGATTCTGTCTAGTTTTTAAACGAGGATATTGCCATTTCTAAGATTGGCCTCAAATCTCTTGAAATCTCCACTTGCAAATTCCACAAAAAGAGTGTTTCAAAACTGCTCTGTCTAAAGGAACGTTCAGCTCTGTGAGTTGAATACAAACAACGCAAAGAAGTTACTGAGAATTCTTCTGTCTAGCATTCTATGAAGAAATCCCGTTTCCAACGAAGGCCTCAACCAGGTCTAAATATCCACTTGCAGACTTAACAAACAGAGTGTTTTCAAACTGCTCTATGAAAAGAAAGGTTAAACTCTGTGAGTTGAACACACCCATTACAAAGTAGTTTCTGAGAATGATTCTGTGTAGTTATGAAACGGGGTTATTTCAATTTCTAAGATTGGCCTCAAATCGCAGGAAATCTCCACTTGCAATTTCCACAAAAAGAGTGTTTCAAAACTGATCTTTCTAAAGGAAGGTTTAACTCTGTGAGTTGAACACACACCACACAAAGAAGTTACTGAGAAGTCTTCTTTCTTGCAGTATATGAAGAAATCCCGTTTCCAACGAAGGCCACAAACAGGTCTAAATATCCACTTGCAGACTTAACAAACAGAGTGTTTCCAAACTGCTCTATGAAAAGAAAGGTTAAACTCTGTGAGTTGAACACATCCAGTACAAAGTAGTTTCTGAGAATGATTCTGTCTAGTTTTTAAACGAGGATATTGCCATTTCTAAGATTGGCCTCAAATCTCTTGAAATCTCCACTTGCAAATTCCACAAAAAGAGTGTTTCAAAACTGCTCTGTCTAAAGGAACGTTCAGCTCTGTGAGTTGAATACAAACAACGCAAAGAAGTTACTGAGAATTCTTCTGTCTAGCATTCTATGAAGAAATCCCGTTTCCAACGAAGGCCTTAACCAGGTCTAAATATCCACTTGCAGACTTAACAAACAGAGAGTTTTCAAACTGCTCTATGAAAAGGAAGGTTAAACTCTGTGAGTTGAACACACCCATTACAAAGTAGTTTCTGAGAATGATTCTGTGTAGTTTTGAAACGGGGTTCTTTCCATTTCTAAGATTGGCCTCAAATCGCAGGAAATCTCCACTTGCAATTTCCACAAAAAGAGTGTTTCAAAACTGATCTTTCTAAAGGAAGGTTTAACTCTGTGAGTTGAACACACACCACACAAAGAAGTTACTGAGAATTCTTCTTTCTTGCAGTATATGAAGAAATCCCGTTTCCAACGAAGGCCACAAAGAGGTCTAAATATCCACTTGCAGACTTAAGAAACAGAGTGTTTCCAAACTGCTCTATGAAAAGAAAGGTTAAACTCTGTGAGTTGAACACCTCCAGTACAAAGTAGTTTCTGAGAATGATTCTGTCTAGTTTTTAAACGAGGATATTGCCATTTCTAAGATTGGCCTCAAATCTCTTGAAATCTCCACTTGCAAATTCCACAAAAAGAGTGTTTCAAAACTGCTCTGTCTAAAGGAACGTTCAGCTCTGTGAGTTGAATACAAACAACGCAAAGAAGTTACTGAGAATTCTTCTGTCTAGCATTCTATGAAGAAATCCCGTTTCCAACGAAGGCCTCAACCAGGTCTAAATATCCACTTGCAGACTTAACAAACAGAGTGTTTTCAAACTGCTCTATGAAAAGAAAGGTTAAACTCTGTGAGTTGAACACACCCATTACAAAGTAGTTTCTGAGAATGATTCTGTGTAGTTTTGAAACGGGGTTATTTCCATTTCTAAGATTGGCCTCAAATCGCAGGAAATCTCCACTTGCAATTTCCACAAAAAGAGTGTTTCAAAACTGATCTTTCTAAAGGAAGGTTTAACTCTGTGAGTTGAACACACACCACACAAAGAAGTTACTGAGAATTCTTCTTTCTTGCAGTATATGAAGAAATCCCGTTTCCAACGAAGGCCACAAAGAGGTCGAAATATCCACTTGCAGACTTAACAAACAGAGTGTTTCCAAACTGCTCTATGAAAAGAAAGGTTAAACTCTGTGAGTTGAACACATCCAGTACAAAGTAGTTTCTGAGAATGATTCTGTCTAGTTTTTAAACGAGGATATTGCCATTTCTAAGATTGGCCTCAAATCTCTTGAAATCTCCACTTGCAAATTCCACAAAAAGAGTGTTTCAAAACTGCTCTGTCTAAAGGAACGTTCAGCTCTGTGAGTTGAATACAAACAACGCAAAGAAGTTACTGAGAATTCTTCTGTCTAGCATTCTATGAAGAAATCCCGTTTCCAACGAAGGCCTCAACCAGGTCTAAATATCCACTTGCAGACTTAACAAACAGAGTGTTTTCAAACTGCTCTATGAAAAGAAAGGTTAAACTCTGTGAGTTGAACACACCCATTACAAAGTAGTTTCTGAGAATGATTCTGTGTAGTTATGAAACGGGGTTATTTCAATTTCTAAGATTGGCCTCAAATCGCAGGAAATCTCCACTTGCAATTTCCACAAAAAGAGTGTTTCAAAACTGATCTTTCTAAAGGAAGGTTTAACTCTGTGAGTTGAACACACACCACACAAAGAAGTTACTGAGAAGTCTTCTTTCTTGCAGTATATGAAGAAATCCCGTTTCCAACGAAGGCCACAAACAGGTCTAAATATCCACTTGCAGACTTAACAAACAGAGTGTTTCCAAACTGCTCTATGAAAAGAAAGGTTAAACTCTGTGAGTTGAACACATCCAGTACAAAGTAGTTTCTGAGAATGATTCTGTCTAGTTTTTAAACGAGGATATTGCCATTTCTAAGATTGGCCTCAAATCTCTTGAAATCTCCACTTGCAAATTCCACAAAAAGAGTGTTTCAAAACTGCTCTGTCTAAAGGAACGTTCAGCTCTGTGAGTTGAATACAAACAACGCAAAGAAGTTACTGAGAATTCTTCTGTCTAGCATTCTATGAAGAAATCCCGTTTCCAACGAAGGCCTTAACCAGGTCTAAATATCCACTTGCAGACTTAACAAACAGAGAGTTTTCAAACTGCTCTATGAAAAGGAAGGTTAAACTCTGTGAGTTGAACACACCCATTACAAAGTAGTTTCTGAGAATGATTCTGTGTAGTTTTGAAACGGGGTTCTTTCCATTTCTAAGATTGGCCTCAAATCGCAGGAAATCTCCACTTGCAATTTCCACAAAAAGAGTGTTTCAAAACTGATCTTTCTAAAGGAAGGTTTAACTCTGTGAGTTGAACACACACCACACAAAGAAGTTACTGAGAATTCTTCTTTCTTGCAGTATATGAAGAAATCCCGTTTCCAACGAAGGCCACAAAGAGGTCTAAATATCCACTTGCAGACTTAAGAAACAGAGTGTTTCCAAACTGCTCTATGAAAAGAAAGGTTAAACTCTGTGAGTTGAACACCTCCAGTACAAAGTAGTTTCTGAGAATGATTCTGTCTAGTTTTTAAACGAGGATATTGCCATTTCTAAGATTGGCCTCAAATCTCTTGAAATCTCCACTTGCAAATTCCACAAAAAGAGTGTTTCAAAACTGCTCTGTCTAAAGGAACGTTCAGCTCTGTGAGTTGAATACAAACAACGCAAAGAAGTTACTGAGAATTCTTCTGTCTAGCATTCTATGAAGAAATCCCGTTTCCAACGAAGGCCTCAACCAGGTCTAAATATCCACTTGCAGACTTAACAAACAGAGTGTTTTCAAACTGCTCTATGAAAAGAAAGGTTAAACTCTGTGAGTTGAACACACCCATTACAAAGTAGTTTCTGAGAATGATTCTGTGTAGTTTTGAAACGGGGTTATTTCCATTTCTAAGATTGGCCTCAAATCGCAGGAAATCTCCACTTGCAATTTCCACAAAAAGAGTGTTTCAAAACTGATCTTTCTAAAGGAAGGTTTAACTCTGTGAGTTGAACACACACCACACAAAGAAGTTACTGAGAATTCTTCTTTCTTGCAGTATATGAAGAAATCCCGTTTCCAACGAAGGCCACAAAGAGGTCGAAATATCCACTTGCAGACTTAACAAACAGAGTGTTTCCAAACTGCTCTATGAAAAGAAAGGTTAAACTCTGTGAGTTGAACACATCCAGTACAAAGTAGTTTCTGAGAATGATTCTGTCTAGTTTTTAAACGAGGATATTGCCATTTCTAAGATTGGCCTCAAATCTCTTGAAATCTCCACTTGCAAATTCCACAAAAAGAGTGTTTCAAAACTGCTCTGTCTAAAGGAACGTTCAGCTCTGTGAGTTGAATACAAACAACGCAAAGAAGTTACTGAGAATTCTTCTGTCTAGCATTCTATGAAGAAATCCCGTTTCCAACGAAGGCCTCAACCAGGTCTAAATATCCACTTGCAGACTTAACAAACAGAGTGTTTTCAAACTGCTCTATGAAAAGAAAGGTTAAACTCTGTGAGTTGAACACACCCATTACAAAGTAGTTTCTGAGAATGATTCTGTGTAGTTATGAAACGGGGTTATTTCAATTTCTAAGATTGGCCTCAAATCGCAGGAAATCTCCACTTGCAATTTCCACAAAAAGAGTGTTTCAAAACTGATCTTTCTAAAGGAAGGTTTAACTCTGTGAGTTGAACACACACCACACAAAGAAGTTACTGAGAAGTCTTCTTTCTTGCAGTATATGAAGAAATCCCGTTTCCAACGACGGCCACAAACAGGACTAAATATCCACTTGCAGACTTAACAAAAAGTGTTTCCAAACTGCTCTATGAAAAGAAAGGTTAAACTCTGTGAGTTGAACACATCCAGTACAAAGTAGTTTCTGAGAATGATTCTGTCTAGTTTTTAAACGAGGATATTGCCATTTCTAAGATTGCCCTCAAATCTCTTGAAATCTCCACTTGCAAATTCCACAAAAAGAGTGTTTCAAAACTGCTCTGTCTAAAGGAACGTTCAGCTCTGTGAGTTGAATAGAAACAATGCAAAGAATTACTGAGAATTCTTCTGTCTAGCATTTTATGAAGAAATCCCGTTTCCAACGAAGGCCTCAACCAGGTCTAAATATCCACTTGCAGACTTAACAAACAGAGTGTTTTCAAACTGCTCTATGAAAAGGAAGGTTAAACTCTGTGAGTTGAAGACACCCATTAGAAAGTAGTTTCTGAGAATGATTCTGTGTAGTTTTGAAACGGGGTTCTTTCAATTTCTAAGATTGGCCTCAAATCGCAGGAAATCTCCACTTGCAATTTCCACAAAAAGAGTGTTTCAAAACTGATCTTTCTAAAGGAAGGTTTAACTCTGTGAGTTGAACACACACCACACAAAGAAGTTACTGAGAATTCTTCTTTCTTGCAGTATATGAAGAAATCCCGTTTCCAACGAAGGCCACAAAGAGGTCTAAATATCCACTTGCAGACTTAACAAACAGAGTGTTTCCAAACTGCTCCATGAAAAGAAAGGTTAAACTCTGTGAGTTGAACACCTCCAGTACAAAGTAGTTTCTGAGAATGATTCTGTCTAGTTTTTAAACGAGGATATTGCCATTTCTAAGATTGGCCTCAAATCTCTTGAAATCTCCACTTGCAAATTCCACAAAAAGAGTGTTTCAAAACTACTCTGTCTAAAGGAACGTTCAGCTCTGTGAGTTGAATACAAACAATGCAAAGAAGTTACTGAGAATTCTTCTGTCTGGCATTTTATGAAGAAATCCCATTTCCAACGAAGGCCTCAACCAGGTCTAAATATCCACTTGCAGACTTAACAAACAGAGTGTTTTCAAACTGCTCTGTGAAAAGAAAGTTTAAACTCTGTGAGTTGAACACACCCATTACAAAGTAGTTTCTGAGAATCATTCTGTGTAGTTTTGAAACGGGGTTATTTCAATTTCTAAGATTGGCCTCAAATCGCAGGAAATCTCCACTTGCAATTTCCACAGAAAGAGTGTTTCAAAACTGATCTTTCTAAAGGAAGGTTTAACTCTGTGAGTTGAACACACACCACACAAAGAAGTTACTGAGAATTCTTCTTTCTTGCAGTATATGAAGAAATCCCGTTTCCAACGAAGGCCACAAAGAGGTCTAAATATCCACTTGCAGACTTAACAAACAGAGTGTTTCCAAACTGCTCTATGAAAAGAAAGGTTAAACTCTGTGAGTTGAACACATCCAGTACAAAGTAGTTTCTGAGAATGATTCTGTCTAGTTTTTAAACGAGGATATTGCCATTTCTAAGATTGGCCTCAAATCTCTTGAAATCTCCACTTGCAAATTCCACAAAAAGAGTGTTTCAAAACTGCTCTGTCTAAAGGAACGTTCAGCTCTGTGAGTTGAATACAAACAACGCAAAGAAGTTACTGAGAATTCTTCTGTCTAGCATTCTATGAAGAAATCCCGTTTCCAACGAAGGCCTCAACCAGGTCTAAATATCCACTTGCAGACTTAACAAACAGAGTGTTTTCAAACTGCTCTATGAAAAGAAAGGTTAAACTCTGTGAGTTGAACACACCCATTACAAAGTAGTTTCTGAGAATGATTCTGTGTAGTTATGAAACGGGGTTATTTCAATTTCTAAGATTGGCCTCAAATCGCAGGAAATCTCCACTTGCAATTTCCACAAAAAGAGTGTTTCAAAACTGATCTTTCTAAAGGAAGGTTTAACTCTGTGAGTTGAACACACACCACACAAAGAAGTTACTGAGAAGTCTTCTTTCTTGCAGTATATGAAGAAATCCCGTTTCCAACGAAGGCCACAAACAGGTCTAAATATCCACTTGCAGACTTAACAAACAGAGTGTTTCCAAACTGCTCTATGAAAAGAAAGGTTAAACTCTGTGAGTTGAACACATCCAGTACAAAGTAGTTTCTGAGAATGATTCTGTCTAGTTTTTAAACGAGGATATTGCCATTTCTAAGATTGGCCTCAAATCTCTTGAAATCTCCACTTGCAAATTCCACAAAAAGAGTGTTTCAAAACTGCTCTGTCTAAAGGAACGTTCAGCTCTGTGAGTTGAATACAAACAACGCAAAGAAGTTACTGAGAATTCTTCTGTCTAGCATTCTATGAAGAAATCCCGTTTCCAACGAAGGCCTTAACCAGGTCTAAATATCCACTTGCAGACTTAACAAACAGAGAGTTTTCAAACTGCTCTATGAAAAGGAAGGTTAAACTCTGTGAGTTGAACACACCCATTACAAAGTAGTTTCTGAGAATGATTCTGTGTAGTTTTGAAACGGGGTTCTTTCCATTTCTAAGATTGGCCTCAAATCGCAGGAAATCTCCACTTGCAATTTCCACAAAAAGAGTGTTTCAAAACTGATCTTTCTAAAGGAAGGTTTAACTCTGTGAGTTGAACACACACCACACAAAGAAGTTACTGAGAATTCTTCTTTCTTGCAGTATATGAAGAAATCCCGTTTCCAACGAAGGCCACAAAGAGGTCTAAATATCCACTTGCAGACTTAAGAAACAGAGTGTTTCCAAACTGCTCTATGAAAAGAAAGGTTAAACTCTGTGAGTTGAACACCTCCAGTACAAAGTAGTTTCTGAGAATGATTCTGTCTAGTTTTTAAACGAGGATATTGCCATTTCTAAGATTGGCCTCAAATCTCTTGAAATCTCCACTTGCAAATTCCACAAAAAGAGTGTTTCAAAACTGCTCTGTCTAAAGGAACGTTCAGCTCTGTGAGTTGAATACAAACAACGCAAAGAAGTTACTGAGAATTCTTCTGTCTAGCATTCTATGAAGAAATCCCGTTTCCAACGAAGGCCTCAACCAGGTCTAAATATCCACTTGCAGACTTAACAAACAGAGTGTTTTCAAACTGCTCTATGAAAAGAAAGGTTAAACTCTGTGAGTTGAACACACCCATTACAAAGTAGTTTCTGAGAATGATTCTGTGTAGTTTTGAAACGGGGTTATTTCCATTTCTAAGATTGGCCTCAAATCGCAGGAAATCTCCACTTGCAATTTCCACAAAAAGAGTGTTTCAAAACTGATCTTTCTAAAGGAAGGTTTAACTCTGTGAGTTGAACACACACCACACAAAGAAGTTACTGAGAATTCTTCTTTCTTGCAGTATATGAAGAAATCCCGTTTCCAACGAAGGCCACAAAGAGGTCGAAATATCCACTTGCAGACTTAACAAACAGAGTGTTTCCAAACTGCTCTATGAAAAGAAAGGTTAAACTCTGTGAGTTGAACACATCCAGTACAAAGTAGTTTCTGAGAATGATTCTGTCTAGTTTTTAAACGAGGATATTGCCATTTCTAAGATTGGCCTCAAATCTCTTGAAATCTCCACTTGCAAATTCCACAAAAAGAGTGTTTCAAAACTGCTCTGTCTAAAGGAACGTTCAGCTCTGTGAGTTGAATACAAACAACGCAAAGAAGTTACTGAGAATTCTTCTGTCTAGCATTCTATGAAGAAATCCCGTTTCCAACGAAGGCCTCAACCAGGTCTAAATATCCACTTGCAGACTTAACAAACAGAGTGTTTTCAAACTGCTCTATGAAAAGAAAGGTTAAACTCTGTGAGTTGAACACACCCATTACAAAGTAGTTTCTGAGAATGATTCTGTGTAGTTATGAAACGGGGTTATTTCAATTTCTAAGATTGGCCTCAAATCGCAGGAAATCTCCACTTGCAATTTCCACAAAAAGAGTGTTTCAAAACTGATCTTTCTAAAGGAAGGTTTAACTCTGTGAGTTGAACACACACCACACAAAGAAGTTACTGAGAAGTCTTCTTTCTTGCAGTATATGAAGAAATCCCGTTTCCAACGAAGGCCACAAACAGGTCTAAATATCCACTTGCAGACTTAACAAACAGAGTGTTTCCAAACTGCTCTATGAAAAGAAAGGTTAAACTCTGTGAGTTGAACACATCCAGTACAAAGTAGTTTCTGAGAATGATTCTGTCTAGTTTTTAAACGAGGATATTGCCATTTCTAAGATTGGCCTCAAATCTCTTGAAATCTCCACTTGCAAATTCCACAAAAAGAGTGTTTCAAAACTGCTCTGTCTAAAGGAACGTTCAGCTCTGTGAGTTGAATACAAACAACGCAAAGAAGTTACTGAGAATTCTTCTGTCTAGCATTCTATGAAGAAATCCCGTTTCCAACGAAGGCCTTAACCAGGTCTAAATATCCACTTGCAGACTTAACAAACAGAGAGTTTTCAAACTGCTCTATGAAAAGGAAGGTTAAACTCTGTGAGTTGAACACACCCATTACAAAGTAGTTTCTGAGAATGATTCTGTGTAGTTTTGAAACGGGGTTCTTTCCATTTCTAAGATTGGCCTCAAATCGCAGGAAATCTCCACTTGCAATTTCCACAAAAAGAGTGTTTCAAAACTGATCTTTCTAAAGGAAGGTTTAACTCTGTGAGTTGAACACACACCACACAAAGAAGTTACTGAGAATTCTTCTTTCTTGCAGTATATGAAGAAATCCCGTTTCCAACGAAGGCCACAAAGAGGTCTAAATATCCACTTGCAGACTTAAGAAACAGAGTGTTTCCAAACTGCTCTATGAAAAGAAAGGTTAAACTCTGTGAGTTGAACACCTCCAGTACAAAGTAGTTTCTGAGAATGATTCTGTCTAGTTTTTAAACGAGGATATTGCCATTTCTAAGATTGGCCTCAAATCTCTTGAAATCTCCACTTGCAAATTCCACAAAAAGAGTGTTTCAAAACTGCTCTGTCTAAAGGAACGTTCAGCTCTGTGAGTTGAATACAAACAACGCAAAGAAGTTACTGAGAATTCTTCTGTCTAGCATTCTATGAAGAAATCCCGTTTCCAACGAAGGCCTCAACCAGGTCTAAATATCCACTTGCAGACTTAACAAACAGAGTGTTTTCAAACTGCTCTATGAAAAGAAAGGTTAAACTCTGTGAGTTGAACACACCCATTACAAAGTAGTTTCTGAGAATGATTCTGTGTAGTTTTGAAACGGGGTTATTTCCATTTCTAAGATTGGCCTCAAATCGCAGGAAATCTCCACTTGCAATTTCCACAAAAAGAGTGTTTCAAAACTGATCTTTCTAAAGGAAGGTTTAACTCTGTGAGTTGAACACACACCACACAAAGAAGTTACTGAGAATTCTTCTTTCTTGCAGTATATGAAGAAATCCCGTTTCCAACGAAGGCCACAAAGAGGTCGAAATATCCACTTGCAGACTTAACAAACAGAGTGTTTCCAAACTGCTCTATGAAAAGAAAGGTTAAACTCTGTGAGTTGAACACATCCAGTACAAAGTAGTTTCTGAGAATGATTCTGTCTAGTTTTTAAACGAGGATATTGCCATTTCTAAGATTGGCCTCAAATCTCTTGAAATCTCCACTTGCAAATTCCACAAAAAGAGTGTTTCAAAACTGCTCTGTCTAAAGGAACGTTCAGCTCTGTGAGTTGAATACAAACAACGCAAAGAAGTTACTGAGAATTCTTCTGTCTAGCATTCTATGAAGAAATCCCGTTTCCAACGAAGGCCTCAACCAGGTCTAAATATCCACTTGCAGACTTAACAAACAGAGTGTTTTCAAACTGCTCTATGAAAAGAAAGGTTAAACTCTGTGAGTTGAACACACCCATTACAAAGTAGTTTCTGAGAATGATTCTGTGTAGTTATGAAACGGGGTTATTTCAATTTCTAAGATTGGCCTCAAATCGCAGGAAATCTCAACTTGCAATTTCCACAAAAAGAGTGTTTCAAAACTGATCTTTCTAAAGGAAGGTTTAACTCTGTGAGTTGAACACACACCACACAAAGAAGTTACTGAGAAGTCTTCTTTCTTGCAGTATATGAAGAAATCCCGTTTCCAACGAAGGCCACAAACAGGTCTAAATATCCACTTGCAGACTTAACAAACAGAGTGTTTCCAAACTGCTCTATGAAAAGAAAGGTTAAACTCTGTGAGTTGAACACATCCAGTACAAAGTAGTTTCTGAGAATGATTCTGTCTAGTTTTTAAACGAGGATATTGCCATTTCTAAGATTGGCCTCAAATCTCTTGAAATCTCCACTTGCAAATTCCACAAAAAGAGTGTTTCAAAACTGCTCTGTCTAAAGGAACGTTCAGCTCTGTGAGTTGAATACAAACAACGCAAAGAAGTTACTGAGAATTCTTCTGTCTAGCATTCTATGAAGAAATCCCGTTTCCAACGAAGGCCTTAACCAGGTCTAAATATCCACTTGCAGACTTAACAAACAGAGTGTTTTCAAACTGCTCTATGAAAAGAAAGGTTAAACTCTGTGAGTTGAACACACCCATTACAAAGTAGTTTCTGAGAATGATTCTGTGTAGTTTTGAAACGGGGTTCTTTCCATTTCTAAGATTGGCCTCAAATCGCAGGAAATCTCCACTTGCAATTTCCACAAAAAGAGTGTTTCAAAACTGATCTTTCTAAAGGAAGGTTTAACTCTGTGAGTTGAACACACACCACACAAAGAAGTTACTGAGAATTCTTCTTTCTTGCAGTATATGAAGAAATCCCGTTTCCAACGAAGGCCACAAAGAGGTCTAAATATCCACTTGCAGACTTAAGAAACAGAGTGTTTCCAAACTGCTCTATGAAAAGAAAGGTTAAACTCTATGAGTTGAACACATCCAGTACAAAGTAGTTTCTGAGAATGATTCTGTCTAGTTTTTAAACGAGGATATTGCCATTTCTAAGATTGGCCTCAAATCTCTTGAAATCTCCACTTGCAAATTCCACAAAAAGAGTGTTTCAAAACTGCTCTGTCTAAAGGAACGTTCAGCTCTGTGAGTTGAATACAAACAATGCAAAGAAGTTACTGAGAATTCTTCTGTCTTGCATTTTATGAAGAAATCCCATTTCCAACGAAGGCCTCAACCAGGTCTAAATATCCACTTGCAGACTTAACAAACAGAGTGTTTTCAAACTGCTCTATGAAAAGAAAGGTTAAACTCTGTGAGTTGAACACACCCATTACAAAGTAGTTTCTGAGAATGATTCTGTGTAGTTTTGAAACGGGGTTCTTTCAATTTCTAAGATTGGCCTCAAATCGCAGGAAATCTCCACTTGCAATTTCCACAAAAAGAGTGTTTCAAAACTGATCTTTCTAAAGGAAGGTTTAACTCTGTGAGTTGAACACACACCACACAAAGAAGTTACTGAGAATTCTTCTTTCTTGCAGTATATGAAGAAATCCCGTTTCCAACAAAGGCCACAAAGAGGTCGAAATATCCACTTGCAGACTTAAGAAACAGAGTGTCTCCAAACTGTTCTATGAAAAGAAAGGTTAAACTCTGTGAGTTGAACACATCCAGTACAAAGTAGTTTCTGAGAATGATTCTGTCTAGTTTTTAAACGAGGATATTGCCATTTCTAAGATTGGCCTCAAATCTCTTGAAATGTCCACATGCAAATTCCACAAAAAGAGTGTTTCAAAACTGCTCTGTCTAAAGGAACGTTCAGCTCTGTGAGTTGAATACAAACAATGCAAAGACGTTTCTGAGAATTCTTCTGTCTAGCATTTTATGAAGAAATCCCGTTTCCAACGAAGGCCTCAACCAGGTCTAAATATCCACTTGCAGACTTAACAAACAGAGTGTTTTCAAACTGCTCTATGAAAAGAAAGGTTAAACTCTGTGAGTTGAACACACCCATTACAAAGTAGTTTCTGAGAATGATTCTGTGTAGTTTTGAAACGGGGTTATTTCCATTTCTAAGATTGGCCTCAAATCGCAGGAAATCTCCACTTGCAATTTCCACAAAAAGAGTGTTTCAAAACTGATCTTTCTAAAGGAAGGTTTAACTCTGTGAGTTGAACACACACCACACAAAGAAGTTACTGAGAATTCTTCTTTCTTGCAGTATATGAAGAAATCCCGTTTCCAACGAAGGCCACAAAGAGGTCTAAATATCCACTTGCAGACTTAAGAAACAGACTGTTTCCAAACTGCTCTATGAAAAGAAAGGTTAAACTCTGTGAGTTGAACACATCCAGTACAAAGTAGTTTCTGAGAATGATTCTGTCTAGTTTTCAAACGAGGATATTGCCATTTCTAAGATTGGCCTCAAATCTCTTGAAATCTCCACTTGCAAATTCCACAAAAAGAGTGTTTCAAAACTACTCTGTCTAAAGGAACGTTCAGCTCTGTGAGTTGAATACAAACAATGCAAAGAAGTTACTGAGAATTCTTCTGTCTGGCATTTTATGAAGAAATCCCATTTCCAACGAAGGCCTCAACCAGGTCTAAATATCCACTTGCAGACTTAACAAACAGAGTGTTTTCAAACTGCTCTGTGAAAAGAAAGTTTAAACTCTGTGAGTTGAACACACCCATTACAAAGTAGTTTCTGAGAATGATTCTGTGTAGTTTTGAAACGGGGTTATTTCCATTTCTAAGATTGGCCTCAAATCGCAGGAAATCTCCACTTGCAATTTCCACAGAAAGAGTGTTTCAAAACTGATCTTTCTAAAGGAAGGTTTAACTCTGTGAGTTGAACACACACCACACAAAGAAGTTACTGAGAATTCTTCTTTCTTGCAGTATATGAAGAAATCCCGTTTCCAACGAAGGCCACAAAGAGGTCGAAATATCCACTTGCAGACTTAACAAACAGAGTGTTTCCAAACTGCTCTATGAAAAGAAAGGTTAAACTCTGTGAGTTGAACACATCCAGTACAAAGTAGTTTCTGAGAATGATTCTGTCTAGTTTTTAAACGAGGATATTGCCATTTCTAAGATTGGCCTCAAATCTCTTGAAATCTCCACTTGCAAATTCCACAAAAAGAGTGTTTCAAAACTGCTCTGTCTAAAGGAACGTTCAGCTCTGTGAGTTGAATACAAACAACGCAAAGAAGTTACTGAGAATTCTTCTGTCTAGCATTCTATGAAGAAATCCCGTTTCCAACGAAGGCCTCAACCAGGTCTAAATATCCACTTGCAGACTTAACAAACAGAGTGTTTTCAAACTGCTCTATGAAAAGAAAGGTTAAACTCTGTGAGTTGAACACACCCATTACAAAGTAGTTTCTGAGAATGATTCTGTGTAGTTTTGAAACGGGGTTATTTCCATTTCTAAGATTGGCCTCAAATCGCAGGAAATCTCCACTTGCAATTTCCACAAAAAGAGTGTTTCAAAACTGATCTTTCTAAAGGAAGGTTTAACTCTGTGAGTTGAACACACACCACACAAAGAAGTTACTGAGAATTCTTCTTTCTTGCAGTATATGAAGAAATCCCGTTTCCAACGAAGGCCACAAAGAGGTCTAAATATCCACTTGCAGACTTAAGAAACAGACTGTTTCCAAACTGCTCTATGAAAAGAAAGGTTAAACTCTGTGAGTTGAACACATCCAGTACAAAGTAGTTTCTGAGAATGATTCTGTCTAGTTTTTAAACGAGGATATTGCCATTTCTAAGATTGGCCTCAAATCTCTTGAAATCTCCACTTGCAAATTCCACAAAAAGAGTGTTTCAAAACTACTCTGTCTAAAGGAACGTTCAGCTCTGTGAGTTGAATACAAACAATGCAAAGAAGTTACTGAGAATTCTTCTGTCTGGCATTTTATGAAGAAATCCCATTTCCAACGAAGGCCTCAACCAGGTCTAAATATCCACTTGCAGACTTAACAAACAGAGTGTTTTCAAACTGCTCTGTGAAAAGAAAGTTTAAACTCTGTGAGTTGAACACACCCATTACAAAGTAGTTTCTGAGAATGATTCTGTGTAGTTTTGAAACGGGGTTCTTTCAATTTCTAAGATTGGCCTCAAATCGCAGGAAATCTCCACTTGCAATTTCCACAGAAAGAGTGTTTCAAAACTGATCTTTCTAAAGGAAGGTTTAACTCTGTGAGTTGAACACACACCACACAAAGAAGTTACTGAGAATTCTTCTTTCTTGCAGTATATGAAGAAATCCCGTTTCCAACGAAGGCCACAAAGAGGTCGAAATATCCACTTGCAGACTTAACAAACAGAGTGTTTCCAAACTGCTCTATGAAAAGAAAGGTTAAACTCTGTGAGTTGAACACATCCAGTACAAAGTAGTTTCTGAGAATGATTCTGTCTAGTTTTTAAACGAGGATATTGCCATTTCTAAGATTGGCCTCAAATCTCTTGAAATCTCCACTTGCAAATTCCACAAAAAGAGTGTTTCAAAACTGCTCTGTCTAAAGGAACGTTCAGCTCTGTGAGTTGAATACAAACAACGCAAAGAAGTTACTGAGAATTCTTCTGTCTAGCATTCTATGAAGAAATCCCGTTTCCAACGAAGGCCTCAACCAGGTCTAAATATCCACTTGCAGACTTAACAAACAGAGTGTTTTCAAACTGCTCTATGAAAAGAAAGGTTAAACTCTGTGAGTTGAACACACCCATTACAAAGTAGTTTCTGAGAATGATTCTGTGTAGTTATGAAACGGGGTTATTTCAATTTCTAAGATTGGCCTCAAATCGCAGGAAATCTCCACTTGCAATTTCCACAAAAAGAGTGTTTCAAAACTGATCTTTCTAAAGGAAGGTTTAACTCTGTGAGTTGAACACACACCACACAAAGAAGTTACTGAGAATTCTTCTTTCTTGCAGTATATGAAGAAATCCCGTTTCCAACGAAGGCCACAAAGAGGTCTAAATATCCACTTGCAGACTTAAGAAACAGAGTGTTTCCAAACTGCTCTATGAAAAGAAAGGTTAAACTCTGTGAGTTGAACACATCCAGTACAAAGTAGTTTCTGAGAATGATTCTGTCTAGTTTTTAAACGAGGATATTGCCATTTCTAAGATTGGCCTCAAATCTCTTGAAATCTCCACTTGCAAATTCCACAAAAAGAGTGTTTCAAAACTGCTCTGTCTAAAGGAACGTTCAGCTCTGTGAGTTGAATACAAACAATGCAAAGAAGTTACTGAGAATTCTTCTGTCTTGCATTTTATGAAGAAATCCCATTTCCAACGAAGGCCTCAACCAGGTCTAAATATCCACTTGCAGACTTAACAAACAGAGTGTTTTCAAACTGCTCTATGAAAAGAAAGGTTAAACTCTGTGAGTTGAAGACACCCATTACAAAGTAGTTTCTGAGAATGATTCTGTGTAGTTTTGAAACGGGGTTCTTTCAATTTCTAAGATTGGCCTCAAATCGCAGGAAATCTCCACTTGCAATTTCCACAAAAAGAGTGTTTCAAAACTGATCTTTCTAAAGGAAGGTTTAACTCTGTGAGTTGAACACACACCACACAAAGAAGTTACTGAGAATTCTTCTTTCTTGCAGTATATGAAGAAATCCCGTTTCCAACGAAGGCCACAAAGAGGTCGAAATATCCACTTGCAGACTTAACAAACAGAGTGTTTCCAAACTGCTCTATGAAAAGAAAGGTTAAACTCTGTGAGTTGAACACATCCAGTACAAAGTAGTTTCTGAGAATGATTCTGTCTAGTTTTTAAACGAGGATATTGCCATTTCTAAGATTGGCCTCAAATCTCTTGAAATCTCCACTTGCAAATTCCACAAAAAGAGTGTTTCAAAACTGCTCTGTCTAAAGGAACGTTCAGCTCTGTGAGTTGAATACAAACAACGCAAAGAAGTTACTGAGAATTCTTCTGTCTAGCATTCTATGAAGAAATCCCGTTTCCAACGAAGGCCTCAACCAGGTCTAAATATCCACTTGCAGACTTAACAAACAGAGTGTTTTCAAACTGCTCTATGAAAAGAAAAGTTAAACTCTGTGAGTTGAACACACCCATTACAAAGTAGTTTCTGAGAATGATTCTGTGTAGTTATGAAACGGGGTTATTTCAATTTCTAAGATTGGCCTCAAATCGCAGGAAATCTCCACTTGCAATTTCCACAAAAAGAGTGTTTCAAAACTGATCTTTCTAAAGGAAGGTTTAACTCTGTGAGTTGAACACACACCACACAAAGAAGTTACTGAGAATTCTTCTTTCTTGCAGTATATGAAGAAATCCCGTTTCCAACGAGGGCCACAAACAGGTCTAAATATCCACTTGCAGACTTAACAAACAGAGTGTTTCCAAACTGCTCTATGAAAAGAAAGGTTAAACTCTGTGAGTTGAACACATCCAGTACAAAGTAGTTTCTGAGAATGATTCTGTCTAGTTTTTAAACGAGGATATTGCCATTTCTAAGATTGGCCTCAAATCTCTTGAAATCTCCACTTGCAAATTCCACAAAAAGAGTGTTTCAAAACTGCTCTGTCTAAAGGAACGTTCAGCTCTGTGAGTTGAATACAAACAACGCAAAGAAGTTACTGAGAATTCTTCTGTCTAGCATTCTATGAAGAAATCCCGTTTCCAAAGAAGGCCTCAACCAGGTCTAAATATCCACTTGCAGACTTAACAAACAGAGTGTTTTCAAACTGCTCTATGAAAAGAAAGGTGAAACTCTGTGAGTTGAACACACCCATTACAAAGTAGTTTCTGAGAATGATTCTGTGTAGTTTTGAAACGGGGTTCTTTCCATTTCTAAGATTGGCCTGAAATCGCAGGAAATCTCCACTTGCAATTTCCACAAAAAGAGTGTTTCAAAACTGATCTTTCTAAAGGAAGGTTTAACTCTGTGAGTTGAACACACACCACACAAAGAAGTTACTGAGAATTCTTCTTTCTTGCAGTATATGAAGAAATCCCGTTTCCAACGAAGGCCACAAAGAGGTCTAAATATCCACTTGCAGACTTAAGAAACAGACTGTTTCCAAACTGCTCTATGAAAAGAAAGGTTAAACTCTGTGAGTTGAACACATCCAGTACAAAGTAGTTTCTGAGAATGATTCTGTCTAGTTTTTAAACGAGGATATTGCCATTTCTAAGATTGGCCTCAAATCTCTTGAAATCTCCACTTGCAAATTCCACAAAAAGAGTGTTTCAAAACTACTCTGTCTAAAGGAACGTTCAGCTCTGTGAGTTGAATACAAACAATGCAAAGAAGTTACTGAGAATTCTTCTGTCTGGCATTTTATGAAGAAATCCCATTTCCAACGAAGGCCTCAACCAGGTCTAAATATCCACTTGCAGACTTAACAAACAGAGTGTTTTCAAACTGCTCTGTGAAAAGAAAGTTTAAACTCTGTGAGTTGAACACACCCATTACAAAGTAGTTTCTGAGAATGATTCTGTGTAGTTTTGAAACGGGGTTATTTCAATTTCTAAGATTGGCCTCAAATCGCAGGAAATCTCCACTTGCAATTTCCACAGAAAGAGTGTTTCAAAACTGATCTTTCTAAAGGAAGGTTTAACTCTGTGAGTTGAACACACACCACACAAAGAAGTTACTGAGAATTCTTCTTTCTTGCAGTATATGAAGAAATCCCGTTTCCAACGAAGGCCACAAAGAGGTCGAAATATCCACTTGCAGACTTAACAAACAGAGTGTTTCCAAACTGCTCTATGAAAAGAAAGGTTAAACTCTGTGAGTTGAACACATCCAGTACAAAGTAGTTTCTGAGAATGATTCTGTCTAGTTTTTAAACGAGGATATTGCCATTTCTAAGATTGGCCTCAAATCTCTTCAAATCTCCACTTGCAAATTCCACAAAAAGAGTGTTTCAAAACTGCTCTGTCTAAAGGAACGTTCAGCTCTGTGAGTTGAATACAAACAACGCAAAGAAGTTACTGAGAATTCTTCTGTCTAGCATTCTATGAAGAAATCCCGTTTCCAACGAAGGCCTCAACCAGGTCTAAATATCCACTTGCAGACTTAACAAACAGAGTGTTTTCAAACTGCTCTATGAAAAGAAAGGTTAAACTCTGTGAGTTGAACACACCCATTACAAAGTAGTTTCTGAGAATGATTCTGTGTAGTTATGAAACGGGGTTATTTCAATTTCTAAGATTGGCCTCAAATCGCAGGAAATCTCCACTTGCAATTTCCACAAAAAGAGTGTTTCAAAACTGATCTTTCTAAAGGAAGGTTTAACTCTGTGAGTTGAACACACACCACACAAAGAAGTTACTGAGAAGTCTTCTTTCTTGCAGTATATGAAGAAATCCCGTTTCCAACGAAGGCCACAAACAGGTCTAAATATCCACTTGCAGACTTAACAAACAGAGTGTTTCCAAACTGCTCTATGAAAAGAAAGGTTAAACTCTGTGAGTTGAACACATCCAGTACAAAGTAGTTTCTGAGAATGATTCTGTCTAGTTTTTAAACGAGGATATTGCCATTTCTAAGATTGGCCTCAAATCTCTTGAAATCTCCACTTGCAAATTCCACAAAAAGAGTGTTTCAAAACTGCTCTGTCTAAAGGAACGTTCAGCTCTGTGAGTTGAATACAAACAACGCAAAGAAGTTACTGAGAATTCTTCTGTCTAGCATTCTATGAAGAAATCCCGTTTCCAACGAAGGCCTTAACCAGGTCTAAATATCCACTTGCAGACTTAACAAACAGAGTGTTTTCAAACTGCTCTATGAAAAGAAAGGTTAAACTCTGTGAGTTGAACACACCCATTACAAAGTAGTTTCTGAGAATGATTCTGTGTAGTTTTGAAACGGGGTTCTTTCCATTTCTAAGATTGGCCTGAAATCGCAGGAAATCTCCACTTGCAATTTGCACAAAAAGAGAGTTTCAAAACTGATCTTTCTAAAGGAAGGTTTAACTCTGTGAGTTGAACACACACCACACAAAGAAGTTACTGAGAATTCTTCTTTCTTGCAGTATATGAAGAAATCCCGTTTCCAACGAAGGCCACAAAGAGGTCTAAATATCCACTTGCAGACTTAAGAAACAGAGTGTTTCCAAACTGCTCTATGAAAAGAAAGGTTAAACTCTGTGAGTTGAACACATCCAGTACAAAGTAGTTTCTGAGAATGATTCTGTCTAGTTTTTAAACGAGGATATTGCCATTTCTAAGATTGGCCTCAAATCTCTTGAAATCTCCACTTGCAAATTCCACAAAAAGAGTGTTTCAAAACTGCTCTGTCTAAAGGAACGTTCAGCTCTGTGAGTTGAATACAAACAATGCAAAGAAGTTACTGAGAATTCTTCTGTCTTGCATTTTATGAAGAAATCCCATTTCCAACGAAGGCCTCAACCAGGTCTAAATATCCACTTGCAGACTTAACAAACAGAGTGTTTTCAAACTGCTCTATGAAAAGAAAGGTTAAACTCTGTGAGTTGAAGACACCCATTACAAAGTAGTTTCTGAGAATGATTCTGTGTAGTTTTGAAACGGGGTTCTTTCAATTTCTAAGATTGGCCTCAAATCGCAGGAAATCTCCACTTGCAATTTCCACAAAAAGAGTGTTTCAAAACTGATCTTTCTAAAGGAAGGTTTAACTCTGTGAGTTGAACACACACCACACAAAGAAGTTACTGAGAATTCTTCTTTCTTGCAGTATATGAAGAAATCCCGTTTCCAACGAAGGCCACAAAGAGGTCGAAATATCCACTTGCAGACTTAACAAACAGAGTGTTTCCAAACTGCTCTATGAAAAGAAAGGTTAAACTCTGTGAGTTGAACACATCCAGTACAAAGTAGTTTCTGAGAATGATTCTGTCTAGTTTTTAAACGAGGATATTGCCATTTCTAAGATTGGCCTCAAATCTCTTGAAATCTCCACTTGCAAATTCCACAAAAAGAGTGTTTCAAAACTGCTCTGTCTAAAGGAACGTTCAGCTCTGTGAGTTGAATACAAACAACGCAAAGAAGTTACTGAGAATTCTTCTGTCTAGCATTCTATGAAGAAATCCCGTTTCCAACGAAGGCCTCAACCAGGTCTAAATATCCACTTGCAGACTTAACAAACAGAGTGTTTTCAAACTGCTCTATGAAAAGAAAGGTTAAACTCTGTGAGTTGAACACACCCATTACAAAGTAGTTTCTGAGAATGATTCTGTGTAGTTATGAAACGGGGTTATTTCAATTTCTAAGATTGGCCTCAAATCGCAGGAAATCTCCACTTGCAATTTCCACAAAAAGAGTGTTTCAAAACTGATCTTTCTAAAGGAAGGTTTAACTCTGTGAGTTGAACACACACCACACAAAGAAGTTACTGAGAATTCTTCTTTCTTGCAGTATATGAAGAAATCCCGTTTCCAACGAGGGCCACAAACAGGTCTAAATATCCACTTGCAGACTTAACAAACAGAGTGTTTCCAAACTGCTCTATGAAAAGAAAGGTTAAACTCTGTGAGTTGAACACCTCCAGTACAAAGTAGTTTCTGAGAATGATTCTGTCTAGTTTTTAAACGAGGATATTGCCATTTCTAAGATTGGCCTCAAATCTCTTGAAATCTCCACTTGCAAATTCCACAAAAAGAGTGTTTCAAAACTGCTCTGTCTAAAGGAACGTTCAGCTCTGTGAGTTGAATACAAACAACGCAAAGAAGTTACTGAGAATTCTTCTGTCTAGCATTCTATGAAGAAATCCCGTTTCCAAAGAAGGCCTCAACCAGGTCTAAATATCCACTTGCAGACTTAACAAACAGAGTGTTTTCAAACTGCTCTATGAAAAGAAAGGTGAAACTCTGTGAGTTCAAAACACACCCATTACAAAGTAGTTTCTGAGAATGATTCTGTGTAGTTTTGAAACGGGGTTCTTTCCATTTCTAAGATTGGCCTGAAATCGCAGGAAATCTCCACTTGCAATTTCCACAAAAAGAGTGTTTCAAAACTGATCTTTCTAAAGGAAGGTTTAACTCTGTGAGTTGAACACACACCACACAAAGAAGTTACTGAGAATTCTTCTTTCTTGCAGTATATGAAGAAATCCCGTTTCCAACGAAGGCCACAAAGAGGTCTAAATATCCACTTGCAGACTTAAGAAACAGAGTGTTTCCAAACTGCTCTATGAAAAGAAAGGTTAAACTCTGTGAGTTGAACACATCCAGTACAAAGTAGTTTCTGAGAATGATTCTGTCTAGTTTTTAAACGAGGATATTGCCATTTCTAAGATTGGCCTCAAATCTCTTGAAATCTCCACTTGCAAATTCCACAAAAAGAGTGTTTCAAAACTGCTCTGTCTAAAGGAACGTTCAGCTCTGTGAGTTGAATACAAACAATGCAAAGAAGTTACTGAGAATTCTTCTGTCTTGCATTTTATGAAGAAATCCCATTTCCAACGAAGGCCTCAACCAGGTCTAAATATCCACTTGCAGACTTAACAAACAGAGTGTTTTCAAACTGCTCTATGAAAAGAAAGGTTAAACTCTGTGAGTTGAAGACACCCATTACAAAGTAGTTTCTGAGAATGATTCTGTGTAGTTTTGAAACGGGGTTCTTTCCATTTCTAAGATTGGCCTCAAATCGCAGGAAATCTCCACTTGCAATTTCCACAAAAAGAGTGTTTCAAAACTGATCTTTCTAAAGGAAGGTTTAACTCTGTGAGTTGAACACACACCACACAAAGAAGTTACTGAGAATTCTTCTTTCTTGCAGTATATGAAGAAATCCCGTTTCCAACGAAGGCCACAAAGAGGTCTAAATATCCACTTGCAGACTTAAGAAACAGAGTGTTTCCAAACTGTTCTATGAAAAGAAAGGTTAAACTCTGTGAGTTGAACACATCCAGTACAAAGTAGTTTCTGAGAATGATTCTGTCTAGTTTTTAAACGAGGATATTGCCATTTCTAAGATTGGCCTCAAATCTCTTGAAATGTCCACATGCAAATTCCACAAAAAGAGTGTTTCAAAACTGCTCTGTCTAAAGGAACGTTCAGCTCTGTGAGTTGAATACAAACAATGCAAAGACGTTTCTGAGAATTCTTCTGTCTAGCATTTTATGAAGAAATCCCGTTTCCAACGAAGGCCTCAACCAGGTCTAAATATCCACTTGCAGACTTAACAAACAGAGTGTTTTCAAACTGCTCTATGAAAAGAAAGGTTAAACTCTGTGAGTTGAACACACCCATTACAAAGTAGTTTCTGAGAATGATTCTGTGTAGTTTTGAAACGGGGTTCTTTCAATTTCTAAGATTGGCCTCAAATCGCAGGAAATCTCCACTTGCAATTTCCACAAAAAGAGTGTTTCAAAACTGATCTTTCTAAAGGAAGGTTTAACTCTGTGAGTTGAACACACACCACACAAAGAAGTTACTGAGAAGTCTTCTTTCTTGCAGTATATGAAGAAATCCCGTTTCCAACGAAGGCCACAAACAGGACTAAATATCCACTTGCAGACTTAACAAAAAGTGTTTCCAAACTGCTCTATGAAAAGAAAGGTTAAACTCTGTGAGTTGAACACATCCAGTACAAAGTAGTTTCTGAGAATGATTCTGTCTAGTTTTTAAACGAGGATATTGCCATTTCTAAGATTGCCCTCAAATCTCTTGAAATCTCCACTTGCAAATTCCACAAAAAGAGTGTTTCAAAACTGCTCTGTCTAAAGGAACGTTCAGCTCTGTGAGTTGAATAGAAACAATGCAAAGAATTACTGAGAATTCTTCTGTCTAGCATTTTATGAAGAAATCCCGTTTCCAACGAAGGCCTCAACCAGGTCTAAATATCCTCTTGCAGACTTAACAAACAGAGTGTTTTCAAACTGCTCTATGAAAAGGAAGGTTAAACTCTGTGAGTTGAAGACACCCATTAGAAAGTAGTTTCTGAGAATGATTCTGTGTAGTTTTGAAACGGGGTTCTTTCAATTTCTAAGATTGGCCTCAAATCGCAGGAAATCTCCACTTGCAATTTCCACAAAAAGAGTGTTTCAAAACTGATCTTTCTAAAGGAAGGTTTAACTCTGTGAGTTGAACACACACCACACAAAGAAGTTACTGAGAATTCTTCTTTCTTGCAGTATATGAAGAAATCCCGTTTCCAACGAAGGCCACAAAGAGGTCTAAATATCCACTTGCAGACTTAACAAACAGAGTGTTTCCAAACTGCTCTATGAAAAGAAAGGTTAAACTCTGTGAGTTGAACACCTCCAGTACAAAGTAGTTTCTGAGAATGATTCTGTCTAGTTTTTAAACGAGGATATTGCCATTTCTAAGATTGGCCTCAAATCTCTTGAAATCTCCACTTGCAAATTCCACAAAAAGAGTGTTTCAAAACTGCTCTGTCTAAAGGAACGTTCAGCTCTGTGAGTTGAATACAAACAACGCAAAGAAGTTACTGAGAATTCTTCTGTCTAGCATTCTATGAAGAAATCCCGTTTCCAACGAAGACCTCAACCAGGTCTAAATATCCACTTGCAGACTTAACAAACAGAGTGTTTTCAAACTGCTCTATGAAAAGAAAGGTTAAACTCTGTGAGTTGAACACACCCATTACAAAGTAGTTTCTGAGAATGATTCTGTGTAGTTTTGAAACGGGGTTATTTCCATTTCTAAGATTGGCCTCAAATCGCAGGAAATCTGCACTTGCAATTTCCACAAAAAGAGTGTTTCAAAACTGATCTTTCTAAAGGAAGGTTTAACTCTGTGAGTTGAACACACACCACACAAAGAAGTTACTGAGAATTCTTCTTTCTTGCAGTATATGAAGAAATCCCGTTTCCAACGAAGGCCACAAAGAGGTCGAAATATCCACTTGCAGACTTAACAAACAGAGTGTTTCCAAACTGCTCTATGAAAAGAAAGGTTAAACTCTGTGAGTTGAACACATCCAGTACAAAGTAGTTTCTGAGAATGATTCTGTCTAGTTTTTAAACGAGGATATTGCCATTTCTAAGATTGCCCTCAAATCTCTTGAAATCTCCACTTGCAAATTCCACAAAAAGAGTGTTTCAAAACTGCTCTGTCTAAAGGAACGTTCAGCTCTGTGAGTTGAATAGAAACAATGCAAAGAATTACTGAGAATTCTTCTGTCTAGCATTTTATGAAGAAATCCCGTTTCCAACGAAGGCCACAACCAGGTCTAAATATCCTCTTGCAGACTTAACAAACAGAGTGTTTTCAAACTGCTCTATGAAAAGGAAGGTTAAACTCTGTGAGTTGAAGACACCCATTAGAAAGTAGTTTCTGAGAATGATTCTGTGTAGTTTTGAAACGGGGTTCTTTCAATTTCTAAGATTGGCCTCAAATCGCAGGAAATCTCCACTTGCAATTTCCACAAAAAGAGTGTTTCAAAACTGATCTTTCTAAAGGAAGGTTTAACTCTGTGAGTTGAACACACACCACACAAAGAAGTTACTGAGAATTCTTCTTTCTTGCAGTATATGAAGAAATCCCGTTTCCAACGAAGGCCACAAAGAGGTCTAAATATCCACTTGCAGACTTAACAAACAGAGTGTTTCCAAACTGCTCTATGAAAAGAAAGGTTAAACTCTGTGAGTTGAACACCTCCAGTACAAAGTAGTTTCTGAGAATGATTCTGTCTAGTTTTTAAACGAGGATATTGCCATTTCTAAGATTGGCCTCAAATCTCTTGAAATCTCCACTTGCAAATTCCACAAAAAGAGTGTTTCAAAACTGCTCTGTCTAAAGGAACGTTCAGCTCTGTGAGTTGAATACAAACAACGCAAAGAAGTTACTGAGAATTCTTCTGTCTAGCATTCTATGAAGAAATCCCGTTTCCAACGAAGGCCTCAACCAGGTCTAAATATCCACTTGCAGACTTAACAAACAGAGTGTTTTCAAACTGCTCTATGAAAAGAAAGGTGAAACTCTGTGAGTTGAACACACCCATTACAAAGTAGTTTCTGAGAATGATTCTGTGTAGTTTTGAAACGGGGTTATTTCCATTTCTAAGATTGGCCTCAAATCGCAGGAAATCTGCACTTGCAATTTCCACAAAAAGAGTGTTTCAAAACTGATCTTTCTAAAGGAAGGTTTAACTCTGTGAGTTGAACACACACCACACAAAGAAGTTACTGAGAATTCTTCTTTCTTGCAGTATATGAAGAAATCCCGTTTCCAACGAAGGCCACAAAGAGGTCGAAATATCCACTTGCAGACTTAACAAACAGAGTGTTTCCAAACTGCTCTATGAAAAGAAAGGTTAAACTCTGTGAGTTGAACACATCCAGTACAAAGTAGTTTCTGAGAATGATTCTGTCTAGTTTTTAAACGAGGATATTGCCATTTCTAAGATTGGCCTCAAATCTCTTGAAATCTCCACTTGCAAATTCCACAAAAAGAGTGTTTCAAAACTGCTCTGTCTAAAGGAACGTTCAGCTCTGTGAGTTGAATACAAACAACGCAAAGAAGTTACTGAGAATTCTTCTGTCTGGCATTCTATGAAGAAATCCCGTTTCCAACGAAGGCCTCAACCAGGTCTAAATATCCACTTGCAGACTTAACAAACAGAGTGTTTTCAAACTGCTCTATGAAAAGAAAGGTTAAACTCTGTGAGTTGAACACACCCATTACAAAGTAGTTTCTGAGAATGATTCTGTGTAGTTATGAAACGGGGTTATTTCAATTTCTAAGATTGGCCTCAAATCGCAGGAAATCTCCACTTGCAATTTCCACAAAAAGAGTGTTTCAAAACTGATCTTTCTAAAGGAAGGTTTAACTCTGTGAGTTGAACACACACCACACAAAGAAGTTACTGAGAATTCTTCTTTCTTGCAGTATATGAAGAAATCCCGTTTCCAACGAAGGCCACAAAGAGGTCTAAATATCCACTTGCAGACTTAAGAAACAGAGTGTTTCCAAACTGCTCTATGAAAAGAAAGGTTAAACTCTGTGAGTTGAACACATCCAGTACAAAGTAGTTTCTGAGAATGATTCTGTCTAGTTTTTAAACGAGGATATTGCCATTTCTAAGATTGGCCTCAAATCTCTTGAAATCTCCACTTGCAAATTCCACAAAAAGAGTGTTTCAAAACTGCTCTGTCTAAAGGAACGTTCAGCTCTGTGAGTTGAATACAAACAACGCAAAGAAGTTACTGAGAATTCTTCTGTCTAGCATTCTATGAAGAAATCCCGTTTCCAACGAAGGCCTCAACCAGGTCTAAATATCCACTTGCAGACTTAACAAACAGAGTGTTTTCAAACTGCTCTATGAAAAGAAAGGTTAAACTCTGTGAGTTGAACACACCCATTACAAAGTAGTTTCTGAGAATGATTCTGTGTAGTTTTGAAACGGGGTTATTTCCATTTCTAAGATTGGCCTCAAATCGCAGGAAATCTGCACTTGCAATTTCCACAAAAAGAGTGTTTCAAAACTGATCTTTCTAAAGGAAGGTTTAACTCTGTGAGTTGAACACACACCACACAAAGAAGTTACTGAGAATTCTTCTTTCTTGCAGTATATGAAGAAATCCCGTTTCCAACGAAGGCCACAAAGAGGTCGAAATATCCACTTGCAGACTTAACAAACAGAGTGTTTCCAAACTGCTCTATGAAAAGAAAGGTTAAACTCTGTGAGTTGAACACATCCAGTACAAAGTAGTTTCTGAGAATGATTCTGTCTAGTTTTTAAACGAGGATATTGCCATTTCTAAGATTGGCCTCAAATCTCTTGAAATCTCCACTTGCAAATTCCACAAAAAGAGTGTTTCAAAACTGCTCTGTCTAAAGGAACGTTCAGCTCTGTGAGTTGAATACAAACAACGCAAAGAAGTTACTGAGAATTCTTCTGTCTGGCATTCTATGAAGAAATCCCGTTTCCAACGAAGGCCTCAACCAGGTCTAAATATCCACTTGCAGACTTAACAAACAGAGTGTTTTCAAACTGCTCTATGAAAAGAAAGGTTAAACTCTGTGAGTTGAACACACCCATTACAAAGTAGTTTCTGAGAATGATTCTGTGTAGTTATGAAACGGGGTTATTTCAATTTCTAAGATTGGCCTCAAATCGCAGGAAATCTCCACTTGCAATTTCCACAAAAAGAGTGTTTCAAAACTGATCTTTCTAAAGGAAGGTTTAACTCTGTGAGTTGAACACACACCACACAAAGAAGTTACTGAGAATTCTTCTTTCTTGCAGTATATGAAGAAATCCCGTTTCCAACGAAGGCCACAAAGAGGTCTAAATATCCACTTGCAGACTTAAGAAACAGTGTGTTTCCAAACTGCTCTATGAAAAGAAAGGTTAAACTCTGTGAGTTGAACACATCCAGTACAAAGTAGTTTCTGAGAATGATTCTGTCTAGTTTTTAAACGAGGATATTGCCATTTCTAAGATTGGCCTCAAATCTCTTGAAATCTCCACTTGCAAATTCCACAAAAAGAGTGTTTCAAAACTGCTCTGTCTAAAGGAACGTTCAGCTCTGTGAGTTGAATACAAACAATGCAAAGAAGTTACTGAGAATTCTTCTGTCTTGCATTTTATGAAGAAATCCCATTTCCAACGAAGGCCTCAACCAGGTCTAAATATCCACTTGCAGACTTAACAAACAGAGTGTTTTCAAACTGCTCTATGAAAAGAAAGGTTAAACTCTGTGAGTTGAAGACACCCATTACAAAGTAGTTTCTGAGAATGATTCTGTGTAGTTTTGAAACGGGGTTCTTTCCATTTCTAAGATTGGCCTCAAATCGCAGGAAATCTCCACTTGCAATTTCCACAAAAAGAGTGTTTCAAAACTGATCTTTCTAAAGGAAGGTTTAACTCTGTGAGTTGAACACACACCACACAAAGAAGTTACTGAGAATTCTTCTTTCTTGCAGTATATGAAGAAATCCCGTTTCCAACGAAGGCCACAAAGAGGTCTAAATATCCACTTGCAGACTTAAGAAACAGAGTGTTTCCAAACTGTTCTATGAAAAGAAAGGTTAAACTCTGTGAGTTGAACACATCCAGTACAAAGTAGTTTCTGAGAATGATTCTGTCTAGTTTTTAAACGAGGATATTGCCATTTCTAAGATTGGCCTCAAATCTCTTGAAATGTCCACATGCAAATTCCACAAAAAGAGTGTTTCAAAACTGCTCTGTCTAAAGGAACGTTCAGCTCTGTGAGTTGAATACAAACAATGCAAAGACGTTTCTGAGAATTCTTCTGTCTAGCATTTTATGAAGAAATCCCGTTTCCAACGAAGGCCTCAACCAGGTCTAAATATCCACTTGCAGACTTAACAAACAGAGTGTTTTCAAACTGCTCTATGAAAAGAAAGGTTAAACTCTGTGAGTTGAACACACCCATTACAAAGTAGTTTCTGAGAATGATTCTGTGTAGTTTTGAAACGGGGTTATTTCAATTTTTAAGATTGGCCTCAAATCGCAGGAAATCTCCACTTGCAATTTCCACAAAAAGAGTGTTTCAAAACTGATCTTTCTAAAGGAAGGTTTAACTCTGTGAGTTGAACACACACCACACAAAGAAGTTACTGAGAAGTCTTCTTTCTTGCAGTATATGAAGAAATCCCTTTTCCAACGAAGGCCACAAACAGGACTAAATATCCACTTGCAGACTTAACAAAAAGTGTTTCCAAACTGCTCTATGAAAAGAAAGGTTAAACTCTGTGAGTTGAACACATCCAGTACAAAGTAGTTTCTGAGAATGATTCTGTCTAGTTTTTAAACGAGGATATTGCCATTTCTAAGATTGCCCTCAAATCTCTTGAAATCTCCACTTGCAAATTCCACAAAAAGAGTGTTTCAAAACTGCTCTGTCTAAAGGAACGTTCAGCTCTGTGAGTTGAATAGAAACAATGCAAAGAATTACTGAGAATTCTTCTGTCTAGCATTTTATGAAGAAATCCCGTTTCCAACGAAGGCCTCAACCAGGTCTAAATATCCTCTTGCAGACTTAACAAACAGAGTGTTTTCAAACTGCTCTATGAAAAGGAAGGTTAAACTCTGTGAGTTGAAGACACCCATTAGAAAGTAGTTTCTGAGAATGATTCTGTGTAGTTTTGAAACGGGGTTCTTTCAATTTCTAAGATTGGCCTCAAATCGCAGGAAATCTCCACTTGCAATTTCCACAAAAAGAGTGTTTCAAAACTGATCTTTCTAAAGGAAGGTTTAACTCTGTGAGTTGAACACACACCACACAAAGAAGTTACTGAGAATTCTTCTTTCTTGCAGTATATGAAGAAATCCCGTTTCCAACGAAGGCCACAAAGAGGTCTAAATATCCACTTGCAGACTTAACAAACAGAGTGTTTCCAAACTGCTCTATGAAAAGAAAGGTTAAACTCTGTGAGTTGAACACCTCCAGTACAAAGTAGTTTCTGAGAATGATTCTGTCTAGTTTTTAAACGAGGATATTGCCATTTCTAAGATTGGCCTCAAATCTCTTGAAATCTCCACTTGCAAATTCCACAAAAAGAGTGTTTCAAAACTGCTCTGTCTAAAGGAACGTTCAGCTCTGTGAGTTGAATACAAACAACGCAAAGAAGTTACTGAGAATTCTTCTGTCTAGCATTCTATGAAGAAATCCCGTTTCCAACGAAGGCCTCAACCAGGTCTAAATATCCACTTGCAGACTTAACAAACAGAGTGTTTTCAAACTGCTCTATGAAAAGAAAGGTTAAACTCTGTGAGTTGAACACACCCATTACAAAGTAGTTTCTGAGAATGATTCTGTGTAGTTTTGAAACGGGGTTATTTCCATTTCTAAGATTGGCCTGAAATCGCAGGAAATCTCCACTTGCAATTTCCACAAAAAGAGTGTTTCAAAACTGATCTTTCTAAAGGAAGGTTTAACTCTGTGAGTTGAACACACACCACACAAAGAAGTTACTGAGAATTCTTCTTTCTTGCAGTATATGAAGAAATCCCGTTTCCAACGAAGGCCACAAAGAGGTCTAAATATCCACTTGCAGACTTAAGAAACAGAGTGTTTCCAAACTGTTCTATGAAAAGAAAGGTTAAACTCTGTGAGTTGAACACATCCAGTACAAAGTAGTTTCTGAGAATGATTCTGTCTAGTTTTTAAACGAGGATATTGCCATTTCTAAGATTGGACTCAAATCTCTTGAAATGTCCACATGCAAATTCCACAAAAAGAGTGTTTCAAAACTGCTCTGTCTAAAGGAACGTTCAGCTCTGTTAGTTGAATACAAACAATGCAAAGACGTGTCTGAGAATTCTTCTGTCTAGCATTTTATGAAGAAATCCCGTTTCCAACGAAGGCCTCAACCAGGTCTAAATATCCACTTGCAGACTTAACAAACAGAGTGTTTTCAAACTGCTCTATGAAAAGAAAGGTTAAACTCTGTGAGTTGAACACACCCATTACAAAGTAGTTTCTGAGAATGATTCTGTGTAGTTTTGAAACGGGGTTATTTCAATTTCTAAGATTGGCCTCAAATCGCAGGAAATCTCCACTTGCAATTTCCACAAAAAGAGTGTTTCAAAACTGATCTTTCTAAAGGAAGGTTTAACTCGGTGAGTTGAACACACACCACACAAAGAAGTTACTGAGAAGTCTTCTTTCTTGCAGTATATGAAGAAATCCCGTTTCCAACGAAGGCCACAAACAGGACTAAATATCCACTTGCAGACTTAACAAAAAGTGTTTCCAAACTGCTCTATGAAAAGAAAGGTTAAACTCTGTGAGTTGAACACATCCAGTACAAAGTAGTTTCTGAGAATGATTCTGTCTAGTTTTTAAACGAGGATATTGCCATTTCTAAGATTGCCCTCAAATCTCTTGAAATCTCCACTTGCAAATTCCACAAAAAGAGTGTTTCAAAACTGCTCTGTCTAAAGGAACGTTCAGCTCTGTGAGTTGAATAGAAACAATGCAAAGAATTACTGAGAATTCTTCTGTCTAGCATTTTATGAAGAAATCCCGTTTCCAACGAAGGCCACAACCAGGTCTAAATATCCTCTTGCAGACTTAACAAACAGAGTGTTTTCAAACTGCTCTATGAAAAGGAAGGTTAAACTCTGTGAGTTGAAGACACCCATTAGAAAGTAGTTTCTGAGAATGATTCTGTGTAGTTTTGAAACGGGGTTCTTTCAATTTCTAAGATTGGCCTCAAATCGCAGGAAATCTCCACTTGCAATTTCCACAAAAAGAGTGTTTCAAAACTGATCTTTCTAAAGGAAGGTTTAACTCTGTGAGTTGAACACACAACACACAAAGAAGTTACTGAGAATTCTTCTTTCTTGCAGTATATGAAGAAATCCCGTTTCCAACGAAGGCCACAAAGAGGTCTAAATATCCACTTGCAGACTTAACAAACAGAGTGTTTCCAAACTGCTCTATGAAAAGAAAGGTTAAACTCTGTGAGTTGAACACCTCCAGTACAAAGTAGTTTCTGAGAATGATTCTGTCTAGTTTTTAAACGAGGATATTGCCATTTCTAAGATTGGCCTCAAATCTCTTGAAATCTCCACTTGCAAATTCCACAAAAAGAGTGTTTCAAAACTGCTCTGTCTAAAGGAACGTTCAGCTCTGTGAGTTGAATACAAACAACGCAAAGAAGTTACTGAGAATTCTTCTGTCTAGCATTCTATGAAGAAATCCCGTTTCCAACGAAGGCCTCAACCAGGTCTAAATATCCACTTGCAGACTTAACAAACAGAGTGTTTTCAAACTGCTCTATGAAAAGAAAGGTTAAACTCTGTGAGTTGAACACACCCATTACAAAGTAGTTTCTGAGAATGATTCTGTGTAGTTTTGAAACGGGGTTCTTTCAATTTCTAAGATTGGCCTCAAATCGCAGGAAATCTGCACTTGCAATTTCCACAAAAAGAGTGTTTCAAAACTGATCTTTCTAAAGGAAGGTTTAACTCTGTGAGTTGAACACACACCACACAAAGAAGTTACTGAGAATTCTTCTTTCTTGCAGTATATGAAGAAATCCCGTTTCCAACGAAGGCCACAAAGAGGTCGAAATATCCACTTGCAGACTTAACAAACAGAGTGTTTCCAAACTGCTCTATGAAAAGAAAGGTTAAACTCTGTGAGTTGAACACATCCAGTACAAAGTAGTTTCTGAGAATGATTCTGTCTAGTTTTTAAACGAGGATATTGCCATTTCTAAGATTGCCCTCAAATCTCTTGAAATCTCCACTTGCAAATTCCACAAAAAGAGTGTTTCAAAACTGCTCTGTCTAAAGGAACGTTCAGCTCTGTGAGTTGAATAGAAACAATGCAAAGAATTACTGAGAATTCTTCTGTCTAGCATTTTATGAAGAAATCCCGTTTCCAACGAAGGCCACAACCAGGTCTAAATATCCTCTTGCAGACTTAACAAACAGAGTGTTTTCAAACTGCTCTATGAAAAGGAAGGTTAAACTCTGTGAGTTGAAGACACCCATTAGAAAGTAGTTTCTGAGAATGATTCTGTGTAGTTTTGAAACGGGGTTCTTTCAATTTCTAAGATTGGCCTCAAATCGCAGGAAATCTCCACTTGCAATTTCCACAAAAAGAGTGTTTCAAAACTGATCTTTCTAAAGGAAGGTTTAACTCTGTGAGTTGAACACACACCACACAAAGAAGTTACTGAGAATTCTTCTTTCTTGCAGTATATGAAGAAATCCCGTTTCCAACGAAGGCCACAAAGAGGTCTAAATATCCACTTGCAGACTTAACAAACAGAGTGTTTCCAAACTGCTCTATGAAAAGAAAGGTTAAACTCTGTGAGTTGAACACCTCCAGTACAAAGTAGTTTCTGAGAATGATTCTGTCTAGTTTTTAAACGAGGATATTGCCATTTCTAAGATTGGCCTCAAATCTCTTGAAATCTCCACTTGCAAATTCCACAAAAAGAGTGTTTCAAAACTGCTCTGTCTAAAGGAACGTTCAGCTCTGTGAGTTGAATACAAACAACGCAAAGAAGTTACTGAGAATTCTTCTGTCTAGCATTCTATGAAGAAATCCCGTTTCCAACGAAGGCCTCAACCAGGTCTAAATATCCACTTGCAGACTTAACAAACAGAGTGTTTTCAAACTGCTCTATGAAAAGAAAGGTTAAACTCTGTGAGTTGAACACACCCATTACAAAGTAGTTTCTGAGAATGATTCTGTGTAGTTTTGAAACGGGGTTATTTCCATTTCTAAGATTGGCCTCAAATCGCAGGAAATCTGCACTTGCAATTTCCACAAAAAGAGTGTTTCAAAACTGATCTTTCTAAAGGAAGGTTTAACTCTGTGAGTTGAACACACACCACACAAAGAAGTTACTGAGAATTCTTCTTTCTTGCAGTATATGAAGAAATCCCGTTTCCAACGAAGGCCACAAAGAGGTCGAAATATCCACTTGCAGACTTAACAAACAGAGTGTTTCCAAACTGCTCTATGAAAAGAAAGGTTAAACTCTGTGAGTTGAACACATCCAGTACAAAGTAGTTTCTGAGAATGATTCTGTCTAGTTTTTAAACGAGGATATTGCCATTTCTAAGATTGGCCTCAAATCTCTTGAAATCTCCACTTGCAAATTCCACAAAAAGAGTGTTTCAAAACTGCTCTGTCTAAAGGAACGTTCAGCTCTGTGAGTTGAATACAAACAACGCAAAGAAGTTACTGAGAATTCTTCTGTCTGGCATTCTATGAAGAAATCCCGTTTCCAACGAAGGCCTCAACCAGGTCTAAATATCCACTTGCAGACTTAACAAACAGAGTGTTTTCAAACTGCTCTATGAAAAGAAAGGTTAAACTCTGTGAGTTGAACACACCCATTACAAAGTAGTTTCTGAGAATGATTCTGTGTAGTTATGAAACGGGGTTATTTCAATTTCTAAGATTGGCCTCAAATCGCAGGAAATCTCCACTTGCAATTTCCACAAAAAGAGTGTTTCAAAACTGCTCTGTCTAAAGGAACGTTCAGCTCTGTGAGTTGAATAGAAACAATGCAAAGAATTACTGAGAATTCTTCTGTCTAGCATTTTATGAAGAAATCCCGTTTCCAACGAAGGCCACAACCAGGTCTAAATATCCTCTTGCAGACTTAACAAACAGAGTGTTTTCAAACTGCTCTATGAAAAGGAAGGTTAAACTCTGTGAGTTGAAGACACCCATTAGAAAGTAGTTTCTGAGAATGATTCTGTGTAGTTTTGAAACGGGGTTCTTTCAATTTCTAAGATTGGCCTCAAATCGCAGGAAATCTCCACTTGCAATTTCCACAAAAAGAGTGTTTCAAAACTGATCTTTCTAAAGGAAGGTTTAACTCTGTGAGTTGAACACACACCACACAAAGAAGTTACTGAGAATTCTTCTTTCTTGCAGTATATGAAGAAATCCCGTTTCCAACGAAGGCCACAAAGAGGTCTAAATATCCACTTGCAGACTTAACAAACAGAGTGTTTCCAAACTGCTCTATGAAAAGAAAGGTTAAACTCTGTGAGTTGAACACCTCCAGTACAAAGTAGTTTCTGAGAATGATTCTGTCTAGTTTTTAAACGAGGATATTGCCATTTCTAAGATTGGCCTCAAATCTCTTGAAATCTCCACTTGCAAATTCCACAAAAAGAGTGTTTCAAAACTGCTCTGTCTAAAGGAACGTTCAGCTCTGTGAGTTGAATACAAACAACGCAAAGAAGTTACTGAGAATTCTTCTGTCTAGCATTCTATGAAGAAATCCCGTTTCCAACGAAGGCCTCAACCAGGTCTAAATATCCACTTGCAGACTTAACAAACAGAGTGTTTTCAAACTGCTCTATGAAAAGAAAGGTTAAACTCTGTGAGTTGAACACACCCATTACAAAGTAGTTTCTGAGAATGATTCTGTGTAGTTTTGAAACGGGGTTATTTCCATTTCTAAGATTGGCCTCAAATCGCAGGAAATCTGCACTTGCAATTTCCACAAAAAGAGTGTTTCAAAACTGATCTTTCTAAAGGAAGGTTTAACTCTGTGAGTTGAACACACACCACACAAAGAAGTTACTGAGAATTCTTCTTTCTTGCAGTATATGAAGAAATCCCGTTTCCAACGAAGGCCACAAAGAGGTCGAAATATCCACTTGCAGACTTAACAAACAGAGTGTTTCCAAACTGCTCTATGAAAAGAAAGGTTAAACTCTGTGAGTTGAACACATCCAGTACAAAGTAGTTTCTGAGAATGATTCTGTCTAGTTTTTAAACGAGGATATTGCCATTTCTAAGATTGGCCTCAAATCTCTTGAAATCTCCACTTGCAAATTCCACAAAAAGAGTGTTTCAAAACTGCTCTGTCTAAAGGAACGTTCAGCTCTGTGAGTTGAATACAAACAACGCAAAGAAGTTACTGAGAATTCTTCTGTCTGGCATTCTATGAAGAAATCCCGTTTCCAACGAAGGCCTCAACCAGGTCTAAATATCCACTTGCAGACTTAACAAACAGAGTGTTTTCAAACTGCTCTATGAAAAGAAAGGTTAAACTCTGTGAGTTGAACACACCCATTACAAAGTAGTTTCTGAGAATGATTCTGTGTAGTTATGAAACGGGGTTATTTCAATTTCTAAGATTGGCCTCAAATCGCAGGAAATCTCCACTTGCAATTTCCACAAAAAGAGTGTTTCAAAACTGATCTTTCTAAAGGAAGGTTTAACTCTGTGAGTTGAACACACACCACACAAAGAAGTTACTGAGAATTCTTCTTTCTTGCAGTATATGAAGAAATCCCGTTTCCAACGAAGGCCACAAAGAGGTCTAAATATCCACTTGCAGACTTAAGAAACAGAGTGTTTCCAAACTGCTCTATGAAAAGAAAGGTTAAACTCTGTGAGTTGAACACATCCAGTACAAAGTAGTTTCTGAGAATGATTCTGTCTAGTTTTTAAACGAGGATATTGCCATTTCTAAGATTGGCCTCAAATCTCTTGAAATCTCCACTTGCAAATTCCACAAAAAGAGTGTTTCAAAACTGCTCTGTCTAAAGGAACGTTCAGCTCTGTGAGTTGAATACAAACAATGCAAAGAAGTTACTGAGAATTCTTCTGTCTTGCATTTTATGAAGAAATCCCATTTCCAACGAAGGCCTCAACCAGGTCTAAATATCCACTTGCAGACTTAACAAACAGAGTGTTTTCAAACTGCTCTATGAAAAGAAAGGTTAAACTCTGTGAGTTGAAGACACCCATTACAAAGTAGTTTCTGAGAATGATTCTGTGTAGTTTTGAAACGGGGTTCTTTCCATTTCTAAGATTGGCCTCAAATCGCAGGAAATCTCCACTTGCAATTTCCACAAAAAGAGTGTTTCAAAACTGATCTTTCTAAAGGAAGGTTTAACTCTGTGAGTTGAACACACACCACACAAAGAAGTTACTGAGAATTCTTCTTTCTTGCAGTATATGAAGAAATCCCGTTTCCAACGAAGGCCACAAAGAGGTCTAAATATCCACTTGCAGACTTAAGAAACAGAGTGTTTCCAAACTGTTCTATGAAAAGAAAGGTTAAACTCTGTGAGTTGAACACATCCAGTACAAAGTAGTTTCTGAGAATGATTCTGTCTAGTTTTTAAACGAGGATATTGCCATTTCTAAGATTGGCCTCAAATCTCTTGAAATGTCCACATGCAAATTCCACAAAAAGAGTGTTTCAAAACTGCTCTGTCTAAAGGAACGTTCAGCTCTGTGAGTTGAATACAAACAATGCAAAGACGTTTCTGAGAATTCTTCTGTCTAGCATTTTATGAAGAAATCCCGTTTCCAACGAAGGCCTCAACCAGGTCTAAATATCCACTTGCAGACTTAACAAACAGAGTGTTTTCAAACTGCTCTATGAAAAGAAAGGTTAAACTCTGTGAGTTGAACACACCCATTACAAAGTAGTTTCTGAGAATGATTCTGTGTAGTTTTGAAACGGGGTTATTTCAATTTCTAAGATTGGCCTCAAATCGCAGGAAATCTCCACTTGCAATTTCCACAAAAAGAGTGTTTCAAAACTGATCTTTCTAAAGGAAGGTTTAACTCTGTGAGTTGAACACACACCACACAAAGAAGTTACTGAGAAGTCTTCTTTCTTGCAGTATATGAAGAAATCCCTTTTCCAACGAAGGCCACAAACAGGACTAAATATCCACTTGCAGACTTAACAAAAAGTGTTTCCAAACTGCTCTATGAAAAGAAAGGTTAAACTCTGTGAGTTGAACACATCCAGTACAAAGTAGTTTCTGAGAATGATTCTGTCTAGTTTTTAAACGAGGATATTGCCATTTCTAAGATTGCCCTCAAATCTCTTGAAATCTCCACTTGCAAATTCCACAAAAAGAGTGTTTCAAAACTGCTCTGTCTAAAGGAACGTTCAGCTCTGTGAGTTGAATAGAAACAATGCAAAGAATTACTGAGAATTCTTCTGTCTAGCATTTTATGAAGAAATCCCGTTTCCAACGAAGGCCTCAACCAGGTCTAAATATCCTCTTGCAGACTTAACAAACAGAGTGTTTTCAAACTGCTCTATGAAAAGGAAGGTTAAACTCTGTGAGTTGAAGACACCCATTAGAAAGTAGTTTCTGAGAATGATTCTGTGTAGTTTTGAAACGGGGTTCTTTCAATTTCTAAGATTGGCCTCAAATCGCAGGAAATCTCCACTTGCAATTTCCACAAAAAGAGTGTTTCAAAACTGATCTTTCTAAAGGAAGGTTTAACTCTGTGAGTTGAACACACACCACACAAAGAAGTTACTGAGAATTCTTCTTTCCTGCAGTATATGAAGAAATCCCGTTTCCAACGAAGGCCACAAAGAGGTCTAAATATCCACTTGCAGACTTAACAAACAGAGTGTTTCCAAACTGCTCTATGAAAAGAAAGGTTAAACTCTGTGAGTTGAACACCTCCAGTACAAAGTAGTTTCTGAGAATGATTCTGTCTAGTTTTTAAACGAGGATATTGCCATTTCTAAGATTGGCCTCAAATCTCTTGAAATCTCCACTTGCAAATTCCACAAAAAGAGTGTTTCAAAACTGCTCTGTCTAAAGGAACGTTCAGCTCTGTGAGTTGAATACAAACAACGCAAAGAAGTTACTGAGAATTCTTCTGTCTAGCATTCTATGAAGAAATCCCGTTTCCAACGAAGGCCTCAACCAGGTCTAAATATCCACTTGCAGACTTAACAAACAGAGTGTTTTCAAACTGCTCTATGAAAAGAAAGGTTAAACTCTGTGAGTTGAACACACCCATTACAAAGTAGTTTCTGAGAATGATTCTGTGTAGTTTTGAAACGGGGTTATTTCCATTTCTAAGATTGGCCTGAAATCGCAGGAAATCTCCACTTGCAATTTCCACAAAAAGAGTGTTTCAAAACTGATCTTTCTAAAGGAAGGTTTAACTCTGTGAGTTGAACACACACCACACAAAGAAGTTACTGAGAATTCTTCTTTCTTGCAGTATATGAAGAAATCCCGTTTCCAACGAAGGCCACAAAGAGGTCTAAATATCCACTTGCAGACTTAAGAAACAGAGTGTTTCCAAACTGTTCTATGAAAAGAAAGGTTAAACTCTGTGAGTTGAACACATCCAGTACAAAGTAGTTTCTGAGAATGATTCTGTCTAGTTTTTAAACGAGGATATTGCCATTTCTAAGATTGGACTCAAATCTCTTGAAATGTCCACATGCAAATTCCACAAAAAGAGTGTTTCAAAACTGCTCTGTCTAAAGGAACGTTCAGCTCTGTGAGTTGAATACAAACAATGCAAAGACGTGTCTGAGAATTCTTCTGTCTAGCATTTCATGAAGAAATCCCGTTTCCAACGAAGGCCTCAACCAGGTCTAAATATCCACTTGCAGACTTAACAAACAGAGTGTTTTCAAACTGCTCTATGAAAAGAAAGGTTAAACTCTGTGAGTTGAACACACCCATTACAAAGTAGTTTCTGAGAATGATTCTGTGTAGTTTTGAAACGGGGTTATTTCAATTTCTAAGATTGGCCTCAAATCGCAGGAAATCTCCACTTGCAATTTCCACAAAAAGAGTGTTTCAAAACTGATCTTTCTAAAGGAAGGTTTAACTCGGTGAGTTGAACACACACCACACAAAGAAGTTACTGAGAAGTCTTCTTTCTTGCAGTATATGAAGAAATCCCGTTTCCAATGAAGGCCACAAACAGGACTAAATATCCACTTGCAGACTTAACAAAAAGTGTTTCCAAACTGCTCTATGAAAAGAAAGGTTAAACTCTGTGAGTTGAACACATCCAGTACAAAGTAGTTTCTGAGAATGATTCTGTCTAGTTTTTAAACGAGGATATTGCCATTTCTAAGATTGCCCTCAAATCTCTTGAAATCTCCACTTGCAAATTCCACAAAAAGAGTGTTTCAAAACTGCTCTGTCTAAAGGAACGTTCAGCTCTGTGAGTTGAATAGAAACAATGCAAAGAATTACTGAGAATTCTTCTGTCTAGCATTTTATGAAGAAATCCCGTTTCCAACGAAGGCCACAACCAGGTCTAAATATCCTCTTGCAGACTTAACAAACAGAGTGTTTTCAAACTGCTCTATGAAAAGGAAGGTTAAACTCTGTGAGTTGAAGACACCCATTAGAAAGTAGTTTCTGAGAATGATTCTGTGTAGTTTTGAAACGGGGTTCTTTCAATTTCTAAGATTGGCCTCAAATCGCAGGAAATCTCCACTTGCAATTTCCACAAAAAGAGTGTTTCAAAACTGATCTTTCTAAAGGAAGGTTTAACTCTGTGAGTTGAACACACACCACACAAAGAAGTTACTGAGAATTCTTCTTTCTTGCAGTATATGAAGAAATCCCGTTTCCAACGAAGGCCACAAAGAGGTCTAAATATCCACTTGCAGACTTAACAAACAGAGTGTTTCCAAACTGCTCTATGAAAAGAAAGGTTAAACTCTGTGAGTTGAACACCTCCAGTACAAAGTAGTTTCTGAGAATGATTCTGTCTAGTTTTTAAACGAGGATATTGCCATTTCTAAGATTGGCCTCAAATCTCTTGAAATCTCCACTTGCAAATTCCACAAAAAGAGTGTTTCAAAACTGCTCTGTCTAAAGGAACGTTCAGCTCTGTGAGTTGAATACAAACAACGCAAAGAAGTTACTGAGAATTCTTCTGTCTAGCATTCTATGAAGAAATCCCGTTTCCAACGAAGGCCTCAACCAGGTCTAAATATCCACTTGCAGACTTAACAAACAGAGTGTTTTCAAACTGCTCTATGAAAAGAAAGGTTAAACTCTGTGAGTTGAACACACCCATTACAAAGTAGTTTCTGAGAATGATTCTGTGTAGTTTTGAAACGGGGTTATTTCCATTTCTAAGATTGGCCTCAAATCGCAGGAAATCTGCACTTGCAATTTCCACAAAAAGAGTGTTTCAAAACTGATCTTTCTAAAGGAAGGTTTAACTCTGTGAGTTGAACACACACCACACAAAGAAGTTACTGAGAATTCTTCTTTCTTGCAGTATATGAAGAAATCCCGTTTCCAACGAAGGCCACAAAGAGGTCGAAATATCCACTTGCAGACTTAACAAACAGAGTGTTTCCAAACTGCTCTATGAAAAGAAAGGTTAAACTCTGTGAGTTGAACACATCCAGTACAAAGTAGTTTCTGAGAATGATTCTGTCTAGTTTTTAAACGAGGATATTGCCATTTCTAAGATTGCCCTCAAATCTCTTGAAATCTCCACTTGCAAATTCCACAAAAAGAGTGTTTCAAAACTGCTCTGTCTAAAGGAACGTTCAGCTCTGTGAGTTGAATAGAAACAATGCAAAGAATTACTGAGAATTCTTCTGTCTAGCATTTTATGAAGAAATCCCGTTTCCAACGAAGGCCACAACCAGGTCTAAATATCCTCTTGCAGACTTAACAAACAGAGTGTTTTCAAACTGCTCTATGAAAAGGAAGGTTAAACTCTGTGAGTTGAAGACACCCATTAGAAAGTAGTTTCTGAGAATGATTCTGTGTAGTTTTGAAACGGGGTTCTTTCAATTTCTAAGATTGGCCTCAAATCGCAGGAAATCTCCACTTGCAATTTCCACAAAAAGAGTGTTTCAAAACTGATCTTTCTAAAGGAAGGTTTAACTCTGTGAGTTGAACACACACCACACAAAGAAGTTACTGAGAATTCTTCTTTCTTGCAGTATATGAAGAAATCCCGTTTCCAACGAAGGCCACAAAGAGGTCTAAATATCCACTTGCAGACTTAACAAACAGAGTGTTTCCAAACTGCTCTATGAAAAGAAAGGTTAAACTCTGTGAGTTGAACACCTCCAGTACAAAGTAGTTTCTGAGAATGATTCTGTCTAGTTTTTAAACGAGGATATTGCCATTTCTAAGATTGGCCTCAAATCTCTTGAAATCTCCACTTGCAAATTCCACAAAAAGACTGTTTCAAAACTGCTCTGTCTAAAGGAACGTTCAGCTCTGTGAGTTGAATACAAACAACGCAAAGAAGTTACTGAGAATTCTTCTGTCTAGCATTCTATGAAGAAATCCCGTTTCCAACGAAGGCCTCAACCAGGTCTAAATATCCACTTGCAGACTTAACAAACAGAGTGTTTTCAAACTGCTCTATGAAAAGAAAGGTTAAACTCTGTGAGTTGAACACACCCATTACAAAGTAGTTTCTGAGAATGATTCTGTGTAGTTTTGAAACGGGGTTATTTCCATTTCTAAGATTGGCCTCAAATCGCAGGAAATCTGCACTTGCAATTTCCACAAAAAGAGTGTTTCAAAACTGATCTTTCTAAAGGAAGGTTTAACTCTGTGAGTTGAACACACACCACACAAAGAAGTTACTGAGAATTCTTCTTTCTTGCAGTATATGAAGAAATCCCGTTTCCAACGAAGGCCACAAAGAGGTCGAAATATCCACTTGCAGACTTAACAAACAGAGTGTTTCCAAACTGCTCTATGAAAAGAAAGGTTAAACTCTGTGAGTTGAACACACCCATTACAAAGTAGTTTCTGAGAATGATTCTGTGTATTTATGAAACGGGGTTATTTCAATTTCTAAGATTGGCCTCAAATCGCAGGAAATCTCCACTTGCAATTTCCACAAAAAGAGTGTTTCAAAACTGATCTTTCTAAAGGAAGGTTTAACTCTGTGAGTTGAACACACACCACACAAAGAAGTTACTGAGAAGTCTTCTTTCTTGCAGTATATGAAGAAATCCCGTTTCCAACGAAGGCCACAAACAGGTCTAAATATCCACTTGCAGACTTAACAAACAGAGTGTTTCCAAACTGTTCTATGAAAAGAAAGGTTAAACTCTGTGAGTTGAACACATCCAGTACAAAGTAGTTTCTGAGAATGATTCTGTCTAGTTTTTAAACGAGGATATTGCCATTTCTAAGATTGGCCTCAAATCTCTTGAAATGTCCACATGCAAATTCCACAAAAAGAGTGTTTCAAAACTGCTCTGTCTAAAGGAACGTTCAGCTCTGTGAGTTGAATACAAACAATGCAAAGACGTTTCTGAGAATTCTTCTGTCTAGCATTTTATGAAGAAATCCCGTTTCCAACGAAGGCCTCAACCAGGTCTAAATATCCACTTGCAGACTTAACAAACAGAGTGTTTTCAAACTGCTCTATGAAAAGAAAGGTTAAACTCTGTGAGTTGAACACACCCATTACAAAGTAGTTTCTGAGAATGATTCTGTGTAGTTTTGAAACGGGGTTATTTCAATTTCTAAGATTGGCCTCAAATCGCAGGAAATCTCCACTTGCAATTTCCACAAAAAGAGTGTTTCAAAACTGATCTTTCTAAAGGAAGGTTTAACTCTGTGAGTTGAACACACACCACACAAAGAAGTTACTGAGAAGTCTTCTTTCTTGCAGTATATGAAGAAATCCCTTTTCCAACGAAGGCCACAAACAGGACTAAATATCCACTTGCAGACTTAACAAAAAGTGTTTCCAAACTGCTCTATGAAAAGAAAGGTTAAACTCTGTGAGTTGAACACATCCAGTACAAAGTAGTTTCTGAGAATGATTCTGTCTAGTTTTTAAACGAGGATATTGCCATTTCTAAGATTGCCCTCAAATCTCTTGAAATCTCCACTTGCAAATTCCACAAAAAGAGTGTTTCAAAACTGCTCTGTCTAAAGGAACGTTCAGCTCTGTGAGTTGAATAGAAACAATGCAAAGAATTACTGAGAATTCTTCTGTCTAGCATTTTATGAAGAAATCCCGTTTCCAACGAAGGCCTCAACCAGGTCTAAATATCCTCTTGCAGACTTAACAAACAGAGTGTTTTCAAACTGCTCTATGAAAAGGAAGGTTAAACTCTGTGAGTTGAAGACACCCATTAGAAAGTAGTTTCTGAGAATGATTCTGTGTAGTTTTGAAACGGGGTTCTTTCAATTTCTAAGATTGGCCTCAAATCGCAGGAAATCTCCACTTGCAATTTCCACAAAAAGAGTGTTTCAAAACTGATCTTTCTAAAGGAAGGTTTAACTCTGTGAGTTGAACACACACCACACAAAGAAGTTACTGAGAATTCTTCTTTCTTGCAGTATATGAAGAAATCCCGTTTCCAACGAAGGCCACAAAGAGGTCTAAATATCCACTTGCAGACTTAACAAACAGAGTGTTTCCAAACTGCTCTATGAAAAGAAAGGTTAAACTCTGTGAGTTGAACACCTCCAGTACAAAGTAGTTTCTGAGAATGATTCTGTCTAGTTTTTAAACGAGGATATTGCCATTTCTAAGATTGGCCTCAAATCTCTTGAAATCTCCACTTGCAAATTCCACAAAAAGAGTGTTTCAAAACTGCTCTGTCTAAAGGAACGTTCAGCTCTGTGAGTTGAATACAAACAACGCAAAGAAGTTACTGAGAATTCTTCTGTCTAGCATTCTATGAAGAAATCCCGTTTCCAACGAAGGCCTCAACCAGGTCTAAATATCCACTTGCAGACTTAACAAACAGAGTGTTTTCAAACTGCTCTATGAAAAGAAAGGTTAAACTCTGTGAGTTGAACACACCCATTACAAAGTAGTTTCTGAGAATGATTCTGTGTAGTTTTGAAACGGGGTTATTTCCATTTCTAAGATTGGCCTGAAATCGCAGGAAATCTCCACTTGCAATTTCCACAAAAAGAGTGTTTCAAAACTGATCTTTCTAAAGGAAGGTTTAACTCTGTGAGTTGAACACACACCACACAAAGAAGTTACTGAGAATTCTTCTTTCTTGCAGTATATGAAGAAATCCCGTTTCCAACGAAGGCCACAAAGAGGTCTAAATATCCACTTGCAGACTTAAGAAACAGAGTGTTTCCAAACTGTTCTATGAAAAGAAAGGTTAAACTCTGTGAGTTGAACACATCCAGTACAAAGTAGTTTCTGAGAATGATTCTGTCTAGTTTTTAAACGAGGATATTGCCATTTCTAAGATTGGACTCAAATCTCTTGAAATGTCCACATGCAAATTCCACAAAAAGAGTGTTTCAAAACTGCTCTGTCTAAAGGAACGTTCAGCTCTGTGAGTTGAATACAAACAATGCAAAGACGTGTCTGAGAATTCTTCTGTCTAGCATTTCATGAAGAAATCCCGTTTCCAACGAAGGCCTCAACCAGGTCTAAATATCCACTTGCAGACTTAACAAACAGAGTGTTTTCAAACTGCTCTATGAAAAGAAAGGTTAAACTCTGTGAGTTGAACACACCCATTACAAAGTAGTTTCTGAGAATGATTCTGTGTAGTTTTGAAACGGGGTTATTTCAATTTCTAAGATTGGCCTCAAATCGCAGGAAATCTCCACTTGCAATTTCCACAAAAAGAGTGTTTCAAAACTGATCTTTCTAAAGGAAGGTTTAACTCGGTGAGTTGAACACACACCACACAAAGAAGTTACTGAGAAGTCTTCTTTCTTGCAGTATATGAAGAAATCCCGTTTCCAACGAAGGCCACAAACAGGACTAAATATCCACTTGCAGACTTAACAAAAAGTGTTTCCAAACTGCTCTATGAAAAGAAAGGTTAAACTCTGTGAGTTGAACACATCCAGTACAAAGTAGTTTCTGAGAATGATTCTGTCTAGTTTTTAAACGAGGATATTGCCATTTCTAAGATTGCCCTCAAATCTCTTGAAATCTCCACTTGCAAATTCCACAAAAAGAGTGTTTCAAAACTGCTCTGTCTAAAGGAACGTTCAGCTCTGTGAGTTGAATAGAAACAATGCAAAGAATTACTGAGAATTCTTCTGTCTAGCATTTTATGAAGAAATCCCGTTTCCAACGAAGGCCACAACCAGGTCTAAATATCCTCTTGCAGACTTAACAAACAGAGTGTTTTCAAACTGCTCTATGAAAAGGAAGGTTAAACTCTGTGAGTTGAAGACACCCATTAGAAAGTAGTTTCTGAGAATGATTCTGTGTAGTTTTGAAACGGGGTTCTTTCAATTTCTAAGATTGGCCTCAAATCGCAGGAAATCTCCACTTGCAATTTCCACAAAAAGAGTGTTTCAAAACTGATCTTTCTAAAGGAAGGTTTAACTCTGTGAGTTGAACACACACCACACAAAGAAGTTACTGAGAATTCTTCTTTCTTGCAGTATATGAAGAAATCCCGTTTCCAACGAAGGCCACAAAGAGGTCTAAATATCCACTTGCAGACTTAACAAACAGAGTGTTTCCAAACTGCTCTATGAAAAGAAAGGTTAAACTCTGTGAGTTGAACACCTCCAGTACAAAGTAGTTTCTGAGAATGATTCTGTCTAGTTTTTAAACGAGGATATTGCCATTTCTAAGATTGGCCTCAAATCTCTTGAAATCTCCACTTGCAAATTCCACAAAAAGAGTGTTTCAAAACTGCTCTGTCTAAAGGAACGTTCAGCTCTGTGAGTTGAATACAAACAACGCAAAGAAGTTACTGAGAATTCTTCTGTCTAGCATTCTATGAAGAAATCCCGTTTCCAACGAAGGCCTCAACCAGGTCTAAATATCCACTTGCAGACTTAACAAACAGAGTGTTTTCAAACTGCTCTATGAAAAGAAAGGTTAAACTCTGTGAGTTGAACACACCCATTACAAAGTAGTTTCTGAGAATGATTCTGTGTAGTTTTGAAACGGGGTTATTTCCATTTCTAAGATTGGCCTCAAATCGCAGGAAATCTGCACTTGCAATTTCCACAAAAAGAGTGTTTCAAAACTGATCTTTCTAAAGGAAGGTTTAACTCTGTGAGTTGAACACACACCACACAAAGAAGTTACTGAGAATTCTTCTTTCTTGCAGTATATGAAGAAATCCCGTTTCCAACGAAGGCCACAAAGAGGTCGAAATATCCACTTGCAGACTTAACAAACAGAGTGTTTCCAAACTGCTCTATGAAAAGAAAGGTTAAACTCTGTGAGTTGAACACATCCAGTACAAAGTAGTTTCTGAGAATGATTCTGTCTAGTTTTTAAACGAGGATATTGCCATTTCTAAGATTGCCCTCAAATCTCTTGAAATCTCCACTTGCAAATTCCACAAAAAGAGTGTTTCAAAACTGCTCTGTCTAAAGGAACGTTCAGCTCTGTGAGTTGAATAGAAACAATGCAAAGAATTACTGAGAATTCTTCTGTCTAGCATTTTATGAAGAAATCCCGTTTCCAACGAAGGCCACAACCAGGTCTAAATATCCTCTTGCAGACTTAACAAACAGAGTGTTTTCAAACTGCTCTATGAAAAGGAAGGTTAAACTCTGTGAGTTGAAGACACCCATTAGAAAGTAGTTTCTGAGAATGATTCTGTGTAGTTTTGAAACGGGGTTCTTTCAATTTCTAAGATTGGCCTCAAATCGCAGGAAATCTCCACTTGCAATTTCCACAAAAAGAGTGTTTCAAAACTGATCTTTCTAAAGGAAGGTTTAACTCTGTGAGTTGAACACACACCACACAAAGAATTTACTGAGAATTCTTCTTTCTTGCAGTATATGAAGAAATCCCGTTTCCAACGAAGGCCACAAAGAGGTCTAAATATCCACTTGCAGACTTAACAAACAGAGTGTTTCCAAACTGCTCTATGAAAAGAAAGGTTAAACTCTGTGAGTTGAACACCTCCAGTACAAAGTAGTTTCTGAGAATGATTCTGTCTAGTTTTTAAACGAGGATATTGCCATTTCTAAGATTGGCCTCAAATCTCTTGAAATCTCCACTTGCAAATTCCACAAAAAGACTGTTTCAAAACTGCTCTGTCTAAAGGAACGTTCAGCTCTGTGAGTTGAATACAAACAACGCAAAGAAGTTACTGAGAATTCTTCTGTCTAGCATTCTATGAAGAAATCCCGTTTCCAACGAAGGCCTCAACCAGGTCTAAATATCCACTTGCAGACTTAACAAACAGAGTGTTTTCAAACTGCTCTATGAAAAGAAAGGTTAAACTCTGTGAGTTGAACACACCCATTACAAAGTAGTTTCTGAGAATGATTCTGTGTAGTTTTGAAACGGGGTTATTTCCATTTCTAAGATTGGCCTCAAATCGCAGGAAATCTGCACTTGCAATTTCCACAAAAAGAGTGTTTCAAAACTGATCTTTCTAAAGGAAGGTTTAACTCTGTGAGTTGAACACACACCACACAAAGAAGTTACTGAGAATTCTTCTTTCTTGCAGTATATGAAGAAATCCCGTTTCCAACGAAGGCCACAAAGAGGTCGAAATATCCACTTGCAGACTTAACAAACAGAGTGTTTCCAAACTGCTCTATGAAAAGAAAGGTTAAACTCTGTGAGTTGAACACACCCATTACAAAGTAGTTTCTGAGAATGATTCTGTGTATTTATGAAACGGGGTTATTTCAATTTCTAAGATTGGCCTCAAATCGCAGGAAATCTCCACTTGCAATTTCCACAAAAAGAGTGTTTCAAAACTGATCTTTCTAAAGGAAGGTTTAACTCTGTGAGTTGAACACACACCACACAAAGAAGTTACTGAGAAGTCTTCTTTCTTGCAGTATATGAAGAAATCCCGTTTCCAACGAAGGCCACAAACAGGTCTAAATATCCACTTGCAGACTTAACAAACAGAGTGTTTCCAAACTGCTCTATGAAAAGAAAGGTTAAACTCTGTGAGTTGAACACATCCAGTACAAAGTAGTTTCTGAGAATGATTCTGTCTAGTTTTTAAACGAGGATATTGCCATTTCTAAGATTGGCCTCAAATCTCTTGAAATCTCCACTTGCAAATTCCACAAAAAGAGTGTTTCAAAACTGCTCTGTCTAAAGGAACGTTCAGCTCTGTGAGTTGAATACAAACAACGCAAAGAAGTTACTGAGAATTCTTCTGTCTAGCATTCTATGAAGAAATCCCGTTTCCAACGAAGGCCTTAACCAGGTCTAAATATCCACTTGCAGACTTAACAAACAGAGTGTTTTCAAACTGCTCTATGAAAAGAAAGGTTAAACTCTGTGAGTTGAACACACCCATTACAAAGTAGTTTCTGAGAATGATTCTGTGTAGTTTTGAAACGGGGTTATTTCCATTTCTAAGATTGGCCTGAAATCGCAGGAAATCTCCACTTGCAATTTCCACAAAAAGAGTGTTTCAAAACTGATCTTTCTAAAGGAAGGTTTAACTCTGTGAGTTGAACACACACCACACAAAGAAGTTACTGAGAATTCTTCTTTCTTGCAGTATATGAAGAAATCCCGTTTCCAACGAAGGCCACAAAGAGGTCTAAATATCCACTTGCAGACTTAAGAAACAGAGTGTTTCCAAACTGTTCTAGGAAAAGAAAGGTTAAACTCTGTGAGTTGAACACATCCAGTACAAAGTAGTTTCTGAGAATGATTCTGTCTAGTTTTTAAACGAGGATATTGCCATTTCTAAGATTGGCCTCAAATCTCTTGAAATCTCCACTTGCAAATTCCACAAAAAGAGTGTTTCAAAACTGCTCTGTCTAAAGGAACGTTCAGCTCTGTGAGTTGAATACAAACAATGCAAAGAAGTTACTGAGAATTCTTCTGTCTTGCATTTTATGAAGAAATCCCATTTCCAACGAAGGCCTCAACCAGGTCTAAATATCCACTTGCAGACTTAACAAACAGAGTGTTTTCAAACTGCTCTATGAAAAGAAAGGTTAAACTCTGTGAGTTGAACACACCCATTACAAAGTAGTTTCTGAGAATGATTCTGTGTAGTTTTGAAACGGGGTTCTTTCAATTTCTAAGATTGGCCTCAAATCGCAGGAAATCTCCACTTGCAATTTCCACAAAAAGAGTGTTTCAAAACTGATCTTTCTAAAGGAAGGTTTAAATCTGTGAGTTGAACACACACCACACAAAGAAGTTACTGAGAATTCTTCTTTCTTGCAGTATATGAAGAAATCCCGTTTCCAACGAAGGCCACAAAGAGGTCTAAATATCCACTTGCAGACTTAAGAAACAGAGTGTTTCCAAACTGCTCTATGAAAAGAAAGGTTAAACTCTGTGAGTTGAACACATCCAGTACAAAGTAGTTTCTGAGAATGATTCTGTCTAGTTTTTAAACGAGGATATTGCCATTTCTAAGATTGGCCTCAAATCTCTTGAAATCTCCACTTGCAAATTCCACAAAAAGAGTGTTTCAAAACTGCTCTGTCTAAAGGAACGTTCAGCTCTGTGAGTTGAATACAAACAACGCAAAGAAGTTACTGAGAATTCTTCTGTCTAGCATTCTATGAAGAAATCCCGTTTCCAACGAAGGCCTCAACCAGGTCTAAATATCCACTTGCAGACTTAACAAACAGAGTGTTTTCAAACTGCTCTATGAAAAGGAAGGTTAAACTCTGTGAGTTGAACACACCCATTACAAAGTAGTTTCTGAGAATGATTCTGTGTAGTTTTGAAACGGGGTTCTTTCAATTTCTAAGATTGGCCTCAAATCTCAGGAAATCTCCACTTGCAATTTCCACAAAAAGAGTGTTTCAAAACTGATCTTTCTAAAGGAAGGTTTAACTCTGTGAGTTGAACACACACCACACAAAGAAGTTACTGAGAATTCTTCTTTCTTGCAGTATATGAAGAAATCCCGTTTCCAACGAAGGCCACAAAGAGGTCTAAATATCCACTTGCAGACTTAACAAACAGAGTGTTTCCAAACTGCTCTATGAAAAGAAAGGTTAAACTCTGTGAGTTGAACACATCCAGTACAAAGTAGTTTCTGAGAATGATTCTGTCTAGTTTTTAAACGAGGATATTGCCATTTCTAAGATTGGCCTCAAATCTCTTGAAATCTCCACTTGCAAATTCCACAAAAAGAGTGTTTCAAAACTGCTCTGTCTAAAGGAACGTTCAGCTCTGTGAGTTGAATACAAACAACGCAAAGAAGTTACTGAGAATTCTTCTGTCTGGCATTCTATGAAGAAATCCCGTTTCCAACGAAGGCCTCAACCAGGTCTAAATATCCACTTGCAGACTTAACAAACAGAGTGTTTTCAAACTGCTCTATGAAAAGAAAGGTTAAACTCTGTGAGTTGAACACACCCATTACAAAGTAGTTTCTGAGAATGATTCTGTGTAGTTATGAAACGGGGTTATTTCAATTTCTAAGATTGGCCTCAAATCGCAGGAAATCTCCACTTGCAATTTCCACAAAAAGAGTGTTTCAAAACTGATCTTTCTAAAGGAAGGTTTAACTCTGTGAGTTGAACACACACCACACAAAGAAGTTACAGAGAAGTCTTCTTTCTTGCAGTATATGAAGAAATCCCGTTTCCAACGAAGGCCACAAACAGGTCTAAATATCCACTTGCAGACTTAACAAACAGAGTGTTTCCAAACTGCTCTATGAAAAGAAAGGTTAAACTCTGTGAGTTGAACACATCCAGTACAAAGTAGTTTCTGAGAATGATTCTGTCTAGTTTTTAAACGAGGATATTGCCATTTCTAAGATTGGCCTCAAATCTCTTGAAATCTCCACTTGCAAATTCCACAAAAAGAGTGTTTCAAAACTGCTCTGTCTAAAGGAACGTTCAGCTCTGTGAGTTGAATACAAACAACGCAAAGAAGTTACTGAGAATTCTTCTGTCTAGCATTCTATGAAGAAATCCCGTTTCCAACGAAGGCCTTAACCAGGTCTAAATATCCACTTGCAGACTTAACAAACAGAGTGTTTTCAAACTGCTCTATGAAAAGAAAGGTTAAACTCTGTGAGTTGAACACACCCATTACAAAGTAGTTTCTGAGAATGATTCTGTGTAGTTTTGAAACGGGGTTATTTCCATTTCTAAGATTGGCCTCAAATCGCAGGAAATCTCCACTTGCAATTTCCACAAAAAGAGTGTTTCAAAACTGATCTTTCTAAAGGAAGGTTTAACTCTGTGAGTTGAACACACACCACACAAAGAAGTTACTGAGAATTCTTCTTTCTTGCAGTATATGAAGAAATCCCGTTTCCAACGAAGGCCACAAAGAGGTCTAAATATCCACTTGCAGACTTAAGAAACAGAGTGTTTCCAAACTGTTCTAGGGAAAGAAAGGTTAAACTCTGTGAGTTGAACACATCCAGTACAAAGTAGTTTCTGAGAATGATTCTGTCTAGTTTTTAAACGAGGATATTGCCATTTCTAAGATTGGCCTCAAATCTCTTGAAATCTCCACTTGCAAATTCCACAAAAAGAGTGTTTCAAAACTGCTCTGTCTAAAGGAACGTTCAGCTCTGTGAGTTGAATACAAACAATGCAAAGAAGTTACTGAGAATTCTTCTGTCTTGCATTTTATGAAGAAATCCCATTTCCAACGAAGGCCTCAACCAGGTCTAAATATCCACTTGCAGACTTAACAAACAGAGTGTTTTCAAACTGCTCTATGAAAAGAAAGGTTAAACTCTGTGAGTTGAACACACCCATTACAAAGTAGTTTCTGAGAATGATTCTGTGTAGTTTTGAAACGGGGTTCTTTCAATTTCTAAGATTGGCCTCAAATCGCAGGAAATCTCCACTTGCAATTTCCACAAAAAGAGTGTTTCAAAACTGATCTTTCTAAAGGAAGGTTTAAATCTGTGAGTTGAACACACACCACACAAAGAAGTTACTGAGAATTCTTCTTTCTTGCAGTATATGAAGAAATCCCGTTTCCAACGAAGGCCACAAAGAGGTCTAAATATCCACTTGCAGACTTAAGAAACAGAGTGTTTCCAAACTGCTCTATGAAAAGAAAGGTTAAACTCTGTGAGTTGAACACATCCAGTACAAAGTAGTTTCTGAGAATGATTCTGTCTAGTTTTTAAACGAGGATATTGCCATTTCTAAGATTGGCCTCAAATCTCTTGAAATCTCCACTTGCAAATTCCACAAAAAGAGTGTTTCAAAACTGCTCTGTCTAAAGGAACGTTCAGCTCTGTGAGTTGAATACAAACAACGCAAAGAAGTTACTGAGAATTCTTCTGTCTAGCATTCTATGAAGAAATCCCGTTTCCAACGAAGGCCTCAACCAGGTCTAAATATCCACTTGCAGACTTAACAAACAGAGTGTTTTCAAACTGCTCTATGAAAAGGAAGGTTAAACTCTGTGAGTTGAACACACCCATTACAAAGTAGTTTCTGAGAATGATTCTGTGTAGTTTTGAAACGGGGTTCTTTCAATTTCTAAGATTGGCCTCAAATCTCAGGAAATCTCTACTTGCAATTTCCACAAAAAGAGTGTTTCAAAACTGATCTTTCTAAAGGAAGGTTTAACTCTGTGAGTTGAACACACACCACACAAAGAAGTTACTGAGAATTCTTCTTTCTTGCAGTATATGAAGAAATCCCGTTTCCAACGAAGGCCACAAAGAGGTCTAAATATACACTTGCAGACTTAAGAAACAGAGTGTTTCCAAACTGCTCTATGAAAAGAAAGGTTAAACTCTGTGAGTTGAACACATCCAGTACAAAGTAGTTTCTGAGAATGATTCTGTCTAGTTTTTAAACGTGGATATTGCCATTTCTAAGTTTGGCCTCAATTCTCTTGAAGTATCCACTAGCAAATTCCACAAAAAGAGTGTTTCAAAACTGCTCTGTCTAAAGGAACGTTCAGCTCTGTGAGTTGAATACAAACAATGCAAAGACGTTACTGAGAATTCTTCTGTCTAGCATTTTATGAAGAAATCCCATTTCCAACGAAGGCCTCAACCAGGTCTAAATATCCACTTGCAGACTTAACAAACAGAGTGTTTTCAAACTGCTCTATGAAAAGAAAGGTTAAACTCTGTGAGTTGAACACACCCATTACAAAGTAGTTTCTGAGAATGATTCTGTGTAGTTTTGAAACGGGTTTATTTCAATTTCTAAGATTGGCCTCAAATCGCAGGAAATCTCCCCTTGCAATTTCCACAAAAAGAGTGTTTCAAAACTGATCTTTCTAAAGGAAGGTTTAACTCTGTGAGTTGAACACACACCACACAAAGAAGTTACTGAGAATTCTTCTTTCTTGCAGTATATGAAGAAATCCCGTTTCCAACGAAGGCCACAAAGAGGTCTAAATATCCACTTGCAGACTTAAGAAACAGAGTGTTTCCAAACTGTTCTAGGAAAAGAAAGGTTAAACTCTGTGAGTTGAACACATCCAGTACAAAGTAGTTTCTGAGAATGATTCTGTCTAGTTTTTAAACGAGGATATTGCCATTTCTAAGATTGGCCTCAAATCTCTTGAAATGTCCACATGCAAATTCCACAAAAAGAGTGTTTCAAAACTGCTCTGTCTAAAGGAACGTTCAGCTCTGTGAGTTGAATACAAACAATGCAAAGACGTTTCTGAGAATTCTTCTGTCTAGCATTTTATGAAGAAATCCCGTTTCCAACGAAGGCCTCAACCAGGTCTAAATATCCACTTGCAGACTTAACAAACAGAGTGTTTTCAAACTGCTCTATGAAAAGAAAGGTTAAACTCTGTGAGTTGAACACACCCATTACAAAGTAGTTTCTGAGAATGATTCTGTGTAGTTTTGAAACGGGGTTATTTCAATTTCTAAGATTGGCCTCAAATCGCAGGAAATCTCCACTTGCAATTTCCACAAAAAGAGTGTTTCAAAACTGATCTTTCTAAAGGAAGGTTTAACTCTGTGAGTTGAACACACACCACACAAAGAAGTTTCTGAGAAGTCTTCTTTCTTGCAGTATATGAAGAAATCCCGTTTCCAACGAAGGCCACAAACAGGACTAAATATCCACTTGCAGACTTAACAAAAAGTGTTTCCAAACTGCTCTATGAAAAGAAAGGTTAAACTCTGTGAGTTGAACACATCCAGTACAAAGTAGTTTCTGAGAATGATTCTGTCTAGTTTTTAAACGAGGATATTGCCATTTCTAAGATTGCCCTCAAATCTCTTGAAATCTCCACTTGCAAATTCCACAAAAAGAGTGTTTCAAAACTGCTCTGTCTAAAGGAACGTTCAGCTCTGTGAGTTGAATAGAAACAATGCAAAGAATTACTGAGAATTCTTCTGTCTAGCATTTTACGAAGAAATCCCGTTTCCAACAAAGGCCTCAACCAGGTCTAAATATCCGCTTGCAGACTTAACAAACAGAGTGTTTTCAAACTGCTCTATGAAAAGGAAGGTTAAACTCTGTGAGTTGAAGACACCCATTAGAAAGTAGTTTCTGAGAATGATTCTGTGTAGTTTTGAAACGGGGTTCTTTCAATTTCTAAGATTGGCCTCAAATCGCAGGAAATCTCCACTTGCAATTTCCACAAAGGAGTGTTTCAAAACTGATCTTTCTAAAGGAAGGTTTATCTCTGTGAGTTGAACACACACCACACAAAGAAGTTACTGAAAATTCTTCTTTCTTGCAGTATATGAAGAAATCCCGTTTCCAACGAAGGCCACAAAGAGGTCTAAATATCCACTTGCAGACTTAACAAACAGAGTGTTTCCAAACTGCTCTATGAAAAGAAAGGTTAAACTCTGTGAGTTGAACACCTCCAGTACAAAGTAGTTTCTGAGAATGATTCTGTCTAGTTTTTAAACGAGGATATTGCCATTTCTAAGATTGGCCTCAAATCTCTTGAAATCTCCACTTGCAAATTCCACAAAAAGAGTGTTTCAAAACTGCTCTGTCTAAAGGAACGTTCAGCTCTGTGAGTTGAATACAAACAATGCAAAGAAGTTACTGAGAATTCTTCTGTCTGGCATTTTACGAAGAAATCCCATTTCCAACGAAGGCCTCAACCAGGTCTAAATATCCACTTGCAGACTTAACAAACAGAGTGTTTTCAAACTGCTCTGTGAAAAGAATGTTTAAACTCTGTGAGTTGAACACACCCATTACAAAGTAGTTTCTGAGAATGATTCTGTGTAGTTTTGAAACGGGGTTATTTCAATTTCTAAGATTGGCCTCAAATCGCAGGAAATCTCCACTTGCAATTTCCACAAAAAGAGTGTTTCAAAACTGATCTTTCTAAAGGAAGGTTTAACTCTGTGAGTTGAACACACACCACACAAAGAAGTTACTGAGAATTCTTCTTTCTTGCAGTATATGAAGAAATCCCGTTTCCAACGAAGGCCACAAAGAGGTCGAAATATCCACTTGCAGACTTAACAAACAGAGTGTTTCCAAACTGCTCTATGAAAAGAAAGGTTAAACTCTGTGAGTTGAACACATCCAGTACAAAGTAGTTTCTGAGAATGATTCTGTCTAGTTTTTAAACGAGGATATTGCCATTTCTAAGATTGGCCTCAAATCTCTTGAAATCTCCACTTGCAAATTCCACAAAAAGAGTGTTTCAAAACTGCTCTGTCTAAAGGAACGTTCAGCTCTGTGAGTTGAATAAAAACAACGCAAAGAAGTTACTGAGAATTCTTCTGTCTAGCATTCTATGAAAAAATCCCGTTTCCAACGATGGCCTCAACCAGGTCTAAATATCCACTTGCAGACTTAACAAACAGAGTGTTTTCAAACTGCTCTATGAAAAGAAAGGTTAAACTCTGTGAGTTGAACACACCCATTACAAAGTAGTTTCTGAGAATGATTCTGTGTAGTTTTGAAACGGGGTTCTTTCAATTTCTAAGATTGGCCTCAAATCGCAGGAAATCACTTGCAATTTCCACAAAAACAGTGTTTCAAACTGATCTTTCTAAAGGAAGGTTTAACTCTGTGAGTTGAACACACACCACACAAAGAAGTTACTGAGAATTCTTCTTTCTTGCAGTATATGAAGAAATCCCGTTTCCAACGAAGGCCACAAAGAGGTCTAAATATCCACATGCAGACTTAAGAAACAGAGTGTTTCCAAACTGCTCTATGAAAAGAAAGGTTAAACTCTGTGAGTTGAACACATCCAGTACAAAGTAGTTTCTGAGAATGATTCTGTCTAGTTTTTAAACGAGGATATTGCCATTTCTAAGATTGGCCTCAAATCTCTTGAAATCACCACTTGCAAAATCCACAAAAAGAGTGTTTCAAAACTGCTCTGTCTAAAGGAACGTTCAGCTCTGTGAGTTGAATACAAACAACGCGAAGAAGTTACTGAGAATTCTTCTGTCAGGCATTCTATGAAGAAATCCCGTTTCCAACGAAGGCCTCAACCAGGTCTAAATATCCAATTGCAGACTTAACAAACAGAGTGTTTTCAAACTGCTCTATGCAAAGAAAGGTTAAACTCTGTGAGTTGAACACACCCATTACAAAGTAGTTTCTGAGAATGATTCTGTGTAGTTTTGAAACGGGGTTATTTCGATTTCTAAGATTGGCCTCAAATCGCAGGAAATCTCCACTTGCAATTTCCACAAAAAGAGTGTTTCAAAACTGATCTTTCTAAAGGAATGTTTATCTCTGTGAGTTGAACACACACCACACAAAGAATTTACTGAGAATTCTTCTTTCTTGCAGTATATGAAGAAATCCCGTTTCCAACGAAGGCCACAAAGAGGTCTAAATATCCACTTGCAGACTTAACAAACAGAGTGTTTCCAAACTGCTCTATGAAAAGAAAGGTTGAGCACTGTGAGTTGAACACATCCAGTACAAAGTAGTTTCTGAGAATGATTCTGTCTAGTTTTTAAACGAGGATATTGCCATTTCTAAGATTGCCCTCAAATCTCTTGAAATCTCCACTTGCAAATTCCACAAAAAGAGTGTTTCAAAACTGCTCTGTCTAAAGGAACGTTCAGCTCTGTGAGTTGAATACAAACAACGCAAAGAAGTTACTGAGAATTCTTCTGTCTAGCATTCTATGACGAAATCCCGTTTCCAACGATGGCCTCAACCAGGTCTAAATATCCACTTGCAGACTTAACAAACAGAGTGTTTTCAAACTGCTCTATGAAAAGGAAGGTTAAACTCTGTGAGTTGAAGACACCCATTACAAAGTAGTTTCTGAGAATGATTCTGTGTAGTTTTGAAACGGGGTTATTTCAATTTCTAAGATTGGCCTCAAATCGCAGGAAATCTCCAATGGAATTTCCACAAAAAGAGTGTTTCAAAACTGATCTTTCTAAAGGAAGGTTTAACTCTGTGAGTTGAACACACACCACACAAAGAAGTTACTGAGAATTCTTCTTTCTTGCAGTATATGAAGAAATCCCGTTTCCAACGAAGGCCACAAACACGTCTAAATATCCACTTGCAGACTTAACAAACAGAGTGTTTCCAAACTGCTCTATGAAAAGAAGGGTTAAACTCTGTGAGTTGAACACCTCCAGTACAAAGTAGTTTCTGAGAATGATTCTGTCTAGTTTTTAAACGAGGATATTGCCATTTCTAAGATTGGCCTCAAATCTCTTGAAATCTCCACTTGCAAATTCCACAAAAAGAGTGTTTCAAAACTGCTCTGTCTAAAGGAACGTTCAGCTCTGTGAATTGAATACAAACAACGCAAAGAAGTTACTGAGAATTCTTCTGTCTAGCATTCTATGAAGAAATCCCGTTTCCAACGAAGGCCTCAACCAGGTCTAAATATCCACTTGCAGACTTAACAAACAGAGTGTTTTCAAACTGCTCTATGAAAAGAAAGGTTAAACTCTGTGAGTTGAACACACCCATTACAAAGTAGTTTCTGAGAATGATTCTGTGTAGTTTTGAAACGGGGTTCTTTCAATTTCTAAGATTGGCCTCAAATCGCAGGAAATCTCCACTTGCAATTTCCACAAAAAGAGTGTTTCAAAACTGATCTTTCTAAAGGAAGGTTTTACTCTGTGAGTTGAACACACACCACACAAAGAAGTTACTGAGAATTCTTCTTTCTTGCAGTATATGAAGAAATCCCGTTTCCAAAGAAGGCCACAAACAGGTCTAAATATCCACTTGCAGACTTAAGAAACAGAGTGTTTCCAAACTGCTCTATGAAAAGTAAGGTTAAACTCTGTGAGTTGAACACATCCAGTACAAAGTAGTTTCTGAGAATGATTCTGTCTAGTTTTTAAACGAGGATATTGCCATTTCTAAGATTGCCCTCAAATCTCTTGAAATCTCCACTTGCAAATTCCACAAAAAGAGTGTTTCAAAACTGCTCTGTCTAAAGGAACGTTCAGCTCTGTGAGTTGAATACAAACAATGCAAAGAAGTTACTGAGAATTCTTCTGTCTAGCATTCTATGAAGAAATCCCATTTCCAACGAAGGCCTCAACCAGGTCTAAATATCCACTTGCAGACTTAACAAACAGAGTGTTTTCAAACTGCTCTATGAAAAGAAAGGTTAAACTCTGTGAGTTGAACACACCCATTACAAAGTAGTTTCTGAGAATGATTCTGTGTAGTTTTGAAACGGGGTTCTTTCAATTTCTAAGATTGGCCTCAAATCGCAGGAAATCTCCACTTGCAATTTCCACAAAAAGAGTGTTTCAAAACTGATCTTTCTAAAGGAAGGTTTAACTCTGTGAGTTGAACACACACCACACAAAGAAGTTACTGAGAATTCTTCTTTCTTGCAGTATATGAAGAAATCCCGTTTCCAACGAAGGCCACAAAGAGGTCGAAATATCCACTTGCAGACTTAACAAACAGAGTGTTTCCAAACTGCTCTATGAAAAGAAAGGTTAAACTCTGTGAGTTGAACACATCCAGTACAAAGTAGTTTCTGAGAATGATTCTGTCTAGTTTTTAAACGAGGATATTGCCATTTCTAAGATTGGCCTCAAATCTCTTGAAATCTCCACTTGCAAATTCCACAAAAAGAGTGTTTCAAAACTGCTCTGTCTAAAGGAACGTTCAGCTCTGTGAGTTGAATAAAAACAACGCAAAGAAGTTACTGAGAATTCTTCTGTCTAGCATTCTATGAAAAAATCCCGTTTCCAACGATGGCCTCAACCAGGTCTAAATATCCACTTGCAGACTTAACAAACAGAGTGTTTTCAAACTGCTCTATGAAAAGAAAGGTTAAACTCTGTGAGTTGAACACACCCATTACAAAGTAGTTTCTGAGAATGATTCTGTGTAGTTTTGAAACGGGGTTCTTTCAATTTCTAAGATTGGCCTCAAATCGCAGGAAATCACTTGCAATTTCCACAAAAACAGTGTTTCAAACTGATCTTTCTAAAGGAAGGTTTAACTCTGTGAGTTGAACACACACCACACAAAGAAGTTACTGAGAATTCTTCTTTCTTGCAGTATATGAAGAAATCCCGTTTCCAACGAAGGCCACAAAGAGGTCTAAATATCCACATGCAGACTTAAGAAACAGAGTGTTTCCAAACTGCTCTATGAAAAGAAAGGTTAAACTCTGTGAGTTGAACACATCCAGTACAAAGTAGTTTCTGAGAATGATTCTGTCTAGTTTTTAAACGAGGATATTGCCATTTCTAAGATTGGCCTCAAATCTCTTGAAATCACCACTTGCAAAATCCACAAAAAGAGTGTTTCAAAACTGCTCTGTCTAAAGGAACGTTCAGCTCTGTGAGTTGAATACAAACAACGCGAAGAAGTTACTGAGAATTCTTCTGTCAGGCATTCTATGAAGAAATCCCGTTTCCAACGAAGGCCTTAACCAGGTCTAAATATCCAATTGCAGACTTAACAAACAGAGTGTTTTCAAACTGCTCTATGCAAAGAAAGGTTAAACTCTGTGAGTTGAACACACCCATTACAAAGTAGTTTCTGAGAATGATTCTGTGTAGTTTTGAAACGGGGTTATTTCGATTTCTAAGATTGGCCTCAAATCGCAGGAAATCTCCACTTGCAATTTCCACAAAAAGAGTGTTTCAAAACTGATCTTTCTAAAGGAATGTTTATCTCTGTGAGTTGAACACACACCACACAAAGAATTTACTGAGAATTCTTCTTTCTTGCAGTATATGAAGAAATCCCGTTTCCAACGAAGGCCACAAAGAGGTCTAAATATCCACTTGCAGACTTAACAAACAGAGTGTTTCCAAACTGCTCTATGAAAAGAAAGGTTGAGCACTGTGAGTTGAACACATCCAGTACAAAGTAGTTTCTGAGAATGATTCTGTCTAGTTTTTAAACGAGGATATTGCCATTTCTAAGATTGCCCTCAAATCTCTTGAAATCTCCACTTGCAAATTCCACAAAAAGAGTGTTTCAAAACTGCTCTGTCTAAAGGAACGTTCAGCTCTGTGAGTTGAATACAAACAACGCAAAGAAGTTACTGAGAATTCTTCTGTCTAGCATTCTATGACGAAATCCCGTTTCCAACGATGGCCTCAACCAGGTCTAAATATCCACTTGCAGACTTAACAAACAGAGTGTTTTCAAACTGCTCTATGAAAAGGAAGGTTAAACTCTGTGAGTTGAAGACACCCATTACAAAGTAGTTTCTGAGAATGATTCTGTGTAGTTTTGAAACGGGGTTATTTCAATTTCTAAGATTGGCCTCAAATCGCAGGAAATCTCCAATGGAATTTCCACAAAAAGAGTGTTTCAAAACTGATCTTTCTAAAGGAAGGTTTAATTCTGTGAGTTGAACACACACCACACAAAGAAGTTACTGAGAATTCTTCTTTCTTGCAGTATATGAAGAAATCCCGTTTCCAACGAAGGCCACAAACACGTCTAAATATCCACTTGCAGACTTAACAAACAGAGTGTTTCCAAACTGCTCTATGAAAAGAAAGGTTAAACTCTGTGAGTTGAACACCTCCAGTACAAAGTAGTTTCTGAGAATGATTCTGTCTAGTTTTTAAACGAGGATATTGCCATTTCTAAGATTGGCCTCAAATCTCTTGAAATCTCCACTTGCAAATTCCACAAAAAGAGTGTTTCAAAACTGCTCTGTCTAAAGGAACGTTCAGCTCTGTGAATTGAATACAAACAACGCAAAGAAGTTACTGAGAATTCTTCTGTCTAGCATTCTATGAAGAAATCCCGTTTCCAACGAAGGCCTCAACCAGGTCTAAATATCCACTTGCAGACTTAACAAACAGAGTGTTTTCAAACTGCTCTATGAAAAGAAAGGTTAAACTCTGTGAGTTGAACACACCCATTACAAAGTAGTTTCTGAGAATGATTCTGTGTAGTTTTGAAACGGGGTTCTTTCAATTTCTAAGATTGGCCTCAAATCGCAGGAAATCTCCACTTGCAATTTCCACAAAAAGAGTGTTTCAAAACTGATCTTTCTAAAGGAAGGTTTAACTCTGTGAGTTGAACACACACCACAAAAAGAAGTTGCTGAGAATTCTTTTTTCTTGCAGTATATGAAGAAACCCCGTTTCCAACGAAGGCCACATACAGGTCAAAATATCCACTTTCAGAGTTAACAAACAGAGCGTTTCCAAACTGCTCTATGAAAAGAAAGGTTAAACTGTGAGAGTTGAACACATCCAGTACAAATTAGTTTCTGAGAATGATTCTGTCTAGTTTTTAAACGAGGATATTGCCATTTCTAAGATTGCCCTCAAATCTCTTGAAATCTCCACTTGCAAATTCCACAAAAAGAGTGTTTCAAAACTGCTCTGTCTAAAGGAACGTTCAGCTCTGTGAGTTGAATAGAAACAATGCAAAGAATTACTGAGAATTCTTCTGTCTAGCATTTTATGAAGAAATCCCGTTTCCAACGAAGGCCTCAACCAGGTCTAAATATCCACTTGCAGACTTAACAAACAGAGTGTTTTCAAACTGCTCTATGAAAAGGAAGGTTAAACTCTGTGAGTTGAAGACACCCATTACAAAGTAGTTTCTGAGAATGATTCTGTGTAGTTTTGAAACGGGGTTCTTTCAATTTCTAAGATTGGCCTCAAATCGCAGGAAATCTCCACTTGCAATTTCCACAAAAAGAGTGTTTCAAAACTGATCTTTCTAAAGGAAGGTTTAACTCTGTGAGTTGAACACACACCACACAAAGAAGTTACTGAGAATTCTTCTTTCTTGCAGTATATGAAGAAATCCCGTTTCCAACGAAGGCCACAAAGAGGTCTAAATATCCACTTGCAGACTTAACAAACAGAGTGTTTCCAAACTGCTCTATGAAAAGAAAGGTTAAACTCTGTGAGTTGAACACCTCCAGTACAAAGTAGTTTCTGAGAATGATTCTGTCTAGTTTTTAAACGAGGATATTGCCATTTCTAAGATTGGCCTCAAATCTCTTGAAATCTCCACTTGCAAATTCCACAAAAAGAGTGTTTCAAAACTGCTCTGTCTAAAGGAACGTTCAGCTCTGTGAGTTGAATACAAACAACGCAAAGAAGTTACTGAGAATTCTTCTGTCTAGCATTCTATGAAGAAATCCCGTTTCCAACGAAGGCCTCAACCAGGTCTAAATATCCACTTGCAGACTTAACAAACAGAGTGTTTTCAAACTGCTCTATGAAAAGGAAGGTTAAACTCTGTGAGTTGAGCACACCCATCACAAAGTAGTTTCTGAGAATGATTCTGTGTAGTTTTGAAACGGGGTTCTTTCAATTTCTAAGATTGGCCTCAAATCTCAGGAAATCTCCACTTGCAATTTCCACAAAAAGAGTGTTTCAAAACTGATCTTTCTAAAGGAAGGTTTAACTCTGTGAGTTGAACACACACCACACAAAGAAGTTACTGAGAATTCTTCTTTCTTGCAGTATATGAAGAAATCCCGTTTCCAACGAAGGCCACAAAGAGGTCTAAATATCCACTTGCAGACATAAGAAACAGAGTGTTTCCAAACTGCTCTATGAAAAGAAAGGTTAAACTCTGTGAGTTGAACACATCCAGTACAAAGTAGTTTCTGAGAATGATTCTGTCTAGTTTTTAAACGTGGATATTGCCATTTCTAAGTTTGGCCTCAAATCTCTTGAAGTCTCCACTAGCAAATTCCACAAAAAGAGTGTTTCAAAACTGCTCTGTCTAATGGAACGTTCAGCTCTGTGAGTTGAATACAAACAATGCAAAGACGTTACTGAGAATTCTTCTGTCTAGCATTTTATGAAGAAATCCCATTTCCAACGAAGGCCTCAACCAGGTCTAAATATCCACTTGCAGACTTAACAAACAGAGTGTTTTCAAACTGCTCTATGAAAAGAAAGGTTAAACTCTGTGAGTTGAAGACACCCATTACAAAGTAGTTTCTGAGAATGATTCTGTGTAGTTTTGAAACGGGGTTATTTCAATTTCTAAGATTGGCCTCAAATCGCAGGAATTCTCCACTTGCAATTTCCACAAAAAGAGTGTTTCAAAACTGATCTTTCTAAAGGAAGGTTTAACTCTGTGAGTTGAACACACACCACACAAAGAAGTTACTGAGAATTCTTCTTTCTTGCAGTATATGAAGAAATCCCTTTTCCAACGAAGGCCACAAAGAGGTCTAAATATCCACTTGCAGACTTAAGAAACAGAGTGTTTCCAAACTGCTCTATGAAAAGAAAGGTTAAACTCTGTGAGTTGAACACATCCAGTACAAAGTAGTTTCTGAGAATGATTCTGTCTAGTTTTTAAACGAGGATATTGCCATTTCTAAGATTGGCCTCAAATCTCTTGAAATGTCCACATGCAAATTCCACAAAAAGAGTGTTTCAAAACTGCTCTGTCTAAAGGAACGTTCAGCTCTGTGAGTTGAATACAAACAATGCAAAGACGTTTCTGAGAATTCTTCTGTCTAGCATTTTATGAAGAAATCCCGTTTCCAACGAAGGCCTCAACCAGGTCTAAATATCCACTTGCAGACTTAACAAACAGAGTGTTTTCAAACTGCTCTATGAAAAGAAAGGTTAAACTCTGTGAGTTGAAGACACCCATTACAAAGTAGTTTCTGAGAATGATTCTGTGTAGTTTTGAAACGGGGTTATTTCAATTTCTAAGATTGGCCTCAAATCGCAGGAAATCTCCACTTGCAATTTCCACAAAAAGAGTGTTTCAAAACTGATCTTTCTAAAGGAAGGTTTAACTCTGTGAGTTGAACACACACCACACAAAGAAGTTACTGAGAATTCTTCTTTCTTGCAGTATATGAAGAAATCCCGTTTCCAACGAAGGCCACAAACAGGACTAAATATCCACTTGCAGACTTAACAACAAGTGTTTCCAAACTGCTCTATGAAAAGAAAGGTTAAACTCTGTGAGTTGAACACATCCAGTACAAAGTAGTTTCTGAGAATGATTCTGTCTAGTTTTTAAACGAGGATATTGCCATTTCTAAGATTGGCCTCAAATCTCTTGAAATGTCCACATGCAAATTCCACAAAAAGAGTGTTTCAAAACTGCTCTGTCTAAAGGAACGTTCAGCTCTGTGAGTTGAATACAAACAATGCAAAGACGTTTCTGAGAATTCTTCTGTCTAGCATTTTATGAAGAAATCCCGTTTCCAACGAAGGCCTCAACCAGGTCTAAATATCCACTTGCAGACTTAACAAACAGAGTGTTTTCAAACTGCTCTATGAAAAGAAAGGTTAAACTCTGTGAGTTGAACACACCCATTACAAAGTAGTTTCTGAGAATGATTCTGTGTAGTTTTGAAACGGGGTTATTTCAATTTCTAAGATTGGCCTCAAATCGCAGGAAATCTCCACTTGCAATTTCCACAAAAAGAGTGTTTCAAAACTGATCTTTCTAAAGGAAGGTTTAACTCTGTGAGTTGAACACACACCACACAAAGAAGTTACTGAGAATTCTTCTTTCTTGCAGTATATGAAGAAATCCCGTTTCCAACGAAGGCCACAAACAGGACTAAATATCCACTTGCAGACTTAACAAAAAGTGTTTCCAAACTGCTCTATGAAAAGAAAGGTTAAACTCTGTGAGTTGAACACATCCAGTACAAAGTAGTTTCTGAGAATGATTCTGTCTAGTTTTTAAACGAGGATATTGCCATTTCTAAGATTGCCCTCAAATCTCTTGAAATCTCCACTTGCAAATTCCACAAAAAGAGTGTTTCAAAACTGCTCTGTCTAAAGGAACGTTCAGCTCGGTGAGTTGAATAGAAACAATGCAAAGAATTACTGAGAATTCTTCTGTCTAGCATTTTATGAAGAAATCCCGTTTACAACGAAGGCCTCAACCAGGTCTAAATATCCACTTGCAGACTTAACAAACAGAGTGTTTTCAAACTGCTCTATGAAAAGGAAGGTTAAACTCTGTGAGTTGAAGACACCCATTAGAAAGTAGTTTCTGAGAATGATTCTGTGTAGTTTTGAAACGGGGTTCTTTCAATTTCTAAGATTGGCCTCAAATCGCAGGAAATCTCCACTTGCAATTTCCACAAAAAGAGTGTTTCAAAACTGATCTTTCTAAAGGAAGGTTGAACTCTGTGAGTTGAACACACACCACACAAAGAAGTTACTGAGAATTCTTCTTTCTTGCAGTATATGAAGAAATCCCGTTTCCAACGAAGGCCACAAAGAGGTCTAAATATCCACTTGCAGACTTAAGAAACAGAGTGTTTCCAAACTGCTCTATGAAAAGAAAGGTTAAACTCTGTGAGTTGAACACCTCCAGTACAAAGTAGTTTCTGAGAATGATTCTGTCTAGTTTTTAAACGAGGATTTTGCCATTTCTAAGATTGCCCTCAAATCTCTTGAAATCTCCACTTGCAAATTCCACAAAAAGAGTGTTTCAAAACTGCTCTGTCTAAAGGAACGTTCAGCTCTGTGAGTTGAATAGAAACAATGCAAAGAATTACTGAGAATTCTTCTGTCTAGCATTTTATGAAGAAATCCCGTTTCCAACGAAGGCCTCAACCAGGTCTAAATATCCTCTTGCAGACTTAACAAACAGAGTGTTTTCAAACTGCTCTATGAAAAGGAAGGTTAAACTCTGTGAGTTGAAGACACCCATTAGAAAGTAGTTTCTGAGAATGATTCTGTGTAGTTTTGAAACGGTGTTCTTTCAATTTCTAAGATTGGCCTCAAATCGCAGGAAATCTCCACTTGCAATTTCCACAAAAAGAGTGTTTCAAAACTGATCTTTCTAAAGGAAGGTTTAACTCTGTGAGTTGAACACACACCACACAAAGAAGTTACTGAGAATTCTTCTTTCTTGCAGTATATGAAAAAATCCCGTTTCCAACGAAGGCCACAAAGAGGTCTAAATATCCACTTGCAGACTTAAGAAACAGAGTGTTTCCAAACTGCTCTATGAAAAGAAAGGTTAAACTCTGTGAGTTGAACACCTCCAGTACAAAGTAGTTTCTGAGAATGATTCTGTCTAGTTTTTAAACGAGGATATTGCCATTTCTAAGATTGGACTCAAATCTCTTGAAATCTCCACTTGCAAATTCCACAAAAAGAGTGTTTCAAAACTGCTCTGTCTAAAGGAACGTTCAGCTCTGTGAGTTGAATACAAACAACGCAAAGAAGTTACTGAGAATTCTTCTGTCTAGCATTCTATGACGAAATCCCGTTTCCAACGATGGCCTCAACCAGGTCTAAATATCCACTTGCAGACTTAACAAACAGAGTGTTTTCAAACTGCTCTATGAAAAGGAAGGTTAAACTCTGTGAGTTGAAGACACCCATTACAAAGTAGTTTCTGAGAATGATTCTGTGTAGTTTTGAAACGGGGTTCTTTCAATTTCTAAGATTGGCCTCAAATCGCAGGAAATCTCCACTTGCAATTTCCACAAAAAGAGTGTTTCAAAACTGATCTTTCTAAAGGAAGGTTTAACTCTGTGAGTTGAACACACACCACACAAAGAAGTTACTGAGAATTCTTCTTTCTTGCAGTATATGAGGAAATCCCGTTTCCAACGAAGGCCACAAAGAGGTCTAAATATCCACTTGCAGACTTAACAAACAGAGTGTTTCCAAACTGCTCTATGAAAAGAAAGGTTAAACTCTGTGAGTTGAACACCTCCAGTACAAAGTAGTTTCTGAGAATGATTCTGTCTAGTTTTTAAACGAGGATATTGCCATTTCTAAGATTGGCCTCAAATCTCTTGAAATCTCCACTTGCAAATTCCACAAAAAGAGTGTTTCCAAACTGCTCTGTCTAAAGGAACGTTCAGCTCTGTGAGTTGAATACAAACAACGCAAAGAAGTTACTGAGAATTCTTCTGTCTAGCATTCTATGAAGAAATCCCGTTTCCAACGAAGGCCTCAACCAGGTCTAAATATCCACTTGCAGACTTAACAAACAGAGTGTTTTCAAACTGCTCTATGAAAAGAAAGGTTAAACTCTGTGAGTTGAACACACCCATTACAAAGTAGTTTCTGAGAATGATTCTGTGTAGTTTTGAAACGGGGTTCTTTCAATTTCTAAGATTGGTCTCAAATCGCAGGAAATCTCCACTTGCAATTTCCACAAAAAGAGTGTTTCAAAACTGATCTTTCTAAAGGAAGGTTTAACTCTGTGAGTTGAACACACACCACACAAAGAAGTTACTGAGAATTCTTCTTTCTTGCAGTATATGAAGAAATCCCGTTTCCAACGAAGGCCACAAAGAGGTCTAAATATCCACTTGCAGACTTAAGAAACAGAGTGTTTCCAAACTGCTCTATGAAAAGTAAGGTTAAACTCTGTGAGTTGAACACATCCAGTACAAAGTAGTTTCTGAGAATGATTCTGTCTAGTTTTTAAACGAGGATATTGCCATTTCTAATATTGGCCTCAAATCTCTTGAAATCTCCACTTGCAAATTCCACAAAAAGAGTGTTTCAAAACTGCTCTGTCTAAAGGAACGTTCAGCTCTGTGAGTTGAATACAAACAATGCAAAGAAGTTACTGAGAATTCTTCTGTCTAGCATTCTATGAAGAAATCCCATTTCCAACGAAGGCCTCAACCAGGTCTAAATATCCACTTGCAGACTTAACAAACAGAGTGTTTTCAAACTGCTCTATGAAAAGAAAGGTTAAACTCTGTGAGTTGAACACACCCATTACAAAGTAGTTTCTGAGAATGATTCTGTGTAGTTTTGAAATGGGGTTCTTTCAATTTCTAAGATTGGCCTCAAATCGCAGGAAATCTCCACTTGCAATTTCCACAAAAAGAGTGTTTCAAAACTGATCTTTCTAAAGGAAGGTTTAACTCTGTGAGTTGAACACACACCACACAAAGAAGTTACTGAGAATTCTTCTTTCTTGCAGTATATGAAGAAATCCCGTTTCCAACGAAGGCCACAAACAGGTCAAAATATCCACTTGCAGAGTTAACAAACAGAGCGTTTCCAAACTGCTCTATGAAAAGAAAGGTTAAACTCTGTGAGTTGAACACATCCAGTACAAAGTAGTTTCTGAGAATGATTCTGTCTAGTTTTTAAACGAGGATATTGCCATTTCTAAGATTGCCCTCAAATCTCTTGAAATCTCCACTTGCAAATTCCACAAAAAGAGTGTTTCAAAACTGCTCTGTCTAAAGGAACGTTCAGCTCTGTGAGTTGAATAGAAACAATGCAAAGAATTACTGAGAATTCTTCTGTCTAGCATTTTATGAAGAAATCCCGTTTCCAACGAAGGCCTCAACCAGGTCTAAATATCCACTTGCAGACTTAACAAACAGAGTGTTTTCAAACTGCTCTATGAAAAGGAAGGTTAAACTCTGTGAGTTGAAGACACCCATTAGAAAGTAGTTTCTGAGAATGATTCTGTGTAGTTTTGAAACGGGGTTCTTTCAATTTCTAAGATTGGCCTCAAATCGCAGGAAATCTCCACTTGCAATTTCCACAAAAAGAGTGTTTCAAAACTGATCTTTCTAAAGGAAGGTTTAACTCTGTGAGTTGAGCACACACCACACAAAGAAGTTACTGAGAATTCTTCTTTCTTGCAGTATATGAAGAAATCCCGTTTCCAACGAAGGCCACAAAGAGGTCTAAATATCCACTTGCAGACTTAAGAAACAGAGTGTTTCCAAACTGCTCTATGAAAAGAAAGGTTAAACTCTGTGAGTTGAACACCTCCAGTACAAAGTAGTTTCTGAGAATGATTCTGTCTAGTTTTTAAACGAGGATATTGCCATTTCTAAGATTGGCCTCAAATCTCTTGAAATCTCCACTTGCAAATTCCACAAAAAGAGTGTTTCAAAACTGCTCTGTCTAAAGGAACGTTCAGCTCTGTGAGTTGAATACAAACAACGCAAAGAAGTTACTGAGAATTCTTCTGTCTAGCATTCTATGAAGAAATCCCGTTTCCAACGAAGGCCTCAACCAGGTCTAAATATCCACTTGCAGACTTAACAAACAGAGTGTTTTCAAACTGCTCTATGAAAAGAAAGGTTAAACTCTGTGAGTTGAACACACCCATTACAAAGTAGTTTCTGAGAATGATTCTGTGTAGTTTTGAAACGGGGTTCTTTCAATTTCTAAGATTGGTCTCAAATCGCAGGAAATCTCCACTTGCAATTTCCACAAAAAGAGTGTTTCAAAACTGATCTTTCTAAAGGAAGGTTTAACTCTGTGAGTTGAACACACACCACACAAAGAAGTTACTGAGAATTCTTCTTTCTTGCAGTATATGAAGAAATCCCGTTTCCAACGAAGGCCACAAAGAGGTCTAAATATCCACTTGCAGACTTAAGAAACAGAGTGTTTCCAAACTGCTCTATGAAAAGTAAGGTTAAACTCTGTGAGTTGAACACATCCAGTACAAAGTAGTTTCTGAGAATGATTCTGTCTAGTTTTTAAACGAGGATATTGCCATTTCTAAGATTGGCCTCAAATCTCTTGAAATCTCCACTTGCAAATTCCACAAAAAGAGTGTTTCAAAACTGCTCTGTCTAAACGAACGTTCAGCTCTGTGAGTTGAATACAAACAATGCAAAGAAGTTACTGAGAATTCTTCTGTCTAGCATTCTATGAAGAAATCCCATTTCCAACGAAGGCCTCAACCAGGTCTAAATATCCACTTGCAGACTTAACAAACAGAGTGTTTTCAAACTGCTCTATGAAAAGGAAGGTTAAACTCTGTGAGTTGAAGACACCCATTACAAAGTAGTTTCTGAGAATGATTCTGTGTAGTGTTGAAACGGGGTTATTTCAATTTCTAAGATTGGCCTCAAATCGCAGGAAATCTCCACTTGCAATTTCCACAAAAAGAGTGTTTCAAAACTGATCTTTCTAAAGGAAGGTTTAACTCTGTGAGTTGAACACACACTACACAAAGAAGTTACTGAGAATTCTTCTTTCTTGCAGTATATGAAGAAATCCCGTTTCCAACGAAGGCCACAAAGAGGTCTAAATATCCACTTGCAGACTTAACAAACAGAGTGTTTCCAAACTGCTCTATGAAAAGAAAGGTTAAACTCTGTGAGTTGAACACCTCCAGTACAAAGTAGTTTCTGAGAATGATTCTGTCTAGTTTTTAAACGAGGATATTGCCATTTCTAAGATTGGCCTCAAATCTCTTGAAATCTCCACTTGCAAATTCCACAAAAAGAGTGTTTCAAAACTGCTCTGTCTAAAGGAACGTTCAGCTCTGTGAGTTGAATACAAACAACGCAAAGAAGTTACTGAGAATTCTTCTGTCTAGCATTCTATGAAGAAATCCCGTTTCCAACGAAGGCCTCAACCAGGTCTAAATATCCACTTGCAGACTTAACAAACAGAGTGTTTTCAAACTGCTCTATGAAAAGAAAGGTTAAACTCTGTGAGTTGAACACACCCATTACAAAGTAGTTTCTGAGAATGATTCTGTGTAGTTTTGAAACGGGGTTCTTTCAATTTCTAAGATTGGTCTCAAATCGCAGGAAATCTCCACTTGCAATTTCCACAAAAAGAGTGTTTCAAAACTGATCTTTCTAAAGGAAGGTTTAACTCTGTGAGTTGAACACACACCACACAAAGAAGTTACTGAGAATTCTTCTTTCTTGCAGTATATGAAGAAATCCCGTTTCCAACGAAGGCCACAAAGAGGTCTAAATATCCACTTGCAGACTTAAGAAACAGAGTGTTTCCAAACTGCTCTATGAAAAGTAAGGTTAAACTCTGTGAGTTGAACACATCCAGTACAAAGTAGTTTCTGAGAATGATTCTGTCTAGTTTTTAAACGAGGATATTGCCATTTCTAAGATTGGCCTCAAATCTCTTGAAATCTCCACTTGCAAATTCCACAAAAAGAGTGTTTCAAAACTGCTCTGTCTAAAGGAACGTTCAGCTCTGTGAGTTGAATACAAACAATGCAAAGAAGTTACTGACAATTCTTCTGTCTACCATTCTATGAAGAAATCCCATTTCCAACGAAGGCCTCAACCAGGTCTAAATATCCACTTGCAGACTTAACAAACAGAGTGTTTTCAAACTGCTCTATGAAAAGAAAGGTTAAACTCTGTGAGTTGAACACACCAATTACAAAGTAGTTTCTGAGAATGATTCTGTGTAGTTTTGAAACGGGGTTCTTTCAATTTCTAAGATTGGCCTCAAATCGCAGGAAATCTCCACTTGCAATTTCCACAAAAAGAGTGTTTCAAAACTGATCTTTCTAAAGGAAGGTTTAACTCTGTGAGTTGAACACACACCACACAACGAAGTTACTGAGAATTCTTCTTTCTTGCAGTATATGAAGAAATCCCGTTTCCAACGAAGGCCACAAAGAGGTCTAAATATCCACTTGCAGACTTAAGAAACAGAGTGTTTCCAAACTGCTCTATGAAAAGAAAGGTTAAACTCTGTGAGTTGAACACCTCCAGTACAAAGTAGTTTCTGAGAATGATTCTGTCTAGTTTTTAAACGAGGATATTGCCATTTCTAAGATTGGCCTCAAATCTCTTGAAATCTCCACTTGCAAATTCCACAAAAAGAGTGTTTCAAAACTGCTCTGTCTAAAGGAACGTTCAGCTCTGTGAGTTGAATACAAACAACGCAAAGAAGTTACTGAGAATTCTTCTGTCTAGCATTCTATGAAGAAATCCCGTTTCCAACGAAGGCCTCAACCAGGTCTAAATATCCACTTGCAGACTTAACAAACAGAGTGTTTTCAAACTGCTCTATGAAAAGAAAGGTTAAACTCTGTGAGTTGAACACACCCATTACAAAGTAGTTTCTGAGAATGATTCTGTGTAGTTTTGAAACGGGGTTCTTTCAATTTCTAAGATTGGTCTCAAATCGCAGGAAATCTCCACTTGCAATTTCCACAAAAAGAGTGTTTCAAAACTGATCTTTCTAAAGGAAGGTTTAACTCTGTGAGTTGAACACACACCACACAAAGAAGTTACTGAGAATTCTTCTTTCTTGCAGTATATGAAGAAATCCCGTTTCCAACGAAGGCCACAAACAGGTCAAAATATCCACTTGCAGAGTTAACAAACAGAGCGTTTCCAAACTGCTCTATGAAAAGAAAGGTTAAACTCTGTGAGTTGAACACATCCAGTACAAAGTAGTTTCTGAGAATGATTCTGTCTAGTTTTTAAACGAGGATATTGCCATTTCTAAGATTGGCCTCAAATCTCTTGAAATCTCCACTTGCAAATTCCACAAAAAGAGTGTTTCAAAACTGCTCTGTCTAAAGGAACGTTCAGCTCTGTGAGTTGAATACAAACAACGCAAAGAAGTTACTGAGAATTCTTCTGTCTAGCATTCTATGAAGAAATCCCGTTTCCAACGAAGGCCTCAACGAGGTCTAAATATCCACTTGCAGACTTAACAAACAGAGTGTTTTCAAACTGCTCTATGAAAAGGAAGGTTAAACTCTGTGAGTTGAACACACCCATTACAAAGTAGTTTCTGAGAATGATTCTGTGTAGTTTTGAAACGGGGTTATTTCAATTTCTAAGATTGGCCTCAAATCGCAGGAAATCTCCACTTGCAAATTCCACAAAAAGAGTGTTTCAAAACTGCTCTGTCTAAAGGAACGTTCAGCTCTGTGAGTTGAATACAAACAAGGCAAAGAAGTTACTGAGAATTCTTCTGTCTAGCATTCTATGAAGAAATCCCGTTTCCAACGAAGGCCTCAACCATGTCTAAATATCCACTTGCAGACTTAACAAACAGAGTGTTTTCAAACTGCTCTATGAAAAGAAAGGTTAAACTCTGTGAGTTGAACACACCCATTACAAAGTAGTTTCTGAGAATGATTCTGTGTAGTTTTGAAACGGGGTTCTTTCAATTTCTAAGATTGGCCTCAAATCGCAGGAAATCTCCACTTGCAATTTCCACAAAAAGAGTGTTTCAAAACTGATCTTTCTAAAGGAAGGTTTAACTCTGTGAGTTGAACACACACCACAAAAAGAAGTTGCTGAGAATTCTTCTTTCTTGCAGTATATGAAGAAATCCCGTTTCCAACGAAGGCCACAAACAGGTCAAAATATCCACTTGCAGACTTAAGAAACAGAGTGTTTCCAAACTGCTCTATGAAAAGAAAGGTTAAACTCTGTGAGTTGAACACATCCAGTACAAAGTAGTTTCTGAGAATGATTCTGTCTAGTTTTTAAACGAGGATATTGCCATTTCTAAGATTGGCCTCAAATCTCTTGAAATCTCCACTTGCAAATTCCACAAAAAGAGTGTTTCAAAACTGCTCTGTCTAAAGGAACGTTCAGCTCTGTGAGTTGAATACAAACAACGCAAAGAAGTTACTGAGAATTCTTCTGTCTAGCATTCTATGAAGAAATCCCGTTTCCAACGAAGGCCTCAACCAGGTCTAAATATCCACTTGCAGTCTTAACAAACAGAGTGTTTTCAAACTGCTCTATGAAAAGAAAGGTTAAACTCTGTGAGTTGAACACACCCATTACAAAGTAGTTTCTGAGAATGATTCTGTGTAGTTTTGAAACGGGGTTATTTCAATTTCTAAGATTGGCCTCAAATCGCAGGAAATCTCCACTTGCAATTTCCACAAAAAGAGTGTTTCAAAACTGATCTTTCTAAAGGAAGGTTTAACTCTGTGAGTTGAACACACACCACACAAAGAAGTTACTGAGAATTCTTCTTTCTTGCAGTATATGAAGAAATCCCGTTTCCAACGAAGGCCACAAAGAGGTCTAAATATCCACTTGCAGACTTAACAAACAGAGTGTTTCCAAACTGCTCTATGAAAAGAAAGGTTAAACTCTGTGAGTTGAACACATCCAGTACAAAGTAATTTCTGAGAATGATTCTGTCTAGTATTAAAACGAGGATATTGCCATTTCTAAGATTGGCCTCAAATCTCTTGAAATCTCCACTTGCAAATTCCACAAAAAGAGTGTTTCAAACTGCTCTGTCTAAAGGAACGTTCAGCTCTGTGAGTTGAATACAAACAACGCAAAGAAGTTACTGAGAATTCTTCTGTCTAGCATTCTATGAAGAAATCCCGTTTCCATCGAAGGCCTCAAACAGGTCTAAATATCCACTTGCAGACTTAACAAACAGAGTGTTTTCAAACTGCTCTATGAAAAGAAAGGTTAAAGTCTGTGAGTTGAACACACCCATTACAAAGTAGTTTCTGAGAATGATTCTGTGTAGTTTTGAAACGGGGTTCTTTCAATTTCTAAGATTGGCCTCAAATCGCAGGAAATCTCCCCTTGCAATTTCCACAAAAAGAGTGTTTCAAAACTGCTCTGTCTAAAGGAACGTTCAGCTCTGTGAGTTGAATACAAACAATGCAAAGAAGTTACTGAGATTTCTTCTGTCTAGCATTTTATGAAGAAATCCCATTTCCAACGAAGGCCTCAACCAGGTCTAAATATCCACTTGCAGACTTAACAAACAGAGTGTTTTCAAACTGCTCTGTGAAAAGGGTGGTTAAACTCTGTGAGTTGAACACACCCATTACAAAGTAGTTTCTGAGAATGATTCTGTGTAGCTTTGAAACGGGGTTCTTTCAATTTCTAAGATTGGCCTCAAATCGCAGGAAATCTCCACTTGCAATTTCCACAAAAAGAGTGTTTCAAAACTGATCTTTCTAAAGGAAGGTTTAACTCTGTGAGTTGAACACACACCACACAAAGAAGTTACTGAGAATTCTTCTTTCTTGCAGTATATGAAGAAATCCCGTTTCCAACGAAGGCCACAAACAGGACTAAATATCCACTTGCAGACTTAACAAAAAGTGTTTCCAAACTGCTCTATGAAAAGAAAGGTTAAACTCTGTGAGTTGAACACATCCAGTACAAAGTAGTTTCTGAGAATGATTCTGTCTAGTTTTAAAACGAGGATATTGCCATTTCTAAGATTGGCCTCAAATCTCTTGAAATCTCCACTTGCAAATTCCACAAAAAGAGTGTTTCAAAACTGCTCTGTCTACAGGAACGTTCAGCTCTGTGAGTTGAATAGAAACAATGCAAAGAATTACTGAGAATTCTTCTGTCTAGCATTTTATGAAGAAATCCCGTTTCCAACGAAGGCCTCAACCAGGTCTAAATATCCACTTGCAGACTTAACAAACAGAGTGTTTTCAAACTGCTCTATGAAAAGGAAGGTTAAACTCTTGAGTTGAAGACACCCATTACAAAGTAGTTTCTGAGAATGATTCTGTGTAGTTTTGAAACGGGGTTATTTCAATTTCTAAGATTGGCCTCAAATCGCAGGAAATCTCCACTTGCAATTTCCACAAAAAGAGTGTTTCAAAACTGATCTTTCTAAAGGAAGGTTTAACTCTGTGAGTTGAACACACACCACACAAAGAAGTTACTGAGAATTCTTCTTTCTTGCAGTATATGAAGAAATCCCGTTTCCAACGAAGGCCAAAAAGAGGTCTAAATATCCACTTGCAGACTTAACAAACAGAGTGTTTCCAAACTGCTCTATGAAAAGAAAGGTTAAACTCTGTGAGTTGAACACCTCCAGTACAAAGTAGTTTCTGAGAATGATTCTGTCTAGTTTTTAAACGAGGATATTGCCATTTCTAAGATTGGCCTCAAATCTCTTGAAATCTCCACTTGCAAATTCCACAAAAAGAGTGTTTCAAAACTGCTCTGTCTAAAGGAACGTTCAGCTCTGTGAGTTGAATACAAACAACGCAAAGAAGTTACTGAGAATTCTTCTGTCTAGCATTCTATGAAGAAATCCCGTTTCCAACGAAGGCCTCTACCAGGTCTAAATATCCACTTGCAGACTTAACAAACAGAGTGTTTTCAAACTGCTCTATGAAAAGAAAGGTTAAACTCTGTGAGTTGAACACACCCATTACAAAGTAGTTTCTGAGAATGATTCTGTGTAGTTTTGAAACGGGGTTCTTTCAATTTCTAAGATTGGCCTCAAATCGCAGGAAATCTCCACTTGCAATTTCCACAAAAAGAGTGTTTCAAAACTGATCTTTCTAAAGGAAGGTTTAACTCTGTGAGTTGAACACACACCACAAAAAGAAGTTGCTGAGAATTCTTCTTTCTTGCAGTATATGAAGAAATCCCGTTTCCAACGAAGGCCACAAACAGGTCAAAATATCCACTTGCAGACTTAACAAACAGAGTGTTTCCAAACTGCTCTATGAAAAGAAAGGTTAAACTCTGTGAGTTGAACACATCCAGTACAAAGTAGTTTCTGAGAATGATTCTGTCTAGTTTTTAAACGAGGATATTGCCATTTCTAAGATTGGCCTCAAATCTCTTGAAATCTCCACTTGCAAATTCCACAAAAAGAGTGTTTCAAAACTGCTCTGTCTAAAGGAACGTTCAGCTCTGTGAGTTGAATACAAACAACGCAAAGAAGTTACTGAGAATTCTTCTGTCTAGCATTCTATGAAGAAATCCCGTTTCCAACGAAGGCCTCAACCAGGTCTAAATATCCACTTGCAGACTTTAACAAACAGAGTGTTTTCAAACTGCTCTATGAAAAGAAAGGTTAAACTCTGTGAGTTGAACACACCCATTACAAAGTAGTTTCTGAGAATGATTCTGTGTAGTTTTGAAACGGGGTTATTTCAATTTCTAAGATTGGCCTCAAATCGCAGGAAATCTCCACTTGCAATTTCCACAAAAAGAGTGTTTCAAAACTGATCTTTCTAAAGGAAGGTTTAACTCTGTGAGTTGAACACACACCACACAAAGAAGTTACTGAGAATTCTTCTTTCTTGCAGTATATGAAGAAATCCCGTTTCCAACGAAGGCCACAAAGAGGTCTAAATATCCACTTGCAGACTTAACAAACAGAGTGTTTCCAAACTGCTCTATGAAAAGAAAGGTTAAACTCTGTGAGTTGAACACATCCAGTACAAAGTAGTTTCTGAGAATGATTCTGTCTAGTTTTAAAACGAGGATATTGCCATTTCTAAGATTGGCCTCAAATCTCTTGAAATCTCCACTTGCAAATTCCACAAAAAGAGTGTTTCAAACTGCTCTGTCTAAAGGAACGTTCAGCTCTGTGAGTTGAATACAAACAACGCAAAGAAGTTACTGAGAATTCTTCTGTCTAGCATTCTATGAAGAAATCCCGTTTCCATCGAAGGCCTCAACCAGGTCTAAATATCCACTTGCAGACTTAACAAACAGAGTGTTTTCAAACTGCTCTATGAAAAGAAAGGTTAAACTCTGTGAGTTGAACACACCCATTACAAAGTAGTTTCTGAGAATGATTCTGTGTAGTTTTGAAACGGGGTTATTTCAATTTCTAAGATTGGCCTCAAATCTCAGGAAATCTCCACTTGCAATTTCCACAAAAAGAGTGTTTCAAAACTGATCTTTCTAAAGGAAGGTTTAACTCTGTGAGTTGAACACACACCACACAAAGAAGTTACTGAGAATTCTTCTTTCTTGCAGTATATGAAGAAATCCCGTTTCCAACGAAGGCCACAAAGAGGTCTAAATATCCACTTGCAGACTTAACAAACAGAGTGTTTCCAAACTGCTCTATGAAAAGAAAGGTTAAACTCTGTGAGTTGAACACATCCAGTACAAAGTAGTTTCTGAGAATGATTCTGTCTAGTTTTAAAACGAGGATATTGCCATTTCTAAGATTGGCCTCAAATCTCTTGAAATCTCCACTTGCAAATTCCACAAAAAGAGTGTTTCAAACTGCTCTGTCTAAAGGAACGTTCAGCTCTGTGAGTTGAATACAAACAACGCAAAGAAGTTACTGAGAATTCTTCTGTCTAGCATTCTATGAAGAAATCCCGTTTCCATCGAAGGCCTCAACCAGGTCTAAATATCCACTTGCAGACTTAACAAACAGAGTGTTTTCAAACTGCTCTATGAAAAGAAAGGTTAAAGTCTGTGAGTTGAACACACCCATTACAAAGTAGTTTCTGAGAATGATTCTGTGTAGTTTTGAAACGGGGTTCTTTCAATTTCTAAGATTGGCCTCAAATCGCAGGAAATCTCCCCTTGCAATTTCCACAAAAAGAGTGTTTCAAAACTGCTCTGTCTAAAGGAACGTTCAGCTCTGTGAGTTGAATACAAACAATGCAAAGAAGTTACTGAGAATTCTTCTGTCTAGCATTTTATGAAGAAATCCCATTTCCAACGAAGGCCTCAACCAGGTCTAAATATCCACTTGCAGACTTAACAAACAGAGTGTTTTCAAACTGCTCTGTGAAAAGGGTGGTTAAACTCTGTGAGTTGAACACACCCATTACAAAGTAGTTTCTGAGAATGATTCTGTGTAGCTTTGAAACGGGGTTCTTTCAATTTCTAAGATTGGCCTCAAATCTCAGGAAATCTCCACTTGCAATTTCCACAAAAAGAGTGTTTCAAAACTGATCTTTCTAAAGGAAGGTTTAACTCTGTGAGTTGAACACACACCACACAAAGAAGTTACTGAGAATTCTTCTTTCTTGCAGTATATGAAGAAATCCCGTTTCCAACGAAGGCCACAAACAGGACTAAATATCCACTTGCAGACTTAACAAAAAGTGTTTCCAAACTGCTCTATGAAAAGAAAGGTTAAACTCTGTGAGTTGAACACATCCAGTACAAAGTAGTTTCTGAGAATGATTCTGTCTAGTTTTAAAACGAGGATATTGCCATTTCTAAGATTGGCCTCAAATCTCTTGAAATCTCCACTTGCAAATTCCACAAAAAGAGTGTTTCAAAACTGCTCTGTCTACAGGAACGTTCAGCTCTGTGAGTTGAATAGAAACAATGCAAAGAATTACTGAGAATTCTTCTGTCTAGCATTTTATGAAGAAATCCCGTTTCCAACGAAGGCCTCAACCAGGTCTAAATATCCACTTGCAGACTTAACAAACAGAGTGTTTTCAAACTGCTCTATGAAAAGGAAGGTTAAACTCTTGAGTTGAAGACACCCATTACAAAGTAGTTTCTGAGAATGATTCTGTGTAGTTTTGAAACGGGGTTATTTCAATTTCTAAGATTGGCCTCAAATCGCAGGAAATCTCCACTTGCAATTTCCACAAAAAGAGTGTTTCAAAACTGATCTTTCTAAAGGAAGGTTTAACTCTGTGAGTTGAACACACACCACACAAAGAAGTTACTGAGAATTCTTCTTTCTTGCAGTATATGAAGAAATCCCGTTTCCAACGAAGGCCACAAAGAGGTCTAAATATCCACTTGCAGACTTAACAAACAGAGTGTTTCCAAACTGCTCTATGAAAAGAAAGGTTAAACTCTGTGAGTTGAACACCTCCAGTACAAAGTAGTTTCTGAGAATGATTCTGTCTAGTTTTTAAACGAGGATATTGCCATTTCTAAGATTGGCCTCAAATCTCTTGAAATCTCCACTTGCAAATTCCACAAAAAGAGTGTTTCAAAACTGCTCTGTCTAAAGGAACGTTCAGCTCTGTGAGTTGAATACAAACAACGCAAAGAAGTTACTGAGAATTCTTCTGTCTAGCATTCTATGAAGAAATCCCGTTTCCAACGAAGGCCTCTACCAGGTCTAAATATCCACTTGCAGACTTAACAAACAGAGTGTTTTCAAACTGCTCTATGAAAAGAAAGGTTAAACTCTGTGAGTTGAACACACCCATTACAAAGTAGTTTCTGAGAATGATTCTGTGTAGTTTTGAAACGGGGTTCTTTCAATTTCTAAGATTGGCCTCAAATCGCAGGAAATCTCCACTTGCAATTTCCACAAAAAGAGTGTTTCAAAACTGATCTTTCTAAAGGAAGGTTTAACTCTGTGAGTTGAACACACACCACAAAAAGAAGTTGCTGAGAATTCTTCTTTCTTGCAGTATATGAAGAAATCCCGTTTCCAACGAAGGCCACAAACAGGTCAAAATATCCACTTGCAGACTTAACAAACAGAGTGTTTCCAAACTGCTCTATGAAAAGAAAGTTTAAACTCTGTGAGTTGAACACATCCAGTACAAAGTAGTTTCTGAGAATGATTCTGTCTAGTTTTTAAACGAGGATATTGCCATTTCTAAGATTGGCCTCAAATCTCTTGAAATCTCCACTTGCAAATTCCACAAAAAGAGTGTTTCAAAACTGCTCTGTCTAAAGGAACGTTCAGCTCTGTGAGTTGAATACAAACAACGCAAAGAAGTTACTGAGAATTCTTCTGTCTAGCATTCTATGAAGAAATCCCGTTTCCAACGAAGGCCTCAACCAGGTCTAAATATCCACTTGCAGACTTAACAAACAGAGTGTTTTCAAACTGCTCTATGAAAAGAAAGGTTAAACTCTGTGAGTTGAACACACCCATTACAAAGTAGTTTCTGAGAATGATTCTGTGTAGCTTTGAAACGGGGTTATTTCAATTTCTAAGATTGGCCTCAAATCGCAGGAAATCTCCACTTGCAATTTCCACAAAAAGAGTGTTTCAAAACTGATCTTTCTAAAGGAAGGTTTAACTCTGTGAGTTGAACACACACCACACAAAGAAGTTACTGAGAATTCTTCTTTCTTGCAGTATATGAAGAAATCCCGTTTCCAACGAAGGCCACAAAGAGGTCTAAATATCCACTTGCAGACTTAAGAAACAGAGTGTTTCCAAACTGCTCTATGAAAAGTAAGGTTAAACTCTGTGAGTTGAACACATCCAGTACAAAGTAGTTTCTGAGAATGATTCTGTCTAGTTTTTAAACGAGGATATTGCCATTTCTAAGATTGGCCTCAAATCTCTTGAAATCTCCACTTGCAAATTCCACAAAAAGAGTGTTTCAAAACTGCTCTGTCTAAAGGAACGTTCAGCTCTGTGAGTTGAATACAAACAATGCAAAGAAGTTACTGACAATTCTTCTGTCTACCATTCTATGAAGAAATCCCATTTCCAACGAAGGCCTCAACCAGGTCTAAATATCCACTTGCAGACTTAACAAACAGAGTGTTTTCAAACTGCTCTATGAAAAGAAAGGTTAAACTCTGTGAGTTGAACACACCAATTACAAAGTAGTTTCTGAGAATGATTCTGTGTAGTTTTGAAACGGGGTTCTTTCAATTTCTAAGATTGGCCTCAAATCGCAGGAAATCTCCACTTGCAATTTCCACAAAAAGAGTGTTTCAAAACTGATCTTTCTAAAGGAAGGTTTAACTCTGTGAGTTGAACACACACCACACAACGAAGTTACTGAGAATTCTTCTTTCTTGCAGTATATGAAGAAATCCCGTTTCCAACGAAGGCCACAAAGAGGTCTAAATATCCACTTGCAGACTTAAGAAACAGAGTGTTTCCAAACTGCTCTATGAAAAGAAAGGTTAAACTCTGTGAGTTGAACACCTCCAGTACAAAGTAGTTTCTGAGAATGATTCTGTCTAGTTTTTAAACGAGGATATTGCCATTTCTAAGATTGGCCTCAAATCTCTTGAAATCTCCACTTGCAAATTCCACAAAAAGAGTGTTTCAAAACTGCTCTGTCTAAAGGAACGTTCAGCTCTGTGAGTTGAATACAAACAACGCAAAGAAGTTACTGAGAATTCTTCTGTCTAGCATTCTATGAAGAAATCCCGTTTCCAACGAAGGCCTCAACCAGGTCTAAATATCCACTTGCAGACTTAACAAACAGAGTGTTTTCAAACTGCTCTATGAAAAGAAAGGTTAAACTCTGTGAGTTGAACACACCCATTACAAAGTAGTTTCTGAGAATGATTCTGTGTAGTTTTGAAACGGGGTTCTTTCAATTTCTAAGATTGGTCTCAAATCGCAGGAAATCTCCACTTGCAATTTCCACAAAAAGAGTGTTTCAAAACTGATCTTTCTAAAGGAAGGTTTAACTCTGTGAGTTGAACACACACCACACAAAGAAGTTACTGAGAATTCTTCTTTCTTGCAGTATATGAAGAAATCCCGTTTCCAACGAAGGCCACAAACAGGTCAAAATATCCACTTGCAGAGTTAACAAACAGAGCGTTTCCAAACTGCTCTATGAAAAGAAAGGTTAAACTCTGTGAGTTGAACACATCCAGTACAAAGTAGTTTCTGAGAATGATTCTGTCTAGTTTTTAAACGAGGATATTGCCATTTCTAAGATTGGCCTCAAATCTCTTGAAATCTCCACTTGCAAATTCCACAAAAAGAGTGTTTCAAAACTGCTCTGTCTAAAGGAACGTTCAGCTCTGTGAGTTGAATACAAACAACGCAAAGAAGTTACTGAGAATTCTTCTGTCTAGCATTCTATGAAGAAATCCCGTTTCCAACGAAGGCCTCAACGAGGTCTAAATATCCACTTGCAGACTTAACAAACAGAGTGTTTTCAAACTGCTCTATGAAAAGGAAGGTTAAACTCTGTGAGTTGAACACACCCATTACAAAGTAGTTTCTGAGAATGATTCTGTGTAGTTTTGAAACGGGGTTATTTCAATTTCTAAGATTGGCCTCAAATCGCAGGAAATCTCCACTTGCAAATTCCACAAAAAGAGTGTTTCAAAACTGCTCTGTCTAAAGGAACGTTCAGCTCTGTGAGTTGAATACAAACAAGGCAAAGAAGTTACTGAGAATTCTTCTGTCTAGCATTCTATGAAGAAATCCCGTTTCCAACGAAGGCCTCAACCATGTCTAAATATCCACTTGCAGACTTAACAAACAGAGTGTTTTCAAACTGCTCTATGAAAAGAAAGGTTAAACTCTGTGAGTTGAACACACCCATTACAAAGTAGTTTCTGAGAATGATTCTGTGTAGTTTTGAAACGGGGTTCTTTCAATTTCTAAGATTGGCCTCAAATCGCAGGAAATCTCCACTTGCAATTTCCACAAAAAGAGTGTTTCAAAACTGATCTTTCTAAAGGAAGGTTTAACTCTGTGAGTTGAACACACACCACAAAAAGAAGTTGCTGAGAATTCTTCTTTCTTGCAGTATATGAAGAAATCCCGTTTCCAACGAAGGCCACAAACAGGTCAAAATATCCACTTGCAGACTTAAGAAACAGAGTGTTTCCAAACTGCTCTATGAAAAGAAAGGTTAAACTCTGTGAGTTGAACACATCCAGTACAAAGTAGTTTCTGAGAATGATTCTGTCTAGTTTTTAAACGAGGATATTGCCATTTCTAAGATTGGCCTCAAATCTCTTGAAATCTCCACTTGCAAATTCCACAAAAAGAGTGTTTCAAAACTGCTCTGTCTAAAGGAACGTTCAGCTCTGTGAGTTGAATACAAACAACGCAAAGAAGTTACTGAGAATTCTTCTGTCTAGCATTCTATGAAGAAATCCCGTTTCCAACGAAGGCCTCAACCAGGTCTAAATATCCACTTGCAGTCTTAACAAACAGAGTGTTTTCAAACTGCTCTATGAAAAGAAAGGTTAAACTCTGTGAGTTGAACACACCCATTACAAAGTAGTTTCTGAGAATGATTCTGTGTAGTTTTGAAACGGGGTTATTTCAATTTCTAAGATTGGCCTCAAATCGCAGGAAATCTCCACTTGCAATTTCCACAAAAAGAGTGTTTCAAAACTGATCTTTCTAAAGGAAGGTTTAACTCTGTGAGTTGAACACACACCACACAAAGAAGTTACTGAGAATTCTTCTTTCTTGCAGTATATGAAGAAATCCCGTTTCCAACGAAGGCCACAAAGAGGTCTAAATATCCACTTGCAGACTTAACAAACAGAGTGTTTCCAAACTGCTCTATGAAAAGAAAGGTTAAACTCTGTGAGTTGAACACATCCAGTACAAAGTAATTTCTGAGAATGATTCTGTCTAGTATTAAAACGAGGATATTGCCATTTCTAAGATTGGCCTCAAATCTCTTGAAATCTCCACTTGCAAATTCCACAAAAAGAGTGTTTCAAACTGCTCTGTCTAAAGGAACGTTCAGCTCTGTGAGTTGAATACAAACAACGCAAAGAAGTTACTGAGAATTCTTCTGTCTAGCATTCTATGAAGAAATCCCGTTTCCATCGAAGGCCTCAAACAGGTCTAAATATCCACTTGCAGACTTAACAAACAGAGTGTTTTCAAACTGCTCTATGAAAAGAAAGGTTAAAGTCTGTGAGTTGAACACACCCATTACAAAGTAGTTTCTGAGAATGATTCTGTGTAGTTTTGAAACGGGGTTCTTTCAATTTCTAAGATTGGCCTCAAATCGCAGGAAATCTCCCCTTGCAATTTCCACAAAAAGAGTGTTTCAAAACTGCTCTGTCTAAAGGAACGTTCAGCTCTGTGAGTTGAATACAAACAATGCAAAGAAGTTACTGAGAATTCTTCTGTCTAGCATTTTATGAAGAAATCCCATTTCCAACGAAGGCCTCAACCAGGTCTAAATATCCACTTGCAGACTTAACAAACAGAGTGTTTTCAAACTGCTCTGTGAAAAGGGTGGTTAAACTCTGTGAGTTGAACACACCCATTACAAAGTAGTTTCTGAGAATGATTCTGTGTAGCTTTGAAACGGGGTTCTTTCAATTTCTAAGATTGGCCTCAAATCGCAGGAAATCTCCACTTGCAATTTCCACAAAAAGAGTGTTTCAAAACTGATCTTTCTAAAGGAAGGTTTAACTCTGTGAGTTGAACACACACCACACAAAGAAGTTATTGAGAATTCTTCTTTCTTGCAGTATATGAAGAAATCCCGTTTCCAACGAAGGCCACAAACAGGACTAAATATCCACTTGCAGACTTAACAAAAAGTGTTTCCAAACTGCTCTATGAAAAGAAAGGTTAAACTCTGTGAGTTGAACACATCCAGTACAAAGTAGTTTCTGAGAATGATTCTGTCTAGTTTTAAAACGAGGATATTGCCATTTCTAAGATTGGCCTCAAATCTCTTGAAATCTCCACTTGCAAATTCCACAAAAAGAGTGTTTCAAAACTGCTCTGTCTACAGGAACGTTCAGCTCTGTGAGTTGAATAGAAACAATGCAAAGAATTACTGAGAATTCTTCTGTCTAGCATTTTATGAAGAAATCCCGTTTCCAACGAAGGCCTCAACCAGGTCTAAATATCCACTTGCAGACTTAACAAACAGAGTGTTTTCAAACTGCTCTATGAAAAGGAAGGTTAAACTCTTGAGTTGAAGACACCCATTACAAAGTAGTTTCTGAGAATGATTCTGTGTAGTTTTGAAACGGGGTTATTTCAATTTCTAAGATTGGCCTCAAATCGCAGGAAATCTCCACTTGCAATTTCCACAAAAAGAGTGTTTCAAAACTGATCTTTCTAAAGGAAGGTTTAACTCTGTGAGTTGAACACACACCACACAAAGAAGTTACTGAGAATTCTTCTTTCTTGCAGTATATGAAGAAATCCCGTTTCCAACGAAGGCCAAAAAGAGGTCTAAATATCCACTTGCAGACTTAACAAACAGAGTGTTTCCAAACTGCTCTATGAAAAGAAAGGTTAAACTCTGTGAGTTGAACACCTCCAGTACAAAGTAGTTTCTGAGAATGATTCTGTCTAGTTTTTAAACGAGGATATTGCCATTTCTAAGATTGGCCTCAAATCTCTTGAAATCTCCACTTGCAAATTCCACAAAAAGAGTGTTTCAAAACTGCTCTGTCTAAAGGAACGTTCAGCTCTGTGAGTTGAATACAAACAACGCAAAGAAGTTACTGAGAATTCTTCTGTCTAGCATTCTATGAAGAAATCCCGTTTCCAACGAAGGCCTCTACCAGGTCTAAATATCCACTTGCAGACTTAACAAACAGAGTGTTTTCAAACTGCTCTATGAAAAGAAAGGTTAAACTCTGTGAGTTGAACACACCCATTACAAAGTAGTTTCTGAGAATGATTCTGTGTAGTTTTGAAACGGGGTTCTTTCAATTTCTAAGATTGGCCTCAAATCGCAGGAAATCTCCACTTGCAATTTCCACAAAAAGAGTGTTTCAAAACTGATCTTTCTAAAGGAAGGTTTAACTCTGTGAGTTGAACACACACCACAAAAAGAAGTTGCTGAGAATTCTTCTTTCTTGCAGTATATGAAGAAATCCCGTTTCCAACGAAGGCCACAAACAGGTCAAAATATCCACTTGCAGACTTAACAAACAGAGTGTTTCCAAACTGCTCTATGAAAAGAAAGGTTAAACTCTGTGAGTTGAACACATCCAGTACAAAGTAGTTTCTGAGAATGATTCTGTCTAGTTTTTAAACGAGGATATTGCCATTTCTAAGATTGGCCTCAAATCTCTTGAAATCTCCACTTGCAAATTCCACAAAAAGAGTGTTTCAAAACTGCTCTGTCTAAAGGAACGTTCAGCTCTGTGAGTTGAATACAAACAACGCAAAGAAGTTACTGAGAATTCTTCTGTCTAGCATTCTATGAAGAAATCCCGTTTCCAACGAAGGCCTCAACCAGGTCTAAATATCCACTTGCAGACTTTAACAAACAGAGTGTTTTCAAACTGCTCTATGAAAAGAAAGGTTAAACTCTGTGAGTTGAACACACCCATTACAAAGTAGTTTCTGAGAATGATTCTGTGTAGTTTTGAAACGGGGTTATTTCAATTTCTAAGATTGGCCTCAAATCGCAGGAAATCTCCACTTGCAATTTCCACAAAAAGAGTGTTTCAAAACTGATCTTTCTAAAGGAAGGTTTAACTCTGTGAGTTGAACACACACCACACAAAGAAGTTACTGAGAATTCTTCTTTCTTGCAGTATATGAAGAAATCCCGTTTCCAACGAAGGCCACAAAGAGGTCTAAATATCCACTTGCAGACTTAACAAACAGAGTGTTTCCAAACTGCTCTATGAAAAGAAAGGTTAAACTCTGTGAGTTGAACACATCCAGTACAAAGTAGTTTCTGAGAATGATTCTGTCTAGTTTTAAAACGAGGATATTGCCATTTCTAAGATTGGCCTCAAATCTCTTGAAATCTCCACTTGCAAATTCCACAAAAAGAGTGTTTCAAACTGCTCTGTCTAAAGGAACGTTCAGCTCTGTGAGTTGAATACAAACAACGCAAAGAAGTTACTGAGAATTCTTCTGTCTAGCATTCTATGAAGAAATCCCGTTTCCATCGAAGGCCTCAACCAGGTCTAAATATCCACTTGCAGACTTAACAAACAGAGTGTTTTCAAACTGCTCTATGAAAAGAAAGGTTAAACTCTGTGAGTTGAACACACCCATTACAAAGTAGTTTCTGAGAATGATTCTGTGTAGTTTTGAAACGGGGTTATTTCAATTTCTAAGATTGGCCTCAAATCTCAGGAAATCTCCACTTGCAATTTCCACAAAAAGAGTGTTTCAAAACTGATCTTTCTAAAGGAAGGTTTAACTCTGTGAGTTGAACACACACCACACAAAGAAGTTACTGAGAATTCTTCTTTCTTGCAGTATATGAAGAAATCCCGTTTCCAACGAAGGCCACAAAGAGGTCTAAATATCCACTTGCAGACTTAAGAAACAGAGTGTTTCCAAACTGCTCTATGAAAAGAAAGGTTAAACTCTGTGAGTTGAACACATCCAGTACAAAGTAGTTTCTGAGAATGATTCTGTCTAGTTTTAAAACGAGGATATTGCCATTTCTAAGATTGGCCTCAAATCTCTTGAAATCTCCACTTGCAAATTCCACAAAAAGAGTGTTTCAAACTGCTCTGTCTAAAGGAACGTTCAGCTCTGTGAGTTGAATACAAACAACGCAAAGAAGTTACTGAGAATTCTTCTGTCTAGCATTCTATGAAGAAATCCCGTTTCCATCGAAGGCCTCAACCAGGTCTAAATATCCACTTGCAGACTTAACAAACAGAGTGTTTTCAAACTGCTCTATGAAAAGAAAGGTTAAAGTCTGTGAGTTGAACACACCCATTACAAAGTAGTTTCTGAGAATGATTCTGTGTAGTTTTGAAACGGGGTTCTTTCAATTTCTAAGATTGGCCTCAAATCGCAGGAAATCTCCCCTTGCAATTTCCACAAAAAGAGTGTTTCAAAACTGCTCTGTCTAAAGGAACGTTCAGCTCTGTGAGTTGAATACAAACAATGCAAAGAAGTTACTGAGAATTCTTCTGTCTAGCATTTTATGAAGAAATCCCATTTCCAACGAAGGCCTCAACCAGGTCTAAATATCCACTTGCAGACTTAACAAACAGAGTGTTTTCAAACTGCTCTGTGAAAAGGGTGGTTAAACTCTGTGAGTTGAACACACCCATTACAAAGTAGTTTCTGAGAATGATTCTGTGTAGCTTTGAAACGGGGTTCTTTCAATTTCTAAGATTGGCCTCAAATCGCAGGAAATCTCCACTTGCAATTTCCACAAAAAGAGTGTTTCAAAACTGATCTTTCTAAAGGAAGGTTTAACTCTGTGAGTTGAACACACACCACACAAAGAAGTTACTGAGAATTCTTCTTTCTTGCAGTATATGAAGAAATCCCGTTTCCAACGAAGGCCACAAACAGGACTAAATATCCACTTGCAGACTTAACAAAAAGTGTTTCCAAACTGCTCTATGAAAAGAAAGGTTAAACTCTGTGAGTTGAACACATCCAGTACAAAGTAGTTTCTGAGAATGATTCTGTCTAGTTTTAAAACGAGGATATTGCCATTTCTAAGATTGGCCTCAAATCTCTTGAAATCTCCACTTGCAAATTCCACAAAAAGAGTGTTTCAAAACTGCTCTGTCTACAGGAACGTTCAGCTCTGTGAGTTGAATAGAAACAATGCAAAGAATTACTGAGAATTCTTCTGTCTAGCATTTTATGAAGAAATCCCGTTTCCAACGAAGGCCTCAACCAGGTCTAAATATCCACTTGCAGACTTAACAAACAGAGTGTTTTCAAACTGCTCTATGAAAAGGAAGGTTAAACTCTTGAGTTGAAGACACCCATTACAAAGTAGTTTCTGAGAATGATTCTGTGTAGTTTTGAAACGGGGTTATTTCAATTTCTAAGATTGGCCTCAAATCGCAGGAAATCTCCACTTGCAATTTCCACAAAAAGAGTGTTTCAAAACTGATCTTTCTAAAGGAAGGTTTAACTCTGTGAGTTGAACACACACCACACAAAGAAGTTACTGAGAATTCTTCTTTCTTGCAGTATATGAAGAAATCCCGTTTCCAACGAAGGCCACAAAGAGGTCTAAATATCCACTTGCAGACTTAACAAACAGAGTGTTTCCAAACTGCTCTATGAAAAGAAAGGTTAAACTCTGTGAGTTGAACACCTCCAGTACAAAGTAGTTTCTGAGAATGATTCTGTCTAGTTTTTAAACGAGGATATTGCCATTTCTAAGATTGGCCTCAAATCTCTTGAAATCTCCACTTGCAAATTCCACAAAAAGAGTGTTTCAAAACTGCTCTGTCTAAAGGAACGTTCAGCTCTGTGAGTTGAATACAAACAACGCAAAGAAGTTACTGAGAATTCTTCTGTCTAGCATTCTATGAAGAAATCCCGTTTCCAACGAAGGCCTCTACCAGGTCTAAATATCCACTTGCAGACTTAACAAACAGAGTGTTTTCAAACTGCTCTATGAAAAGAAAGGTTAAACTCTGTGAGTTGAACACACCCATTACAAAGTAGTTTCTGAGAATGATTCTGTGTAGTTTTGAAACGGGGTTCTTTCAATTTCTAAGATTGGCCTCAAATCGCAGGAAATCTCCACTTGCAATTTCCACAAAAAGAGTGTTTCAAAACTGATCTTTCTAAAGGAAGGTTTAACTCTGTGAGTTGAACACACACCACAAAAAGAAGTTGCTGAGAATTCTTCTTTCTTGCAGTATATGAAGAAATCCCGTTTCCAACGAAGGCCACAAACAGGTCAAAATATCCACTTGCAGACTTAACAAACAGAGTGTTTCCAAACTGCTCTATGAAAAGAAAGTTTAAACTCTGTGAGTTGAACACATCCAGTACAAAGTAGTTTCTGAGAATGATTCTGTCTAGTTTTTAAACGAGGATATTGCCATTTCTAAGATTGGCCTCAAATCTCTTGAAATCTCCACTTGCAAATTCCACAAAAAGAGTGTTTCAAAACTGCTCTGTCTAAAGGAACGTTCAGCTCTGTGAGTTGAATACAAACAACGCAAAGAAGTTACTGAGAATTCTTCTGTCTAGCATTCTATGAAGAAATCCCGTTTCCAACGAAGGCCTCAACCAGGTCTAAATATCCACTTGCAGACTTTAACAAACAGAGTGTTTTCAAACTGCTCTATGAAAAGAAAGGTTAAACTCTGTGAGTTGAACACACCCATTACAAAGTAGTTTCTGAGAATGATTCTGTGTAGTTTTGAAACGGGGTTATTTCAATTTCTAAGATTGGCCTCAAATCGCAGGAAATCTCCACTTGCAATTTCCACAAAAAGAGTGTTTCAAAACTGATCTTTCTAAAGGAAGGTTTAACTCTGTGAGTTGAACACACACCACACAAAGAAGTTACTGAGAATTCTTCTTTCTTGCAGTATATGAAGAAATCCCGTTTCCAACGAAGGCCACAAAGAGGTCTAAATATCCACTTGCAGACTTAACAAACAGAGTGTTTCCAAACTGCTCTATGAAAAGAAAGGTTAAACTCTGTGAGTTGAACACATCCAGTACAAAGTAGTTTCTGAGAATGATTCTGTCTAGTTTTAAAACGAGGATATTGCCATTTCTAAGATTGGCCTCAAATCTCTTGAAATCTCCACTTGCAAATTCCACAAAAAGAGTGTTTCAAACTGCTCTGTCTAAAGGAACGTTCAGCTCTGTGAGTTGAATACAAACAACGCAAAGAAGTTACTGAGAATTCTTCTGTCTAGCATTCTATGAAGAAATCCCGTTTCCATCGAAGGCCTCAACCAGGTCTAAATATCCACTTGCAGACTTAACAAACAGAGTGTTTTCAAACTGCTCTATGAAAAGAAAGGTTAAACTCTGTGAGTTGAACACACCCATTACAAAGTAGTTTCTGAGAATGATTCTGTGTAGTTTTGAAACGGGGTTATTTCAATTTCTAAGATTGGCCTCAAATCGCAGGAAATCTCCCCTTGCAATTTCCACAAAAAGAGTGTTTCAAAACTGATCTTTCTAAAGGAAGGTTTAACTCTGTGAGTTGAACACACACCACACAAAGAAGTTACTGAGAATTCTTTCTTGCAGTATATGAAGAAATCCCGTTTCCAACGAAGGCCACAAAGAGGTCTAAATATCCACTTGCAGACTTAAGAAACAGAGTGTTTCCAAACTGCTCTATGAAAAGAAAGGTTAAACTCTGTGAGTTGAACACATCCAGTACAAAGTAGTTTCTGAGAATGATTCTGTGTAGTTTTGAAACGGGGTTCTTTCAATTTCTAAGATTGGCCTCAAATCGCAGGAAATCTCCACTTGCAATTTCCACAAAAAGAGTGTTTCAAAACTGATCTTTCTAATGGAAGGTTTAACTCTGTGTGTTGAACACACACCACACAAAGAAGTTACTGAGAATTCTTCTTTCTTGCAGTATATGAAGAAATCCCGTTTCCAACGAAGGCCACAAAGAGGTCTAAATATCCACTTGCAGACTTAAGAAACAGAGTGTTTCCAAACTGCTCTATGAAAAGAAAGGTTAAACTCTGTGAGTTGAACACATCCAGTACAAGGTAGTTTCTGAGAATGATTCTGTCTAGTTTTTAAACGAGGATATTGCCATTTCTAAGATTGGCCTCAAATCTCTTGAAATCTCCACTTGCAAATTCCACAAAAAGAGTGTTTCAAAACTGCTCTGTCTAAAGGAACGTTCAGCTCTGTGAGTTGAATACAAACAACGCAAAGAAGTTGCTGAGAATTCTTCTGTCTAGCATTCTATGAAGAAATCCCGTTTCCAACGAAGGCCTCAACCAGGTCTAAATATCCACTTGCAGACTTAACAAACAGAGTGTTTTCAAACTGCTCTGTGAAAAGAAAGGTTAAACTCTGTGAGTTGAACACACCCATTACAAAGTAGTTTCTGAGAATGATTCTGTGTAGTTTTGAAACGGGGTTATTTCAATTTCTAAGATTGGCCTCAAATCGCAGGAAATCTCCACTTGCAATTTCCACAAAAAGAGTGTTTCAAAACTGATCTTTCTAAAGGAAGGTTTAACTCTGTGAGTTGAACACACACCACACAAAGAAGTTACTGAGAATTCTTCTTTCTTGCAGTATATGAAGAAATCCCGTTTCCAACGAAGGCCACAAAGAGGTCTAAATATCCACTTGCAGACTTAAGAAACAGAGTGTTTCCAAACTGCTCTATGAAAAGAAAGGTTAAACACTGTGAGTTGAGCACATCCAGTACAAAGTAGTTTCTGAGAATGATTCTGTCTACTTTTTAAACGAGGATATTGCCATTTCTAAGATTGCCCTCAAATCTCTTGAAATCTCCACTTGCAAATTCCACAAAAAGAGTGTTTCAAAACTGCTCTGTCTAAAGGAACGTTCAGCTCTGTGAGTTGAATAGAAACAATGCAAAGAATTACTGAGAATTCTTCTGTCTAGCATTTTATGAAGAAATCCCGTTTCCAACGAAGGCCTCAACCAGGTCTAAATATCCACTTGCAGACTTAACAAACAGAGTGTTTTCAAACTGCTCTATGAAAAGGAAGGTTAAACTCTGTGAGTTGAAGACACCCATTACAAAGTAGTTTCTGAGAATGATTCTGTGTAGTTTTGAAACGGGGTTCTTTCAATTTCTAAGATTGGCCTCAAATCGCAGGAAATCTCCACTTGCAATTTCCACAAAAAGAGTGTTTCAAAACTGATCTTTCTAAAGGAAGGTTTAACTCTGTGAGTTGAACACACACCACACAAAGAAGTTACTGAGAATTCTTCTTTCTTGCAGTATATGAAGAAATCCCGTTTCCAACGAAGGCCACAAAGAGGTCTAAATATCCACTTGCAGACTTAACAAACAGAGTGTTTCCAAACTGCTCTATGAAAAGAAAGGTTAAACTCTGTGAGTTGAACACCTCCAGTACAAAGTAGTTTCTGAGAATGATTCTGTCTAGTTTTTAAACGAGGATATTGCCATTTCTAAGATTGGCCTCAAATCTCTTGAAATCTCCACTTGCAAATTCCACAAAAAGAGTGTTTCAAAACTGCTCTGTCTAAAGGAACGTTCAGCTCTGTGAGTTGAATACAAACAACGCAAAGAAGTTACTGAGAATTCTTCTGTCTAGCATTCTATGAAGAAATCCCGTTTCCAACGAAGGCCTCAACCAGGTCTAAATATCCACTTGCAGACTTAACAAACAGAGTGTTTTCAAACTGCTCTATGAAAAGGAAGGTTAAACTCTGTGAGTTGAAGACACGCATTACAAAGTAGTTTCTGAGAATGATTCTGTGTAGTTTTGAAACGGGGTTATTTCAATTTCTAAGATTGGCCTCAAATCGCAGGAAATCTCCACTTGCAATTTCCACAAAAAGAGTGTTTCAAAACTGATCTTTCTAAAGGAAGGTTTAACTCTGTGAGTTGAACACACACCACACAAAGAAGTTACTGAGAATTCTTCTTTCTTGCAGTATATGAAGAAATCCCGTTTCCAACGAAGGCCACAAACAGGTCAAAATATCCACTTGCAGAGTTAACAAACAGAGCGTTTCCAAACTGCTCTATGAAAAGAAAGGTTAAACTCTGTGAGTTGAACACATCCAGTACAAAGTAGTTTCTGAGAATGATTCTGTCTAGTTTTTAAACGAGGATATTGCCATTTCTAAGATTGGCCTCAAATCTCTTGAAATCTCCACTTGCAAATTCCACAAAAAGAGTGTTTCAAAACTGCTCTGTCTAAAGGAACGTTCAGCTCTGTGAGTTGAATACAAACAACGCAAAGAAGTTACTGAGAATTCTTCTGTCTAGCATTCTATGAAGAAATCCCGTTTCCAACGAAGGCCTCAACGAGGTCTAAATATCCACTTGCAGACTTAACAAACAGAGTGTTTTCAAACTGCTCTATGAAAAGGAAGGTTAAACTCTGTGAGTTGAACACACCCATTACAAAGTAGTTTCTGAGAATGATTCTGTGTAGTTTTGAAACGGGGTTATTTCAATTTCCAAGATTGGCCTCAAATCGCAGGAAATCTCCACTTGCAATTTCCACAAAAAGAGTGTTTCAAAACTGATCTTTCTAAAGGAAGGTTTAACTCTGTGAGTTGAACACACACCACACAAAGAAGTTACTGAGAATTCTTCTTTCTTGCAGTATATGAAGAAATCCCGTTTCCAACGAAGGCCACAAACAGGTCTAAATATCCACTTGCAGACTTAAGAAACAGAGTGTTTCCAAACTGCTCTATGAAAAGAAAGGTTAAACTCTGTGAGTTGAACACATCCAGTACAAAGTAGTTTCTGAGAATGATTCTGTCTAGTTTTTAAACGAGGATATTGCCATTTCTAAGATTGGCCTCAAATCTCTTGAAATCTCCACTTGCAAATTCCACAAAAAGAGTGTTTCAAAACTGCTCTGTCTAAAGGAACGTTCAGCTCTGTGAGTTGAATACAAACAACGCGAAGAAGTTACTGAGAATTCTTCTGTCAGGCATTCTATGAAGAAATCCCGTTTCCAACGAAGGCCTCAACCAGGTCTAAATATCCAATTGCAGACTTAACAAACAGAGTGTTTTCAAACTGCTCTATGCAAAGAAAGGTTAAACTCTGTGAGTTGAACACACCCATTACAAAGTAGTTTCTGAGAATGATTCTGTGTAGTTTTGAAACGGGGTTATTTCAATTTCTAAGATTGGCCTCAAATCGCAGGAAATCTCCACTTGCAGTTTCCACAAAAAGAGTGTTTCAAAACTGATCTTTCTAAAGGAATGTTTATCTCTGTGAGTTGAACACACACCACACAAAGAAGTTACTGAGAATTCTTCTTTCTTGCAGTATATGAAGAAATCCCGTTTCCAACGAAGGCCACAAAGAGGTCTAAATATCCACTTGCAGACTTAACAAACAGAGTGTTTCCAAACTGCTCTATGAAAAGAAAGGTTAAACTCTGTGAGTTGAACACATCCAGTACAAAGTAGTTTCTGAGAATGATTCTGTCTAGTTTTTAAACGAGGATATTGCCATTTCTAAGATTGGCCTCAAATCTCTTGAAATCTCCACTTGCAAATTCCACAAAAAGAGTGTTTCAAAACTGCTCTGTCTAAAGGAACGTTCAGCTCTGTGAGTTGAATACAAACAACGCAAAGAAGTTACTGAGAATTCTTCTGTCTAGCATTCTATGAAGAAATCCCGTTTCCAACGAAGGCCTCAACCAGGTCTAAATATCGACTTGCAGACTTAACAAACTGAGTGTTTTCAAACTGCTCTATGAAAAGGAAGGTTAAACTCTGTGAGTTGAACACACCCATTACAAAGTAGTTTCTGAGAATGATTCTGTGTAGTTTTGAAACGGGGTTCTTTCAATTTCTAAGATTGGCCTCAAATCTCAGGAAATCTCCACTTGCAATTTCCACAAAAAGAGTGTTTCAAAACTGATCTTTCTAAAGGAAGGTTTAACTCTGTGAGTTGAACACACACCACACAAAGAAGTTACTGAGTATTCTTCTTTCTTGCAGTATATGAAGAAATCTCGTTTCCAACGAAGGCCACAAAGAGGTCTAAATATCCACTTGCAGACTTAAGAAACAGAGTGTTTCCAAACTGCTCTATGAAAAGAAAGGTTAAACACTGTGAGTTGAACACATCCAGTACAAAGTAGTTTCTGAGAATGATTCTGTCTAGTTTTTAAACGAGGATATTGCCATTTCTAAGATTGCTCTCAAATCTCTTGAAATCTCCACTTGCAAATTCCACAAAAAGAGTGTTTCAAAACTGCTCTGTCTAAAGGAACGTTCAGCTCTGTGAGTTGAATACAAACAACGCAAAGAAGTTACTGAGAATTCTTCTGTCTAGCATTCTATGAAGAAATCCCGTTTCCAACGAAGGCCTCAACGAGGTCTAAATATCCACTTGCAGACTTAACAAACAGAGTGTTTTCAAACTGCTCTATGAAAAGGAAGGTTAAACTCTGTGAGTTGAACACACCCATTACAAAGTAGTTTCTGAGAATGATTCTGTGTAGTTTTGAAACGGGGTTATTTCAATTTCCAAGATTGGCCTCAAATCGCAGGAAATCTCCACTTGCAATTTCCACAAAAAGAGTGTTTCAAAACTGATCTTTCTAAAGGAAGGTTTAACTCTGTGAGTTGAACACACACCACACAAAGAAGTTACTGAGAATTCTTCTTTCTTGCAGTATATGAAGAAATCCCGTTTCCAACGAAGGCCACAAACAGGTCTAAATATCCACTTGCAGACTTAAGAAACAGAGTGTTTCCAAACTGCTCTATGAAAAGAAAGGTTAAACTCTGTGAGTTGAACACATCCAGTACAAAGTAGTTTCTGAGAATGATTCTGTCTAGTTTTTAAACGAGGATATTGCCATTTCTAAGATTGGCCTCAAATCTCTTGAAATCTCCACTTGCAAATTCCACAAAAAGAGTGTTTCAAAACTGCTCTGTCTAAAGGAACGTTCAGCTCTGTGAGTTGAATACAAACAACGCGAAGAAGTTACTGAGAATTCTTCTGTCAGGCATTCTATGAAGAAATCCCGTTTCCAACGAAGGCCTCAACCAGGTCTAAATATCCAATTGCAGACTTAACAAACAGAGTGTTTTCAAACTGCTCTATGCAAAGAAAGGTTAAACTCTGTGAGTTGAACACACCCATTACAAAGTAGTTTCTGAGAATGATTCTGTGTAGTTTTGAAACGGGGTTATTTCAATTTCTAAGATTGGCCTCAAATCGCAGGAAATCTCCACTTGCAATTTCCACAAAAAGAGTGTTTCAAAACTGATCTTTCTAAAGGAATGTTTATCTCTGTGAGTTGAACACACACCACACAAAGAAGTTACTGAGAATTCTTCTTTCTTGCAGTATATGAAGAAATCCCGTTTCCAACGAAGGCCACAAAGAGGTCTAAATATCCACTTGCAGACTTAACAAACAGAGTGTTTCCAAACTGCTCTATGAAAAGAAAGGTTAAACTCTGTGAGTTGAACACATCCAGTACAAAGTAGTTTCTGAGAATGATTCTGTCTAGTTTTTAAACGAGGATATTGCCATTTCTAAGATTGGCCTCAAATCTCTTGAAATCTCCACTTGCAAATTCCACAAAAAGAGTGTTTCAAAACTGCTCTGTCTAAAGGAACGTTCAGCTCTGTGAGTTGAATACAAACAACGCAAAGAAGTTACTGAGAATTCTTCTGTCTAGCATTCTATGAAGAAATCCCGTTTCCAACGAAGGCCTCAACCAGGTCTAAATATCGACTTGCAGACTTAACAAACTGAGTGTTTTCAAACTGCTCTATGAAAAGGAAGGTTAAACTCTGTGAGTTGAACACACCCATTACAAAGTAGTTTCTGAGAATGATTCTGTGTAGTTTTGAAACGGGGTTCTTTCAATTTCTAAGATTGGCCTCAAATCTCAGGAAATCTCCACTTGCAATTTCCACAAAAAGAGTGTTTCAAAACTGATCTTTCTAAAGGAAGGTTTAACTCTGTGAGTTGAACACACACCACACAAAGAAGTTACTGAGAATTCTTCTTTCTTGCAGTATATGAAGAAATCTCGTTTCCAACGAAGGCCACAAAGAGGTCTAAATATCCACTTGCAGACTTAAGAAACAGAGTGTTTCCAAACTGCTCTATGAAAAGAAAGGTTAAACACTGTGAGTTGAACACATCCAGTACAAAGTAGTTTCTGAGAATGATTCTGTCTAGTTTTTAAACGAGGATATTGCCATTTCTAAGATTGCTCTCAAATCTCTTGAAATCTCCACTTGCAAATTCCACAAAAAGAGTGTTTCAAAACTGCTCTGTCTAAAGGAACGTTCAGCTCTGTGAGTTGAATAGAAACAATGCAAAGAATTACTGAGAATTCTTCTGTCTAGCATTTTATGAAGAAATCCCGTTTCCAACGAAGGCCTCAACCAGGTCTAAATATCCACTTGCAGACTTAACAAACAGAGTGTTTTCAAACTGCTCTATGAAAAGGAAGGTTAAACTCTGTGAGTTGAAGACACCCATTACAAAGTAGTTTCTGAGAATGATTCTGTGTAGTTTTGAAACGGGGTTCTTTCAATTTCTAAGATTGGCCTCAAATCGCAGGAAATCTCCACTTGCAATTTCCACAAAAAGAGTGTTTCAAAACTGATCTTTCTAAAGGAAGGTTTAACTCTGTGAGTTGAACACACACCACACAAAGAAGTTACTGAGAATTCTTCTTTCTTGCAGTATATGAAGAAATCCCGTTTCCAACGAAGGCCACAAAGAGGTCTAAATATCCACTTGCAGACTTAACAAACAGAGTGTTTCCAAACTGCTCTATGAAAAGAAAGGTTAAACTCTGTGAGTTGAACACCTCCAGTACAAAGTAGTTTCTGAGAATGATTCTGTCTAGTTTTTAAACGAGGATATTGCCATTTCTAAGATTGGCCTCAAATCTCTTGAAATCTCCACTTGCAAATTCCACAAAAAGAGTGTTTCAAAACTGCTCTGTCTAAAGGAACGTTCAGCTCTGTGAGTTGAATACAAACAACGCAAAGAAGTTACTGAGAATTCTTCTGTCTAGCATTCTATGAAGAAATCCCGTTTCCAACGAAGGCCTCAACCAGGTCTAAATATCCACTTGCAGACTTAACAAACAGAGTGTTTTCAAACTGCTCTATGAAAAGGAAGGTTAAACTCTGTGAGTTGAAGACACGCATTACAAAGTAGTTTCTGAGAATGATTCTGTGTAGTTTTGAAACGGGGTTATTTCAATTTCTAAGATTGGCCTCAAATCGCAGGAAATCTCCACTTGCAATTTCCACAAAAAGAGTGTTTCAAAACTGATCTTTCTAAAGGAAGGTTTAACTCTGTGAGTTGAACACACACCACACAAAGAAGTTACTGAGAATTCTTCTTTCTTGCAGTATATGAAGAAATCCCGTTTCCAACGAAGGCCACAAACAGGTCAAAATATCCACTTGCAGAGTTAACAAACAGAGCGTTTCCAAACTGCTCTATGAAAAGAAAGGTTAAACTCTGTGAGTTGAACACATCCAGTACAAAGTAGTTTCTGAGAATGATTCTGTCTAGTTTTTAAACGAGGATATTGCCATTTCTAAGATTGGCCTCAAATCTCTTGAAATCTCCACTTGCAAATTCCACAAAAAGAGTGTTTCAAAACTGCTCTGTCTAAAGGAACGTTCAGCTCTGTGAGTTGAATACAAACAACGCAAAGAAGTTACTGAGAATTCTTCTGTCTAGCATTCTATGAAGAAATCCCGTTTCCAACGAAGGCCTCAACGAGGTCTAAATATCCACTTGCAGACTTAACAAACAGAGTGTTTTCAAACTGCTCTATGAAAAGGAAGGTTAAACTCTGTGAGTTGAACACACCCATTACAAAGTAGTTTCTGAGAATGATTCTGTGTAGTTTTGAAACGGGGTTATTTCAATTTCTAAGATTGGCCTCAAATCGCAGGAAATCTCCACTTGCAATTTCCACAAAAAGAGTGTTTCAAAACTGATCTTTCTAAAGGAAGGTTTAACTCTGTGAGTTGAACACACACCACACAAAGAAGTTACTGAGAATTCTTCTTTCTTGCAGTATATGAAGAAATCCCGTTTCCAACGAAGGCCACAAACAGGTCTAAATATCCACTTGCAGACTTAAGAAACAGAGTGTTTCCAAACTGCTCTATGAAAAGAAAGGTTAAACTCTGTGAGTTGAACACATCCAGTACAAAGTAGTTTCTGAGAATGATTCTGTCTAGTTTTTAAACGAGGATATTGCCATTTCTAAGATTGGCCTCAAATCTCTTGAAATCTCCACTTGCAAATTCCACAAAAAGAGTGTTTCAAAACTGCTCTGTCTAAAGGAACGTTCAGCTCTGTGAGTTGAATACAAACAACGCAAAGAAGTTACTGAGAATTCTTCTGTCTAGCATTCTATGAAGAAATCCCGTTTCCAACGAAGGCCTCAACCAGGTCTAAATATCCACTTGCAGACTTTAACAAACAGAGTGTTTTCAAACTGCTCTATGAAAAGAAAGGTTAAACTCTGTGAGTTGAACACACCCATTACAAAGTAGTTTCTGAGAATGATTCTGTGTAGTTTTGAAACGGGGTTATTTCAATTTCTAAGATTGGCCTCAAATCGCAGGAAATCTCCACTTGCAATTTCCACAAAAAGAGTGTTTCAAAACTGATCTTTCTAAAGGAAGGTTTAACTCTGTGAGTTGAACACACACCACACAAAGAAGTTACTGAGAATTCTTCTTTCTTGCAGTATATGAAGAAATCCCGTTTCCAACGAAGGCCACAAAGAGGTCTAAATATCCACTTGCAGACTTAACAAACAGAGTGTTTCCAAACTGCTCTATGAAAAGAAAGGTTAAACTCTGTGAGTTGAACACATCCAGTACAAAGTAGTTTCTGAGAATGATTCTGTCTAGTTTTAAAACGAGGATATTGCCATTTCTAAGATTGGCCTCAAATCTCTTGAAATCTCCACTTGCAAATTCCACAAAAAGAGTGTTTCAAACTGCTCTGTCTAAAGGAACGTTCAGCTCTGTGAGTTGAATACAAACAACGCAAAGAAGTTACTGAGAATTCTTCTGTCTAGCATTCTATGAAGAAATCCCGTTTCCATCGAAGGCCTCAACCAGGTCTAAATATCCACTTGCAGACTTAACAAACAGAGTGTTTTCAAACTGCTCTATGAAAAGAAAGGTTAAACTCTGTGAGTTGAACACACCCATTACAAAGTAGTTTCTGAGAATGATTCTGTGTAGTTTTGAAACGGGGTTATTTCAATTTCTAAGATTGGCCTCAAATCGCAGGAAATCTCCCCTTGCAATTTCCACAAAAAGAGTGTTTCAAAACTGATCTTTCTAAAGGAAGGTTTAACTCTGTGAGTTGAACACACACCACACAAAGAAGTTACTGAGAATTCTTCTTTCTTGCAGTATATGAAGAAATCCCGTTTCCAACGAAGGCCACAAAGAGGTCTAAATATCCACTTGCAGACTTAAGAAACAGAGTGTTTCCAAACTGCTCTATGAAAAGAAAGGTTAAACTCTGTGAGTTGAACACATCCAGTACAAAGTAGTTTCTGAGAATGATTCTGTGTAGTTTTGAAACGGGGTTCTTTCAATTTCTAAGATTGGCCTCAAATCGCAGGAAATCTCCACTTGCAATTTCCACAAAAAGAGTGTTTCAAAACTGATCTTTCTAATGGAACGTTTAACTCTGTGTGTTGAACACACACCACACAAAGAAGTTACTGAGAATTCTTCTTTCTTGCAGTATATGAAGAAATCCCGTTTCCAACGAAGGCCACAAAGAGGTCTAAATATCCACTTGCAGACTTAAGAAACAGAGTGTTTCCAAACTGCTCTATGAAAAGAAAGGTTAAACTCTGTGAGTTGAACACATCCAGTACAAGGTAGTTTCTGAGAATGATTCTGTCTAGTTTTTAAACGAGGATATTGCCATTTCTAAGATTGGCCTCAAATCTCTTGAAATCTCCACTTGCAAATTCCACAAAAAGAGTGTTTCAAAACTGCTCTGTCTAAAGGAACGTTCAGCTCTGTGAGTTGAATACAAACAACGCAAAGAAGTTGCTGAGAATTCTTCTGTCTAGCATTCTATGAAGAAATCCCGTTTCCAACGAAGGCCTCAACCAGGTCTAAATATCCACTTGCAGACTTAACAAACAGAGTGTTTTCAAACTGCTCTGTGAAAAGAAAGGTTAAACTCTGTGAGTTGAACACACCCATTACAAAGTAGTTTCTGAGAATGATTCTGTGTAGTTTTGAAACGGGGTTATTTCAATTTCTAAGATTGGCCTCAAATCGCAGGAAATCTCCACTTGCAATTTCCACAAAAAGAGTGTTTCAAAACTGATCTTTCTAAAGGAAGGTTTAACTCTGTGAGTTGAACACACACCACACAAAGAAGTTACTGAGAATTCTTCTTTCTTGCAGTATATGAAGAAATCCCGTTTCCAACGAAGGCCACAAAGAGGTCTAAATATCCACTTGCAGACTTAAGAAACAGAGTGTTTCCAAACTGCTCTATGAAAAGAAAGGTTAAACACTGTGAGTTGAACACATCCAGTACAAAGTAGTTTCTGAGAATGATTCTGTCTACTTTTTAAACGAGGATATTGCCATTTCTAAGATTGCCCTCAAATCTCTTGAAATCTCCACTTGCAAATTCCACAAAAAGAGTGTTTCAAAACTGCTCTGTCTAAAGGAACGTTCAGCTCTGTGAGTTGAATAGAAACAATGCAAAGAATTACTGAGAATTCTTCTGTCTAGCATTTTATGAAGAAATCCCGTTTCCAACGAAGGCCTCAACCAGGTCTAAATATCCACTTGCAGACTTAACAAACAGAGTGTTTTCAAACTGCTCTATGAAAAGGAAGGTTAAACTCTGTGAGTTGAAGACACCCATTACAAAGTAGTTTCTGAGAATGATTCTGTGTAGTTTTGAAACGGGGTTCTTTCAATTTCTAAGATTGGCCTCAAATCGCAGGAAATCTCCACTTGCAATTTCCACAAAAAGAGTGTTTCAAAACTGATCTTTCTAAAGGAAGGTTTAACTCTGTGAGTTGAACACACACCACACAAAGAAGTTACTGAGAATTCTTCTTTCTTGCAGTATATGAAGAAATCCCGTTTCCAACGAAGGCCACAAAGAGGTCTAAATATCCACTTGCAGACTTAACAAACAGAGTGTTTCCAAACTGCTCTATGAAAAGAAAGGTTAAACTCTGTGAGTTGAACACCTCCAGTACAAAGTAGTTTCTGAGAATGATTCTGTCTAGTTTTTAAACGAGGATATTGCCATTTCTAAGATTGGCCTCAAATCTCTTGAAATCTCCACTTGCAAATTCCACAAAAAGAGTGTTTCAAAACTGCTCTGTCTAAAGGAACGTTCAGCTCTGTGAGTTGAATACAAACAACGCAAAGAAGTTACTGAGAATTCTTCTGTCTAGCATTCTATGAAGAAATCCCGTTTCCAACGAAGGCCTCAACCAGGTCTAAATATCCACTTGCAGACTTAACAAACAGAGTGTTTTCAAACTGCTCTATGAAAAGGAAGGTTAAACTCTGTGAGTTGAAGACACGCATTACAAAGTAGTTTCTGAGAATGATTCTGTGTAGTTTTGAAACGGGGTTATTTCAATTTCTAAGATTGGCCTCAAATCGCAGGAAATCTCCACTTGCAATTTCCACAAAAAGAGTGTTTCAAAACTGATCTTTCTAAAGGAAGGTTTAACTCTGTGAGTTGAACACACACCACACAAAGAAGTTACTGAGAATTCTTCTTTCTTGCAGTATATGAAGAAATCCCGTTTCCAACGAAGGCCACAAACAGGTCAAAATATCCACTTGCAGAGTTAACAAACAGAGCGTTTCCAAACTGCTCTATGAAAAGAAAGGTTAAACTCTGTGAGTTGAACACATCCAGTACAAAGTAGTTTCTGAGAATGATTCTGTCTAGTTTTTAAACGAGGATATTGCCATTTCTAAGATTGGCCTCAAATCTCTTGAAATCTCCACTTGCAAATTCCACAAAAAGAGTGTTTCAAAACTGCTCTGTCTAAAGGAACGTTCAGCTCTGTGAGTTGAATACAAACAACGCAAAGAAGTTACTGAGAATTCTTCTGTCTAGCATTCTATGAAGAAATCCCGTTTCCAACGAAGGCCTCAACGAGGTCTAAATATCCACTTGCAGACTTAACAAACAGAGTGTTTTCAAACTGCTCTATGAAAAGGAAGGTTAAACTCTGTGAGTTGAACACACCCATTACAAAGTAGTTTCTGAGAATGATTCTGTGTAGTTTTGAAACGGGGTTATTTCAATTTCCAAGATTGGCCTCAAATCGCAGGAAATCTCCACTTGCAATTTCCACAAAAAGAGTGTTTCAAAACTGATCTTTCTAAAGGAAGGTTTAACTCTGTGAGTTGAACACACACCACACAAAGAAGTTACTGAGAATTCTTCTTTCTTGCAGTATATGAAGAAATCCCGTTTCCAACGAAGGCCACAAACAGGTCTAAATATCCACTTGCAGACTTAAGAAACAGAGTGTTTCCAAACTGCTCTATGAAAAGAAAGGTTAAACTCTGTGAGTTGAACACATCCAGTACAAAGTAGTTTCTGAGAATGATTCTGTCTAGTTTTTAAACGAGGATATTGCCATTTCTAAGATTGGCCTCAAATCTCTTGAAATCTCCACTTGCAAATTCCACAAAAAGAGTGTTTCAAAACTGCTCTGTCTAAAGGAACGTTCAGCTCTGTGAGTTGAATACAAACAACGCGAAGAAGTTACTGAGAATTCTTCTGTCAGGCATTCTATGAAGAAATCCCGTTTCCAACGAAGGCCTCAACCAGGTCTAAATATCCAATTGCAGACTTAACAAACAGAGTGTTTTCAAACTGCTCTATGCAAAGAAAGGTTAAACTCTGTGAGTTGAACACACCCATTACAAAGTAGTTTCTGAGAATGATTCTGTGTAGTTTTGAAACGGGGTTATTTCAATTTCTAAGATTGGCCTCAAATCGCAGGAAATCTCCACTTGCAATTTCCACAAAAAGAGTGTTTCAAAACTGATCTTTCTAAAGGAATGTTTATCTCTGTGAGTTGAACACACACCACACAAAGAAGTTACTGAGAATTCTTCTTTCTTGCAGTATATGAAGAAATCCCGTTTCCAACGAAGGCCACAAAGAGGTCTAAATATCCACTTGCAGACTTAACAAACAGAGTGTTTCCAAACTGCTCTATGAAAAGAAAGGTTAAACTCTGTGAGTTGAACACATCCAGTACAAAGTAGTTTCTGAGAATGATTCTGTCTAGTTTTTAAACGAGGATATTGCCATTTCTAAGATTGGCCTCAAATCTCTTGAAATCTCCACTTGCAAATTCCACAAAAAGAGTGTTTCAAAACTGCTCTGTCTAAAGGAACGTTCAGCTCTGTGAGTTGAATACAAACAACGCAAAGAAGTTACTGAGAATTCTTCTGTCTAGCATTCTATGAAGAAATCCCGTTTCCAACGAAGGCCTCAACCAGGTCTAAATATCGACTTGCAGACTTAACAAACTGAGTGTTTTCAAACTGCTCTATGAAAAGGAAGGTTAAACTCTGTGAGTTGAACACACCCATTACAAAGTAGTTTCTGAGAATGATTCTGTGTAGTTTTGAAACGGGGTTCTTTCAATTTCTAAGATTGGCCTCAAATCTCAGGAAATCTCCACTTGCAATTTCCACAAAAAGAGTGTTTCAAAACTGATCTTTCTAAAGGAAGGTTTAACTCTGTGAGTTGAACACACACCACACAAAGAAGTTACTGAGAATTCTTCTTTCTTGCAGTATATGAAGAAATCTCGTTTCCAACGAAGGCCACAAAGAGGTCTAAATATCCACTTGCAGACTTAAGAAACAGAGTGTTTCCAAACTGCTCTATGAAAAGAAAGGTTAAACACTGTGAGTTGAACACATCCAGTACAAAGTAGTTTCTGAGAATGATTCTGTCTAGTTTTTAAACGAGGATATTGCCATTTCTAAGATTGCTCTCAAATCTCTTGAAATCTCCACTTGCAAATTCCACAAAAAGAGTGTTTCAAAACTGCTCTGTCTAAAGGAACGTTCAGCTCTGTGAGTTGAATAGAAACAATGCAAAGAATTACTGAGAATTCTTCTGTCTAGCATTTTATGAAGAAATCCCGTTTCCAACGAAGGCCTCAACCAGGTCTAAATATCCACTTGCAGACTTAACAAACAGAGTGTTTTCAAACTGCTCTATGAAAAGGAAGGTTAAACTCTGTGAGTTGAAGACACCCATTACAAAGTAGTTTCTGAGAATGATTCTGTGTAGTTTTGAAACGGGGTTCTTTCAATTTCTAAGATTGGCCTCAAATCGCAGGAAATCTCCACTTGCAATTTCCACAAAAAGAGTGTTTCAAAACTGATCTTTCTAAAGGAAGGTTTAACTCTGTGAGTTGAACACACACCACACAAAGAAGTTACTGAGAATTCTTCTTTCTTGCAGTATATGAAGAAATCCCGTTTCCAACGAAGGCCACAAAGAGGTCTAAATATCCACTTGCAGACTTAACAAACAGAGTGTTTCCAAACTGCTCTATGAAAAGAAAGGTTAAACTCTGTGAGTTGAACACCTCCAGTACAAAGTAGTTTCTGAGAATGATTCTGTCTAGTTTTTAAACGAGGATATTGCCATTTCTAAGATTGGCCTCAAATCTCTTGAAATCTCCACTTGCAAATTCCACAAAAAGAGTGTTTCAAAACTGCTCTGTCTAAAGGAACGTTCAGCTCTGTGAGTTGAATACAAACAACGCAAAGAAGTTACTGAGAATTCTTCTGTCTAGCATTCTATGAAGAAATCCCGTTTCCAACGAAGGCCTCAACCAGGTCTAAATATCCACTTGCAGACTTAACAAACAGAGTGTTTTCAAACTGCTCTATGAAAAGGAAGGTTAAACTCTGTGAGTTGAAGACACGCATTACAAAGTAGTTTCTGAGAATGATTCTGTGTAGTTTTGAAACGGGGTTATTTCAATTTCTAAGATTGGCCTCAAATCGCAGGAAATCTCCACTTGCAATTTCCACAAAAAGAGTGTTTCAAAACTGATCTTTCTAAAGGAAGGTTTAACTCTGTGAGTTGAACACACACCACACAAAGAAGTTACTGAGAATTCTTCTTTCTTGCAGTATATGAAGAAATCCCGTTTCCAACGAAGGCCACAAACAGGTCAAAATATCCACTTGCAGAGTTAACAAACAGAGCGTTTCCAAACTGCTCTATGAAAAGAAAGGTTAAACTCTGTGAGTTGAACACATCCAGTACAAAGTAGTTTCTGAGAATGATTCTGTCTAGTTTTTAAACGAGGATATTGCCATTTCTAAGATTGGCCTCAAATCTCTTGAAATCTCCACTTGCAAATTCCACAAAAAGAGTGTTTCAAAACTGCTCTGTCTAAAGGAACGTTCAGCTCTGTGAGTTGAATACAAACAACGCAAAGAAGTTACTGAGAATTCTTCTGTCTAGCATTCTATGAAGAAATCCCGTTTCCAACGAAGGCCTCAACGAGGTCTAAATATCCACTTGCAGACTTAACAAACAGAGTGTTTTCAAACTGCTCTATGAAAAGGAAGGTTAAACTCTGTGAGTTGAACACACCCATTACAAAGTAGTTTCTGAGAATGATTCTGTGTAGTTTTGAAACGGGGTTATTTCAATTTCTAAGATTGGCCTCAAATCGCAGGAAATCTCCACTTGCAATTTCCACAAAAAGAGTGTTTCAAAACTGATCTTTCTAAAGGAAGGTTTAACTCTGTGAGTTGAACACACACCACACAAAGAAGTTACTGAGAATTCTTCTTTCTTGCAGTATATGAAGAAATCCCGTTTCCAACGAAGGCCACAAACAGGTCTAAATATCCACTTGCAGACTTAAGAAACAGAGTGTTTCCAAACTGCTCTATGAAAAGAAAGGTTAAACTCTGTGAGTTGAACACATCCAGTACAAAGTAGTTTCTGAGAATGATTCTGTCTAGTTTTTAAACGAGGATATTGCCATTTCTAAGATTGGCCTCAAATCTCTTGAAATCTCCACTTGCAAATTCCACAAAAAGAGTGTTTCAAAACTGCTCTGTCTAAAGGAACGTTCAGCTCTGTGAGTTGAATACAAACAACGCGAAGAAGTTACTGAGAATTCTTCTGTCAGGCATTCTATGAAGAAATCCCGTTTCCAACGAAGGCCTCAACCAGGTCTAAATATCCAATTGCAGACTTAACAAACAGAGTGTTTTCAAACTGCTCTATGCAAAGAAAGGTTAAACTCTGTGAGTTGAACACACCCATTACAAAGTAGTTTCTGAGAATGATTCTGTGTAGTTTTGAAACGGGGTTATTTCAATTTCTAAGATTAGCCTCAAATCGCAGGAAATCTCCACTTGCAATTTCCACAAAAAGAGTGTTTCAAAACTGATCTTTCTAAAGGAATGTTTATCTCTGTGAGTTGAACACACACCACACAAAGAAGTTACTGAGAATTCTTCTTTCTTGCAGTATATGAAGAAATCCCGTTTCCAACGAAGGCCACAAAGAGGTCTAAATATCCACTTGCAGACTTAACAAACAGAGTGTTTCCAAACTGCTCTATGAAAAGAAAGGTTAAACTCTGTGAGTTGAACACATCCAGTACAAAGTAGTTTCTGAGAATGATTCTGTCTAGTTTTTAAACGAGGATATTGCCATTTCTAAGATTGGCCTCAAATCTCTTGAAATCGCCACTTGCAAATTCCACAAAAAGAGTGTTTCAAAACTGCTCTGTCTAAAGGAACGTTCAGCTCTGTGAGTTGAATACAAACAACGCAAAGAAGTTACTGAGAATTCTTCTGTCTAGCATTCTATGAAGAAATCCCGTTTCCAACGAAGGCCTCAACCAGGTCTAAATATCGACTTGCAGACTTAACAAACTGAGTGTTTTCAAACTGCTCTATGAAAAGGAAGGTTAAACTCTGTGAGTTGAACACACCCATTACAAAGTAGTTTCTGAGAATGATTCTGTGTAGTTTTGAAACGGGGTTCTTTCAATTTCTAAGATTGGCCTTAAATCTCAGGAAATCTCCACTTGCAATTTCCACAAAAAGAGTGTTTCAAAACTGATCTTTCTAAAGGAAGGTTTAACTCTGTGAGTTGAACACACACCACACAAAGAAGTTACTGAGAATTCTTCTTTCTTGCAGTATATGAAGAAATCTCGTTTCCAACGAAGGCCACAAAGAGGTCTAAATATCCACTTGCAGACTTAAGAAACAGAGTGTTTCCAAACTGCTCTATGAAAAGAAAGGTTAAAGACTGTGAGTTGAACACATCCAGTACAAAGTAGTTTCTGAGAATGATTCTGTCTAGTTTTTAAACGAGGATATTGCCATTTCTAAGATTGCTCTCAAATCTCTTGAAATCTCCACTTGCAAATTCCACAAAAAGAGTGTTTCAAAACTGCTCTGTCTAAAGGAACGTTCAGCTCTGTGAGTTGAATAGAAACAATGCAACGAATTACTGAGAATTCTTCTGTCTAGCATTTTATGAAGAAATCCCGTTTCCAACGAAGGCCTCAACCAGGTCTAAATATCCACTTGCAGACTTAACAAACAGAGTGTTTTCAAACTGCTCTATGAAAAGGAAGGTTAAACTCTGTGAGTTGAAGACACCCATTACAAAGTAGTTTCTGAGAATGATTCTGTGTAGTTTTGAAACGGGGTTCTTTCAATTTCTAAGATTGGCCTCAAATCGCAGGAAATCTCCACTTGCAATTTCCACAAAAAGAGTGTTTCAAAACTGATCTTTCTAAAGGAAGGTTTAACTCTGTGAGTTGAACACACACCACACAAAGAAGTTACTGAGAATTCTTCTTTCTTGCAGTATATGAAGAAATCCCGTTTCCAACGAAGGCCACAAACAGGTCAAAATATCCACTTGCAGAGTTAACAAACAGAGCGTTTCCAAACTGCTCTATGAAAAGAAAGGTTAAACTCTGTGAGTTGAACACATCCAGTACAAAGTAGTTTCTGAGAATGATTCTGTCTAGTTTTTAAACGAGGATATTGCCATTTCTAAGATTGGCCTCAAATCTCTTGAAATCTCCACTTGCAAATTCCACAAAAAGAGTGTTTCAAAACTGCTCTGTCTAAAGGAACGTTCAGCTCTGTGAGTTGAATACAAACAACGCAAAGAAGTTACTGAGAATTCTTCTGTCTAGCATTCTATGAAGAAATCCCGTTTCCAACGAAGGCCTCAACCAGGTCTAAATATCCACTTGCAGACTTAACAAACAGAGTGTTTTCAAACTGCTCTATGAAAAGGAAGGTTAAACTCTGTGAGTTGAACACACCCATTACAAAGTAGTTTCTGAGAATGATTCTGTGTAGTTTTGAAACGGGGTTCTTTCAATTTCTAAGATTGGCCTCAAATCGCAGGAAATCTCCACTTGCAATTTCCACAAAAAGAGTGTTTCAAAACTGATCTTTCTAAAGGAAGGTTTAACTCTGTGAGTTGAACACACACCACACAAAGAAGTTACTGAGAATTCTTCTTTCTTGCAGTATATGAAGAAATCCCGTTTCCAACGAAGGCCACAAACAGGTCTAAATATCCACTTGCAGACTTAAGAAACAGAGTGTTTCCAAACTGCTCTATGAAAAGAAAGGTTAAACTCTGTGAGTTGAACACATTCAGTACAAAGTAGTTTCTGAGAATGATTCTGTCTAGTTTTTAAACGAGGATATTGCCATTTCTAAGATTGGCCTCAAATCTCTTGAAA